>NW_027363101.1:0-600000 GCF_046119375.1 Phyllobates terribilis | reverse complement strand
CGTCCACCTAAAGGGACTGTCAGCACAGAATGACTGTTCAAACTAAGTCCCAACTCTCGGTGCTTCGGGGCCAATCATTTATATACACCTTCCCACCTGCTTGTTTTCCCTCTATCCACACCCTCCTCTTCTTTGATTGACAGCTCTGGCTTCATAGAACCAGAGAAGGAAGGAGACAGAGGTAAAACAAGCAGGTGGGAAGGTGTATATAAATGATTGGCCCACGCCGTGATCCATGGAGCGCTTGTACTTGGTTTCAACAGTCATTCTGTGCTGACAGTCCCTTTAAAATCAGTGTTTCCCAAACTCCAGTCCCCACGGCCCCCCACAGGTCATGTCTTCAGGATTTCTATAGTATTGCACAGGTGAGAGAATTCCTGATTCCTTGATGATACTTTCATCACATGTGTAATACTGAGGAAATCCTGAAAACCTGACCTGTTGGGGGCCATGAGGACTGGAGTTTGGGAAACACTGCTTTAAATGGAGCGGTGCTGCAGTTTTATTATTCAGCGATTAGCAGGATCCCCCAACAATTTCTTAAGCAATGAGAAAATGCAGTCCCTAATGATGTCCTCTGACAATAAGCGGATCACGGACAGCAGATGCATTGGGTTCTGCATTTCTTTGAGAATGGGATGGGGCAGCTTCTGTCTTCTCAGTGATACAATCAGGAAGGAGATGCAGCGTGAGACAATCCCTGTCTAGATCTTTGATCTGATCATCAATACAGAGGGCTGATTGGGGAAGACAGAGGGAAAGGCTAATAAGATTATTAAAAAAAACTTAGTTTTTCAGCTGGTACTTCCTCTGGGGTCAGTATGCCAACCTCATTGACTTCATAGCACTTGCCAGAGTGGGCAGACACGATTTATTGCCTTTACACACGTCACCTCCACACAGGGCGATGCTGGCTACCACGCCTCTGTAGTGATCAAACGTTGAGTCAAACAGCAGGGCTTTAAGAGGGCTGCCCTTTTCAATCTTGGGACTAAAACACAAAAATAAGACATCCTGTTAAGGGGTATAAAGGTAAGTAAACCGCGTTCAGTCCGGGGTGATGAATTCCAAAAGACAAAGTTTATTCTGCCATCACATAACGTTTCGACCTGTTATAGGTCTTTATCAAGTATATACAAAGACATACAGGGATACTGATCCCCCTGGTCAGTGGCCAGAACCCTGTAAATTCCCCTTAAATGGTCCAAAACTGAAACTGTGGGAACAATCGAATCCACTTAGGGTTCAGCAAACTTACAGTCAAGGGTTTGATAAAGTTATCTACACCCTTGTGTCTCCGGAAAGCATGGCGTACGTTCACGTGCTGAAAATGCCGACCAGTGCTGGAGTGAGCGGAGGTCCGCAGCTTGTGACACTCCTGCTGTAGTGAAACTACAGATCCCAGCAGGCTGACGGTCTCTCATCAAGTTATGCTGGGAGCCGCAGTTTCACAAATAGTGCTAGAGGATCCATGTCAGAAATATGAGGCTGCCACTAGGGTTTCTCCCACAAATATGTAATCGGACGTGGAACAGATCCGCACGTGGATGAGCCATATTCTCTATCTGTGAACATACTACTCTCCTTCACTCAGATTGTAAGTGGTTCTGCAGCGCATCTGTGCAGAGCAAGCTGTCAATCAAAATCCGGGCCAGGTTTACAGCCGTCACCTCCGATATAGTGAGCGGTGCTGTGATCCAAGACTGTAGCCGCTCCGTGCACAACGATGAGTGAAGGCCGGCGGCTGCAGGGAGGAAAGAAGTTAATTTTCTCCCGGTACCTGCATTATCAATAAGGCGGCCGGGCAACATTGTAACAATATTTATCTGCAGATTAACCCTATACCTGCAGGTACATAGCATTTTTCAAGGTGACAGGTTCCCTTTAATAAAGAGAAGATGGATAGAGCCGCATTAATCCATACTCACGGTGGAAGCCTCCTGACAACTTCTTGAAGAATACTTTCCACATTTGTTCCAAGCTTCGCCGAGATCTAATAGAAATAAACAGAGAAATTAATTTCTTAATACAGTTTAGACCTCGGCTCCAATGAATCACAAGAAATGAAACCTGTTTGAAGCTGACAAGCAATCAAGCCCCTCCGTAAGCCACACAGAACATGGCTACTTATGTCATCTGCAGGTGATTAAAGGAACCTGTCATGTTGAAATGGTATAAGATCTGTAGGGGGATGTTGTAGAGCAGAGAAGTTGATCAGACTGATAGACATATCTGTGGGAAGAGAGTCAGTAAGACTTGCATTTTATGCAGAGAAAGTCCTGCAGTATGTATACTAGTCCAGTGGGCGGTCCTAAGTGATTGACAGTTCCCTGTATGACCATGCAGGCAAAGATAGCTGTCAATCACTAGCATGACCGCCCACTGGACTCATCTATACAAACAGCAGGATTCCACTGAATAAATTGATACAGGAAAAATATCTATCTTTGTACTGTGTTAGCCAGTAGATAGAAGAGTATTTAGATTTGAGAGTCCTCAGTGGTTGATACCTTTAATGGCTAACTGAAAAGATGGTAACAAATTGCAAGCTTTCCAGACTACTCAGGTCTCAGGTCTGCCTGATGAAGAGGCCTGAGCAGTTTGGAAAGCTTGCAATTTGTTACCATCTTTTCAGTTAGCCATTAAAGGTATCAACCACTGAGGACTCTCAAATCTAATGAATGAATTACAATTTATACTGAATCTTCTCCCACAAACCTATATATTGTTCTGCTCAGTTTCTCATGGGTAAAACCTGTAAGTCTGAATGGGGCTGTAATGTTATTACAATCATGTTGTAATGGGGTTTGGGAGGTGGAACCTCTGAGCAACTATACAAGGGGGCAGTCCTTGTAAGGAAGCGGGTGGCTCCCAGGGAAGACGGGCAGGTAGTCACAGCAAGTGACAGGGACAGTCTCTGGGTAGAAGGGCAGGTAGTCACGGCAAGTGACAGGGACAGTCTCTGGGTAGAAGGGCAGGTAGTCACGGCAAGTGACAGGGACAGTCTCTGGGTAGAAGGACAGCAGGCAGGTGGCTGGTGAGCGCTCCCAGGTGAGCAGGCGAGAGTCTCTGGACAGGCAGGTGGTCACGGCAAGTAACGGCAGAACCTCCAGGTAGACTAGCAGACAGGTAGCAGGTGGACGCTCCCAGGTGAGCGGGCAAGAGTCTCTGGACAGACAGGTGGTCACGGCAAGTGACGGCAGAGCCTCCAGGTAGACTAGCAGACAGGTAGCAGGTGGACGCTCCCAGGTGAGCGGGCAAGAGTCTCTGGACAGGCATGTGGTCACGGCAAGTGACGGCAGAGCCTCCAGGTAGGATAGCAGACAGGTAGCAGGTGGACGCTCCCAGTTGAGCGGGCAAGAGTCTCTGGACGGGCAGGTGGTCACGGCAAGTGACGGCAGAGCCTCCAGGTAGGCTAGCAGGCAGGTAGCAGGTGAGCGCTCCCAGGTGAGCGGGCAGGCTGGTCCATAGACAGACTGACAGGTGTCGGAAGGCAGACCGTCGGACTGCAGGCTTGCAAGCAGGTAAGCGGATATCAGGCAGGTATCCAGCAGGAATCTGGCAGGTGACTGGCAGGTAACAAGCAGGAATCTGGCAGGTGACTGGCAGGTAACAAGCAGGAATCTGGCAGGTGACTGGCAGGTAACTGGTAACGGGACCTGAGGGCTGAAGCAGAGTGAAGGCTTTGCAACAACATTGCTCGGGCACCTCCATTTTGGAGGA
The DNA here is from genome assembly GCF_046119375.1 of Phyllobates terribilis. Lineage (NCBI taxonomy): Eukaryota > Metazoa > Chordata > Amphibia > Anura > Dendrobatidae > Phyllobates > Phyllobates terribilis. The sequence continues at coordinate 596,277 of NW_027363101.1, read as the reverse complement.
GGTGCCTTATATATGGTGAAGTCCTCCGGCCATTGGCCGGGGACTCCTTAGGACGACGCGCGCGGCCCCTTTAAGAGAGGGGGAGCGCGCCCGCGCGCGCACTAAGCACCGTGGCCGGGAAGCAGCGCGCGCTGCCAGCAGAGCGGGAGGAAGACGCCGGGCACGGAGCGGAGAGGTGAGGGGAACAGCATCCCTGCCTAGCAGGAGGCAGGGACGCCGACGCTACACATGTAAACGCAGATCACAAAATCTTTCAGATGATCTTTTTTTTTTAACAGTCAAATCCCCTATGGATATTTATATTTACTAAAGGATTCCTTACCCATTCTTCTGACAGCTCTTCTTTAGGTATGGACACATACCGGCATCCGGCATAAAAACATCTGGAGACTTTTCCTTTTTCTGTGATATTGGATAATCTTGTTCATTTCTAACGCTTTAAATCTTTCAAATTCTTTCCGAAAAATGTATCATAAAGCGACTTCCTCAGGTCAGTTTTGCTTGTGGTTGTGTTACCATTATTTGTGCCAAATGTATCAAAGAGTTGCACGATGTTTGATAAATGTTTATGCAGCACTTCCATCTTTATTTATTCATTTTACTCACTTATATAGCATCAACCTATTCCGATGCGCTTTACAGACATTATCATTGCTGTCCCCATTGGGGCTCACAATCTACATTCCCTATCAGTATGTCTTTGGAGTGTGGGAGGAAACCGACGAAAACACGGGGAGAACATACAAACTTCTTGCAGATGTCGTCCTTGGTGGGATTTGAACCCAGGATCCCAGTGCTGCAAAGCAACAATGCTAACCACTGAGCCACCGTGTATCTTTATCCACTGAGCCACCGTGTATCTTTATCCACTTTTAACGTCACCAGTCGTTCTTAGACCTGTGTAGCTTTCCAAGCCGAATTTCTAAAAGTTGCAAGAGTGCTGTAAAATAGGAAGCTGCACATTTTTGCGCAAAAATGATACGTCACAAAATAGTTTCGTGTTTTTTTAACACCAAAAATTGATGTAAATTCCTCGCTACATTGCCCCTTTTCCAGCCAAATTTTGTAGAAAAAAAAAAAAAGACAAGGTACAGACAGCGAAGTTAAATTTGCCTACAGGAATGATTTTGATCTGGAGCGCATTGTACCCGGATACAGTCACTAGCGGGAATGTCAACCATCTTCTCAATTTGTTTCTCCACCCTCTCCGGATCTGCATTCTTCAAGTCTATCTAAAGGCAAAAGTATAAATACTAATTATTTATCAAAGCTGGACAAAATCTAGAAACCATATAATAAAACTGGCATAAAATATAGTGCTGAACAAGAGTTTAGGGAGAGATGTACAACTGGCACTGGCCTTTAGAAGGGATTGTGTAATCGCACAAAACTAGCAAAAATGTAAAGTGCCTGTAAAACAAGGAACGTGCAATTTACCTCTTAGTAAAAATCCTATTCTTTCTCAAGAACGGGAGGAATTTTAATTTTATAATTTTTTTTAATCAAATAATTTTTATTGAAAAACTCCAAATACAAATTTTCCATCTTTCAAATAACATACATGACATAGTAATTCCATAGTATAAAACATGAACAAAGTATCTGAACTTCAATTCCCTAACCCACCCTAAACCCAAATCCCAACACTCCAGAGAGAACCATTTTCAGAGCAGTTCTAGAATAACGGACTACAGCATTCGTAGAAGGGGGAAGAAGATAAAAAAGTGACTAACAAAGGGATAGCAGCGTTTTAATTTTATCATTTACTGCTTGATGCCTGAGCCGGGAAGTGCACGCTTGAAAACTGTTGCAGGCTGCTGTAATCACAGGACACAAGCAAACAGCATGGCATTTCCTATCAGCAGGGAGGAAGTAAAGGGAACAGTAATGAAAGTCTCCTCCTACTCCGCTCCATAATGAAATGAACAGTGTGCATCCTACAAATGCGATGCATACAGCAAACAATTCATTTTCCATACACAGGTTTTGAGTTGACCACTGGATATATACATGTGTATAACTAATTACCAGAACTGGAAATCGAAAAAAAAGACGAGCAAGTTTGGGGTGAATCCTGCCTTCATTACTGCACAGCCGCTCATAGAGGGATCGGTACTAGGAACAGCAGGAGTGCCGGCGATGTTCACAGATTTACCTGCTGTGGGACTGAAGGAGTCTGATAGTGTTCGGCTCTAAGCTTTTTACCTTGTTTACGACAGGAATAATTGAAAGCTGTGCTTCAAAGGCGAGGAAGAAGTTGGTCACTGTCTGCGCTTGAATACCCTTAAGAGGGGAAAAAATATATATATACATATATACAAATACTGAAACATCTAAATGCATTAGAACATCAAACCTGGTGAAGCGGTAAATGACTTGTCCTCCAGGGATACAGGCTACTGTCATTCAGTAATTATTTAATAGGAATTTTACATTTTATGTGATCACCACGCTAGAATGTAAATGATGAAAACACAACACAACTCCTCACCATATGAAGATATTTTGTGTTTTATAGAACAGCATTTCTGTGGAATAACACGACTGATTTACTGTGTATGCACCATAGCCTTCATTTGATGTCACTTACTGTCACCTGTCACCTTGCCCCAACTCTGCAATCCCCAATATCAGTCCATGACCTCAATGGGGTCACTATAAAATTCTAAAGAGGACTGGTCATGTCTCTATTAGAAAATAGATAAACTTAGGATAGAAACAATATGAGCATATACCCTGCTATAAGTAAGTAAAAAGCAATAGTGAATATATATAATATAGGGTACTTAGTAAACATGGTTTTTGATTTAAAAAAAGCCATCCCACCCGCACCAAGGTGTACCCAGTCAGTTATGTGAAATATATAATAAAATACACTTTAGTACAATATTAGTGTTTTGTCCCTTTAAATCTGCTGCTACTTCTGTCACCATGGTAACTGCATTCATGCTCAGCCAATAGGATTGCTCGGTTTGAATTTGGGAAAAAAAAAAAGTCCTATATCGTCAGTTTGTTCCTTCTCATCTGAGTGTGAAGACAGACACCTGCGATCAGCGAGAGATTATAGGTATAAGACGTGATATAATATAACGGACGGAGCCACATCCCATCACACGCACTCAGCGACCACAACTCACAGGAATCAGCACATTTACCAGACAATAAGTTATTATTCCCCAACACATGATACGCTGAGACACCAGTGGGGGGCGCCGCACTCGTTACATCTCCCATCTGGATGGATCCAGCGACGAGATCCTGATATTTCCCCCCAGCTCCGCTCCTCCATAGGGAATGGCCCAGATGCACGCAGAACGGACCGAAGTGTAATACTGCTAGAACTCTGCATGATATCACATCCTCCATATATACCACATAATAAAGGGGTGCTCCCACTGGGACAGGTCATCACCTATCCAGAGATCAGTGATAACTTGTTCCAACTAGACATCCCCTTTAATGGAAGAGATCACATCTCTAACAGTCAATACGCTATTCATTCCCAATCTTCCCTGGCCCCAGTAATGCCCCTGAGTATATCGCCAATATGAGCCAATCATCAAACCCTCTGCTGACTGTTCCCGATGTTTTATAGAGTTTGGAGACGTTGCTACAAGAGAAGATATCAGCGGACACCATGGGGGTGGAGTATTCTGCCAGCGATGGAGCAGGTAGTATCCACCAGTCTGTGATATCTGACCTTCCTCCATATTCTGCTCTTACATGCGTTTCTTCAGCTTTACCCCTTCCCGACATAACCAATTTATGTTTTTTTTCTGTTTTTTCCTCCGCTTTTTCCAAGGGCTATAACTTTTTGATATCTGTCCACATAGTGTGAGGTCTTGTTATTTTGTAGGATGAGCTGTCCTTATAAATGACACCATTCATTTACCACATAGTCCTAGAAAACGGGAAAAACATTCCAAGTGCAGTAAAAGTGCGAAAAAAAAAGCCTGACATTGTTTTTCTGGGAACGGTTTTAACGGCGTACATTGTGTGGTAAAAATGACCTGGTAATAGGATCCTACTCCTCAGTGTGATTACAGCAAGACCAAACTTCTCCAATAGTTTTGGCAAAAGAAAAAAACTTTTTTTTGATGCTGTCACCATTTTTTCTGAGACCCGAAACATTTTCAGTTTTCGGGTTGATGGAGCTGAGTGGGGGCTTATTTTTTGAAGGGCAAGAGGACTTTATTGATAACATTTTGGGGCACATATGTCATGGTCATCGCTTCTTACAGGATTTTCTGCAGTATTGAGGCGAACGAAAAAATGCAATTTTGTCTTTTTGAATTTTTTTCTGTGTTCACTGATCGTTTTTTTTTTTTATATTTTGATAGATTGTATTTCTCTGAAAGAGACCAAACCACAAAATGTGTATATTTTTATTATCTTTATTTTTAGTGGGAGGTGAGTTGAACCTGTGGGGTTTTAATAAATATATATATACTTTTTTTCACTGTATTTGTATACATCATCTGATTGCTTGTGCTATATACAGCGATACCACAGTAATGCTCCATATAGCAAAACCACGGTCTTCTTTACAGCCCAAATGAAGCTTTATGATGACAGGCACGGAGGCTTCAGCAGACCCCTGGATGTCATAGCAGTCCATCGGCGCCCTATGATCGCGTCACAGGAGCGCCGGTGGGCGCATGGAATGACGCGTCCCAATGCTGGCGCACTGTTAATGCTGCTGTTAGAGATTGACAGCAGCACTGAACAGGTTAACAGTGGTGGGCAGATCTTCACTCCACTCGCAGCTGTTAGAGGCAGGTCCTGGTTGTTTGTCACAGCCATTATCTGCCATGTACGGGGCGAGCTGACCCTGCTCCATACACCCGCTACTGACTTATACCATACATGTACGGCAGATGTTGGTAAGGAGTTAAAGCGGTTGTCCAGCTTTGGGGCCATTTTTTTTACTTTAATGCAAGTATTTGGGGCTAAAATCGATTTCTGTAATTGAGTTTCATTAAAAATGTTGCCTTCTGTAGCATCTGTGCTGCACTGTCTATTGCTGGCTGCAAAATTAGCTAACTGAGAATCTATCAGTGAGCTCCTTAGTCTTAAGGGAGAGTTTGTAGATCTTTAATCTGTTTTTTTTTCCTGAGTGCCTATTAGCTGATCTATGCCCAAAGAAAACACAAAACTTGAATGTGCAGGGAAACAATAAGTCTGTAATAGTCGGTGTAAAACACTTAATGAAACCTAAATGTAAAAAATTACTTTTAGTAGTAAATACATGACATGAGAAAATATACACTGCTCAAAAAAATAAAGGGAGCACTTAAACAACAGAATATAACTCCAAGTAAATCAAACTTCTGTGAAATCAAACTGTCCACTTAGGAAGCAACACTGATGGACAATCAATTTCACATGCTGTTGTGCAAATGGAAGACAATAGATGGAAATTATTGGCAATTATCAAGACACACTCAATAAAGGAGTGGTTCTGCAGGTGGAGACCACAGACCACATCTCAGTACCAATTCTTTCTGGCTGATGTTTTGGTCACTTTTGAATGTTGGTTGTGCTTTCACACTAGTGGTAGCATGAGACGGACTCTACAACCCACAGAAGTTGCTCAGGTAGTGCAGCTCATCCAGGATGGCACATCATTGCGAGCTGTGGCAAGAAGGTTTGCTGCGTCTGTCAGCGTAGTGTCCAGAGGCTGGAGGCGCTACCAGGAGACAGGCCAGTACACCAGGAGACGTGGAGGGGGCCATAGCAGGGCAACAACCCAGCAGCAGGACCCCTACCTTTGCCTTTGTGCAAGGAGGAACAGGAGGAGCACTTCCAGAGCCATGCAAAATGACCTCCAGCAGGCCACAAATGTGCATGTGTCTGCATAAACGGTTAGAAACCGACTCCATGAGAGTGGGATGAGGGCCAGACGTCCACAGATGGGGGTTGTGCCCAATGCCAGACCTCATGTGGCTGGAGTATGTCAGCAGTTCCTGCAAGATGAAGGCATTGAAGCTATGGACTAGCCCGCCCGTTCCCCAGACCTGAATCCCATTGAGCACATCTGGGACATCATGTCTCACTCCATCCACCAACGTCACGTAGCACCACAGACTGTCCAGGAGTTGGTGGATGCTTTAGTCCAGGTCTGGGAGGAGATCCCACAGGAGACCATCCGCAACCTCATCAGGAGCATGTCCAGGCATTGTAGGGAGGTTATACAGGCACGTGGAGGCCACACACAATACTGAGCCTCATTTTGACTTGTTTTAAGGACATTACATCAAAGTTGGATCAGCCTGTAGTGTGTTTTTCCACTTTAATTTTGGGGGTGACTCCGAATCCAGGCCTCCATTGGTTAATAAATTTGATTTCCATTGATGATTTTTGTGTGATTTTGTTGTCAACACATTCAACTTTGTACAGAAGAAAGTATTCAATGAGAATATTTCATTCATTCAGATCTAGGATGTGTTATTTGAGTGTTCCCTTTATTTTTTTGAGCAGTGTGTATATATAATATAAATAATTACTGCAGCTTTAATGCTATTTATTACGTCTCAGGAGGAGGACGGAAGAGGAAGAGGACGGAAGAGGCGGAGGACGGAAGAGATGGAGGACGGAAGAGGCGGAGGACGGAAGAGGAGGAGGACAGAAGAGGAGGACGGAAAAGGAGGAGGACGGAAGAGGAGGAGGATGGAAGAGAAGGAGGACGGAAGAGGCGGAGGACGGAAGAGGCGGAGGATGGAAGAGGCAGAGGACAGAAGAGGCGGAGGACGGAAGAGGCGGAGGACGGAAGAGAAGGAGGACGGAAGAGGAGGAGGACGGAAGATGAGGAGGACCGAAGAGGAGGAGGACGTAAGAGGAAGAGGACGGAAGAGGAAGAGGACGAAAGAGGCGGAGGACAGAAAAGGCGGAGGACGGAAGAGGCGGAGGACAGAAGAGGCGGAGGACGGAAGAGGCGGAGGACAGAAGAGGAGGAGGATGGAAGAGAAGGAGGACGGAAGAGGAGGAGGACGGAAGAGGAGGAGGACAGAAGAGGAGGAGGACGGAAGAGGAAGAGGACGGAAGAGGAGGAGGACGAAAGTGGAGGAGGATGGAAGAGGAGGAGGACAGAATAGGAGGAGGAGGACAGAACTGCACCTTAAGATCCCTAGGGGGAAAGGGATGGTAGTAATATAGTGGTAGTATATCCGTATTAGTGTAATATGAGTAATAATACTAGTGATAATAGTAAGAAAGTAATAAAATAACAGTAGTAATAGTAGTAGGTAGAATAGCAGTGTGATCCAGGGTCCTAGGACTGATCGCCTTTTCTCGGGGTCAAGAAGGAATTTTTCCTCTGTGACACAAATTGGCTGAAGGTGTCCTGGGGTTTTTGCCTTCTTCTGGATCAACACTGTAGGTATAGGGCAGTATTAGTAGTGATAGGAAAGAAGAATAATACTGTAATAAGATAGCACAATGTAATAATAACCATATCAAATAGATTTATAAAAACAAATTAAAATAACTCCAGTAGTACAATAATTAGTGTAATATTATATAACTTGTAATAACATTAATAGGTTTGATCCAGGGTCCTAGGACTGATCGCCTTTTCCCGGGGTCAAGAAGGAATTTTTCCCCTGTGACACAAATTGGCTGAAGGTGTCCTGGGGTTTTTGCCTTCTTCTGGATCAACACTGTAGGTATAGGGCAGTATTAGTAGTGAAAGGAAAGAAGAATAATACTGTAATAAGATAGCACAATGTAATAATAACCATATCAAATAGATTTATAAAAACAAATTAAAATAACTCCAGTAGTACAATAATTAGTGTAATATTATATAACTTGTAATAACATTATTAGGTTTGATCCAGGGTCCTAGGACTGATCGCCTTTTCCCGGGGTCAAGAAGGAATTTTTCCCCTGTGACACAAATTGGCTGAAGGTGTCCTGGGGTTTTTGCCTTCTTCTGGATCAACAGCTTTAGGCATAGGGATTTTAGTAATACCATTATTAGAATCACAAGATTAATAAAAAAAAATTAGAATTACATTTTTTTAATTCGTTTTATAACAGTTACAATTAATTGCATTAATGCAATAATAATAAATAGTAAAAATGGTGGTAATAATAATAATACAAAAAACTAGTCCCAGTTAGTAAGTTAGTGTAATGTTAGTGTAGGGACCCATCTGAAGAGGTCGCCTTGACGTTGGCAGATGGGCTCGCACAATTTGCTCAAAATGTGCGCTAAGAACCTCATATTTCTATGTACAGGAGATCTAGCAGTAATACCATTCAGGAGATATCTGTGTACACACATTTTGTTATATACTTTTGTGCAGCACACAGGGCAGGTATACAGGTACAGGGCGAGAGTGTTACAGTGATATTATAACTCGGCCTTAAGGATAAAATGCTGATAACTACAGATCCTGGAAACACATTCGAAACTAGACCTTGTAAGTAACTGGTTCCCAGCTAGTGGTAAATATGTACAGGGCAGTCCGGTACCAAGACCTGCTCTATAGGACACATTATCATCAAGCAGGTCCTTACAAGATCTGCGGCAGAAGTGTGGCTGTATAACACAGTCCTGCTCCTGCCTCAGCTGCCCACAGTGGAGCCAACCTTGATCCTGGCAGCTTAATCCATTGTATGACACAGTAGGGGGCTTCCACAGCATTTAGGCACTTTAGACAGGAGAGGGAGGCATGATCATGGTGCCAATGAGTTTCTATGGCAGCTGAGATCTAACAATGGACCCCATGACGGCCATTTTACTGCTCCTATTAGACCCCGGCTGAGGAAAGGTCTATGAGGACACCGGTCAGACTTATGTCGCCTGCTCTGCACATATTAGAAATACCTAGGGCTGATTAGTTTGCCATTTGTAAATCTGATCCAGCAGCGCTGGGCTACCACTTACGTGATCAGGGCTATTGAGCTCCTAGATTGGGCAGAGGAGCTCAGTATTCAGCAGGAGCTGGCCGAGGAGAGCAGAGCAACTTGCATGGGGCTGCTGCACAAGAAGCAACTCACAAGGTGGAGATTTACCCGGAGACGCTGTGCTCGGGCTGTGATCTGCTGCGCAGGCTGCATAGTAGATGCCTTGAAGGACCCGAACTTCACCCCTAACAGGCACAGCAGAGCTCGGACGGCTGCAAGTGAACAGAGAGCGGCTGATTAGTAACTGCTGCGTCTCCTGCAGCTCAGATAAGAGCCGCACAGAGCGGGGGTTCAGTAATGATGAATATGGGAAGTGTCCGCCCCTCACATGCCCTAAATGCGGCCTCCAAAGGTAAAGTTTCCCCTGTAACCAGCGCCTCCTCCCACCTTCTCTGCTGGCATGCTCCATTACTTAAAGGGGATGTCTGTAGAAAACAAGTTATCACTTATCCACAGGCTCGGTGATCACTTACTGATCGTGGGGTCTGACCGCTGCGAGCCATCGTCTGATCGGGAAGGAGTGGAAAGTCAGGGATCAACTGCTGCTCCATTCATTCTCTATGGGGCTCCGGAAAAGCCGAGCTCAGCGCTTGAATGCCACATAGGGAATGAATGGAGCGGATCCTGGAGTAATAACATGCCCTCCTCTCCTCAGCTTTCTGTCTGTGTAAGTGGCTCAGCCCTTGTCTCCCCTTCTGCTCCGGCTTCTGTGCTGGTCCTTGTGAGGAAGAGGAAACCCTCTGCCCTTCTGCTCCGGCTTCTGTGCTGGTCCCTGTGAGGAAGAGGAAACCCTCTGCCCTTCTGCTCTCAGTCCTCTGCGACTTTTCACAATCGCTCAGTGCACCCATTATATGTAATAAGGATCATTCTTCATCCCTTGTCCAGCTTTCATCCCCCCCAGTCTGACCAGCGGACAAGATAATAAACATGTGAGTGGAAGGTTCACAATTATTAGATGTGTTGTGAAAAGTCTCCACAGCATTATCCGGAGAAAACTGCAGGGTGACCGCTTGTGAAACCAGCACAAAATCCAGCGGACAGCGCTTCCCTGCCCCCCGCCCGTCTCTGTATCCTGGCATTCAGCTATTCCATTTGGTGCTTATTCTGGAAGGAAAACAAAAATGTGATGTTCTTACACAGACGCCTGAAGACGCAGCTTTTCATCATCCATGTTGGGCTGTTGTATGACGTGTGGATTACTCTGTTTGCTGGATTCTTGCATTACCACAAACACTGCCTTTATTTTGTGATTTCTGTGCCGCTTCCCACTTCTATTGGCACTGTGATATATCAGCAATTGAGGGCTGCCACAATCATGTGTCAATAGGTTATTGCTGGAGCCTGTGATATAGAGACCATCCTGGACCAGGGAAGACTTGGTACAGAAGCACCTAGAGAGGGGGGTACAGGGGCTTCATTTCAATTTTAAACTTAGCTGGATTGTGTTTAGCTACAAGAATGGAAAGTAAAATAATAAAATCTTAATTTTTTTTTTCTATTTGGCAAAATCGTCCATCAGAGGTTTGGCCACTACCGAAAAGTTTTTGATGAACTTACAGTAGTAGCTGGCGAAACCCAAAAAACTTTGTAACGCCTTTAAGTCTTGAATATAATACCAATCCAGTACCGTCCGGACTTTGGCCAGATCCATGCAAAAACGGTGAATGATAAGAACTAACCCTGAATGGAGAACATACATTTCTCTGGTTTGACAAATAATTTATTATCTTTGAGTATCTGTAAGACCTGCCTGATATGTACCTGATGTGACTGGAGGTAAGTAAATTAATATGTCATCAAGATTGGTTTGTTGTGATCTACCTGCCAGATGACTAAAAATGTCACTAACAGTGTTGAAAGAAAGCGGGAGCATTAGTCAACCCAAATGCCATCACAAGCTTTTCATTGTGCCCCTCAGGAGTATTGAAGGCCATCTTCCACTCATCTCCTCAATGTGAATGAGATTATAAGCCCCCCTGAGGTCTAGTTTAATCAAATCGTAGGAGCCAAATTTTTTTCTAAAGAGGTCGGGGATGAGAGGGAGAGGATATGCATCCCAGACCGTGATCCGATTAAACTCGCGAAAATCAAGGCGGGGGCGCAACCCCCAGTCTTTTTTTTTGACAAATAAAAACCCCACTGCAACGGGAGATGAAGAACGTCTTATAGGGCCCAATGGTAGACTGACTGACCATTCTGTTCTGAACTGCCACCCTAAGATGGCTTCCCATTATATACCTACTGTATAAGTGCTCCCTCTAACGGCTTCCTCCACCCATACCCACTACTGGTTCCCCCTACCTTTGGGTTCCCCCAACTCCAGCCAGGGACAGGGCTCAGCAGCTGCACTCTGCATGTTGGATGCAGGTGTTTTGGGGGGTTCTGTGCAGCACTCCCATCTTACCTGAGTGAAGGGAGACACCCCCCCCTCAGTCCATGCATACATGCTCCCTCTCCCCCCCAGCCATTGTGCATCCCATATAAAAAATAAAAAAAACACATAATAAACCCTCCTCCTCACCTTCCTTCTTCTCCCGCGCAGCGTCCTCTCCTGTAGTCGGCACATCTAGCTGAAGTGTATTGCCGCGCACGTACTAGCCAGGTCCGTGCGCGCTGCAGTACACGCTGCCGGACAATCAGAGGCCAGCGGCCGCTGGCCTCTGATTGGCCAGCCGACGTCATGCTGGCCTCTGATTTGCCGGCAGCCACTTCTGATTGTCCGGAAGCCACTAGCCTCTGATTGGTCGGCCAAAGTCATGCTGGTCTCTGATTGGCCAGAAGCCGCAGGCCTCTGATTGGCTGGCCGAATTCATGCTGGCCTCTGATTGGAAGGAAGCCGCTGGCCTCTGATTGGCCGGTCGACGTCATGCTGGCCTCTGATTGGCCGGCAGACGCTGGCCTCTGATTGACCGGTCGACGTCATGCTGGCCTCTGATTGTCCGGCCGAATTCATGCTGGCCTCTGATTGACCGGAAGCCGCTGGCCTCTGATTGACCGGCCGACGTCATGCTGGCCTCTGATTGGCCGGCAGCCGCTGGCCTCTGATTGGCCGGCAGCGTGTATTGCAGCGCACGGGCCTGGCTAGTTCGTGCGCTGCAATACACTCCAGCTCGATGTGTTTCTGTCCGAGAGAGATCGCACATCTAGCTGCAGTAGTGGAGCTGGTGCCGGCACTCGGCGGCTCAGAGTTCTCCCCCGCCGGCCCGATCCAGTAGCGCTAGTGCTGCGGCCATGGTGCCCCCCAGGAGGGCTCTGCTGCCCCCTCTGCACGCTGCCATAGGTTCCCAGAACTGGTGTAAAGCATTTCTTCTTTTACAGCTGACGACCCAAAATTGGTGATTTTCTGAAAAAAAATATAAAAAATGGCCAGTCTGCATTATATATGGTGGAAGTGAGAATCTATCATCTGGATAAGGGGGTGGTCTTCACAGAGGGGTCTATGGAGAGATGTCACTTTATAAGAAGCACATAGCATGGAATACCGGGGGGAAGCCTTTTGGCTCCTTATGTTGCACCAGTCCGGAATGCTCCACTATGGTCCATCCTTCTATAGTTCTTCTCTTACACTTTCTGCTGGTCGGTATATGGACGTATTCGCTCTATGCTGACAGGCACTCCCTTAGTATAGCTCATGTAATGCACGGCACCACAATGTTGTAGGTTCTGACTACTGTGTAAAAAAACACCCACCCAGAGACCGGCCATAATCTTATAGTCTGAGTGTGAATACGCTGTAGGTAGAGCTACACTTTTGTTGTGGAAATTTTGGTAATTTTATTTACCTTTTTGCATTTAGGCTATGTGCCCACGATGCAGAAATGAAGCAGAAAATTTCTGCAGCATTTCTGCATCTCCCTGGCAGAAAAAACGCATGCAGATTGACAAGCGCTTTCCAGGCGATTTTAGCATCACTTGGAAAGTGCTTGACAACTAGGTCACACTGTATAAATTCATGGAAACAGCATGGATTTATATAGTGTGAACCGTAAAAATGAAAACAAATAAAGCTATACTCATCCCTGATGCCCGACATGGCTGCAGCGCTGCTTCCTGTCTGGTTCCTGGATGCCGGCATATCGCGAGACAGAGCGGTGAAGGGCCTGCGGTCACATGACTGTGACGTCACCGCAGGTCCTCAAGCGATGCCGGCATTCAGAGAGAAGCCGCCGGACAGGTGAATATAAACTTTATTTGTTTTTTTATTCTTTTTTTACAAGTACAATGGTACCCAGGTCTGGATGAGAGTCTCCTCTCCTCCAGAACTGGGTACCATCCGCACATAGAGATGCATAGAAGCCGCTTGTAAAAATGTACAGTCGCGGTTTCTATGCGTCTCAATGCAAGTCAATGGCGGGGCTTCCGCTGCGCTTCTGCAAAATTAAATGACATGCTGCAGATTTTTGTACGCAGCATAAACGCTGCATGTGCATAGAACATGCGGAATCCCCTTGGGGACCATGGGGTGCGGATTACCTAGCGTTTCACAAGCGTTTATGCTGCGGAAATTCCGCAGCATAAACGCTTGAAAAACGCTACGTGGGCACTCAGCCTTACCCGAATGAGGCTTGTGAGAAATCCTTAAATATGTTGCAGATTTCTCCTGTATGATGCTGACCAATCATAAGCAAGCAGCAACACTCAAAGAAAAGAAGAACACGCCCCCACCATAGCTCAAAGCGGGTTTCTTAGGGTATAAAGCTACGTTCTCACTATGAGTTTTTAGTGAGTTTTTACGCTGCATATTTTAGAAATAATGCAAGTAACCTATCTTAATGGGTGCAGAAATTCTGCAACATCAAAAACTCACCAAAAGCTCATCGTGGGAACCTAGCCTAAGATGTGTAATGATGGAGAGTCCTGATCTCCTGGTCTAACCTTCTGCATGATTAGAAAGCAGAGGTAACAGCTCTTAGACAAGGAAGGAGCCGCACAGCTGAGTTTCTCTGTGTCACATTACAAACCCTTTTATTGACTCTCCTGATTATGGAGTGTGCCAGTATCACACTTATGTCTTCTGTGCTCAAGCAACTTGTATTCTTTCTGCAGTGATATTAGGCTGTTATTACACCTCACACAGGAGCAGTGTGTTCTGGGTTACTTCTATGGTGAAATGTAATGACAGTCTGCTCTAATCTCACTGCAGAATGAGTACAAGTTGAGCACAACGGATCTAAGTGTGATACTGACACTGTGCTCTCATTTCTGGACAGGCAGTTTGGGATAGGCGCAGAACAGCAGAGGTGAGAGTGCCATAAGAGGAGGAAAGCTGTAAGAAAGGTTTGTAATGTTGCACAACTAAACTCTCTTGTGCTGCCCCTTCACCCACAGAGACCTTAACTGAAAGGTATTAGTCAGTTGTGTGCTCTAATCATGCAGGAGGTTAGCCCAGGAGACCAGGTCTGTATCCTTACATCTTAGACACTGAGAAATCTGCTCTAAGCTATGGTGGGGATGTGATCATCTTTCTTTTCAGTGTTGTCGTCTGCTTATAATTGGTCAGCATCATGCAGGGAGAGAATTTCGCACCCCCAGTGAAAACTCTGATAACATCTACTTGGATGTAATTTTTTTTAACTCATTAGGCGCCAAATACTTTCATTGCTAATATCTCTGCAAATGAAAGATAAAATAGAAAGAGCATGGATGAGATACCAGGACACTGTGTGTGGCACTGTGTGTGGCACTTTATTATTATTATTATTATTTATTATTCTAGCTCAATTTATTCCATGGTGCTTTACATGTGAAAAAGGGGGTATACATAGCAAACAGAATTGCAAAAATCTTGAACAAAAACGCAATGGCAAACTGGTACTGGAGGAGAGAGAACCCTACCTGCGATGTCTCACAATCTTCAAGGGATGGGTGAGGATACAGTAGGTGAGGGTAGAGCTGGTCATGCAGCGGTGTGGTGGAGCAATGATTACTGCAGGTTGTAGGCTTTTCGGAAGAGGTGGGTTTTCAGGTTCCTTTAGAAGGTTTCCACGGTAGGCGAGAGTCTGATGTTTTGGGGTAGAGAGTTCTAGAGTAGGGGGGATGCACGGGAGAAATCTTGTATGCAATTGTGAGAAGAAACGATAAGAGGGGAGTAGAGAAGGAGATCTTGTGAGGATCGTAGGTTGCGTGTAGGTGTGTACCGGGAGACTAGGTCACATGTATGGAGGAGACAGGTAGTGGATGGCTTGGTATGCCACGGTTAGGGTTTTGAACTGGAGTCTCTGGGCAATGGGGAGTCGGTGAACCATTTGACAGAGAGGAGAGGCCGGGGAGTAGGCGGAAGGCAGGTGGATTAGTCGGGCAGCAGAGTTTAGGATAGATTGGAGGGGTACGGGAGTGTTAGCGGGGAGGCCACAGAGCAGGAGGTTGTAGTAGTCGAGGCGGGAGATGATGAGGGCGTGCACTAGTGTTTTTGCAGATTCATGGTTGAGGAATATGCGGATCCATGTTTTTGAGTTGGAGTCGGCAGGAGGAGGAAAGGGCTTTGATATGTGGCTTGAAGGAGAGGTTAGAGTCCAGGGTTACTCTGATGCAGCGAGCTTGTGGGACTGGGGAAAGTGGACAGCCATTGATTTTGATGGATAGGTCAGATGGGGAGGCTGAGTGAAATGGGGGAAAGATGATGAATTCTGTTTTATCCATGTTAAGTTTTAGAAATCTAGCAGAGAAGAAGGATGAGATAGCGAACAGACATTTTGGGGTTCTGGTTAGTAAGGAGGTGATATCAGGTCCAGAGAGGTAAATCTGTGTGTCGTTAGCATAGAGATGATACTGAAAGCCGTGGGACTCTATGAGCTGTCCCAGGCCGAAGGTGTAGATGGAGAAGAGCAGGGGTCCTATGACTTAACCTTGGGGAACACTGACAGATAGGATGCGAGATGAGGAGGTGGTGTGTGAGTGAGAAACACTGAAGGTTCTGTCTGTTAAGTATGAGTAGATCCAAGATTATTATGATCTGCAACATAAACTAGGGAAAGAAGGGGAGAGCTGTCCCCACAGTAAGACTAAGCTGAGTCCCTACGTTGTAGCAGGCAACCTGTTCCTTGTGAACAGACCCGCCTTCGTCCTCGGCTAGTCTGAACGGAGACCTATAGAGAAAGGAAGGAGTCCCTAAAAGAACTAAGGACTGGGACAAAAATGGGACACCTCCTAACAGAAGTTGTTGCAGAGCAAAAGAAAAACTGACAAAAGTACTAGAGGTCCAGAGGACCAAGCAAACTAGAGATAGATAGGCACAAAAGCACCTGGCTAGAAAGACAGTCTAAACAACACTGAAGTCTAGCAAGGCCAGAAGGGCGGAGCTGGAATAAATAGGAAGATGGTCACGTGACCGCAAAACACAAGATAGAAACAAAAACAAACAGGAGGGTTCTAACAGTACCCCCTCTTTTATGAGGATCCTCCGGATCCTCCAGGCCCAGGCCTATCTGGAAATCTCCTGTGGAAAGCTCTGACAAGTCTAGGGGCAGAGACATCATCCGCCTTAACCCAGGAGTTATTCCTCGGGACCGAAACCTTTCCAAGCGACGAGATACTGCAATCTCCCTCTATGCTCTCTGGAATTCAGGATACGAGAAATTTCATATTCGCCGTCTTCCACCACCGGAGGAACTGTGACAGTGGCCTCCCTATCCGATACATCAGCCTTTTTCAACAAGGAAACATGAAACACAGGATTAATCTTCCAGGAGGAGGGAACCTCCAACCTAACAGCAGACTGGTTAACCACCTGAAGCACCTTAAAAGGCCCCACAAACTTCGGACCCAATTTTTTAGAGGAAATCCTCAATCGCAGATTCTTTGAGGACAACCAAACCATGTCACCCACAGTAAACAAAACCTCTTTACATTTCCTGTTAAAATACTTCTTGGACTTTTTGTTAGCCTCTTGAAGGTTACAATGTACATTAGTCCAAACTCTCTCCAAATCACCGGAAAAATTCTCCTCCTCCGGCACCGCCGACCGCAATTTGGAGAACGAACCAAAAGACGGATGTCTCCCAGTACAACAAAAAAAGAACACCCAGCAGAGGAGGATGTATGGTTGTTAAGAGCAAATTCTGCGAGTGGCAGAAACTCAGACCACCTCTCTAGATTGTCTGCCACAAATCAACGCAAAAACTGTTCCACATCCTGGTTCTTTCTTTCAGTCTGTCCATTAGACTCAGGATGATAACCAGACGAAAATGACAAATGGACTCCCAACCTGTCACAAAAAGCACGCCAAAAGCGAGCCACAAACTGAGGTCTCCTATCAGAAACAATGTCGGTGCGAACGCCATGGTGCCTGACAATTTCCTTAACAAACGCCTTAGCGAGTGTCTTAGCGCAGGGTAGCTTAATGAATGGAACCAAATGACACATCTTGCTAGAACGGTCCATGACCACCCAGATGTCAGTGAAACCCTCGGACACAGGAAGGTCAGTAATAAAATCCATTGCCAAATGCGTCCAAGGCGCACTAGGAACCTCCAGAGGTCAAAGCAACCCCGCAGCAGGGGTATGGGAAGCCTTTGACCTAGCACACACCGTACACTGACGCACCCACTTGATGACTTCCTTCTGCCACCCGGGCCACCAAAAACTGCGACTGATAAGTCTCTTAGTCCCAGAAATTCCTGGATGACCTGCCAACCGAGACTCATGATACCCCACAAGCAAATCTCTCCTAGAGGTTCTAGGCACAAACAATCTCCCATGAGGAGTGTTAGATGGGGCATCCTCTTGGGCTTTCAGAATCCCTTCTTCCAAAACAGAGTCTAATGCTGCTACCACAACTCCTTCCTGTAAAATGCTCTCCTCCTCCTCGGTACCAACCATGGGGGAAAAGCTGCGAGATAAAGCATCGGCTTTAACATTCCTAGTACCAGGGATATAGGTAACAGAAAAATTAAACCGAGAAAAAAAAAGTGCCCACCTAGCTTGACGGGCATTCAAGCGTTTGGCAGCATCCAGATAGATCAAATTCTTATGATCTGTGAAAACCTGAACAGGAAATTTAGCACTTTCCAAGAAATGATGCCAATGTTCAAACGCAAGTTTAATAGCCAACAATTCCCGATTACCAACATCGTAATTAAGTTCGGTTTCTGAAAATTTTTTTGAAAAAAAATCACAGGGATGTACTCCATCCTTGTTCTCCTGAGACAAAACTGCACCGTCCCCCACCGAAGAAGCATCAACCTCGACCAAAAAAGGCTTGGTCTCATCAGGCTGCATAAGGATAGGGGCAGAACTGAACCTCTCCTTGAGATACACAAAAGCTTCAATGGCCTCAGTAGTCCACTGGACCGTATTCGCACCTTTCCTGGTGAGATCAGTCAGTGGCTTAACAATTATAGAAAAATTCTTAATGAATTTCCTGTAATAATTGGCGAAACCCAAAAATCTCTGTATCGATTTCAAACCAATAGGCCTAGGCCATTCCTGCACAGCCTGAACTTTCACCGGGTCCATCTCAAAGCCCTCGCTAGAGATAATGTAGCCCAAAAAACTAATTCTCTGCACAGCGAACTCACATTTCTCCAGCTTAGCAAAAAGTGAATTATCACTCAATAACTGCAACACCTCACGTACGCTCTGCCAATGGGAATCCAGATCTGGTGAATAAATCAGAATGTCATCCAAATACACAACCACATTCTTGCCAATCAAAGGTCTCAGGATGTCATTAATAAGGTTCTGAAAAAACGCGGGTGCATTGGTAAGACTGAAGGGCATCACCAAATTCACAAAATGACCTACTGGAGTGTTAAAAGCAGTTTTCCATTCATCACCCTCCTTCATTCGTAACAAATTGTATGCCCCCCGGAGATCAATTTTATAGAACCACTTGGTCCCCACTAACTGGTTAAACAAGTCTGGAATTAACGGCAATGGGTATGAATTGCGTACGGTAATCTTATTAATTTCACGAAAGTCCAGACATGGACGTAAACCACCATCTTTTTTTTTAACAAAGAAAAATCCAACGGCCACAGGCGACTTAGAAGGTCTAATGTGACCAGCAGCCAAGCTCGTCTGTATGTATTCCTCCAAGGCCTTTCTTTCAGGGATAGTCAGATTTAATAAGCGACTCTTGGGAAGAGTAGCTCCAGAAACAAACTCAATGGTGCAATCATAGTCCCTATGAGGAGGTAAAACTTGCGACTCCTCCTCTGAATAAACCTTCCAAAAATCCTGAATAGGTACAGGTAATTCCCCTTTTTCCACAGGTGCAATGCGACCATTACAACATTTATCATAGCACTTAGGACTCCAAGACTTAATCTCATTAGTAGACCAGTCCAGTAAAGGATTGTGCAGTTTTAACCAAGGCAAACCTGCACATGCGGATTTCAATTGGGGAACATTGCTGCCCTTCTACCATGCTTTTTTCATGCGTTTCCGCAGCGTTTACGCAACTGCAAAAACGCCGCGGAAACGCATGAAAAACGCATCGTGTGAACTCAGCCTCAGGCTATGTGCCCACGTTGCAGAAATGAAGCAGAAAATTTCTGCTTCATTTCTGCAAGTCCTCTCCCGGAAAAACGCATGCGGAATTCCGCACGCATTTATCGCGCGTTTTTCGTGCGTTTATCTCGCGTATTCCACATGCGGAATTGCCTTGCGTTTTTAATGCATTGCACAAGGCAATTCCACTTGCGGAAACGCCAAATTAATTGACATGCTGCAGATTTTTGAACGCAGCATAAAAGCTGCGGAAAAATCCGCAGCATGTGCATAGAACTTGCGGAATCCCCTTGGGGACCATGGGGTGCGGATTACCATGCGTTTTACAAGCATTTCCGCTGCGGAAATTCCGCATCAAAAACGCTTGTAATCCGCAACGTGGGCACGCAGCCTAAAAGCAAAAGTATAAATACTAATTATTTATCAAAGCTGGACAAAATCTAGAAACCATATAATAAAACTGGCATAAAATATAGTGCTGAGCAAGAGTTTAGGGAGAGATGTACAACTGGCACTGGCCTTTAAAAGGGATTGTGTAATCGCACAAAACTAGCAAAAATGTAAAGTGCCTGTAAAACAAGGAACGTGCAATTTACCTCTTAGTAAAAATCCTATTCTTTCTCAAGAACGGGAGGAATTTTAATTTCATGATTTTTTTTTAATCAAATAATTTTTATTGAAAAACTCCAAATACAAATTTTCCATCTTTCAAATAACATACATGACATAGTAATTCCATAGTATAAAACATGAACAAAGTATCTGAACTTCAATTCCCTAACCCACCCTAAACCCAAATCCCAACACTCCAGAGAGAACCATTTTCAGAGCAGTTCTAGAATAACGGACTACAGCATTCGTAGAAGGGGGAAGAAGATAAAAAAGTGACTAACAAAGGGATAGCAGCGTTTTAATTTTATCATTTACTGCTTGATGCCTGAGCCGGGAAGTGCACGCTTGAAAACTGTTGCAGGCTGCTGTAATCACAGGACACAAGCAAACAGCATGGCATTTCCTATCAGCAGGGAGGAAGTAAAGGGAACAGTAATGAAAGTCTCCTCCTACTCCGCTCCATAATGAAATGAACAGTGTGCATCCTACAAATGCGATGCATACAGCAAACAATTCATTTTCCATACACAGGTTTTGAGTTGACCACTGGATATACACATGTGTATAACTAATTACCAGATCTGGAAATCTAAAAAAAAGACGAGCAAGTTTGGGGTGAATCCTGCCTTCATTACTGCACAGCCGCTCATAGAGGGATCGGTACTAGGAACAGCAGGAGTGCCAGCGATGTTCACAGATTTACCTGCTGCGGGACTGAAGGAGTCTGATAGTGTTCGGCTCTAAGCTTTTTACCTTGTTTACGACAGGAATAATTGAAAGCTGTGCTTCAAAGGCGAGGAAGAAGTTGGTCACTGTCTGCGCTTGAATACCCTTAAGAGGGGAAAAAATATATATATACATATATACAAATACTGAAACATCTAAATGCATTAGAACATCAAACCTGGTGAAGCGGTAAATGACTTGTCCTCCAGGGATACAGGCTACTGTCATTCAGTAATTATTTAATAGGAATTTTACATTTTATGTGATCACCACGCTAGAATGTAAATGATGAAAACACAACACAACTCCTCACCATATGAAGATATTTTGTGTTTTAAGCTATGTGCCCACGATGCAGAAATGAAGCAGAAAATTTCTGCAGCATTTCTGCATCTCCCTGGCAGAAAAAAACGCATGCAGATTGTACATGCAGATTGTGCATGCGTTTTTCCTGCAGAATACATGCGGATCCACATGCGGATTCACATGCATTTCCGCATGCAGATTGACAAGCACTTTCCAGGCGATTAGCATCACTTGGAAAGTGCTTGACAACTAGGTCACACTGTATAAATCCATGGAAACAGCATGGATTTATACAGTGTGAAACGCAAAAATTAAAACAAATAAAGCTATACTCACCCCCGAGGCCCCGGCGTGGCTGCAGCTCTGCTTCCTGGCTGGTTCCCGGCTGCCGGCATATCGCGAGACAGAGCGGTGAAGGGCCTGCGGTCACATGACTGTGACGTCACCGAAGGTCCTTCAGCGCTGCTGGCATTCAGAGAGAAGACGCCGGACAGGTGAATATAAACTTTATTTGTTATTTTATTCTTTTTTTTACAGGTACAATGGTACCCAGATCTAGATCAGAGTCTCCTCTCCTCCAGAACTGGGTACCATCCGCACTTAGAGACGCATAGAAGCCGCTTGTAAAAATGTACAGTCGCGGTTTCTGTGCGTCTCAATGCAAGTCAATGGCGGGAATTCCGCTGCACTTCCGCAAAATTAAATGACATGCTGCGGATTTTTGTACGCAGCATAAACGCTGTGGAAAAATCTGCAGCATGTGCATAGAACATGCGGAATCCCCTTGGGGACCATGGGGTGCGGATTACCTAGCGTTTTACAAGCGTTTCCGCTGCGGAAATTCCGCAGCATAAACGCTTGAAAAATGCTACGTGGGCACACAGCCTTATAGAACAGCATTTCTGTGGAATAACACGACTGATTTACTGTGTATGCACCATAGCCTTCATTTGATGTCACTTACTGTCACCTGTCACCTTGCCCCAACTCTGCAATCCCCAATATCAGTCCATGACCTCAATGGGGTCACTATAAAATTCTAAAGAGGACTGGTCATGTCTCTATTAGAAAATAGATAAACTTAGGATAGAAACAATATGAGCATATACCCTGCTATAAGTAAGTAAAAAGCAATAGTGAATATATATAATATAGGGTACTTAGTAAACATGGTTTTTGATTTAAAAAAAGCCATCCCACCCGCACCAAGGTGTACCCAGTCAGTTATGTGAAATATATAATAAAATACACTTTAGTACAATATTAGTGTTTTGTCCCTTTAAATCTGCTGCTACTTCTGTCACCATGGTAACTGCATTCATACTCGGCCAATAGGATTGCTCGGTTTGAATTTGGAAAAAAAAAAAAAGTCCTATATCGTCAGTTTGTTCCTTCTCATCTGAGTGTGAAGACAGACACCTGCGATCAGCGAGAGATTATAGGTATAAGACGTGATATAATATAACGGACGGAGCCACATCCCGTCACACGCACTCAGCGACCACAACTGACAGGAATCAGCACATTTACCAGACAATAAGTTATTATTCCCCAACACATGATACGCTGAGACACCAGTGGGGGGCGCCGCACTCGTTACATCTCCCATCTGGATGGATCCAGCGACGAGATCCTGATATTTCCCCCCAGCTCCGCTCCTCCATAGGGAATGGCCCAGATGCACGCAGAACGGACCGAAGTGTAATACTGCTAGAACTCTGCATGATATCACATCCTCCATATATACCACATAATAAAGGGGTGCTCCCACTGGGACAGGTCATCACCTATCCAGAGATCAGTGATAACTTGTTCCAACTAGACATCCCCTTTAATGGAAGAGATCACATCTCTAACAGTCAATACGCTATTCATTCCCAATCTTCCCTGGCCCCAGTAATGCCCCTGAGTATATCGCCAATATGAGCCAATCATCAAACCCTCTGCTGACTGTTCCCGATGTTTTATAGAGTTTGGAGACGTTGCTACAAGAGAAGATATCAGCGGACACCATGGGGGTGGAGTATTCTGCCAGCGATGGAGCAGGTAGTATCCACCAGTCTGTGATATCTGACCTTCCTCCATATTCTGCTCTTACATGCGTTTCTTCAGCTTTACCCCTTCCCGACATAACCAATTTATGTTTTTTTTCTGTTTTTTCCTCCGCTTTTTCCAACTTTTCTAACTTTTTGGTATCTGTCCACATAGTGTGAGGTCTTGTTATTTTGTAGGATGAGCTGTCCTTATAAATGACACCATTCATTTACCACATAGTCCTAGAAAACGGGAAAAACATTTCAAGTGCAGTAAAAGTGCGAAAAAAAAAGCCTGACATTGTTTTTCTGGGAACGGTTTTAACGGCGTACATTGTGTGGTAAAAATGACCTGGTAATAGGATCCTACTCCTCAGTGTGATTACAGCAAGACCAAACTTCTCCAATAGTTTTGGCAAAAGAAAAAAACTTTTTTTTGATGCTGTCACCATTTTTTCTGAGACCCGAAACATTTTCAGTTTTCGGGTTGATGGAGCTGAGTGGGGGCTTATTTTTTGAAGGGCAAGAGGACTTTATTGATAACATTTTGGGACACATATGTCATGGTCATCGCTTCTTACAGGATTTTCTGCAGTATTGAGGCGAACAAAAAAATGCAGTTTTGTCTTTTTGAATTTTCTTCTGTGTTCACTGATCGTTTTTTTTTTTTATATTTTGATAGATTGTATTTCTCTGAAAGAGACCATACCACAAAATGTGTATATTTTTATTATCTTTATTTTTAGTGGGAGGTGAGTTGAACGTGTGGGGTTTTAATAAATATATATATACTTTTTTTCACTGTATTTGTATACATCATCTGATTGCTTGTGCTATATACAGCGATACCACAGTAATGCTCCATATAGCAAAACCACGGTCTTCTTTACAGCCCAAATGAAGCTTTATGATGACAGGCACGGAGGCTTCAGCAGACCCCCGGATGTCATAGCAGTCCATCGGCGCCCTATGATCACGTCACAGGAGCGCCGGTGGGCGTATGGAACGACGCGTCCCAATGCTGGCGCACTGTTAATGCTGCTGTTAGAGATTGACAGCAGCACTGAACAGGTTAACAGTGGTGGGCAGATCTTCGCTCCACTCGCAGCTGTTAGAGGCAGGTCCTGGTTGTTTGTTACAGCCATTATCTGCCATGTACAGGGTGAGCTGACCCTGCTCCATACACCCGCTACTGACTTATACCATACATGTACGGCAGATGTTGGTAAGGAGTTAAAGCGGTTGTCCAGCTTTGGGGCCATTTTTTTTACTTTAATGCAAGTATTTGGGGCTAAAATCGATTTCTGTAATTGAGTTTCATTAAAAATGTTGCCTTCTGTAGCATCTGTGCTGCACTGTCTATTGCTGGCTGCAAAATTAGCTAACTGAGAATCTATCAGTGAGCTCCTTAGTCTTAAGGGAGAGTTTGTAGATCTTTAATCTGTTTTTTTTTCCTGAGTGCCTATTAGCTGATCTATGCCCAAAGAAAACACAAAACTTGAATGTGCAGGGAAACAATAAGTCTGTAATAGTCGGTGTAAAACACTTAATGAAACCTAAATGTAAAAAATTACTTTTAGTAGTAAATACATGACATGAGAAAATATACACTGCTCAAAAAAATAAAGGGAGCACTTAAACAACAGAATATAACTCCAAGTAAATCAAACTTCTGTGAAATCAAACTGTCCACTTAGGAAGCAACATTGATTGACAATCAATTTCACATGCTGTTGTGCAAATTGAAGACAATAGATGGAAATTATTGGCAATTATCAAGACACACTCAATAAAGGAGTGGTTCTGCAGGTGGAGACCACAGACCACATCTCAGTACCAATTCTTTCTGGCTGATGTTTTGGTCACTTTTGAATGTTGGTTGTGCTTTCACACTCGTGGTAGCATGAGACGGACTCTACAACCCACAGAAGTTGCTCAGGTAGTGCAGCTCATCCAGGATGGCACATCATTGCGAGCTGTGGCAAGAAGGTTTGCTGCGTCTGTCAGCGTAGTGTCCAGAGGCTGGAGGCGCTACCAGGAGACAGGCCAGTACACCAGGAGACGTGGAGGGGGCCATAGCAGGGCAACAACCCAGCAGCAGGACCCCTACCTTTGCCTTTGTGCAAGGAGGAACAGGAGGAGCACTTCCAGAGCCATGCAAAATGACCTCCAGCAGGCCACAAATGTGCATGTGTCTGCATAAACGGTTAGAAACCGACTCCATGAGAGTGGGATGAGGGCCAGACGTCCACAGATGGGGGTTGTGCCCAATGCCAGACCTCATGTGGCTGGAGTATGTCAGCAGTTCCTGCAAGATGAAGGCATTGAAGCTATGGACTAGCCCGCCCGTTCCCCAGACCTGAATCCCATTGAGCACATCTGGGACATCATGTCTCACTCCATCCACCAACGTCACGTAGCACCACAGACTGTCCAGGAGTTGGTGGATGCTTTAGTCCAGGTCTGGGAGGAGATCCCACAGGAGACCATCCGCAACCTCATCAGGAGCATGTCCAGGCGTTGTAGGGAGGTTATACAGGCACGTGGAGGCCACACACAATACTGAGCCTCATTTTGACTTGTTTTAAGGACATTACATCAAAGTTGGATCAGCCTGTAGTGTGTTTTTCCACTTTAATTTTGGGGGTGACTCCGAATCCAGGCCTCCATTGGTTAATAAATTTGATTTCCATTGATGATTTTTGTGTGATTTTGTTGTCAACACATTCAAGTTTGTACAGAACAAAGTATTCAATGAGAATATTTCATTCATTCAGATCTAGGATGTGTTATTTGAGTGTTCCCTTTATTTTTTTGAGCAGTGTGTATATATAATATAAATAATTACTGCAGCTTTAATGCTATTTATTACGTCTCAGGAGGAGGACGGAAGAGGAAGAGGACGGAAGAGGCGGAGGACGGAAGAGATGGAGGACGGAAGAGGCGGAGGACGGAAGAGGAGGAGGACAGAAGAGGAGGAGGACGGAAAAGGAGGAGGACGGAAGAGGAGGAGGATGGAAGAGAAGGAGGATGGAAGAGGCGGAGGACGGAAGAGGCGGAGGATGGAAGAGGCAGAGGACAGAAGAGGCGGAGGACGGAAGAGGCGGAGGACGGAAGAGAAGGAGGACGGAAGAGGAGGAGGACGGAAGATGAGGAGGACCGAAGAGGACGAGGACGTAAGAGGAAGAGGACGGAAGAGGAAGAGGACGAAAGAGGCGGAGGACAGAAAAGGCGGAGGATGGAAGAGGCGGAGGACAGAAGAGGCGGAGGACGGAAGAGGCGGAGGACAGAAGAGGAGGAGGACGGAAGAGAAGGAGGACGGAAGAGGAGGAGGACAGAAGAGGAGGAGGACAGAAGAGGAGGAGGACGGAAGAGGAAGAGGACGGAAGAGGAGGAGGACGAAAGTGGAGGAGGATGGAAGAGGAGGAGGACAGAATAGGAGGAGGAGGACAGAACTGCACCTTAAGATCCCTAGGGGGAAAGGGATGGTAGTAATATAGTGGTAGTATATCCGTATTAGTGTAATATGAGTAATAATACTAGTGATAATAGTAAGAAAGTAATAAAATAACAGTAGTAATAGTAGTAGGTAGAATAGCAGTGTGATCCAGGGTCCTAGGACTGATCGCCTTTTCTCGGGGTCAAGAAGGAATTTTTCCCCTGTGACACAAATTGGCTCAAGGTGTCCTGGGGTTTTTGCCTTCTTCTGGATCAACACTGTAGGTACAGGGCAGTATTAGTAGTGATAGGAAAGAAGAATAATACTGTAATAAGATAGCACAATGTAATAATAACCATATCAAATAGATTTATAAAAACAAATTAAAATAACTCCAGTAGTACAATAATTAGTGTAATATTATATAACTTGTAATAACATTAATAGGTTTGATCCAGGGTCCTAGGACTGATCGCCTTTTCCCGGGGTCAAGAAGGAATTTTTCCCCTGTGACACAAATTGGCTGAAGGTGTCCTGGGGTTTTTGCCTTCTTCTGGATCAACACTGTAGGTATAGGGCAGTATTAGTAGTGAAAGGAAAGAAGAAAAATACTGTAATAAAATAGCACAATGTAATAATAACCATATCAAATAGATTTATAAAAACAAATTAAAATAACTCCAGTAGTACAATAATTAGTGTAATATTATATAACTTGTAATAACATTATTAGGTTTGATCCAGGGTCCTAGGACTGATCGCCTTTTCCCGGGGTCAAGAAGGAATTTTTCCCCTGTGACACAAATTGGCTGAAGGTGTCCTGGGGTTTTTGCCTTCTTCTGGATCAACAGCTTTAGGCATAGGGATTTTAGTAATACCATTATTAGAATCACAAGATTAATAAAAAAAAAATTAGAATTACATTTTTTTAATTCGTTTTATAACAGTTACAATTAATTGCATTAATGCAATAATAATAAATAGTAAAAATGGTGGTAATAATAATAATACAAAAAACTAGTCCCAGTTAGTAAGTTAGTGTAATGTTAGTGTAGGGACCCATCTGAAGAGGTCGCCTTGACGTTGGCAGATGGGCTCGCACAATTTGCTCAAAATGTGCGCTAAGAACCTCATATTTCTATGTACAGGAGATCTAGCAGTAATACCATTCAGGAGATATCTGTGTACACACATTTTGTTATATACTTTTGTGCAGCACACAGGGCAGGTACAGGGCGAGAGTGTTACAGTGATATTATAACTCGGCCTTAAGGATAAAATGCTGATAACTACAGATCCTGGAAACACATTCGAAACTAGACCTTGTAAGTAACTGGTTCCCAGCTAGTGGTAAATATGTACAGGGCAGTCCGGTACCAAGACCTGCTCTATAGGACACATTATCATCAGGCAGGTCCTTACAAGATCTGCGGCAGAAGTGTGGCTGTGTAACACAGTCCTGCTCCTGCCTCAGCTGCCCACAGTGGAGCCAACCTTGATCCTGGCAGCTTAATCCATTGTATGACACAGTAGGGGGCTTCCACAGCATTTAGGCACTTTAGACAGGAGAGGGAGGCATGATCATGGTGCCAATGAGTTTCTATGGCAGCTGAGATCTAACAATGGACCCCATGACGGCCATTTTACTGCTCCTATTAGACCCCGGCTGAGGAAAGGTCTATGAGGACACCGGTCAGACTTATGTCGCCTGCTCTGCACATATTAGAAATACCTAGGGCTGATTAGTTTGCCATTTGTAAATCTGATCCAGCAGCGTTGGGCTACCACTGACGTGATCAGGGCTATTGAGCTCCTAGATTGGGCAGAGGAGCTCAGTATTCAGCAGGAGCTGGCCGAGGAGAGCAGAGCAACTTGCATGGGGCTGCTGCACAAGAAGCAACTCACAAGGTGGAGATTTACCCGGAGACGCTGTGCTCGGGCTGTGATCTGCTGTGCAGGCTGCATAGTAGATGCCTCGAAGGACCCGAACTTCACCCCTAACAGGCACAGCAGAGCTCGGACGGCTGCAAGTGAACAGAGAGCGGCTGATTAGTAACTGCTGCGTCTCCTGCAGCTCAGATAAGAGCCGCACAGAGCGGGGGTTCAGTAATGATGAATATGGGAAGTGTCCGCCCCTCACATGCCCTAAATGCGGCCTCCAGAGGTAAAGTTTCACCTGTAACCAGCGCCTCCTCCCACCTTCTCTGCTGGCATGCTCCATTACTTAAAGGGGATGTCTGTAGAAAACAAGTTATCACTTATCCACAGGCTCGGTGATCACTTACTGATCGTGGGGTCTGACCGCTGCGAGCCATCGTCTGATCGGGAAGGAGTGGAAAGTCAGGGATCAACTGCTGCTCCATTCATTCTCTATGGGGCTCCGGAAAAGCCGAGCTCAGCGCTTGAATGCCACATAGGGAATGAATGGAGCGGATCCTGGAGTAATAACATGCCCTCCTCTCCTCAGCTTTCTGTCTGTGTAAGTGGCTCAGCCCTTGTCTCCCCTTCTGCTCCGGCTTCTGTGCTGGTCCTTGTGAGGAAGAGGAAACCCTCTGCCCTTCTGCTCCGGCTTCTGTGCTGGTCCCTGTGAGGAAGAGGAAACCCTCTGCCCTTCTGCTCCGGCTTCTGTGCTGGTCCCTGTGAGGAAGAGGAAACCCTCTGCCCTTCTGCTCTCAGTCCTCTGCGACTTTTCACAATCGCTCAGTGCACCCATTATATGTAATAAGGATCATTCTTCATCCCTTGTCCAGCTTTCATCCCCCCCAGTCTGACCAGCGGACAAGATAATAAACATGTGAGTGGAAGGTTCACAATTATTAGATGTGTTGTGAAAAGTCTCCACAGCATTATCCGGAGAAAACTGCAGGGTGACCGCTTGTGAAACCAGCACAAAATCCAGCGGACAGCGCTTCCCTGCCCCCCGCCCGTCTCTGTATCCTGGCATTCAGCTATTCCATTTGGTGCTTATTCTGGAAGGAAAACAAAAATGTGATGTTCTTACACAGACGCCTGAAGACGCAGCTTTTCATCATCCATGTTGGGCTGTTGTATGACGTGTGGATTACTCTGCTTGCTGGATTCTTGCATTACCACAAACACTGCCTTTATTTTGTGATTTCTGTGCCGCTTCCCACTTCTATTGGCACTGTGATATATCAGCATGTGATGGCTGCCACAATCATGTGTCAATAGGTTATTGCTGGAGCCTGTGATATAGAGACCATCCTGGACCAGGGAAGACTTGGTACAGAAGCACCTAGAGAGGGGGGTACAGGGGCTTCATTTCAATTTTAAACTTAGCTGGATTGTGTTTAGCTACAAGAATGGAAAGTAAAATAATAAAATCTTAATTTTTTTTTTCTATTTGGCAAAATCGTCCATCAGAGGTTTGGCCACTACCGAAAAGTTTTTGATGAACTTACAGTAGTAGCTGGCGAAACCCAAAAAACTTTGTAATGCCTTTAAGTCTTGAATATAATACCAATCCAGTACCGTCCGGACTTTGGCCAGATCCATGCAAAAACGGTGAATGATAAGAACTAACCCTGAATGGAGAACATACATTTCTCTGGTTTGACAAATAATTTATTATCTTTGAGTATCTGTAAGACCTGCCTGATATGTACCTGATGTGACTGGAGGTAAGTAAATTAATATGTCATCAAGATTGGTTTGTTGTGATCTACCTGCCAGATGACTAAAAATGTCACTAACAGTGTTGAAAGAAAGTGGGAGCATTAGTCAACCCAAATGCCATCACAAGCTTTTCATAGTGCCCCTCAGGAGTATTGAAGGCCATCTTCCACTCATCTCCTCAATGTGAATGAGATTATAAGCCCCCCTGAGGTCTAGTTTAATCAAATCGTAGGAGCCAAATTTTTTTCTAAAGAGGTCGGGGATGAGAGGGAGAGGATATGCATCCCAGACCGTGATCCGATTAAACTCGCGAAAATCAAGGCGGGGGCGCAACCCCCAGTCTTTTTTTTTGACAAATAAAAACCCCACTGCAACGGGAGATGAAGAACGTCTTATAGGGCCCAATGGTAGACTGACTGACCATTGTGTTCTGAACTGCCACCCTAAGATGGCTTCCCATTATATACCTACTGTATAAGTGCTCCCTCTAACGGCTTCCTCCACCCACACCCACTACTGGTTCCCCCTACCTTTGGGTTCCCCCCACTCCAGCCAGGGACAGGGCTCAGCAGCTGCACTCTGCATGTTGGATGCAGGTGTTTTGGGGGGTTCTGTGCAGCACTACCATCTTACCTGAGTGAAGGGAGACACCACACCTCTGGGTGAGGTGCAGTACCACTGTGGCGACTGAACACTCAGGGGCGCCACATTCCCCCCCCCGGTAAAACACAGCACGTCCGCGGGCTGGAACAGAGCAAAACCAGGCATAACTGACATGCAAAATTTTTAAGATGCATCAGCATATTTGACCATAAAACAACATTTCTTCCCTTTATGGGAGGCACATTTCTTTTAACGTTACTGGTTACATTATAAAACATCATAAGAGTATTGTCATATAAAACAATTTTCAAGACAGTTCCAGCACCAGGGTGCAACAGTAGCAGCATGAGGGACCCGTCCACAAACCCTCAACGTAGGCCCTGGGCATGGCTGCAGGGCATAGACGATCCAATCCTGGACCTCGTCTTCCGCCACGCCAAACGGGTTTTTGTTCTGAGGTATATTTGTAATTATAAAACCAATAGGATGCACTTTAAGAAGTGCTAAACTATGTACAATGTCAACGTCCGGCTTCTCACAGTCCTCAGCCTGTCAGTCTCTGTACCCTGACAGGTAACTGGGTAGCAAACAGGAAGTCAACTGCACCCTTCCGGGCAACTTATGTACAGTCCAGTTAACTAAAACAGTTTAACAGTGGGGCCCCCTCCGGGGGAACCCCTGGTTTCTGCAGGCTGACCCAGCCTGGTCATCAGCCTCAGGCTGCAGGGGGACTAGGGATGGAGCAGCGCCAGCCGCATTTGGGACAGGGACATCACTCCGACCTCCTCCCGCGACTGCGTCAGCTCGGCCTGACACCTCCCGGTCTTTACGCAGCTTCTCTCCACCGCCTCTCCTCTTTCGGGGGCGGTCCCATGGCACTTTGCTGTCGGTCACTCCCTGTGTCGGCCTCCCCGCTTTGACGGACACATCTATGCGGACAGTCACTGTTGCAAGTGGCAGGGCCTGCTTTTGGAGCCATTCTGGGACCCGGCCCACGACGGGAGGTTCCATTCTGTTGTTCTTTAGCATGCACATAATGGCGCCCGTTCTTCTGGGGCGGGCGCCACATTCAAGGCAGAAAACACTTCTTTAGGCGCACATTACCCGCAGATGCCAGGCTGGTCACGTATCCTGTTCGTGACGCCAAGTGGTGACTCGCTGCCACCTGGGCCGCGGGGCACACGGCAGCCGGGCCGTATGGCTGCTTTGGGGAATATCACGGTGGCTGGCCCGGGGAGGTCAGTGCAAAAGGGATTATTTATAGGATTTGTCGTGAAGCCACCTGTGGTGTCTGGTGAGGATCACCAGCGCTGCAACAGTCCTCTGAGGCAGATGTTAGGGCAGCTAGAGATGGAACGGATCCCCACAGGTGGAGCGGGCCTCAGGGCAGTGTAAATAGATGGAGGGTGCGCTGGGCGTTGTAGTGCAGGGAGGGAAATGGCACCAGTGAAGGAATAGACGGAGGCAACTCAGTGCAGTCGTCCAAGATTTTAATTCACAGTTCTTCAGGAAACACAAAAGTGCAAGTTACAGGTGAAGGCCTCCCACGTTGCGCCGTGTTCACCCTGGCAGGGGTTCAATCCTTCCTCAGGAAGTTTAGGAATGCTTGGCAGAACCCCACTTTCTCGTGTTCCTACTTTGACCGTCTTCACACTAGGTCCTTCTCCCTGCTGCCCTGCGCTGCCCACTCTCAATCCCGCTCGGGTATGCTGAAGTCCTTCCTGTACGTCGGATCCGGGACCAACCTGACCCCCTGGAGATTAGAATGGGGCAACCGATCCCTCTGTCTTCTGACAGATGCGGGGCGTATGGGTGCTGTCCTGCACGCGCCGTACCCCTGGGATCCCTTCTTAGAATGGAGCCTACTCCCTTCTCCCCTCCGGGGCCTCTATCCCGGGCCCTTCTTGTGGAGCAGAGCTCCTGCTGAGCCTCTGCTCCCAGACAGTCCTCACTGACCGTCTGTACTGTACTGACTGACCATTCTGTTCTGAACTGCCACCCTAAGATTGCTTCCCATTATATACCTACTGTGTGCTCCTTCTAACTGCTTCCTCCACCCACACCCACTACTGGTTCCCCCTACCTTTGGGTTTCCCCCACTCCAGCCAGGGACAGGGCTCAGCAGCTGCGCTCTGCATGTTGCCCTTCCAGCCAGTCTGAAGCAGTGTAATGTTGGATGCAGGTGTTTTGGGGGGTTCTCTGCAGCACTCCCATCTTACCTGAGTGAAGGGAGACACCACACCTCTGGGTGAGGTGCAGTACCTCTGTGGCGACTGAACCCTCAGGGGCGCCACATGCCCACGATGCAGAAATGCTCCGGATTTTTCCTGAGTGTTTCTGCATCTCCCTGGCAGAAAAAACACATGCAGATTTTACATGCATTTTTCCTGCCAGGGACAAACGTAAGTGAAGCATTTTTCACATGCATGTCCGCATGCGGGTTGTCAACCGCTTTCCAAGCGATTTTAGCATCACTTGGAAAGTGCTTGACAACTTGGTCACACTATATAAATCCTTGCAACCGGCATGTATTTATATAGTGTGAACAAGTTAATAGTTGAAAAAAAGAATAAAAATGGTAAAAAAAAAAAAAAATAGAATTAGATTTACCGGTAATTCTGTTTCTAAGACCCTCCACGACAGCACACCTGGAGGTAGCCTCCCCATCCTAATTAGGGACAGGAAAACAAGATGTTAAATAGCCCCTCCCTGCTACAATCCCCAGTGTTTTCAAAGGACCACACAGTATGAATGCTCTAAATATTTATTAACACTAAGGATTTTTCCAATCAAAGAAATGGAGGGAACTACCCATGCTGTTGTGGAGGGTCTTAGAAACCGAATTACTGATAAGTCTAATTCTATTTTCTCCAATCCCCTCCATGACAGCACACCTGGAGTAATACCAAAGAATGAATTTTAGGGAGCGACAACAGCCTGAAGGACTTTCCTTCCAAATGCTAAGTCTCTATTAGATATTACATCTAGTCTATAATGTTTAGCAAAGGTATGGACAGACGACCATGTAGCTGCCCTGCAAATCTGCTCAATGGATGCACTAGCTTTTTCCGCCCAGGAGACCCACATAGCTCTAGTAGAAAGAGCTTTCAAAGATTTCAGAGGAGGCAAATCTTGAACTATGTATGTTTCACAAATTGCTTTCTTAATCCAATTTGCTAGCATATTTTTGCAATTTTCTTTCCTTTATTGGGGCTTCCATATTGGACAAATAGGTTCTGATCCTTCCTCCAGGTTTCAGTCTGCCTCAAATAGCGGATTATAGTCCTTCTTACATCCAACGCGTGGAATTCTTCTTCCTTGCTATTTGATGGATTTTGACAGAATGACGGAAGAATTATTGGCTGAGACATATGAAAATTAGACGACACTTTAGGTAGAAAAGAAGGATCCAACTGGAGGATGATCCTGTCCTCCAAAATACGACAATAAGTCTCTCTGATAGACAGGGCTTGGATTTCACTCACTCTTCTGGCTGTAGTCAGAGCTATAAGCAATGCCGCTTTCCAAGACAATTTGTCTATGTGTGCCTCGGCTATTGGCTCGAAAGGATGCATAGTTAGGCCTCTAAGAACTACGTTGAAATCCCAAGGTGGAACTATTTTAGCTCTTGTTGGATTAATCCAAGAAGCAGCTATCATGAACCTCTTAATCCATCTGTTTTGGGCCAAATCAGCATCAAAATAGGAACTTAAAGGCGAGACTTGGACCTTCAGCTTGCTTGGTCTTAATCCTTTAGACAGACCGTTCTGTAGGAAATCCAAGATTCTGGCCACGTCAGGCCGAAAGGGATCTAATGGACGAGGCTCATACCATAGCTTGAAAGCTTTCTAGATTTTTCCATAGATGGAAATTGTGACTGGTTTTCTGCTTTTCTGCAGTGTATGTGACTCGCCCCCAGGGGTGTCGCGGGGCACCCGGCAGCCGGGCCTAAGACTGCCTGCGGGGATTATCGCGGTGGCTGGCCCAGGGCGGTCAGTGCCAAAAGGAATTATTTGTAGGGAATTTGTTGTGACGCCACCTGTGGTGTCTGGTGAGGATCACCAGCGCTGCAACAGTCCTCTGAGGCAGATGTCAGGACAGCTTGAGATGGAACGGCTCCCCACAGGTGGAGCAGGCCTCAGGGCAGTATAAATGATGCAGGTTGCGCTGAGCATTGTGGTGCAGGGAAAGCGATGGCACAGCAGGAGTAACGGACAGAGACAGGGGATTTGCTTCATTTCCTTTACTGGTACAGCTGTTAGGTACGGTCCAGGGTACTCCAGATGAAGGGCGCACTTTTGGACTTCTCCCCAGGGAGCAGGTATAGGGCCTACTGATCCGTGTCTGTCCCTATGTATGCTCTTGGCCAGCCTGCAACTGGGCCTAGCTTATGTGTCCTGCTTTTACTTCACCAGATGCTCAGAAATAGGACCTCTGGTTGGTAACCACTTTCCCTTGACGTCGGGGCCTTCGTGGTTCCTGATCCTGTGTGTGTCTAGCCTTCAGGTTTGTCAGGGACTTGTAGTCCTCCTGGGATTCCGGTTATCCCCACTGGGTGTAAAGGGTCCCTGTAGGCGCGGATCCGGTGTCCGGTAGATATAATGGGGTGAGCTTATTGTGCTCCTCTGCCCCCTTGGTTTCACTCCCCTTTTTCTCCTTGCCGTCGGCCACACTCGGGGCCCTCACTACTAGGCAGCTGACGTGCTGCGTCTTCACCGCTATCTGAGTGTCGGCACGCTCTCAGGCTCTCTCTCAGCCTGCCTGCTCTGCTCTGACTCTGAGCACTCACTAATCAACTGAGCTGCCTGGCTCCACCTTCCCTATATATATCCCTATCTGGGCTCCCTCTGCTGGTATGAGTTGGAAGGTAGAGGTGTTTGTATCTAGTGAGGGCCTCTTGTGGAGAAATCCATCCATGCACCCTTCTGGGTTCTGTGGCACCAATGCACAGCAGGGCGCCACATTTGGATCACCTGTACTGAGAAGCCTCTGGCTTTTCAGAGGGTGGTCTCAGAAGCCAAGCTGCTAGAGCCAAATTCTGAGGGGCCGGATGGAAAATCTGGCCCTAATGCAGCAGATCGTGGATTCGAGGAAGCATCAATGGATCATCCATTCTTAGACTGCTCAATGTTCCGAACCATGCTCTTTTTGGCCACATTGGAGCTATTAGGATAGTCTTGAGCCCTTCCGACCTGATTTTTTGTAAAGTCCTTGGTATTAACAGAATCAGGGGAAAAGCATTAGCGAGCCCAACTTTCCAAGGGTGAGCGAATGCATCTATCCCTGTTGCTGAATCCTCGGGTTTCAAAGAGAAAAAGGCTCTTACTTTTGCATTTTCCTGGTTCGCAAACAGGTCCACATCTGGGTATTCCCACTTTTGAACAATCATCTGAAATATCTTCGAGTTCATGCTCCACTCCCCTGGATGAATGTATTTTCTGCTCAGAAGATCTGCATGATAGTTGTCGGAGCCCCTCAGATGCAGAGCCGATAAGGATAGTAGATTATGCTCCGCCCAGTGGAAGATCCTTTCGGAGATCATCTGTAACCTCCTGTTTCTTGTACTTCCCTGATGTCTCAAGTGGGCTATAGTTGTCATATTGTCCGAGTAGACTCTGACATTCGACCCCTGAAGCACAGTAGTAGTGGCTGCCCATAGGGTTTCTTCCACCACTTTCATTTCTCTTAAGTTTGAGTACTGCTCTGCTATTTCTTGCGACCAGACCCCTTGGAAGGCCACGTGGGAGACTACTGCTCCCCATCCTCTTTTGCTTGCGTCTGTTTTGACGGATAACAAGGGAAGTTGAATCCATGCTGAACTTTTCTCCAGATTTCCTGGACAGAGCCACCAATTTAAAGATGCTTTCACCTTCTCTGGCAGATGAATTCTGTTGGAGAGGGAACTTGGAGATCTGTCCCAACAGGAAAGGATGTAGTTTTGAAGGACCCTTGAATGCGCTTGAGCCCAAGGTACCGCCTAAATAAATGAGGTCATGGACCCGAGGACGGACATGGCGAATCTTAATGACACTCCTCTCTGGTTCTTTAGTGCATAAACTTTCGACCTCAACTGAATCTGCTTCTCTTTTGGCAGAAAAGAGGCTTGTTGCTGAGAATCCAGGAGAATTCCCAAGGAGGTCTTCCTGGTGGAGGGAATCAGATCTGACTTTTGGTAGTTTATCAACCATCCCAAGGATTCCAGGATCTGTAGGGTCATCTGGAGGTCTCTTTCCAAACTTGAAACCGAGGGAACCATCACCAAAAAATTGTCTAAATATGGGACGATGCAGATATTCAGTTTCCTTAGATAAACCTACTACCTCTGCCATGATCTTTGTAAACAGGCGGGGTGCTGACAAAATGCCGAAGGGGAGTACATTGAATTGAAAATGAAGTACCTCTCGGTTCTGAGTTACAGCAAATCTGAGAAATTTTCTGTAATCCGGATGAATTGGCACGTGGTAGTAAGCCTCTGGCTGGTCTACTGTTGCCACGACAAATCCTTTTCCAATCAATAAGCTGCCATTGAGGAAGGAAGCTCGCAATTCTGCCTCCTACCTTCTTGGCGTCATTGTCTGTCCTGCCTAGAACCTTGAAAGATATTCCTACCTCTTCCCCCTTTTGTGTAACTCCAGCGACCAGTTTTACCCTTGCCTCTGTACTGAAATGCTTGCTGCTGTTGTTGTTGAGGGAGAAGAAATGGTCTCTTTCTGAAACTTTTTGGATTCTTTGGCTCTGGCAGAGACTTCTTCTTGTCGGATGCTTTCTCCAACAACTCGTCTAGCACCGCCCCAAACATATACTCTCCTTTAAATGGAATGGAACAAAGCTTAGATTTTGATGCGTTGTCCCCACTCCACATCTTCAACCACAGAGCTCTTCTCATAGAATTTGATAATGCTGCCGATCTTGCCGCAATCTTGACCGACTCCGCCAAGGCATCCGCTAGGAATCCAGTGGCCTTCTGCAGAAAAGGAAGAGATGCTAGGAGGTCCTCTTGAGTGGTACCTTTCCAGAGATGTTCCTCTAGTTGTTGGAGCCAGAGGAACATGGAACGAGCTACACAAGTTGAAGCGATATTAGTCTTCAGTGAAGCCGCCGATGTTTCCCATGCCTTCCTTAGAAGGCTGTCCATCTTCCTATCCATAGGATTTTTGAGCTGTGACGAGTCTTCAAAGGGAAGGGTTGTTTTCTTCGCAACCCTTGCCACCTGTACATCAACCTTCGGGACTTCCATCCATAGCTTAGCCGCCTTTTCATCTAGAGGGAATCTATCCTTCATTTCTCCTGCCATACTAAGCCTTTTCTCAGGTGACTCCCATTCATCCAAAATAAGACTCCAAATGTTGTCATGCACAGGGAACACTACCTTCTTCTTGGATTTCAGACCGCCAAACATTTCATCCTGAACTGTACGGGTTTCCTTCTCCTCTTCCACCTGCATCGTGTCTCTCACCTGCGACAACAATTCCTCCATATTCTCAGACGAAAAGTAATATTTCCTATCTTCCTCATGATCTTCACTTAGGACCCCTTCTTCCGGTTCCTCCATAGACCATAATTCTGAATCAGAGGTCTCCCTAACCGTATATTTTCTCCTTTTGGGGGGAGATGGACCTTCAGCTCTGGCTTGTGAGAAGGAGGCTAGGGAAGATTGTATTTCCTGCCGAACCATTCCCCTGACTTCTTCCATAAGGGAAGGCTGTTCTTCCTTCACAATGTTGTCAGTGCATTTCCAGCATAGGGGTTTCTTATGCCCTGAAGCCAGCTTTTTTATACAGATGGCACATTTGCAAACTGTAGTGCTTTCTCCCACTGTCGGTGCCGGATCCTTGTCTCCCTAAATTAAAAATAAAAAAAGGGGAGATTTAAAATATATTTAGGATCCTGCTCAAAAGAGAGTGGGGAATAACCTAGGACCTAGTACTTACTGGGGCCGGGTTAGCGCTGGGCTCTGCAGACGCAGGCTTTGGAACAGCACCCTCCATAGTAGCAGAATATTCTGTCCTACCTTAATGGAGTCTTCTCATCTGGGTCTTTTATAGGGGAGACCAAGATCCAGTGCCAAATTTTCACCTATCTGGTGAAGGATCCTCATTTTCAGGGCAAACCGCGGCTTCTCCTTTTGAATTTCCCGCCGCGGCCCCATGCGTTCCACGGTGGAACGCACCAGAAGTGACATCCCGCTGGCCAAAAGCCTGACTTCCGGCACGCCGCCATGGAGGACAGAGGAGACTCCGGCCGGGGAGCTACAGGAGGCCCCCAGCCCCCAAAACCCTACTCGGCTTTACACGCAGGCGAGTGTGTGTGTGGGGGGTCCCGCTCTCAAGGAGACACGGGAGCTGCAAAGGAAGGAAGGTCGGAGGCGATCGCTCCCTGCAGCCCGGCAGGTAAATTTAATAGGGCCCTGCTTGCCGGCTGCAGGCACCCCAGGTAACCTCTTCATCCCATAGGGACAGGAAAACACTGGGGATTGTAGCGGGAAGGGGCTATTTAACCTCTTGTTTTCCTGTCCCTAATTAGGATGGGGAGGCTACCTCCAGGTGTGCTGTCATGGAGGGGATTGGAGAAAATAACATTATACTTACCTTCTGATGGCCCCCGGTCTTTTCTCCACTGCGTCCGGTCTCTTGTACGGCTCGCGGTGGTGTGAAAGGACCTTCCATGACATCATTTAGTTATGTGACAGGTCACGCGACCGCCGTGACCAGTTGAACATCCGCAACAAGACCACAGAGAAACAAATCAAGAAGAAACGTCACACTCACCGGAGTGTTGATCAGGTTCAGGAGATACTTCTTTCCCTCGTAAGTGTAAAACAGAGACGCAGTCAGGGCCTTCACCGTAATCCCGCGCTCCCTCTCCACCTGCAGCTTGTCCAGAACTTGCTTATTGGAGGAGGCTTTTGGCATACAACCTGAGGGAAGGAGCGAGACACCAGAATCCACACTGTTAGATCGTAGTGGCAGTGTCTCCCTCCATACTAGTCTGTCAATGGTAGCTTGTTTCTTTGTTTTATATATGTATTTTAGGTGTGTAAACCCTCTTCATGTGTACAGCAGCCTGGAATGAACGCTGCTTAAAAAATAAATAATAGAGTAAGGCCTCATTCAGACTTTCATCAGCTTTGTTTTGCATCCGAGAAGCTCTAAACTTTGATTTGGATCAAAGTCCGACAGGTCAACGTGTTTCGGTGAAAAATACGCGGTCCACAGAAATATGTGAACAGCCCTAGACTATAATAGATATGAGCTCTGTGAAAAACATGGATCGAGCTCGTACGAAATCCAACATTTCATTCTATAAATCTACATAAATTAAGTAACGTGCCAAATTGCTTTTTTTTTGGTTTATGTTTTGTTTATGTACGGAGGGAAAGTTCCCAGTGCTAGTGTCTAGCTCACTGATTTTCCTTGTTTGGTGCCTGACGTCCCAAAAAACTGACAGTGAGCTATCAATCAAGATAAAGAGGCTGGTGCTGAGCAGGGAAGCAACCTTGGAAGGCTGAGGCTTGGTTAGTGCTCCGTTACACCCAAAGCACTCAGAAATGCAGCAACAGATAAAAGATATAGAGGTGTCTATGGATTTAGCTTTCCAAATCCTGCATGGTCATGAATGGGAATTGGAGGGAGGGGTATATCTGATGGATACCCTTAAATTGTTAATTGGCAATTGCAGTTCACATAGTTGCATATTACTTAATCATTAGAGCTACAAAAATTTGCACTTCAAGCACCAGTAAAACAGAGGCCAAAAAAGATTCCTTAGAGGCATCTGGTCACTATTAGTGATGATCGAGCGTGTTCTATCAACCCCAAGTATTTTGGCATGCTCAGGTGCTCGCCGAGTATTTTGGCATGCTCGGCATTTCTTTTAAGGTCGCCGTGCCTGCAAGTGTCACGGCTGTTAGCGTGCTCGCTGAATGGGTTCATAGAACACGCTCAATCATCACTAGTCACTATACATTAGTATACAATAAAAAAACACATATCACATAGTGAATAACACAGACACTATTCAATACAGCAGGGTTGAGGTGTACTTTGTGGGACAAAATTACAGCATTTTTGAAAGACGCCATTCACTTTACTGTGCAACATATAGAAAAAAAAGGGCAATGAATTCCAAATAAAGTGAAATGGTGCAGAAGAAAACGAAAACATTTTACTGCTTTTAAAAAATTCTAAACTTTGCAAACAAATTGTTTGGCTTGTGTTTCAATTTTCTAAGACCGTTTTTAATACCATTTTGGGGTACAACTTTTTGATTGCTCCATCAAATGTATAGTCGTAAGTTACTTACCGGTAACGGGATTTTTCAGAGACAGCACCACGAGAGAGGGGATCCGCCCACCAAGGAGAGGAAACCTACAGGCTTAAAAGGGCGCCACCTCTCTCCCGCCTCAGTTGGGATTACAGAGCATTGAGAGGACTGCCAGGTTAATAAACACAGCAAACAATCACAAAATTGCCATACCAGACGACACCTATTGAGTGTGATATTATAATTAATAAAAGGGGAGTGTTCCCACAAACGTGAAAGGAGGGAATATAAGGGTGCTGTCATGGTCTCCGAAAAATTCCATTACCGGTATGTAATTTAAGATTTTATCGGTCGACCATGACAGCACCACGAGAGAATTACAGAGATGAAGTAATCTATTGAAGGACCACAGCCTGGAACACTCTTCTCCCAAAGGTGAGGTCAGCCGATACACCCATATCTAACCTATCGTGTCTATGGAATGTAGAGGGACAGGACCAGGTAGCAGCCTTACATATGTCTTCTATCGAGACACCTGTCTTCTCAGCCCAGGAGGGGTGGGGTGGGATGAGCCTTCAGCCCTTCTGGCACTTCCTCGCCGCTAGATGTACAGACCAAAAGTTTGGACACATCTTCTCATTTAAAGATTCTTCTGTATTTTCATGACTATGAAAATTGTACATTCACACTGAAGACATCAAAACTATGAATTAACACATGTGGAATTATATACTTAACAAAAAAGTGTGAAACAACTGAAAATATGTCTTATATTCTAGGTTCTTCAAAGTAGCCACCTTTTGCTTTGATGACTGCTTTGCACACTCTTAGCATTCTCTTGATGAGCTTCAAGAGGTAGTCACCGGAAATTGTTTTCACTTCACAGGTATGCCTTGTCAGGTTTAATAAGTGGGATTTCTAACCTTATAAATGGGGTTGGGACCATCAGTTGTGTTGTGCAGAAGTCTGGTGAATACACAGCTGATAGTCCTACTGAACAGACTGTTAGAATTTGTATTATGGCAAGAAAAAAGCAGCTAAGTAAAGAAAAACGAGTGGCCATCATTACTTTAAGAAATGAAG
Source organism: Phyllobates terribilis (assembly GCF_046119375.1). Classification (NCBI taxonomy): domain Eukaryota; kingdom Metazoa; phylum Chordata; class Amphibia; order Anura; family Dendrobatidae; genus Phyllobates; species Phyllobates terribilis. The sequence goes on along the minus strand of NW_027363101.1, from coordinate 554,214 downwards.
GTCAGTCAGTCCGAAAAATTGGGAAAACTTTGAAAGTGTCCCCAAGTGCAGTTGCAAAAACCATCAAGCGCTACAAAGAAACTGGCTCACATGAGGACCGCCCCAGGAAAGGAAGACCAAGAGTCACCTCTGCTTCTGAGGATAAGTTTATCTGAGTCACCAGCTTCAGAAATCGCAGTTTAACAGCAGCTCAGATTAGAGACCAGTTCAATGCCACACAGAGTTCTAGCAGCAGACACATCTCTTCATCAACTGTTAAGAGGAGACTTTGTGCAGCAGGCCTTCATGGTAAAATAGCTGCTAGGAAACCACTGCTAAGGACGGGCAACAAGCAGAAGAGACTTGTTTGGGCTAAAGAACACAAGGAATGGACATTAGACCAGTGGAAATCTGTGCTTTGGTCTGATGAGTCCAAATTTGAGATCTTTGGTTCCAACCACCGTGTCTTTGTGCGACGCAGAAAAGGTGAACGGATGGACTCTACATGCCTGGTTCCCACCGTGAAGCATGGAGGAGGAGGTGTGATGGTGTGGGGGTGCTTTGCTGGTGACACGGTTGGGGATTTATTCAAAATTGAAGGCATACTGAACCAGCATGGCTACCACAGCATCTTGCAGCGGCATGCTATTCCATCTGGTTTGCGTTTAGTTGTACCATCATTTATTTTTCAACAAGACAATGACCCCAAACACACCTCCAGGCTGTGTAAGGGCTATTTGACCAAGAAGGAGAGTGATGGGGTGCTACGCCAGATAACCTGGCCTTCACAGTCACCAGACCTGAACCCAGTTGTTTCACACTTTTTTGTTAAATATATAATTCCACGTGTGTTAATTCATAGTTTTGATGCCTTCAGTGTGAATGTACAATTTCCATAGTCAAGAAAATACAGAAAAATCTTTAAATGCGAAGGTGTGTCCAAACTTTTGGTCTATACTGTATATGATAGAGAAATGGCCTCCTAATTCCATCTAGCTATGGTGGACTTCGTGACCTTAGACCGTTCCTAGCCCCTTGGTAGGATATAAACAACGAGTTATCTTTCCTAAAGCTTTTGGTAACTGAATAGTACCTAACCACACATCTCCTCACTTCTAACGTATGCAACTCCACCTCTTTCTGGTTACTAGGATGTGGACAAAAGGAGGGTAGGAGGACTTCCTGAAGTCTGTGGAAACGAGTAGCTACCTTAGGGAGAGAGAGTGATTTTTAGACCAGATCCTGCCTATCATCCAGAATTTGAGTAAACGGCGAGGCCATAGACAGGGTCTGGATGTCACTAATGCTCCTGGCCGAGGTTAAAGATATTAAAGCGGTCTTAAGAGAGAGGGATTTAAGGGTTGCTGACTATTAGCTCAAACGGCGAGCTAGTCAAGGCCTTTAGAACCAAATTTAAATCCCAGGGAACCAAGCTGCTTTTAATAATGAGTCTAGATCTAAAAGCTGCCTTAATGAACCGAGAAACCCAGCAGCTACAAGCTACATCACAGCTATATAGGGCACCCAAGGCAGAAATCTGTACTTTAAGGGTGCTGGTGGATAACCCTAGTTCAAGACCTTTTTGTAAAAACTCCAAAGATTTGTCCTATTGGCACCCCTTCCCCATCAACCCCAGAACCAGAGAAAGACAAAAACTTTCTCCAACTTGTGGCATAAATCTGGGTTGTAACAGGTTTTCTGCTGTGCAGGATGGTTACTAGACCTTTGGAAAAACCTTTCTGATTTGGCAGTGTCCTTTCAAGTTCCACACCGTCAAGTGGAGGCCAGTTGCTTGAGGATGGAATATCGGACCCCGGAGAAGGAGATATGGAATCTCTGGAAGAACCCAAGGATCAGAGATGGACATGTTCCTCAGGCATGAGAACCAGGGCCTCCTGGGCCAAAAGGGTGCGATCAGCAGAACCCTGGCCTTCTCCTCCCTGATCTTTCTTATTACCATGAGAAGAACAGCCAACCAGGGGGGGAGGAGTCATACGCCAGGCTGAAATACCAACGTATCAGGAAAGCGTCCACAGCTAGAGGATTTAGGGAACACAAGATCTTTGTCTTCCGATTTAGTTTTGTGGCAAACGGATCTACCTGACCGGAGGCCCCCCCATCTTCGGCTATTTGGGTAAAAATTCCTTGATTTAGTTCCCATTCCCCTTGCATCAGAGGATAGCAGCTTAGGAAATCTGCTCTCATGTTTTCTTTTTCCATTATATGGAGGGCCATCAGGGAAAGGAGGTGACTTTCTGTAATCTGGAAGAGATGATCTGTCACTCTCATCAGCGATCTTGACCATGTATCCCCCTGGTGGTTCACATATGCTACCGCAACTAGATTATCCAAGAGGATCTTTACATTCTGGCCCTGAAGGAAAGGTAAGAAATTATTCACCGCCTTGTCTACCGCCAGAAGTTCTTTTGAATTGGAGGAGAGACCCTTTTCAATATCTGACCAGGTCCCCTGGGCTACCATATCTCCCAGATGGGCTCCCCACCCTCTCGGACTCGCATCTGTGGTAATTGTTCTAGTGACCCTAAGTACCCAGGAAACCCCTCGAGATAGGTTAGGCTCATCCTGCCACCACTATAAAGATTTTACTGACCGGGGTGATAAGGACATCTTCCAAGTGCCCCTTAAGAGAAACTTCATTATGTAGCACATCCCACTGTAGAACTGTGGCACCCCTGAAGGTTCGACCGCCACAGGGATGCTGCACTTCTGTAATGGAGTGTAGTGTTCCTCCTCCGAGGTAAGAACAGCGTGATGGTCGGGACCCAACCTTTGCATCCAACACCACATTTCTCCACCAGGGGGGCTAGTATGCACCAGGTGCTGCCCTCCTGGTTACAGGGAGACTGGGGAACCAAGAGTGAGGGGAACCAGTTAGTGGGTGAGGGTTGAGGACTTACAATTTAGTGACACTTTAAATTTCATATTTAATAAAAAGCCATCTTTGGTTTTGGTCTTTGTGCAGTTAATTACTGTGAGGTATTGTGATCTCCCACCCTGAACGTGGATCCTGTGTGGACCTGCAGTGGATGGAGACACAGCCCTCATACCCCAGCCTTGGGACGGGGGGCAGGCTGCAGACGAGGAATGTCTCAACCCGGTCAAGGACCACGACCAAGAAGGCCCGGAGCTTAAGAGTGTAGCTCCACAGCTAATGGATCCCGGGGAGGATGCAGACGGAGCAGTGTACGCCACCTGTCCTCACCATCTGATATATTCAGAGGGAGTCCGGCTGCAAGAGGGGTACCGGCCCCGACACCCGACCTTGCTTCTCCATGTCCTGGTTGGTAAAGCCTGGAAGGCCCAGAGGATCCCATCGGGTATCGGAAGGAGCGGAGCTGCCACCCGTGCCCTTGTTCTGAGAGGAGTTCAGAGGGAGACCCGGCCTATCTACACACACAGACAGGAGAGGATACGGTCTGTAGTTCAGGAACACTCTGGTGCGGGGTCCCGATTGAATGCTGGACTTGCTCGGAGGTTGTCGGACCCCCATCCCTGGTGACTGCAGGACTCCGTGGGGATCAGGGAGTCGCCTTCCTTCTGCCATCTCTAATGTGAGTAAAGCCTTGGAAGTTCACCCCTATGGCCTCCGGACTGTTTATTCTGCGCTACACCGCGCGACGTGGCATCCGTTCTTCCTCCACTACTACCCCCTCCATCCTTCCTGTCCCTCTGCCCTGAGGCCTTGCTCCGCCTGTGGGGAGTAAGTAATAACTCTGGCCGCCGTAACACTATGCCTCAGCGGACTGCAGCGGCGCTGGTGGCCTTCACCAGGTGCCACAGGTGGCGTAGTCGTAAATCAGCCACTCAACCCGGATAAGCCCACACCATCTCTTTTAATGTGATGGCCCTGAGCACGGGTTGGGTCCGGGCCACGGCTGCACCCCATCTCTCCATCACAGGACCCGACTCCGAGTCCCCCATCTCCCAGGGTAAAGAAAAGGGCTTTTTCGAGTAAGAGACGTCACGCTATCACTTGTGGGGGGTTTCTGCTGTTTTCGCATGTCAGGGGCTCTCCAAATGTGATATGGCATCCACTTTTTTCATATGGCATTTTGTTTTCATAATGGCATTACGGCATTCATTTTAATATGGTGATATGGCATTCAGTCTTTTTTGCGTTCAAAAAGTCGAAACGGTGCTCCTTCCCTTCCGAGCCCTGTCATGTGCCCAAACAATAGTTTTCCCCCACATATGGGGTATCAACATGCTCAGTAGAAATTACAAAACAAATTTTGTGGTTCATTTTATCTTGTTACCCTTGTGAAAATAAAAAAATTGGGGCTATAGTAAAATTTTTGTGAAAAAAAGTAAAATGTTCATTTTTCTTTCCACATTGCTTTAGTTCCTTTTGGGTATTTTCTGTCATAAAGGCCCCTCAAAGTCACTTCAAATGTGATGTGGTCCCTAAAAAAATGGTTTTGTAAATTTTGTTGGAAAAATTAGAAATCGCTGGTCAACTTTTAAACCTTCTAACTTCCTAACAAAAAAAATGTTTTAAAAATTGTGCTGATGTAAAGTAAACATATGAGAAATGTTATTTATTAACTATTTTGTGTGACATAACTTTCTGGAATTAAAAGTTTGAAAATTGCAAAATTATCAAAATTTTCACCAAATTGTCGTATCAAAATTGGTTACCACTATCATGAAGTACAATATGTCACTAAACACAATCTCAGAATCAGTGGGATCCATTGTAAAATAAGAAGAAAATAATAAAATCCTTATACTCACATGTCCTATGTGTCCGTAGCTGTAATTCTCTGACCGCTGACGCTGAGGAGCCGAGGAGAATGAGCCGCTCCGGCGAGCGGGCCCCGAAGCTGAGCTCAGGAGCGGTGTCCTGTCACTCAGTGAGCGCAGCTCCGCGGCCACTATCCGGGGAACACTTAGGACCATAGGCAGATTATAATGAGGGCAATCTGGGCTACCGCCCGGGGCCTCGGGGCTCCGGGGAGCCCCGGGGGGTCCATGGCCAAGCTTAAAGGATCCCTCACTTTACACACTTAACATCTTTTATCCATTGTTAAAAAGCGTCATAGATTTCAAGCTTTTTTCATAGTGTTTTTCACCCTTGAATTTGTTCCAGAAAATGAAGTATTGCTCCTGGAAAATTAATGTAATTACACATGTGTTGGTATAGATATGTTTATTTCATTTGTATGTAATGGAACAACACAAAAAAACAAACAAAAAGGCAAATTGGACATAATTTCACACAAAACTCCCAAAATGGGCCAAACCAAAATGTTGGCACTTTTCCAAAGTTGTAGGTAAACAACTTTGTTTCAAGCATATGATGCTCATTCAAACTCACCTGTGGCAAGTAACAGGTTTGAGCAATATGAAATCATATCTGAAACCAGATAAAAAGGTGAGAAATTTACATATTCTTTGCATTGTATGACTGTGTGTGCCAAACTAAGCATGGAGAACACAAAGAGGAGAAGAGAACTGTCTGAGGAGTTGAGAACCAAAATTGTTGAAAAATATCAACAATCTCAAGGTTACAAATTAATCTCCAGAGATCTTGATGTTCCTTTGTCCATGGTGCGCAACATTATCAAGAAGTTTACAACCCATGGCACTGTAGCTAATCTCTCTGGATGTGGACAGCCGAGAAAAATTGATGAAAGGTTGCAACGCAGGATAGTCCAAATGGTGGATAAGCAACCCCAATCAAGTTCCAAAGATATTCAAGCTGTCCTGCATGCTCAGGGTGCATCAGTGTCAGCGTGAACTATATGTAGTCTTTTGAATGAAATGAATCACCATGGCAGGAGACCCAGGAGGACCCCACTGCTGACATAGATACATAAAAAAGCTAGACTACAATTTACCAATATGTGCGTGAGTAAGCCTAAATCCTTTTGGGAAATCATCTTGTGGACAGATGAAACCAAGATAGAGCTTTTTGGTGAAGCACATCATTCTACTGTTTACCAAAAATGGAATGAGGACTGCAAAGAAAAGAACACAGTACCTACAGTCATATATGGTGGAGGTTCAAAGATGTTTTGGGGTTGTTTTGTTGCCTCTGGCACTCATTGCTTTGACTGCGTGCAAAGCATCATGAAATCTGAAGATTACCAAAGGATTTTGGGTCACAATGTAGTGTCTATTGTCAGAAAGCTGGGTTTGCGTCCTAGGTCATGGGACTTCGAGCAGGACAATTACCCCAAACATATTTCAAGAAGCACCAAGAAATGGATGGGAACAAAGTGCTGGAGAGTTCTGAAGTGGCAGCAATGAGTCCGGATCTAAATCCTTTTGAACACCTGTGGATTTAGATCCGGACTCATTGCTTAGTCCGGATCTAAATTGCTCTTAAAATTGCTCTTGGGAGGAGACACACTTCACATATGGGAGACCTGGGACAGTTTGCAAAAGAAGAGTGGTCTACATACTTTTATATATATATATATATATATATATATATATATATATATATATATATATATACATATATATATATATATATATATATATGTATAATACTTGACACCTAATGGGAGCCAAAGGCCAAAGAAGGGGGCATTGTCCTAAGTAGGGGCGACAGAGGGAGACATTATTTTAATTGGGGTCCAAGGAGGGGGACATTATTTTAAATGGGGGCCCCAAGAGGGGACATTATTGTAAATTTTGTCTAAAAAGGGGGGCATCATACCATGGGAGCAAAAGGGGAACATTATGATAAATGGTGGCCAAAGAAGGGGACTTTATTCTAAATGAGGACCAAAAAGAGAGACATTGTACTACAGGGGGCCAAAGAGAGTTATATATAATAATATTTTTTATTTAATTTCTATATTTAGTAGAGACATGTACAAACTGAATAAGACAATACAGATTATCACATAATTCATGACATACTAAGAGGAGTGAAGGCCCTGCTAACAAGCTTACAGTCTATGAAGATATAGGAGTGACACAAAAGATAAAAAGGTGCTTGTCATGTATGGTCCGGCCATGATTATTATAAACAGGGGAATTCAAATAACATTACATGAACCAGTCATCAGCCAGAATCTGTATAAGTACAGATACAAGGAGCTGTAGAGTGCATGGAGGCTGTGGATACAGATGAGTGAAGGGACCAGATTCTGGAGAAAATTAAGGAAGGGAGAACAGGGCATAGTTAGATTAACCATATTCTGTGGGATAGTGCATTCCAGAGAACTGCTGCAGCACAAGAGATGTCCTGAAGATGGGGGTAGAAGGTTTTGATTACAGAGGATGCTAGTCTTAGGTAGATAGTTGATTTTACATTTCTGGATTCTGTAGATTTGTGATTTGTATTAAACAAAAAAAAAAAACAACAACAATCCGAGGTGTCAGTATTCTTTAATGAGGACATAGCCCTCATGGTTTGTAATTCCAGTGTGTGATGATTAAATAAATGTTGTGATTAAGGTGCAGTTACTGCAGTATATCACAGATCAATTAATCCACAGTCACACTAGCTATGTATACGGATGTCCCCCAGGCCGATACCCCAGCAGTTGTTTCGGGATGCCTTGGCTTCTGCTGCTTTAGAAGATGCAGGTCATCCTTGTGACGCGCCCCTGGGCCTGTGCTGAGTGGCGTTGCGCACGCGGGGGCCTACCTGGAGCCGGGTCCGATAGGGGTAGTAGTCTCGTGGCGGTGACCCGGTCCGTGCCCAGGGAGTCAAACTAAGTGGGGGTGCTTGGCATAAGATGTTATATTGTTCGACTACGCCACCCGTTGAATGCGGTCATGAGACCGCCGCTGCAGGGCAGACCGCTGAGGCCGGTGATACGGTTGTGCAGCGGGGATGGTATAACCCCCAACGGGAGGGGTATGGCCTCAGGGCAGCGGACGTGGATGATGAAACACTCAGAGACGGTGCGGTGTAGTTCAGGGTCTTTACTGGTGGCAAAGGTAGACCCACCCGGAGTACTGGCTAGCGATCGGGGCCTGGTCAGTCCGTGAGCAGATGGAATCCCCCCTGGCCAGGTGGAGTTGTAGGCCTCCCCAACTAATCGTACTCTTCTGGCTACCTTGCTAGAGGCTGATAAAAGTAGCCCACGTCCCTGAGTGTACCGTGTGGTGCTCACCCGTATGGCCGGTGACTCGGGGCCTTCTGGTAGCTTCCGCTCCACGACGGCGGTGCTGGTCCCTTGCGTGTGACCGTGCCTTCGGGTTTCTGGGCCAGAGGACCTGAAATCCCCTGCCGGGCGGTTTCTGCTGCTGGGTAAGGATTAGTCCCCACAGCCTCGGACTCCGGGTCCGGTAAGAACTCTTCAATCAGGGCGAGCTCTACAGCTTCCAGCCCCTGACTCTTTTTAGCACTGCTCCCACTGAGCTCCTGATCTTTCTTTCCTTGCTTTTGCTACACTCCAGACCAGACTGTGTCTCTGTCTGGGACTCCTCTTCTTCTCTTTCTCCCTAACCCTGCCTCAGCCCCAGTCTTATATAGGGGAAGTTCTTCCCCTCCCAGGACTGGGCAGGAGGTGTGGCATGCATAGGATTCCTGGCCAGGAGACCTCCCACCTGCTCTCAGACGTAATATTGCTATTACTGTGGAAACCAGACCCCTGGGGTGCCACATTCCCCCCTAGTGAAATTTAGTACTCCGGGACTAAACATACTTTTGTAAACATAACAAGTTATAAACAGAAACAGTACAATAAAGAAAAACACATTAGGATGGTCACGGCGTGTCCGCAACCGGGTGCAGTTTTTGAAGAAAACAAGGGTGTCCATTCCACCAAAGAACAGGGAGCCGTAACCAGGTAGGGGTCTGTCCTGCCCCCAGTCTTTAACAGTCTTTAGTCCGTTCCTGGGTTACGCTCCAAACATATGTACAAAGGATTCCGGATAATCCCTAAACGACACCTAAAAAATAACTAAAAATACACAATTATTTACAGGCAACAATAAACAGGTAAATACAAATAAAGCAGTCTAAACACTTAGATCCTCCAACGTATGGGCAACTGGCCTCTAGTGGCTCTAGTGGACCTACGGAGCTGACTGACTGGTCCTGAGCTACGGGGTGTAGGAGCTGTCAAAGATAAACTGGGCAGCTGTCTACGGGCTCTTTGGCTCACTAGGGGTACGGCAGGCTCACTATAAGCAGAGGGTTGATCCTCCTGGTCTGCTTGTGTGGGGTCTTCTGCCTCCTGGACCGGCTGCTCTTCCAGCTCTACCTGTTTCTCCGTAGGTACTTGAGATGCTGGTTGGAGGAAGGTGAGGACGGGTACCACAACAGCGCCATTGACTTGAGTCCAAGACCGAGGGAAGTCTCCGAGCACAGTACTGACCATATCTTCCCTTTCCTCTGCGGGTCGAGGGTCTTCCTGTTCTTCTTCAGGGCTCCGTAGCTGTTCGGGACACTTCTTCAGGTGATCTCGGGATACAATGGCTGTGGTTTCTCCTCCATCCTTACTGATTGTGCAGACTTTCGGGTTCTCATGGCTTGAGGGCAGTACGGTGTACGGGTCCTTCTCCCACTGGTCGTCCAACTTGTGGAGCCGTCTCTTCCTCTTCAAGACCTGCTCTCCAGGTACCAGGGGAACAGCGGGAGCATACTGGTTGTAAGTCTTCTCCTGTCTTTCTCTAGCTTGACAGAGACTTCGCTCCACGCTCTCCTGTACTTTCCGGTACTGCTGCTGCCTCTCTGTGTCCCAGTCTGCTTCTGGTGAAGTGTCCTCGGGTGTCAGGACTCCCATATCCAGGTCAACAGGCAGCTTACCAGGTCTTGCTCTCATTAGGTAAGCCGGGGTACAGTTGGTAGAACCTACAGGGATGTGGTTGTATAGGTCCACCAGATCAGGCAGTTTCTCAGGCCACAGACTGCGTTCTTCCAGGGGCAATGTTTTCAAAAGGTCTATCACCACCTGGTTCATTTTCTCGCAGAGTCCATTGGTTTGTGGATGATAGGGTGTTGTTCTTATCTTCCGGCAGCCATACAGAGTGCAGAAGTCCTGGAAGACCTCCGCTTCAATGGCAGGTCCCTGGTCCGTCAGCACCTGCTCTGGGTATCCGTGTGGACGGCAGAAGTGCTGCTGGAAGGCTCTAGCTGCTGTTTGAGCCGTTAAGTCCTTGACGGGGACGACAACCAAGAACCGGGAGTAGTGATCCACGATGGTTAACGCATAGACGTAGCCACTTCTGCTGGGGGTCAGTTTTACATGATCCAAGGCTACCAGTTACAACGGCTGCTTGGTGACGATGGACTGCAGGGGAGTCTTCTGGCTAGCACGGTCCTTCCTTCTTAGGTTGCATGGGCCACAGTCTCTGCACCACCTCTCGATGGTTCCTCTCATGCCTACCCAATGGAAACGCCCGCGCAGCAGGAACTCCAGCTTCTTCCATCCGAAGTGCCCAGCTCCGTTGTGGTATGCCTCCAGTACCATAGCCGCGTCTCTTCTTGGCACCACTACTTGCCAGATCAGTTCATGCGTCCGGGAGTTAACCATTCTGCGGCACAACTTCCCCTTGTAAAGGAACAGTCGACTCTTCTCAACCCACAGTTGCTTGGCCTCCTCCGGAGCGTCTGGGTCAAGGCGGGCATCTGGCTGAGTCAGCATCTCCTTCACCAGTCGGACGGCGGGGTCACTGTCTTGCGTTTCCGCCCAGTTGTAATGAGGTAAGGGGTTGAACGTAGCAGATTGCTTACCCCTTACACGGTGGGAATACTGGATAGTCCCATGACGGTGGAACGCGGGGAGTTCAACTTCTTCCAGTTCCTCTGGATCTTCCCCTACGTCCGGTAGGTTTGGCATTCTGGACAAGGCATCCGCGTTGGTATTGGAGCGTCCTGCCCGGTATTTGATCGTAAATTCATAGTTGGACAGACGAGCCATCGATCTCTGCTCTAGGGCACCGAGTCTTGCAGTGTCCAGATGTGTCAACGGGTTGTTATCCGTGTACACGGTGAACCGGGAAGAGGCAAGTTAGTGCCTAAAGCGTTCGGTGACTGCCCACACCACTGCCAGGAACTCTAGCTTGAATGAGCTGTAATTCTCAGGGTTTATTTCGGTGGGTCGCAGTTTTCGGCTGGCGTAAGCAATTACCCGTTCTTTCCCCTGCTGTATCTGGGACAGTACGGCTCCTAGCCCGATGTTACTTGCGTCGGTGTAGAGGATAAAGGGCTGGCTGTAATCCGGGTACGCCAGGATTTCATCCCCCGTGAGGGCCATCTTCAGCTGGCGGAAGGACTCTTCTTCCAGCTTCTCCCATCTGAAGGGCGGCTTCTGGTTCTTGGCCTTCCTGGACTGGCCTATCAGGAGGTCCTGCATAGGAGCTGCCTTTTTTGGTGAAACCGGGAATGAATCTTCGGTAGTAGCCTACCAACCCGAGGAACTGCCGCACTTCCTTTACGCTGGAGGGTCTGGGCCATTCCTTAATCGCGGTGATCTTATCAGGGTCGGGAGCCACTCCGTCAGCACTCACCACGTGTCCCAGGTACTGCACCTTTGGTTTCAGGAGGTGACACTTGGAGGGTTTCACCTTTAGGCCGTAGTTTGCCAGGGCTTCGAACACTTCTGCCAGGTGTTTCAGGTGGTCCTCGTAGGTCTTGGAGTAGACGATGACATCGTCCAGGTATAACAGGACCGTCTCGAAGTTTCGGTGTCCCAGACAGCATTCCATCAATCATTGGAAGGTTCCTGGTGCGTTGCAGAGTCCGAACGGCATGCAGGTAAACTCGCTAAGTCCCATCGGGGTGGTGAATGCGGTCTTCTCCCGGTCCGCCTCTGCTACAGGAACCTGCCAGTACCCGCTAGTGAGATCCAAAGTGGAGAAGAAGTTAGCAGATTTTAAAGCAGCCAAAGACTCCTCTATCCTTGGTAAGGGGTACGCATCTTTGTGTGTGATACGGTTGATTTTCCGGTAATCTACACACATTCTCATGGTGTTGTCCTTCTTTTTAACCAAGACTAGTGGAGCTGCCCAGGGGCTACAGCTATCCCTGATTACTCCAGCCTCCTTCATGTCTCTAAGCATCCCCTTGGCGTGTTGGTAGTGTGCAGGGGGTACGGGTCGGTATCTCTCCTTTAAGGGAGGATGGTCTCCCGTGGGGATGTGGTGTTCTACCCCCTTTACTTGCCCGAAGTCTAACGGGTGTTTACTAAACACTCTCTCGTACTCTTGAACCACCCGATAGACTCCCTGTTTCTGGTGTGAGGGAGTGGAGTCAGTTCCCAAATGTAGTTGCTGACACCAGTCCTCCATTGGTTTCTTAGAGCCGTTACCTTCCTCTAGGTGAGATGGAGGCAAGGGTTCCACTGACTGTACAGAATTTTGGTCGATGGTATACAATTTGGCTAGCGTGGCATACCGGGGCAGGTATACTTCCCTCTTCCCGATATTTATTATGCGAACGGGCACCCTCCCATGGCGTACATCAACCACCCCCCGTACCGTCAAAATGGTGGGCCTACTGTCTGAGTAGACTGGTTCTACCATTGCCTGGTAATCTCTACCTCTCAGACCAATAGCTGCCCGGCACCAAATCATCATTTCACTTTTCGGGGGCATGGCAATAGGGAAAGGGTCACACATTCTCACGCTTCCTATCTCACCACCGGAGAGTTCCACTTGTTGCCGCCGCATCAGTGCCCGGATCTCTTTTTGGAGCACTCGCTGCTGGCCGGAGCTGGCGTTCTTGGCAACCTGCTGTAAAATGAAAATCACCTCTGCAAGACAATTTTCAATCACATTAGTTCCTAGAGTTATCTTTGGGTGACTCTCGCGCTTGTCAATGTCTACAATGATCAGTCCCTGTGCTGCCAGTTCGACTCTACCGATTTTAATGGTCATCTCTTTAAATCCGATCTGTGGCACGGGCTGACCATTGCTGGCGATGATACTCAAGTCGTCGTCAGGGTAGCGGGTTATATCCGAGTCATTCCAGTACTGCTTGAAGAGCACGTACGGGATGGTGGTGACCTGTGACCCGGTGTCAAGTAGGGCACTCATAGGAATGCCATCCAGCACCACAGGCAAGACTGGACGTCCTCCCACGTATTTGTCACGCCAGTTCGATGGGCCTGGTGATCTTATTCCTGGGGGTTGGCCCTCTACCCCAGGTTGTGCCAGTTTAAAGGACAGTACCTTGCCATATGTCCGGGTTGATTGCAGCGGCGGCAGATGGGTTGTCCGTCCTCGTTGTATCGGTCGCTGGGTCTTCCTCTGGCCGGTGGGGTCCTCCTTGGTCGACGCCACGGGATGTCCTCCGGTCCGGATGCCAGCTGGATCTTCCCTGGAGCAGAAACCTGTAAAGACTGCACAGTTCGGGTTAGCGCAGCAACGCTTTTAGCTAGCTCTTGGACCTGATGGTACAGGTCTGGAGCCGGGTCATTGTTCAAAGCCTGCGCGTCAGCTCCCACAGGCCCTGCCGACAAGGGCGCCGCCTCCTGGTGGTAAGCGGTAGTAGGGCGCCTGTGGGTCACCACGCCACCCGGTGCCGGTTCTCGGAGCACCCGGATGGCTCTGTCCTTGAACTGTGCAAAGTCCAGATGAGGATCCTGTAAGGCCATTGCCCGCAACTGGGTTCGGTGGGCATTGCAATATAGTCCCTCTATAAATTGTTCGGTCAACAGCCTGTCCTCGTTTCCCACGCCGTCAGGGTCGGTCTGCTTAATGGCTCTCAGGGCCTCTTGTAGGTTTAGTGCATAGTCCCTTATATTCTCATGTGCTCGCTGTTTGCACCCGTAGAATCTAAGCTTAATCTCGGCTGAGGTGCGGGTATCAAAGGTGTCCTTCAGCCGGGTTAATATCCCTGCGACAGTCCTCCTCCCAGGTGGCCAGGACTTTACCTCCCTTTGGGCCGCCCCGGTTAGTTGGGCCACCAGGATGCTCACTTTTTGCTCTTCTGTGAGGGGGTACACCTGGAAGAGGCTATCCAGCTTTTCTCTAAAGTCATTCAGGGTATGTGACTCCCCTGAGTACTGGGGTAGCCAGGCTGCCCCCGGGATATAGGGCATGGTGAAAGGCATGACCGCAGCAGCGGCGGCGCTGGCGGTGGCTGTGGCAGTGAAGCTCTCCTCCGTATCCGACATCCTCCTCCCCCCTAGTGGACCGTGGCCTACCTTGCGATGATCCTCTTCCGTAGGCCGCGGCTCCGCAGTGGATCGTCAGGGTCAAGGACCTTCCGTCGCGCTCTGGTGACGTCGGCGTCTGCTGGGCTCCTTCCAGGACCTTACGCAACGTCCGGAAGTGAGGCGGGGCTTCAGTTCTCGCGCGCTTTCAGAGTCCACGCCCCTCTTCTTCCCGCGCGGCGTCTTCAAGATGGCGTCCAACGGCGGGAAAACTCCACGGATGGCGGGAAGAAGGCAGAAGATGGCGTCGGATGGCGGGAATCTTCACCACAGGTAAGTTTAAAAGTCTCTTTTTCAGGCACGCAGTACCCGGTGGTTGCGGGCACGGATTCCTGCCGACTACGCCAAAAGTTGACGCGCCCCTGGGCCTGTGCTGAGTGGCGTTGCGCACGCGGGGGCCTACCCGGAGCCGGGTCCGATAGGGGTAGTAGTCTCGTGGCGGTGACCCGGTCCGTGCCCAGGGAGTCAAACTAAGTGGCGGTGCTTGGCATAAGATGTTATATTGTTCGACTACGCCACCCGTTGAATGCGGTCATGAGACCGCCGCTGCAGGGCAGACCGCTGAGGCCGGTGATATGGTTGTGCAGCGGGGATGGTATAACCCCCAACGGGAGGGGTATGGCCTCAGGGCAGCGGACGTGGATGATGAAACACTCAGAGATGGTGCGGTGTAGTTCAGGGTCTTTACTGGTGGCAAAGGTAGACCCACCCGGAGTACTGGCTAGCGATCGGGGCCTGGTCAGTCCGTGAGCAGATGGAATCCCCCCTGGCCAGGTGGAGTTGTAGGCCTCCCCAACTAATCGTACTCTTCTGGCTACCTTGCTAGAGGCTGATAAAAGTAGCCCACGTCCCTGAGTGTACCGTGTGGTGCTCACCCGTATGGCCGGTGACTCGGGGCCTTCTGGTAGCTTCCGCTCCACGACGGCGGTGCTGGTCCCTTGCGTGTGACCGTGCCTTCGGGTTTCTGGGCCAGAGGACCTGAAATCCCCTGCCGGGCGGTTTCTGCTGCTGGGTAAGGATTAGTCCCCACAGCCTCGGACTCCGGGTCCGGTAAGAACTCTTCAATCAGGGCGAGCTCTACAGCTTCCAGCCCCTGACTCCTTTTAGCACTGCTCCCACTGAGCTCCTGATCTTTCTTTCCTTGCTTTTGCTACACTCCAGACCAGACTGTGTCTCTGTCTGGGACTCCTCTTCTTCTCTTTCTCCCTAACCCTGCCTCAGCCCCAGTCTTATATAGGGGAAGTTCTTCCCCTCCCAGGACTGGGCAGGAGGTGTGGCATGTTGAGAAGGCCGAACTTTTTAATTCCTATTTTGCATCTGTTTTCTCTCAGAAAGAAAATGTAACATCAACTGATCTTCACTGTCCTTTTAAAGGAATAGAGGAATCCAAGTTATCTGTAAACAGAAAGATTGTGAGGGAATATTTAGCTAACATAAATGAGTTCAAGTCTCCAGGTCCAGATGAATTACACCCCAGAGTACTGAAGGAGATCGTAGAAGAAATTTTAGAACCACTCTCCATAATCTTTGAAAATTCTTGGAGAACAGGAGAAGTCCCAGAAGACTGGAGAAGAGCAAATGTTGTTCCTATCTTCAAAAAGGGGAAGAAGGTGGACCCAGGGAACTATAGGCCGGTGAGTCTGACTTCTATACCAGGAAAGATCTTTGAACAAATTATTAAACAACATGTATGTAAGTACCTGGATAAGAATGAAGTGATTAACCAGAGTCAGCATGGGTTTGCAACTAACAAGTCATGTCAGACTAACTTAATTTTCTTCTATGACAGAATCACTGACTGGGTGGATCAGGGAAATGCTGTAGATATAGTATATCTTGACTTCAGCAAAGCATTTGACAAAGTATCTCACACCATCCTTATTGAAAAAATGACCAAGTATGCAATGGACCAGGCAACTGTTAGGTGGATTCATAACTGGCTTAGTGATCGGACTCAAAGGGTGGTTGTAAATGGCTTCACATCCAGCTGGATGAATGTCTCAAGTGGGGTACCACAGGGCTCCGTCCTGGGACCTGTATTGTTCAACATCTTTATCAATGATTTAGATGAAGGAATTGAGGGTAAACTGATTAAATTTGCTGATGACACAAAGCTAGGAGGGATAGCTAATACTAGAGAAGAGAGAGAGAGGATTCAAAACGACCTAAATAAACTGGAGCAGTGGGCAGCAACCAACAGAATGGTTTTTAACAGGGAAAAATGCAAAGTACTACATCTGGGCAATAAAAATGAAAAAAGCATATACAGAATGGGAGGAATAGAGCTAAGCAACAGTACATGTGAAAAAGACTTAGGTATACTAATAGATCATAGACTAAACATGAGTCAACAGTGTGATGCAGCAGCAAAAAAGGCAAATACAATTCTGGGATGTATTAACAGAAGCATACAGTCTAGATCACGTGAAGTCATTATCGGTCTTTACTCCTCTTTGGTCAGACCTCATCTGGAATACTGTGTACAGTTTTGGGCACCACATTTTAAAAAAGACATAGACAAACTGGAGCAAGTTCAGAGAAGAGCGACCAGAATGGTGACTGGTCTGCAAACCATGTCCTATGAGGAACGGTTGCAGGATTTGGGAATGTTTAGCTTGCAAAAAAGAAGACTGAGAGGAGACTTAATAGCTGTATACAAATATGTCAAGGGCTGTCACATTGTAGAAGGATCATCTTTATTCTCATTTGCACAAGGAAAGACTAGAAGCAATGGGATGAAACTAAATGGGAGGAGACACAGATTAGATATTAGAAAAAACTTTTTGACAGTTAGGGTGATTAATGAGTGGAACAGGCTGCCACGAGAGGTGGTGAGTTCCCCTTCAATGGACGTCTTCAAACAGAGGCTGGACAGACATCTGTCTGAGATGATTTAGTGAAACCTGCTTTGAGCAGGGGGTTGGACCAGATGACCCAGGAGGTCCCTTGCAACTCTACCATTCTATGATTCTATGATTCTATGATTCTATGCATAGGATTCCTGGCCAGGAGACCTCCCACCTGCTCTCAGACGTAATATTGCTATTACTGTGGAAACCAGACCCCTGGGGTGCCACACTTGTACATTTATCTGTATAGAAATAAATGGTTCGAGGCATAGAGATAAACAGAATGTAAATAAAGACAATACAGCTGTCCTTACCTGCAGTTGAAAGGTTGTATTGTCTTTATTTACATTCTGTTTATCTCTATGCTTGGTGATACCATCTGTATTTTGTGGGCCATGATTGACTTTGCCCTATATTGACACTTGTCTACCACTTGTGGGCTTTATGGCTTCTCTCTATATGACCTATTGACATATTTATAGATATATACTTTCATGGCATTTTGACTACATTTATCTATGCTGGATACTTTAAGGTATGTACTTGTTATCCACTAATGCTTACTAGATGAATGAATTTTGGATACTGATCCTTTTACTTATTTATTTATTTAATTCTTCATGTATTTATCACTGGGTTCATTGATATGATCTCCTTTTGTAAGTCTTGTTAAACAGAATAAATGATTGACTACCCTTGTTACTAGCACTGCAGGCACCTTCATTGGTTCACTTCCCCTTTATGTGTGTTTTATAAATTTCTTTTAAATAATTCAATAAAAGTTCCAAATCTTTTTATCAAACTTGTGCATCTATACTTCTTTGACCTGATTGAGTGTTTGTTGAATAGAAGTATTGTACCAAATAGGCTTTTTACTTTTTGGACTAATAGAATGGAAGTATTAGTAGGATATTTTGCAATTATTGGGCTTTTGTTTTGCAGTATATGACAACGCCCCCCTGAGGAAGCGATAGGTGAAACACGCATCAAGCTGTGGGTGGCTGCCCGATCTCCATCATTGTTATTTTCCATGGATTTTGTATCGTTCACCTTATCCGCATTGTTATACATAGTGGGGAAATCTGTCTGTCTTAGGGGATATATACAGTAGACATTATCCATTATGGAGTGTATAGGATTGTAGTGTTATAGGATTGTATTTTGCAGTGTATAGTAATATAGGAATGAGGCTTCAGATTCAGGATTGGTTATTACTTTCTATGGACGTCACTGTATTGTACAGATCTGTAATACTATAGTGTGCAGGGGCCCTGATGCTTTTTAGTCTAATATAAATATTTGCTAAAGTAATCTGTAGCACCCTGAGGATTCGGCTGCTACAGGGGTATTGCACCTCAACCCAGAGGTGTGGTATTCCACTCCCGGGTAAGGATGGAGTGTGGAACTGAGCTCAGAAGGCTGCATGCACTACACACATCCCATTTCCGGAGGGCAGACCAACGGTACTCCCACTTAGAAATGTGCAGGTACGACCGAGTCTGTCCTTGGCTGGAGTGGGAGGGGGGTGGACCATCCCAGTAGTGTAGGGGCAGATAGGGGGAGCAGTCTGGGTAGTGCTAGGAGCTCATTGGGTGCTGGTCACCTGAGCTCACACATAGAGGGAGTATAAAAGGTGGGAACCATCTAAGATCAGGGTCAGTCAGCCACAGTCAGTCAGTCAGTCTGTGAGAAGTAAGTCTTTGCAGAGCAGTGGAAGAAAGCAGAGGAGCAGAGCAGCCCCAGGCCAAGAGTGAGAGAGGAGAGAACGAAAGACCCAGAGGGGGAGAAAGAAGGAACTCTGAGAGCCCAAATACAACCACAGGGTGAAGAGTTGGCAACAGGGTACCGGATCCCAAACTGGTGGGGGCTACAGCATACCTCAGCCAGAGACTGGAGGCCGTGGGCAGCATCTGCCACGGCCACCCACTATATCCACCCGGAAGGCAGACCACGCATAGGGTCAGGGAACCCAGAGGCAAGGGTTCGCCAACAAGAGGCCCGAGGGAGCCAGACATAGGTGGATCCCTGGTGGGGAAGGCCAGAGACGAGGACAGGACAGAAAGGGAGCTCAGAACCACGCTCCAGAACTACTTGGGGGTTGGCCGAGTCCAGGACCTGGTGGACGCAGCGCGGCTCGGGTGGTCACTCAAGGCCGGAGTGACCGGTACAAGAACAGCAGTAAGTAAAGAACCCTGAACTGCACAACCCGACTCTGACTCTCATTACCATCTTCCCTGCACTTCCACAACCACCATCCTCTGCACCTGACCCCCTGAGGCTATACCCCTCCCGTTGGGGGTTATACTACCGAAGCTGCACAAACACCATCAGCCTCAGCGGACCCTGCTGCAGCGGCGGCCGTAGTGACCGCAATTCAACGGGTGGAGTAGTCGACATAAAGAACTTTAGTAACATCAGTAAGGACTGCCACACACTGAGCTTGACACCCTGGGCACGGACCGGGTCAAAGCCACTCGGAGACTACAACCCCCATCTGATCCGGCTCCGGGTATCCCCTAACAGCACTGGCCCAGGGGGCGCGTCAACTTTGGCGTAGTCGGCAGGATTACGTGCCCACAACAACCGGGTACTGCGTGCCTGAAGAAAAGTTCACCGTTACCTTAAAAAGAAGTCTCCCGCCGGTTCCGGAGGGTCCCCGCCAACGGGCCCCATCACAGGTCGTTTCCCGCCGGTTGTCCGCCATTTGCAGCTTTTTCCCGCCATCCATGGAGTTTCCCGCCACTGGGAGACGATTCCCGCCATTTCCAAAGATTTCCCGCCTTGGAAGAGCGGACGCCATTATGGGCGTGCCAGAGGGTGGCAAGAGGTCACCTCCCATCGTGGGCCAGGTCGAAGAATGGCGCCAAAAGCGGAAACCGCCCCCACCAACAGAGACTGTGATGCTGGAAGTGTCCATCAGCGTAAGAGAACTGCCCCTGGAACTGACAATCACAAAGTTGCCCCGGGACCACCCTCGATGTGGGCGGAGACAGAAGAAGAGAACAAAGATGGGTGTCGCCTGGAGCAGTCTGGAGAGAGCGCACCCGGAGACAAGACGTCTGGAAGAGAGTCCAGAGAAAGCACACCCGGAGATGGAGGGAGAGCCAGGCAGCACCGACCCAGTGGTCAGGAGCCTGATGCGGGCCGCCACTCCAGGCAGCACCGACCCAGTGGTCAGGAGCCTGTTGCCGGTCGCCATTCCAGAAGGCCGGCTGGAGACAACGGGAGGAGAGCAGAGCAGCACCGACCCGTTGGTCAGGAGCCTGCTAGAAGCAACGACCCCACTAGGCTTAGTGGAGGTCTTGGCACAGCTCCCCCGAGATCGGGAGTGTGCACAGACTGCGCTGGAGGGCCTCGCACGGAGGATGGCCCGGGTGCAGCGAGAGACGTTAGCAGAATGGAGCCGTGAGATGGCCCAGCAGACAAGAACCCGTCAGCGGAGCACGCCACCCGAGACGAGGAGACAGACCGCCTCTGAGGATGGCGCAGGAGGACTGAAGGCCGGAGACGGCGCCGAGAAGGGAGCCGAACGAAAGGAGGCAGGTAAAGGGGACGTCTCTACCCCAAACCGAGAAACCGCGTACCTGCCCCAGCTCCCCGTCGCAGAGCCCGAAATTCCCCCTGCCGTGCCCGTCGCTGCAACGTCACCGCCGCAGACTAGGCCTCAAACGGAAGCCGCGACCCCTGTGACGTCACACGCCTCGACCCCGAGCGTGGCCAAGCAGGAAGTACCATCGGCCTGGTCGCAAGGCCTAGTACCCCCGGGCGACGCAATACCAACAGCGCCCCCTACCTCCGCGGAGCCACCGGCCTGGTCGCAGGGCCAAGTAACACAGGGCGCCGCCGTCCTTACGGTGCCCTTTACTTTCAAAGTGCCCCAAGCCTGGTCGCAAGGCTTGGGCAACCCGGGCGCCGCTACCACCACAGCGCCCGTAACATCAAGAGTGCCGCACCTGGGTGAGGACCTGTTCGCCCAGCATACGTGCCCGGATGGGCAGCCCTTCATATGGCCCCAGGAATACATCCAGCTGGAGCTGCAAAAAGCAAGGGCCATGTGCGAACCCCTGATCCCGGCTCCAAAGCCCATGAAGAGGATCTCGCCCCCGCTAGAAGAGACCCAGTTTGAGTGGGATCCCACCGGAGAAGACCTCATGGGGTTCACTCAGGAGACTCGGGCAGCCGCAGCGGAGCGTGCAGAGTGCTGCCGCCAGCAGCTCGAGGTCTTTGAGAGGGAGCGGAGAGAGAGGCGGGTCCGGGAACAGCAAGCCCAAATAAGGAGCGCGGGGCAGAAGAGCCGGACCAGGAGAGACCCCCGTGCAGCGCATGGTCCCCGTACCATCGGGACTGTGATAAAATTTAATCTGCAGCATGGGTGGGGTTTCATCAGGGATCACCGCACCCCAGGCGACGTCTTCGTGACCAGGAGAGACGTTGAGTCCCACCTACCGGAGGGACACAGAGGTCGTGACCTGTATTTAGGGGACGAGGTCACCTTCACCCGGCACAAGTGTGCCAAAGGACCCTACGCCCTCCATGTGCATCGCCTGACGGAGGAGGAGCAAGAGGACCCGAACGGGTCTGAACCAGAACCTGGAACCAATCACAAAGAAAGAGCAGGAGGACGCCGTCGTTGAGTACGGCAGAGTAGAGACTGTATATAGTTGCCCGTCGGGGCACAGTGAACCGTTGTTGCTAATATAGTCCCCGTTGGGACCAGAGAACTGAACTGTTAACCCGTGTGTCCCTATTCCCACTGACCGAGGACTGAGAATGGTCAATCCTCCCTAATACCTGGCCGAGGACTGAGAGCGGCCATATCCCCTTGTATATAGTTGCGCTTCCTAAAGCGCCCCCTACCGGTTTTATAGAGAACTGTTTTATTCCAAGAGAGACTGTCGCACTTTACCCGGTCACAAGTTGCACCGTGACCGGAGGTACCAGAAGACAAGAATGTTTTTATGAAAAGTTTTTATGAAAAGTTTTATATGATGTTTTATTATGTTGTTTATGCAAAAATTGTATGTTTTGGTGTTGTTTATATCTTACAGCCCGAGGGCGTGCTGTGGTTTACCAGGGGGGAATGTAGCACCCTGAGGATTCGGCTGCTACAGGGGTATTGCACCTCAACCCAGAGGTGTGGTATTCCACTCCCGGGTAAGGATGGAGTGTGGAACTGAGCTCAGAAGGCTGCATGCACTACACACATCCCATTTCCGGAGGGCAGACCAACGGTACTCCCACTTAGAAATGTGCAGGTACGACCGAGTCTGTCCTTGGCTGGAGTGGGAGGGGGGTGGACCATCCCAGTAGTGTAGGGGCAGATAGGGGGAGCAGTCTGGGTAGTGCTAGGAGCTCATTGGGTGCTGGTCACCTGAGCTCACACATAGAGGGAGTATAAAAGGTGGGAACCATCTAAGATCAGGGTCAGTCAGCCACAGTCAGTCAGTCAGTCTGTGAGAAGTAAGTCTTTGCAGAGCAGTGGAAGAAAGCAGAGGAGCAGAGCAGCCCCAGGCCAAGAGTGAGAGAGGAGAGAACGAAAGACCCAGAGGGGGAGAAAGAAGGAACTCTGAGAGCCCAAATACAACCACAGGGTGAAGAGTTGGCAACAGGGTACCGGATCCCAAACTGGTGGGGGCTACAGCATACCTCAGCCAGAGACCGGAGGCCGTGGGCAGCATCTGCCACGGCCACCCACTATATCCACCAGGAAGGCAGACCACGCATAGGGTCAGGGAACCCAGAGGCAACGGTTCGCCAACAAGAGGCCCGAGGGAGCCGGACATAGGTGGATCCCTGGTGGGGAAGGCCAGAGACGAGGACAGGACAGAAAGGGAGCTCAGAACCACGCTCCAGAACTACTTGGGGGTTGGCCGAGTCCAGGACCTGGTGGACGCAGCGCGGCTCGGGTGGTCACTCAAGGCCGGAGTGACCGGTACAAGAACAGCAGTAAGTAAAGAACCCTGAACTGCACAACCCGACTCTGACTCTCATTACCATCTTCCCTGCACTTCCACAACCACCATCCTCTGCACCTGACCCCCTGAGGCTATACCCCTCCCGTTGGGGGTTATACTACCGAAGCTGCACAAACACCATCAGCCTCAGCGGACCCTGCTGCAGCGGCGGCCGTAGTGACCGCAATTCAACGGGTGGCGTAGTCGACATAAAGAACTTTAGTAACATCAGTAAGGACTGCCACACACTGAGCTTGACACCCTGGGCACGGACCGGGTCAAAGCCACTCGGAGACTACAACCCCCATCTGATCCGGCTCCGGGTATCCCCTAACAGCACTGGCCCAGGGGGCGCGTCAACTTAAATTATACAGATCATTACATTGCTGGAGCTACACAATACATCTCCGTATATTCAGAAGAAAACAGAAGAAACTTACAAAAGTCACCAACAATATAAATAATATAAATTACTACTTAAATAAAATAATCTATGACGATGTGTAATGTGAAGTGTAACCACCAGATCTGATGTTACTATGTAACCATTAGTGTCATTTACATTAGATACAAGGGGGCGGAGCTATTACCACTGACCCCTCCCCCAAATGTAGTGTCCCAGTCCTATATAAAGAGGCCTCTTCCATCTGCTCCTCACTTCTTACCTGTAGTCATACAGAAGCGAGGACCACCATGCAGGCCACTTACCTTCTCCTCCTCTGCTGCGTGACCCCCATATTTTCTGCACCTCGTAAGTCCAGTTCCTTTATCTATTGTCTGATTTCTTACAGCTTCTTAGTATATGTAATAGTTATATCATAATATCTTATGCTCTAGTGGTTTAATCCTGTAAGAATCTAAATCCAACATCAATGTCTTCAATTAATTAAACACTCAAATGCACAATGTTCCATTATATGTATCTATTGTCTGACTTCTTACTGCTTCTTATTATATGTAATATTTGTATGGTAATATCTTATGCTCTATTGTTGTAATCCTGTAAGAATATAAATCCAACATCAATGTGTTCATTTAATTCCACTATTAATTACAGACTCTTCTATGGGGAATCCCTGGGTAGACCTTACTTTGGGCACAGCTTAGGCGGCATTATGTGTCTTTATGTGTGATAGCATTCTTGGACACACCAAGCAGTTACATATTTCTATCTGTTGATGAATCTTGCTACAAGAACGGCTTCTGCGATTGTCGCCCTCCACATAATGTAAATAGTTTACATTGTGTAACTTATTTTCCAATAATTCTATTGGTCATTACCATAGGTAATAGTAATAGTATATACAGTTATATGAAAAAGTTTGGGCACCCCTATTAATCTTAAGCTTATTGTTTTATAAAAATTGATGTTTTTGCAACAGCTATTTCAGTTTGATATATGGAATAACTGTTGGACACAGTAATGTTTCTGCCTTGAAATGAGGTTTATTGTACTAACAGAAAATGTGCAATCTGCATTCAAACAAAATTTGACATGTGCATAAGTATGGGCACCTCACCAGAAAAGTGACATTAATATTTAGTAGATCCTCCTTTTGCAAAAATAACAGCTTCTAGTCGCTTCCTGTAGCTTTTAATGAGTTCCTGGATCCTGGATGAAGGTATTTTTGACCATTCCTCTTTACAAAACATTTCCAGTTCAGTTAAGTTTGATGGTCGCCGAGCATGGACAGCCCCCTTCAAATGATCCCACAGATGTTCAATGAACATGATGGAACCTCCACCAAATTTTACTGTGGGTAGCAAGTGTTTTTCTTGGAATGCTGTGTTTTTTTGCCGCCATGCATAACGCCTTTTTGTATGACCAAACAACTCAATCTTGGTTTCATCGGTCCACAGGACCTTCTTCCAAAAAGAAATTGGCTTCTCCAAATGTGCTTTTGCATACCTCAGCCGACTCTGTTTGTGGCGTGCTTGCAGAAACGGCTTCTTTCGCATCACTCTCCCATACAGCTTCTCCTTGTGCAAAGTGCGTTGTATAGTTGACCGATGCACAGTGACACCATCTGCAGCAAGTTGATGCTGCAGCTCTCTGGAGGTGGTCTGAGGATTGTCCTTGACTGATCTCACCATTCTTCTTCTCTGCCTTTCTGATGTTTTTCTTGGCCTTCCACTTCTGGCCTTAACAAGAACTGTCCCTGTGTTCTTCCATTTCCTTACTATGTTCCTCACAGTGGAAACTGACAGGTTAAACCTCAGAGACTGCTTTTTGTATCCTTCCCCTGAACAACTATGTTGAATAATCTTTGTTTTCAGATCATTTGACAGTTGTTTTGAGGAGCCTATGATGCCACTCTTCAGAGGAGATTCAAACAGGAGAACAACTTGCAAGTGGCCACTTTAAGTAGCTTTTCTCATGATTGCATACACCTGGCTTTGAAGTTCAAAGCTCAATGAGGTTACAAAACCAAAAAAAGTGCTTTAGTAAGTCAGTAAAATGTAGGTAGGAGTATTTAAAACAAGAAAATGATAAGGGTGCCCATACTTATGCACCTGTCAAATTTTGTTTGAATGCAGATTGCACATTTTCTGTTAGTACAATAAACCTCATTTCAAGGCAGAAACATTACTGTGTCCAACAGTTATAACATATATCAAACTGAAATAGCAGTTGCAAAAACACAAATTTTTATAAAACATTAAGCTTAAGATTAATAGGGGTGCCCAAACTTTTTCATATAACTGTATTGTAATCGTAATAGTATATATTATAATATTTAGAGTATTCTAAACATAATTACTGTATATATTATAGTTTACTGCTAAGAACAAATGTAATAATTTAACAAGTAATTACAAATTTATAATGTGATATATATTAACTTGATGTTCATGTGCACACTATCTATGAAGTGGCATAAGGAACAAAATGGCTGAATTTTTGCATTTCTACCATGGTTGCACATACACCAATGTGATACATTTGCTGCAATTAGTGACATTTTTAAAGACTAGTAAATTCATGCCCTCTCTCTGATAATTTTAATAAATATCCCCAATTGAGCTGTTTTATAATCTAATTCTTCCCACGTGAATAAACCCCAGCGCGTTGTGTTCCTTAACACACAAAGTTGCTCTTGGATACTAATCTGCTTGTTCTTTTGTAGTTTTAATATTTTTTTGCTGTTTAGTAACTAATTATGAAATTGATGGCTGCTAACTATTGAATTTTTTAGTTTTTGAAGGATCTGGATTAGGATCTGGTGAGGAATTTGTCACAATAATCGGTCAAGATGAAGGATCTGGCATTGTCATCACTCCAGAAGGATCTGGCTCTGTAATCGGTCAAGATCAGGGATCTGGCATTGTCATCACTCCAGAATAAGGATCTGGCTCTGTAATCGGTCAAGATGAAGGATCTGGCATTATCATCACTCCAGAAGAAGGATCTGGCGCTATAATCGGTCAAGATGAGGGATCTGGCATTGTGATCACTCCAGAAGAAGGATCTGGCGACATAATCGGTCAAGATGAAGGATCTGGCATTATCATCACTCCAGAAGAAGGATCTGGCACAATAATCAGTCAAGATGAAGGATCTGGCATTGTCATCACTCCAGAAGAAGGATCTGGCGCAATAGTTGGTCAAGATGAAGGATCTGGCATTGTCATCACTCCAGAAGAAGGATCTGGTGCAACAATTGGTCAAGATGAAGGATCTGGCATAATCATCACTCCAGAAGAAGGATCTGGCACTATAATCGGTCAAGATGAAAGATCTGGTATTGTCATCCCTCCAGAAGAAGGATCTGGCACAAAATAATTGATCAAAATGAAGGATCTGGCATTTCAATCCCTCCAGAAGAAGGATCAGGCATTAGTTCTTTCTCTAAAAAATAAACTGGTTGAAAATATATACTATTGGGAAACCAGATCACTTTTGGACATTAAGGAGATGCCCCATCACATGTTTGTTAGTGTGATTTCTTCTTTTAGGTGCTTATTTTATGAACTTAATTCCACAAAGCCGAAATAAGGCAAAGTAATCCAACCTGCACTGTATTCATGCATTTATCTTGTGCCTTGTATCCAGTTCACAGTTGAATATCAGTATCTTATATTTTTTTCAATAATAAAAATAACTTTTGCAACATATTTCACTTCATTTCATATGAATTCTATTAATATTACAATGAGAAAATTAATTTAAAAAACTCCATTTGATCTCTGTAAACCAGGGCCGGACTGGGACAAAAAAGCAGCCCTGCAAGACAAACCCCACCAGCCCACATACTGTAACACTCATTACCCCAGATCAGTAAATTTGGCTATACTTAGTCGTGCCCCTCATCACTCCCTTTAAGGAGTTATTTGATGAGCCACATGTGAATAGTACAGCAGTGTGTATGATCCACCATAGCCCCACTAACATGGTGCTCTTCAGAGCTCTGGATCTCGGGATTATGGGGGTCTCAGTGGACGGACCCCCAGTGATTGGAAAGTTCTCAGGATAGGGGATACTTGGGATGTTTAAATTAGTTTTCCAATATTTATTCTTATTTTATCATAGGAATATTGAAAATAATAAACCAATATTAACCCAACCAAAGTCTAATGTTGCCTCACGACAACAGGACACAAAAAGTGGTACTGTGCAGTGTATATGTATATACAGGAAACAAGAAGTGGTACTGTGCAGTGTATATATACACGACAGGAGAAGTGGTACTGTGCAGTATATATATATATATACAGGAAAGGAGAAGTGGGACTGTGCAGTGTATATGTATATACAGGAAACAAGAAGTGGTACTGTGCAGTGTATATATACACGACAGGAGAAGTGGTACTGTGCAGTATATATATATACAGGAAAGGAGAAGTGGGACTGTGCAGTGTATATAAACAGGAGAAGTGGTACTGTGCAGTGTATATACACAGGACAGGAGAAGTGGTACTGTGCAGGAAAGGAGAAGTGGTACTGTGCAGTGTATATATACAGGACAGGAGGAGTGGTGCTGTGCAGTGTATATATACACGACAGGAGAAGTGGTACTGTGCAGTGTTTATGTATATACAGGAAACAAGAAGTGGTACTGTGCAGTGTATATATACACGACAGGAGAAGTGGTACTGTGCAGTGTATATATACAGGACAGGAGGAGTGGTGCTGTGCAGTGTATATATACACGACAGGAAAAGTGGTACTGTGCAGTGTTTATGTATATACAGGAAACAAGAAGTGGTACTGTGCAGTGTATATATACACGACAGGAGAAGTGGTACTGTGCAGTATATATATATACAGGAAAGGAGAAGTGGGACTGTGCAGTGTATATAAACAGGAGAAGTGGTACTGTGCAGTGTATATACACAGGACAGGAGAAGTGGTACTGTGCAGGAAAGGAGAAGTGGTACTGTGCAGTGTATATATACAGGACAGGAGGAGTGGTGCTGTGCAGTGTATATATACAGGAAACAAGAAGTGGTACTGTGCAGTGTATATTTACACGACAGGAGAAGTGGTACTGTGCAGTATATATATACAGGAAAGGAGAAGTGGTACTGTGCAGTGTATATATACAGGACAGGAGGAGTGGTGCTGTGCAGTGTATATATACAGGAAACAAGAAGTGGTACTGTGCAGTGTATATTTACACGACAGGAGAAGTGGTACTGTGCAGTATATATATACAGGACAGGAGAAGTGGGACTGTGCAGTGTATATATACAGGAGAAGTGGTACTGTGCAGTGTATATATACAGGAGAATTGGTACTGTGCAGTGTATATGTAGCGCCCCGAGGGTTCGGCCGCTACAGGGGTATTGCACCTCAGACCAGAGGTGTGATATTCCACTCCCGGGTAAGGATGGAGTATGGACCAGGGCTCAGTTAGCTGCATACAGCACACACACCCAATTTCCGAGGGACAGCTCAGCGGTGCTCCCACTAGACAGAAGTGCAGGCACGACCAACTATGTCCCTGTCTGGAGTGGGGAGGGGGGTGGAACACCCAGTGCTGTAGGGGCAGATAGGGGTTGGTTCCTGAGCGTAGATAGGAGCTCATTGGTTGCTGGTCCCCTGGGCTCATGGCTAGAGGGAGGTATAAAAGGTGGGCACCATCTTAGATCTAGGTTCTGTCCAGAGAAGAGAAGACAGGGAGTAGAGGCTCTGTAGGAGCTCTACTCCAGAGTGGGCCTAGTGAGAGGCCGAGGAGGAGAGTGGAGAGAGAGAGAGAGGAGGTGAAGTGGAGCTGAGATTACGTCTCATCCCAGCTCCACGAGAAAGGAACAGAAAAGGAGAAGAAGAGAGAGAGAGAGAAACAGAAGGGCTCAGGAACAAGAAGGTGGAAGGGACCCTAAGAACCCACGAGAATCCAGGGTGCAGGGTCAGGCAGATTAAGGGTACCAGATCCCAAGTTGGTGGAGGAGAAACAACCCTCAGCCAAAGACCGGAGGTCGTGATCATTTATTGGTGCGACACCTCATCAAACCTGCTAGGAAGGCACCATATAGGACAGCGGAGGACGGGGCCCACGTTTAACCGCACAAGTCCGCGGTAGCTGGACAAAAGTGGGTCACTGGTGAGGCAGGCCAGAGAAAGGACAAAAGGGGGTCTTGAGCCATACTCCTGAGCTGTCTGGGGGTTGACCGAGCCCCTCACCTGGTGGACGCAGCACGGCTCGGGCAGTCATTCCCCGCAGAAGTGACTTGGATATTAACCATGAGTAAAGACCCTGGACTGCAGTACGTTGTCTGTGTGCTTTTTCACTCCTCCGGCATTACCGGTACTGGGACTCTCACCACCATCACTCCCACCATCCACTACACTGCCCTGGGGCCGCACTCTTCCCGTGGGGAGTCACACCATCCCAGCTGCATACATCATCGGCCCCAGCGGTCTGCCCTGCAGCGGCGGTTCCTAATAACCGCAATCCACGGGTGGCGTAGTCGGACATTATCTAAAACATCTAAAAGACTGCCACTGGTCTGACCACCCTGAGCCACGGGACCGGGTCGCCACTACTACCCCCATCGTCTCCCTATTGCCCGGTTCTGAGTGCCCCACGGCCCAGGGGGCGAGTCATATATACACAGGACAGGAGAAGTGGTACTGTGCAGTATACAGTATATACAGGAAAGGAGAAATGGGACTGTGCAGTGTATATATACAGGACTGTGTATATATATAGTGTATATGTACAGTGTATATATACAGGACTGTATTCAGGACTGTATATATACAGTCTATATATACTGTATATATACAGGTATATATACAGGACTGTATATATACAGGACTGTATATATACTGTATATATGTATATATACAGGTACTGTGCAGTGTATATACTGTATACAGGAGAATTGGTACTTTGCAGTGTATATATACAGTACACAGGACAGGAGGAGTGGTGCTGAGAGTAGCACCTGCCTCCTGAGCTCAAGCACTTCCAGGAGGAGGGTCGTCGTCTGCCTCTCTTCTCCCTAGGGAGAGGCAGGCCTACTGGGAGGCCGGCATGGCTTCCCAGCCTCCTATCCCCCGGTCTATGCCGGCGGGGGAGAAGGAGCCTCAACAACCGGCCCAGAAGGGAGTGAGGAGATCGGGAAGGGTGAGGAAGAGTACATCCACCTACTCCAACCCCGAGACTGTTCACTGCCCGCCCAGAGAGGGAGACCGGGGCACCCCAGGCCCCAGGAACAAGAGCCCAGCAAGATCCTGGGGGGAGATGAGCTCTTGCGAGTCCACAAGTTCCTTCTCCTCCCGAGTGGTCGCCACGTTGCGAGAGTACGAGGACGCCGGCAAAGCACTAACCCAGCTGAAAGAGGAGCTGAGGGAGGCCTGGGTCCTGAACACCCGGGCGTCCAACAAGGAAAGACCCGTGACCTCCCAGAGGTTTAAAGCCCTCAGAGACGAGGTGGTCAGGTTAGTGCTCCTCCGGGAGGGGATTGAGAAAAGCGCAGGTCCCTTCCTGGAAAGGTTTAAGAACCAGCGGTGGTTCTCAGAAATGAAGGGGTTAAACACCTCAGGAGAACCGCCAACCGGCGTCCTTAGTGAAGAGGAGGAGGAGGATGAAGAGGTGACTGGAGTTTCAGTTGCTGGAGCCAGTGAGGGGCAGAGCCGGAGCCCAAGTGGTCTCCCTGCAGGGCAGAGGACTCCGACAGCAGAGGCTGGAGTGTTGGGGGAGGAGGAGGAAGGAGGATTGCTGAGGGAGATCCGACTGCTGGAGTTTCCAATGGACCTGACGCGGTTTTCCTTCGGTGAGAACAAACCAGTGGAGGAGACCAAGAGGAGGAAGAGGAAGACCAGAGGAGCCGCACAGGAGGTGGTGAGTTACAAGTATGTACCAATGTCTGATGTTGTGCCTGCCGCCTTCTGTTTAAACCCCACCAAACCTAAAGACACGGGCTCTGCAGTGGGCTCGAGGCAGAGGCAAGGTGGGGAGAGGAGAAGGATGTCCGGCGATGCTGCCATCTGTGCAGGGAACAGTGCAGAGGGCGAGGCTGTGGAGGTACTCACAGCGCCGGACATAGGAAGTTCTGTGGAGTTTCCATCCCAGCCCACTGCGGCTAAGCCAGTTATCACCGGGGCTGGGGGGGCCGGGAGGGATGTGAAAAACACATCTGCGAGGAACACTGGGCACACTGCTGCGACAGGGGGGCAGTGTGCCCCAGCGCCCAAAAAGGACACTAAGACCCCAAAGTCTGTGGGTGCAGGGCGGGCAGCGGTGCCCAACAAACAGTCTGCCCAGCACAAGGACCAAAATGCTGCAGTAGGGGGGCAGGGCGCTCCAGGAGACGACCTGCAGAAAGCCAGCAGCAACCAAAGGGAAAAGGGTGTGGTGCTGCAGGGAAAGGAGTCTCTGGAAGTGCTCCCCTCCCCCGGCCCAGCAGGTGTGAGTGCAGAGACACCAGACACAAGGGAGGAAGGAATGGAGGTGACTGTGGAAGGTGCAGAGAACAGCAGAGGTAATGGGGTGACAAGTAAAGGGAATGGATGTAGTGGTGTAGTGAATGATGGGAGTAGTGGTGGAGCAGATGGTGGGAGTAATGGTGGAGCAGATGGTGGGAGTAGTGGTGGAGTGAATGGTGGGAGTAGTGGGAATGGTGGGAGTAGTGGTGTAGCAAATGGTGGGGGTAGTGGTGGAATGAATGCTGGGAGTAGTGGGAATGGTGGGAGTAGTGGTGTAGCAAATGGTGGGGGTAGTGGTGGAATGAATGGTGGGAGTAGTGATGCAGCAAATGGTGGGAGAAGTAGTGGAGTGAATGATGGGAGTAATGGTCCTGCGAATGGTGGGAGTAGTAGTGAAGTGAATGGTGGGAGCAGCACTGGTGTTGGTGGGGGGAAAGTAGGTGCTGGTCCCGCTGCCCCCCCAGCATTGGCGGGGGCTTCAGCCCAAAGCTATTCAGGAGCTGTCAGTGCTGGGGGTAGTAGTGCGCCCTCGTCTGGTGGCCCTGGGGATGGTGACTTGCAACAGCAGCTCCTGGACGCCCTGAGGAGAGGGGAGAGCTCCATCACTATAGAGGGGAGGGAGGTTGATCTGTCTTTCTGGATAGAGAGACATGGTCTTTCAGCCTTCCGAGATAGAGGGGCAGAGACTGTCTGGTCTCTGTCGACAACGGGGCAGAGGAGTAACCATAGGAACGTGGTCCGTCTCCAGTGGGTAAGCAAGGATGCCTGTCCTGATAGGTGGAAGGTGGTTGAGCTCCTGCTGGGGATGGGCTTTGCGGCATATGACATCTTTGCCTTGATCCATCCCTACGGGACCTCCTACTTCGATGTCAGCTTCGTGAGACCGGAGGGCCTTGAGCTTTTCTGGTCTCGCCATGAGCTGGCTCGGAGTCGCCCCGAATGGCATGGTCTCTTTCCCCTGGCAATAACCCGCCAAGATTCAGTCAGGAAAGTGACCGTTTTGACTAGTAACGAGTCGCTTTCCTGTATGGACATTACGACCTGGGTGAGTCGATACGGAGAGGTCACCAATATTCCCGAAAAGAATCTGAATGGCCATAGTATCTGGTCAGGAGCCTGGACCTTCATGGTGAGATTGAAGGTTTCGGGAAACACTATTACCCATATCCCCTCCTCAACCTTTTTGGGGAGGGATAGGATCTTGATTTTCTACCGAGGGCAGCCTAAGGTCTGTCACAGGTGCGGTAGCCCCACACACTTCAGTGCGCAGTGTACCACCCAGAAATGCGCACTGTGTGGGGACCTTGGTCATCTTGCTGCTGCCTGTCGCAGGATTAGGTGTAACTTGTGTGGTGACCTCGGTCACCCGTTCAGTCGCTCTCCACGTTCCTTCGCCAATGCTGTCCTGAAAGCGGCGAGTGCGGGACAGGCGAAAGCCAGGACTAATCTTGCCGGTGAAGGGACCAGAAGAGGCGGGGAGGCAGGGAACCGGTGAGGAGCAAGCTGCCGCCATCCACCATCAGGCGGCAGGAGCAGCGCCGTGGGGACAGGGGGCAGGGAGTAATGTCCCTAAACTCTGACCCAGGTACTTCACTTGCAGCTGAGGATCCTAAAGACAGTGAATTGAGCGAGGAGGTCAAGAGACTTGAAAGGGAAGAGCGAGAGGACGCCACGTCTTCCCAGCAACCCTCTTCTGGTGACAGTCTAGATGAGGGAGAGGGGGAGTGGTCACAGAAAAAGAAAAAGGGTAACAGGAAAACGGCCAGAGGTAGGAGGGGGACCAGGTCTCGAGCTGCCTCTTTGGAGTGCGACCCCTCTGACTCTCTGGCCGTGATCCAAGCGCCATTGGAGGGTTCAGCCGCCCCCCCTCTGGTGGATCTCTCCAACCGGTTCGGGGCTCTCCAGGACCTCCCTCTGCAGGGGGGAAATGGGGACCCGGGGCCGGAGGTTGCGGACAAGGTGGTTGGGGCTCAGGAGATGGCTGGGTCTTCCTCTCGGGGGCAAATACAAAGCCCTCTGGGGGAACGACTAACCCAGGACCACCAGACGGGGGCAAGAATGTATGTAAGGAGAGAATGGACGAGTCTGTTTGTCTTAAGCGCACTAAAAACCCGTCATTATCGGAGGAAGAGGTTGGGACTGTCAGTGGTGGGAAGAAAAAGGCTATCTAATTCAACCATTCATGATGGCGGCACCCACCCCGTTGACGTTGGCAACTATTAATGTTTGCAGCATAAAGTCAGATGCGGCAAGGTACACGGCCTTTCATTTTCTCGGCCAACTTGACGCCGACATTTTATTTTTGCAGGAGACCAGGTTGACCGATATATCAACCTTGCATAAAGCAAGGCGGGAGTGGAGGCATGGGCCCTCCTACTGGTCTCTTGCGGCCGAGCCGTATAGCGGGGTGGCGGTCCTTTTTAAGACCGCAGCGGTTGAATGCAGACGAGTGATCGAATTAGAAATGGGGAGATGCTTGATCCTAGATGTCTGCATGGGGGGACAAGAGCTTCGGCTCATTAACATCTATGGTCCCCAGTCCAAGTGGGACCGCAAATGTCTCTTCCTGAAGATCAAACCTTTTTTATTTTCGAGTTGGCAGGTGGTCTTCGGAGGGGATTTCAACAATGTCACGAGATCCTGTGATAGAGGAGGTTCCGGAGACCGGCTGTCTTATGACTGGGTCGCGTTAAACAGGATAGTGAGTGAGGCTCGCCTGGTGGATGTCCACATCCGGCACAACCCGGGCAACACGGGATTCACCTTTTCTAGAGGTAGTCAGTGCAGGTCTAGGCTAGACAGGTTTTATTTGAAGGAGGAGGCCGTCTCTTCACCGTTGTCGGTTGTGGAGGTGGAGTTCTCCGATCACTGTTTGATTATGTTTTCTCTGAACGTTACAGAGACTCCTCGGATGGGAAGAGGTTATTGGAATCTGAATTCGTCACTCCTTGAGGAAGAAGCTGTAAGACGTTCTTTTGAGGAATTATTTCAGAGCCAGGTACCATTGCTGGGCCTAAGTAACACTAAGTCAGAGTGGTGGGAGATGTTCAAAAATCGGGTGGCGAGATTCTTCCGGCAGCTCTCGAACTTCAGAAGCCTGAACAGGGATCGCCTGTATCAGAGCCTGAGGAGGAAACTCGAGCATCTTGTTTTGACTGGAGGTAGCCGCGAGGAGATCTCCAGAGTGAAGTCCTTGCTGAAGAGATGTCAGTACGATAGGCACGCATCTATGGTTTTCGAGAGGGACTACGGGAAGTACTGCTCGCCCGACCCTTACAGAAACTGTAAGATGTCAGTAAATAGTAAGATAGTCCCTGAGAAGGTCCAGGTCAGTGATCTTGGAGGTCGTCAGTTCCTACTACTCGCAGCTCTTGGGAAAGAGGGAGCTTGATCGTGACGGGATGTCGGCTTTCCTGACTGAATCTGTTCCTGAGCCAGGGGCTGACCTCTCGCTGGGCGATTTGGCAGAAGCGATCAAAGAAGAGGAAGTGAGACTGGCGATCGATGGGCTTAGGCCCAAAAAGTCGCCAGGTCCGGATGGCTTAACATCCGAGTTCTTTAGGACCTTTAGGGACTCTTTGGTCCCCCTCTTGACTCAGGTGCTTAACGAGTGTCTCTCCTCGGGCACTCTGCCGAGATCGTTAAGGAGGTCAGCTTTGATCATTTTGTCAAAGGGTAAGGATCCGTCACGCATTGAGAACTGGCGTCCCATAGCACTTCTCAATGTGGACAGGAAGATTTTGGCTAAGATACTTTTCAACAGGCTGGTGAAGTTTGCACCCTGGCTCCTTTCGGAGGTTCAGCACTGTTGCGTTCCTGGCCGTAGCACTTTTAGTGCTGTTCTAGGTGTCCGAGAGGCCGTGGAGCAAGGCAGGGCGGGCCTCTGGGAGGGGTTCTTGCTGACCTTGGATCAGGCAAAAGCCTTTGATCGGGTTAACCACGAGTACCTCTGGTCCACTCTTTTGAGGTATGGTCTGCCTGGAGGGTTTGTGGACAGGCTTAAGACCTTATATGCAGGGGCTGAGACTTTCCCTCTGGTGAATGGGTGGATTGGACGACCTTTCGGGGTAGGATCCGGTGTCCGTCAGGGCTGTCCTCTTAGCCCTTTGCTTTACGCGTTTGCAATCGATCCCTTCCTCAGAAGGATCGATTGTGGACCGTTGGCGGGGGTGCGGATGGGCGGGGCGGCACCGGAGGTTATCCTGAGGGTGGTGGCTTACGCGGACGATGTCACCGTATTTGTTTCTTCGCAAGGGGAGGCAGCGAGTGGAGCGCTACTCGGAGCATCCGGGTCCAAGGTCAACCAGGATAAGTGTGAGAGTCTCTCGCTGGGAGGCGAAGATCCCGGGTTTGATCTTCCGGACACCCTCCCCGAACCCCAAGAACATGCCAAAGTCCTGGGCATCGAATTCGGCCAGGGTGATTACTCCACGAAAAGCTGGGAAGGCAGAATCAAGGTGTCGCCCAAAGAGTGGACCAATGGAGGGGATGTTCTTTGACCCTGAGGGAAAGGGTTGGCCTGTGCAAAGCTTTCCTGCTCCCCTTGCTAATCTACCTGGGCAGCGTCTGTGTCTTGCCAGAGCCTCTCTGGACACGGGTCTACAGTCTGTTCTTCCAGATGTTATGGGGTAACAGACTGAACCTAGTCAAGCGGGAGGTCACTTACCACACGAGTAGACTAGGGGGTTTGAATATGGTGAACCCCGTGGTGTTCCTAGTGAACACCTTCTTGAAAGTGAACGTGTCAAACCTCTGGAAAGAGAGGGCTCCTCCGTGGGTATTCTCCTGCAAGGGATGGTTTCAGCCTTTCTTCCAGGAATGGGAGACAGGGGGAAGATTGAACGATCTTCGCACACCACACGGGCATCTCTCGGCTTATGTTACCCCGGTTCTGAAAATAATCCGCCGGTGGGGTCTGGGAATGTGGGAGGTGAGGTCCCTCCCGAGGAAACTCCTCGATATGAGGGTCTTGGTTTCTCATTTTCAGAGTCCATTGGCCCTCAAAGACTGCCCAAGTCGGGATCTGGAGGTTGGGTTGAGTTTGTTAAATTCTAGCAGGATCCCTGAGAAGTACTGGGACTTGACTTGGCGCTGCTTCCATGGTAAGCTGTATGTGAGGGACAATTTGAAGTACAGGAGCTCCGAGGACAGGAATTGCCCCCGTGAGGCTTGTGCTAACGTGCTGGAAAGCATGGAGCACTTCCTGCTTCATTGTCCCTTTAATACAGAGGTGTACAACAGGGTGGGGACTTCCATTGGTTGGCTGCGGCTGGCTACTCTGTCCTACCCCGGGTGGGCCT
Source organism: Phyllobates terribilis (assembly GCF_046119375.1). NCBI lineage: Eukaryota > Metazoa > Chordata > Amphibia > Anura > Dendrobatidae > Phyllobates > Phyllobates terribilis. Next base: position 517,167 of record NW_027363101.1, on the reverse strand, counting down.
ATGGAGCGTTCGGAGACCTTGGGAGAAGGGACCGAGACACTTTATTCATAGTCAGCGCAGTGGTCAGGTATTTCACGTGGAACGCACGAGTTTTAGTTTCGACGCAGAGTAAAATCCTCCATGTAGATGAAGTCTGTAGGAACATCCTAGGTGACCTGGTGAAGGTACATTCTCTGGAGTATGAAAGACTGGGTGCCCGGAGGGCGGCCCGTCTCTGGAGGGGCTTTTCCTTCAGGGTGCCTTAGTCCGGTAGTACTCCTATATCCTGGTGGTGGGCTGATGTCTTTCCACCCTAGATTTTTGTTTTGTATTTCTGTCTCCTGAATAGAAGGTTTGCCGGCATCGAACTTGAGCCTTGGATGGTGAGTGTGTAGGTTGTGTTCTGTATATATTGTATATAATGTATAATAGGGGTTTTTAGTTAGGTTGGGTGGGGGATTTGGGGAAGTTCTTCATCAGCGGTGATAAGAGGACTGATCTGGCCTGGTCCAGGCCCCGCCTGGGGAAAAACTTTGGGGTCTGATCCTAGCTCGGAGTAATCCTGAACTTTGTGGCCAGAGCTGGATCAGGGGTGGCGGGATAGTTAGTGTAGGTGTGTGTTTTATATATATATTAAAAAATTACAAAAAAAATATTAAAAAAAAAATACAAAAAAAAAAAATATACAAAACAAAAAAAGGTTTAAAATGGTTCATGTCACTATTGTATATATTGTTATTTTTGGTTTTCTGTGGTGTGAATGAGGTGCGGTAAGGGTGTGACTGTAAGGTCAGGCAGTGGGACCAGTAGGTTAGTGTTAGTTTCCGGTTGTATATACGTTATATTAGGTTTAGTGTTTTGTGTTTCTAGCGTTTTATTGTATATAATCTTGTATATAGGACGGTGTTTTATGTGTATATAGGACAGTGTGAGCGTTGTGTGGGATTGTATATAGTAGTATGAATGAAGCTGGGCCGGAGGTTTTATAGGTTTTATAATTTTTATTTCTTGTATATGTATATATTCCTGGGGGGATTTATTTTGTTTCTATTTTCTGTGATTTGTCGTCTTGTTTTGTTCATATGTTTGGTGTCCTGTAATGTATTATTGTTCTGTCGTGTACTGTACTTATTCTATCAATAAAAAAAAGACCTGCAGTGTATATATACAGGACAGGAGAAGTGGTGCTGTGCAGTGTATATGCACAGGACAGGAGGAGTGGTGCTGTGCTGTGTATATATACAGGACAGGAGGAGTGGTGCTGTGCAGTGTATATATACAGGACAGGAGGAGTGGTGCTGTGCAGTGTATATATACAGGACAGGAGGAGTGGTGCTGTGCAGTGTATATATACAGGACAGGAGGAGCGGTACTGTGCAGTGTATATACAGGACAGGAGGAGTGGTGCTGTGCTGTGTATATATACAGGACAGGAGGAGTGGTGCTGTGCAGTGTATATATACAGGACAGGAGGAGTGGTACTGTGCAGTGTATATATACAGGACAGGAGGAGTGGTGCTGTGCAGTGTATATATACAGGACAGGAGGAGTGGTGCTGTGCAGTGTATATATACAGGACAGGAGGAGTGGTGCTGTGCAGTGTATATATACAGGACAGGAGGAGTGGTGCTGTGCAGTGTATATATACAGGACAGGAGTAGTGGTACTGTGCAGTGTATATACAGGACAGGAGGAGTGGTGCTGTGCAGTGTATATATACAGGACAGGAGGAGTGGTACTGTGCACTGTATATATACAGGACAGGAGGAGTGGTACTGTGCAGTGTATATGTACAGGACAGGAGGAGTGGTACTGTGCAGTGTATATATACAGGACAGGAGGAGTGGTTCTGTGCAGTGTATATATACAGGACAGGAGAAGTGGTACTGTGCAGTGTATATATACAGGACAGGAGAAATGGTGCTGTGCAGTGTATATATACAGGACAGGAGGAGTGGTGCTGTGCAGTGTATATATACAGGACAGGAGGAGTGGTGCTGTGCAGTGTATATATACAGGACAGGAGAAGTGGTACTGTGCAGTGTATATATACATGACAGGAGGAGTGGTGCTGTGCAGTGTATATATACAGGACAGGAGGAGCGGTACTGTGCAGTATATATGTACAGGACAGGAGGAGTGGTACTGTGCAGTGTATATATACAGGACAGGAGGAGTGGTGCTGTGCAGTGTATATATACAGGACAGGAGGAGTGGTGCTGTGCAGTGTATATATACAGGACAGGAGGAGTGGTACTGTGCATTGTATATATACAGGACATGAGAAGTGGTACTGTGCATTGTATATATACAGGACAGGAGAAGTGGTACTGTGCAGTGTATATATACATGACAGGAGGAGTGGTGCTGTGCAGTGTATATATACAGGACAGGAGGAGCGGTACTGTGCAGTGTATATATAGAGGACAGGAGGAGTAGTACTGTGCAGTGTATATATACAGGACAGGAGGAGTGGTACTGTGCAGTGTATATATACAGGACAGGAGGAGTGGTGCTGTGCTGTGTATATATACAGGACAGGAGGAGTGGTACTGTGCAGTGTATATATACAGGACAGGAGGAGTGGTGCTGTGCAGTGTATATATACAGGACAGGAGGAGTGGTACTGTGCACTGTATATATACAGGACAGGAGGAGTGGTACTGTGCAGTGTATATATACAGGACAGGAGGAGTGGTACTGTGCAGTGTATATGTACAGGACAGGAGGAGTGGTACTATGCAGTGTATATATACAGGACAGGAGAAGTAGTACTGTGCAGTGTATATATACAGGACAGTAGAAGTGGTACTGTGCAGTGTATATGTACAGGACAGGAGGAGTGGTACTGTGCAGTGTATATATACAGGACAGGAGGAGTGGTGCTGTGCAGTGTATATACACAGAACAGGAGGAGTGGTGCTGAGAGTAGCAGCTGTCTGTGGAGCTCAAGCACTTCCAGGAGGAGGGTTGTCGTCTGCCTCTCTTCTCCCCAGGGAGAGGCAGGCTTACTGGGAGGCCGGCATGGCTTCCCAGCCTCCTATCCCCCGGTCTATGCCGGCGGGGGAGAAGGAGCCTCAACAACCGGCCCAGGAGGGAGTGAGGAGATCGGGAAGGGTGAGGAAGAATACATCCACCTGCTCCAACCCCGAGACTGTTCACCGCCAGCCCAGAGAGGGAGACCGGGGCACCCCAGGCCCCAGGAACAAGAGCCCAGCAAGATCCTGGGGGGAGATGAGCTCCAGCGAGTCCACAAGTTCCTTCTCCTCCCGAGTGGTCGCCACATTGAGAGAGTACGAGGACGCCGGCAAAGCACTAACCCAGCTGAAAGAGGAGCTGAGGGAGGCCCGGGTCCTGAACACCCGGGCGTCCAACAAGGAGAGACCCGCGACCTCCCAGAGGGTTAAAGCCCTCAGAGACGAGGTGGTCAGGTTAGTGCTCCTCCGGGAGGGGATTGAGAAAAGCGCAGGTCCCTTCCTGGAGAGGTTTAAGAACCAGCGGCGGTTCTCAGAAATGAAGGGGTTAAACACCTCAGGAGAACCGCCAGCCGGCGTCCTTAGTGAAGAGGAGGAGGAGGATGAAGAGGTGACTGGAGTCTCAGTTGCTGGAGCCAGTGAGGGGCAGAGCCGGAGCTCAAGTGGTCTCCCTGCAGGGCAGAGGACTCCCACAGCAGAGGCTGGAGTGTCGGGGGAGGAGGAGGAAGGAGGACTGCTGAGGGAGATCCGACTGCTGGAGTCTCCAGTGGACCTGACGCGGTTTTCCTTCGGTGAGGACAAACCAGTGGAGGAGACAGGGAAGAGGAAGAAGAAGAAGACCGGAGGAGCTGCACAGGAGGTGGTGAGTTATAAGTATGTACCAATGTCTGATGTTGCGCCTGCCACCTTCTGTTTAAACCCCACCAAACCTAAAGGCACGGGCTCTGCAGTGGGCTCGAGGCAGAGGCAAGGTGGGGAGAGGAGGCGGACGTCCGGCGATGCTGCCATCTGTGCGGGGAACAGTGCAGGGGGCGAGGCTGTGGAGGTACTCACAGCGCCGGACATAGGGAGTTCTGTGGAGTTTCCCACCCTGCCCTCTGCGGCTAAGCCGGTTATCACCGGGGCTGGGGGGGCAGGGAAGGATGTGAAAAACACATCAGCAAAGAACACTGGGCACACTGCTGCGACAGGGGGGCAGTGTGCCCCAGCGCCCAAAAAGGACACTAAGACCCCAAAGTCTGTGGGTGCAGGGCGGGCAGAGGTGCCGAGAAAACAGTCTGGCCAGAACAAGGACCAAAATGCTGCAGTAGGGGGGCGGGGAGCTCCAGCAGACAACCTGCAGAAAGCCAGCAGCAACCAAAGGGAAACGGGTGTGGTGCTGCAGGGAAAGGAGTCTCTGGAAGTGCTCCCCTCCCCCGGCCCAGCAGGTGTGAGTGCAGAGACACCAGACACAAGGGAGGAAGGAATGGAGGTGACTGTGGAAGGTGCAGAGAACAGCAGAGGTAATGGGGTGACAAGTAAAGAGAATAGAAATGGTGGTGTAGTGAATGATGGGAGTAATGGTGGAGCAGATGGTGAGAGTAATGGTGGAGCAGATGATGAGAGTAGTAGGAATGGTGGAATTAGTGGTACAGTGAATGATGATGCAGCAAATGGTGGGGGTAGTGGTGCAGTGAATGATGATGTAGCAAATGGTGGGGGTAGTGGTGGAATGAATGCTGGGAGTTGTGGGAATGGTGGGAGTTGTGGTGTAGCAAATGTTGGGGGTAGTGGTGTAATGAATGGTGGGAGTAATGGTCCTGCGAATGGTGTGAGTAGTAGTGGAGTGAACGATGGGAGTAATGGTCCTGCGAATGGTGTGAATAGTACTGGAGTGAATGGTGGGAGCAGCACTGGTGTTGGTGGGGGGGAAGTAGGTGCTGGTCCCGCTGCCCCCCCAGCATTGGCGGGGGCTTCAGCCCAAAGCTATTCAGGAGCTGTCAGTGCTGGGGGTAGTAGTGCGCCCTCGTCTGGTGGCCCTGGGGATGGTGACTTGCAACAGCAGCTCCTGGACGCCCTGAGGAGAGGGGAGAGCTCCATCACTGTAGAGGGGAGGGAGGTTGATCTGTCTTTCTGGATAGAGAGACATGGTCTTTCAGCCTTCCGAGATAGAGGGGCAGAGACTGTCTGGTCTCTGCCGACAACGGGGCAGAGGAGTAACCGTAGGAACGTGGTCCGTCTCCAGTGGGTAAGCAAGGATGCCTGTCCTGATAGGTCGAAGGTGGTTGAGCTCCTGCTGGGGATGGGCTTTGCGGCATATGACATCTTTGCCTTGATCCATCCCTATGGGACCTCCTACTTCGATGTCAGCTTCGTGAGACCAGAGGGCCTTGAGCTTTTCTGGTCTCGCCATGAGCTGGCTCGGAGTCGCCCCGAATGGCATGGTCTCTTTCCCCTGGCAATAACTCGCCAAGATTCAGTCAGGAAAGTGACCGTTCTGACTAGTAACGAGTCGCTTTCCTGTATGGACATTACCACCTGGGTGAGTAGATACGGAGAGGTCACCAATATTCCCGAAAAGAATCTGGATGACCATGGTATCTGGTCAGGGGCCTGGACCTTCATGGTGAGATTGAAGGTTTCGGGAAACACTGTTACCCATATCCCCTCCTCAACCTTTTTGGGGAGGGATAGGATCTTGATTTTCTACCGGGGGCAGCCTAAGGTCTGTCACAGGTGCGGTAGTCCCACACACTTCAGTGCGCAGTGTACCACCCAGAAATGCGCACTGTGTGGGGACCTCGGTCATCTTGCTGCTGCCTGTCGCAGGATTAGGTGTAACTTGTGTGGTGACCTCGGTCACCCGTTCAGTCGCTGTCCGCGTTCCTTCGCCAATGCGGTCCTGAAAGCGGCGAGTGTGGGACAGGCGCAAGCCGGGACTAATCTTGCCGGTGAAGGGACCAGTAGGGGCGGGGGAGGCAGGGATCCGGTGAGGAGCAAGCTGCCGCCATCCACCATCAGGCGGCAGGAGAAGCGCCGTGGGGACAGGGGGCAGGGAGTAATGTCCCTAAACTCTGACCCAGGTACTTCACTTGCAGCTGAGGATCCTAAAGACAGTGAATTGAGCGAGGAAGTCAAGAGACTTGAAAGGGAAGAGCGAGAGGACGCCACGTCTTCCCAGGAACCCTCTTCTGGTGACAGTCTAGATGAGGGAGAGGGGGAGTGGTCACAGAAAAAGAAAAAGGGTAACAGGAAAACGGCCAGAGGTAGGAGGGGGACCAGGTCTCGAGCTGCCTCTTTGGAGTGCGACCCCTCTGACTCTCTGGCCATGATCCAAGCGCCATTGGAGGGTTCAGCCGCCCCCCCTCTGGTGGATCTCTCCAACCGGTTCGGGGCTCTCCAGGACCTCCCTCTGGAGGGGGGAAGTGGGGACCCGGGGCCGGAGGTTGCGGACAAGGTGGTTGGGGCTCAGGAGATGGCTGGGTCTTCCTCTCGGGGGGCAAATACAAAGCCCTCTGGGGGGATGACTAACCCAGGACCACCAGACGAGGGCAAGAATCTATGTAAGGAGAGAATGGATGAATCTGTTTGTCTTAAGCGCACTAAAAACCCGTCATTATCAGAGGAAGAGGTTGGGACTGTCAGTGGTGGGAAGAAAAAGGCTATCTAATTCAATCAATCATGATGGCGGCACCCACCCCGTTGACGCTGGCAACTATTAATGTTTGCAGCATAAAGTCAGATGCGGCAAGGTACACGGCCTTTCATTTTCTCGGCCAACTTGACGCCGACATTTTGTTTTTGCAGGAGACCAGGTTGACCGATATATCAACCTTGCATAAAGCAAGGCGGGAGTGGAGGCATGGGCCCTCCTACTGGTCTCTTGCGGCCGAGCCGTATAGCGGGGTGGCGGTCCTTTTTAAGACCGCAGCGGTTGAATGCAGACGAGTGATCGAATTAGAAATGGGGAGATGCTTGATCCTAGATGTCTCCATGGGGGGACAAGAGCTTCGGCTCATTAACATCTATGGTTCCCAGTCCAAGTGGGACCGCAAATGTCTCTTCCTGAAGATCAAACCTTTTTTATTTTCGAGTCGGCAGGTGGTCTTCGGAGGGGATTTCAACAATGTCACGAGATCCTGTGATAGAGGAGGTTCCGGAGACCGGCTGGCTTATGACTGCGTCGCGTTAAACAGGATAGTGAGTGAGGCTCGCCTGGTGGATGTCCACATCCGGCACAACCCGGGCGACACGGGATTCACCTTTTTTAGAGGTAGTCAGTGCAGGTCTAGGCTAGATAGGTTTTATTTGAAGGAGGAGGCCGTCTCTTCGCCGTTGTCGGTTGTGGAGGTGGAGTTCTCCGATCACTGTTTGATTATGTTTTCTCTCAACGTTACAGAGACTCCTCGGATGGGAAGAGGCTATTGGAAGCTGAATTCATCACTCCTTGAGGAAGAAGCTGTAAGACGGTCTTTTGAGGAATTCTTTCAGAGCCAGGTACCATTGCTGGGCCTAAGTAACACTAAGTCGGAGTGGTGGGAGATGTTCAAACATCGGGTGGCGAGATTCTTCCGGCAGCTCTCGAACCTCAGAAGCCTGAACAGGGATCGCCTGTATCAGAGCCTGAGGAGGAAACTCGAGCATCTTGTCTCGACTGGAGGTAGCCGCGAGGAGATCTCCAGAGTGAAGTCCTTGCTGAAGAGGTGTCAGTACGATAGGCACGCATCTTTGGTTTTCGAGAGGGACTACGGGAAGTACTGCTCGCCCGACCCTTACAGAAACTGTAAGATGTCAGTGAATAGTAAGATAGTGACGGGGCTGGTGGACAGTACGGGGTCCCTGAGAAGGTCCAGATCAGGGATCTTGGAGGTTGTCAGTTCCTACTACTCGCACCTCTTGGGAAGGAGGGAGCTTGATCGTGACGGGATGTCGGCTTTCCTGGCTGAATCTGTTCCTGAGCCAGGGGCTGACCTCTCGCTGGGCGATTTGGCAGAAGCGATCAAAGAAGAGGAAGTGAGACTGGCGATCGATGGGCTTAGGCCCAAAAAGTCGCCAGGTCCGGATGGCTTAACATCCGAGTTCTTTAGGACCTTTAGGGACTCTTTGGTCCACCTCTTGACTCAGGTGTTTAACGAGTGTCTCTCCTCGGGCACTCTGCCGAGATCATTAAGGAGGTCAGCTTTGATCATTTTGTCAAAGGGTAAGGATCCGTCACGCATTGAGAACTGGCGTCCCATAGCACTTCTCAATGTGGACAGGAAGATTTTGGCTAAGATACTTTTCAACAGGCTGGTGAAGTTTGCACCCCGGCTCCTTTCGGAGGTTCAGCACTGTTGCGTTCCTGGCCGTAGCACTTTTAGTGCTGTTCTAGGTGTCCGAGAGGCCGTGGAGCAAGGCAGGGCGGGCCTCTGGAAGGGGTTCTTGCTGACCCTGGATCAGGCAAAAGCCTTTGATCGGGTTAACCACGAGTACCTCTGGTCCACTCTTTTGAGGTATGGTCTGCCTGGAGGGTTTGTGGACTGGCTTAAGACCTTGTATGCAGGGGCTGAGACTTTCCCTCTGGTGAATGGGTGGATTGGACGACCTTTTGGGGTAGGATCCGGTGTCCGTCAGGGCTGTCCTCTTAGCCCTTTGCTTTACGCGTTTGCGATCGATCCCTTCCTCAGAAGGATCGATTGTAGACCGTTGGCGGGGGTGCGGATGGGCGGGGCGGCGCCGGAGACTATCCTGAGGGTGATGGCCTATGCGGACGATGTCACCGTCTTTGTTTCTTCGCAAGAGGAGGCAGCAGCGGTGATGTCAGAAGTGGAGCGCTACTCGGAGGCATCCGGGTCCAAGGTCAGCCAGGATAAGTGTGAGAGTCTCTGGCTGGGAGGCGGAGATCCCGGGTTTGATCTTCCGGACACCCTCCCCGAACCCCAAGAACATGCCAAAGTCCTGGGCATCGAATTCGGCCAGGGTGATTACCCCACGAAAAACTGGGAAGGCAGAATCAAAGGTGTCGCCCAAAGAGTGGACCAATGGAGGGGTTGGTCTTTGACCCTGAGGGAAAGGGTTGGCCTGTGCAAAGCTTTCCTGCTCCCCTTGCTAATCTACCTGGGCAGCGTCTGTGTCTTGCCAGAGCCTCTCTGGACACGGGTCTACAGTCTGTTCTTCCAGATGTTATGGGGGAACAGACTGAACCTAGTCAAGCGGGAGGTCACTTACCGCACGAGGAGACTAGGGGGTTTGAATATGGTGAACCCTGTGGTGTTCCTAGTGAACACTTTCTTGAAGGTGAACGTGGCAAACCTCTGGAAAGAGAGGGCTCCTCCGTGGGTATTCTCCTGCAAGGGATGGTTTCAGCCTTTCTTCCAGGAATGGGAGACAGGGGGAAGAGTGAAGGATCTCCGCACACCACACGGGCATCTCCCGGCTTATGTTAACCCGGTTCTGAAAATGATCCGCCGGTGGGGTCTGGGAATGTGGGAGGTGAGGTCCCTCCCGAGGAAACTCCTCGATATGAGGGTCTTGCTTTCTCATTTTCAGAGTCCATTGGCCCTCAAAGACTGCCCAAGTCGGGATCTGGAGGTTGGGTTGAGTTTGTTAAATTCTACCAGGATCCCCGAGAAGTACTGGGACTTGACTTGGCGCTGCTTCCATGGTAAGCTGTATGTGAGGGACAATTTGAAGTACAGGAGCTCCGAGGACAGGAATTGCCCCCGTGAGGCTTGTGCTAACGTGCTGGAAAGCATGGAGCACTTCCTGCTTCATTGTCCCTTTAATACAGAGGTGTACAACAGGGTGGGGGCTTCCATTGGTTGGCCGCGGCTGGCTACTCTGTCCTACGCCGGGTGGGCCTATGGAGCGTTCGGAGACCTTGGGAGAAGGGACCGAGACACTTTATTCATAGTCAGCGCAGTGGTGAGGTATTTCACGTGGAACGCACGAGTTTTAGTCTCGACGCAGAGTAAAATCCTCCATGTAGATGAAGTCTGTAGGAACATCCTAGGTGACCTGGTGAAGGTACGTTCTCTGGAGTATGAAAGACTGGGTGCCCGGAGGGCGGCCCGTCTCTGGAGGGGCTTTTCCTTCAGGGTGCCTTAGTCCGGTAGTACTCCTATATCCTGGTGGTGGGCTGATGTCTTTCCACCCTAGATTTTTGTTTTGTATTTCTGTCTCCTGAATAGAAGGTTTGCCGGCATCGAACTTGAGCCTTGGATGGTGAGTGTGTAGGTTGTGTTCTGTATATATTGTATATAATGTATAATAGGGGTTTTTAGTTAGGTTGGGTGGGGGATTTGGGGGGGTTCTTCATCAGCGGTGATAAGAGGACTGATCTGGCCTGGTCCAGGCCCCGCCTGGGGAAAAACTTTGGGGCCTGATCCTAGCTCGGAGTAATCCTGAACTTTGTGGCCAGAGCTGGATCAGGGGTGGCGGGATAGTTAGTGTAGGTCTGTGTTTTATGTATATATATTAAAAATTACAAAAAAAATATAAAATTAAAAAAAAAAAAAAATTGTTCATGTCACTATTATATTGTTATTTTTGTTTTTCTGTGGTGTGAATGAGGTGCGGTAAGGGGGTGACTAAGGTCAGGCAGTGGGACCAGTAGGTTAGTGTTAGTTCCCGGTTGTATATACGTTATATTAGGTTTAGTGTTTTATTGTATATAATCTTGTATATAGGACGGTGTTTTATGTGTATATAGGACGGTGTGAGTGTTGTGTGGGATTGTATATAGTAGTATGAATGAAGCTGGGCCGGGGGTTTTATAGGTTTTATAATATTTATTTCCTGTATATATATATATATTCCTGCGGTGATTTATTTTGTTTCTATTTTCTGTGATTTGTCGTCTTGTTTTGTTCTTATGTTCGGTGTCCTGTAATGTATTATTGTTCTGTCATGTACTGTACTTATTCTATCAATAAAAAAAAGACCTGCAGTGTATATATACAGGACAGGAGGAGTGGTGCTGTGCAGTGTATATATACAGGACAGGAGGAGTGGTACTGTGCAGTGTATATACAGGACAGGAGGAGTGGTGCTGTGCAGTGTATATATACAGGACAGGAGGAGTGGTACTGTGCAGTGTATATATACAGGACAGGAGGAGTGGTGCTGTGCAGTGTATATATACAGGACAGAAGGAGTGGTGCTGTGCAGTGTATATATACAGGACAGGAGGAGTGGTGCTGTGCAGTGTATATATACAGGACAGGAGGAGTGGTGCTGTGCAGTGTATATATACAGGACAGGAGGAGTGGTGCTGTGCAGTGTATATATACAGGACAGGAGGAGTGGTACTGTGCAGTGTATATACAGGACAGGAGGAGTGGTGCTGTGCAGTGTATATATACAGGACAGGAGGAGTGGTACTGTGCACTGTATATATACAGGACAGGAGAAATGGTGCTGTGCAGTGTATATATACAGGACAGGAGGAGTGTTGCTGTGCAGTGTATATATACAGGACAGGAGAAGTGGTACTGTGCAGTGTATATATACATGACAGGAGGAGTGGTGCTGTGCAGTGTATATATACAGGACAGGAGGAGCGGTACTGTGCAGTGTATATGTACAGGACAGGAGGAGTGTTACTGTGCAGTGTATATATACAGGACAGGAGGAGTGGTGCTGTGCAGTGTATATATACAGGACAGGAGGAGTGGTGCTGTGCAGTGTATATATACAGGACAGGAGGAGTGGTGCTGTGCAGTGTATATATACAGGACAGGAGGAGCGGTACTGTGCAGTGTATATGTACAGGACAGGAGGAGTGTTACTGTGCAGTGTATATATACAGGACAGGAGGAGTGGTGCTGTGCAGTGTATATATACAGGACAGGAGGAGTGGTGCTGTGCAGTGTATATATACAGGACAGGAGGAGTGGTGCTGTGCAGTGTATATATACAGGACAGGAGGAGTGGTGCTGTGCAGTGTATATATACAGGACAGGAGGATTGGTACTGTGCATTGTATATATACAGGACATGAGAAGTGGTACTGTGCATTGTATATATACAGGACAGGAGAAGTGGTACTGTGCAGTGTATATATACAGGACAGGAGGAGTGGTGCTGTGCAGTGTATATATACAGGACAGGAGAAGTGGTACTGTGCAGTGTATATATACATGACAGGAGGAGTGGTGCTGTGCAGTGTATATATACAGGACAGGAGGAGCGGTACTGTGCAGTGTATATGTACAGGACAGGAGGAGTGGTGCTGTGCAGTGTATATATACAGGACAGGAGGAGTGGTACTGTGCATTGTATATATACAGGACATGAGAAGTGGTACTGTGCATTGTATATATACAGGACAGGAGTAGTGGTACTGTGCAGTGTATATATACATGACAGGAGGAGTGGTGCTGTGCAGTGTATATATACAGGACAGGAGGAGCGGTACTGTGCAGTGTATATATAGAGGACAGGAGGAGTAGTACTGTGCACTGTATATATACAGGACAGGAGGAGTGGTACTGTGCAGTGTATATATACAGGACAGGAGGAGAGGTACTGTGCAGTGTATATGTACAGGACAGGAGGAGTGGTACTATGCAGTGTATATATACAGGACAGGAGAAGTAGTACTGTGCAGTGTATATATACAGGACAGGAGAAGTGGTACTGTGCAGTGTATATGTACAGGACAGGAGGAGTGGTACTGTGCAGTGTATATATACAGGACAGGAGGAGTGGTGCTGTGCAGTGTATATATACAGGACAGGAGGAGTGGTACTGTGCAGTGTATATATACAGGACAGGAGGAGTGGTACTGTGCAGTGTATATATACAGGACAGGAGGAGTGGTGCTGAGAGTAGCAGCTGTCTGTGGAGCTCAAGCACTTCCAGGAGGAGGGTTGTCGTCTGCCTCTCTTCTCCCCAGGGAGAGGCAGGCTTACTGGGAGGCCGGCATGGCTTCCCAGCCTCCTATCCCCCGGTCTATGCCGGCGGGGGAGAAGGAGCCTCAACAACTGGCCCAGGAGGGAGTGAGGAGATCGGGAAGGGTGAGGAAGAATACATCCACCTGCTCCAACCCCGAGACTGTTCACCGCCAGCCCAGAGAGGGAGACCGGGGCACTCCAGGCCCCAGGAACAAGAGCCCAGCAAGATCCTGGGGGGAGATGAGCTCCAGCGAGTCCACAAGTTCCTTCTCCTCCCGAGTGGTCGCCACGTTGCGAGAGTACGAGGACGCCGGCAAAGCACTAACCCAGCTGAAAGAGGAGCTGAGGGAGGCCCGGGTCCTGAACACCCGGGCGTCCAACAAGGAGAGACCCGCGACCTCCCAGAGGGTTAAAGCCCTCAGAGACGAGGTGGTCAGGTTAGTGCTCCTCCGGGAGGGGATTGAGAAAAGCGCAGGTCTCTTCCTGGAGAGGTTTAAGAACCAGCGGCGGTTCTCAGAAATGAAGGGGTTAAACACCTCAGGAGAACCGCCAGCCGGCGTCCTTAGTGAAGAGGAGGAGGAGGATGAAGAGGTGACTGGAGTCTCAGTTGCTGGAGCCAGTGAGGGGCAGAGCCGGAGCTCAAGTGGTCTCCCTGCAGGGCAGAGGACTCCCACAGCAGAGGCTGGAGTGTCGGGGGAGGAGGTGGAAGGAGGACTGCTGAGGGAGATCCGACTGCTGGAGTCTCCAGTGGACCTGACGCGGTTTTCCTTCGGTGAGGACAAACCAGTGGAGGAGACAGGGAAGAGGAAGAAGAAGAAGACCGGAGGAGCTGCACAGGAGGTGGTGAGTTATAAGTATGTACCAATGTCTGATGTTGCACCTGCCACCTTCTGTTTAAACCCCACCAAACCTAAAGGCACGGGCTCTGCAGTGGGCTCGAGGCAGAGGCAAGGTGGGGAGAGGAGGCGGACGTCCGGCGATGCTGCCATCTGTGCGGGGAACAGTGCAGGGGGCGAGGCTGTGGAGGTACTCACAGCGCCGGACATAGGGAGTTCTGTGGAGTTTCCCACCCTGCCCTCTGCGGCTAAGCCGGTTATCACCGGGGCTGGGGGGGCAGGGAAGGATGTGAAAAACACATCAGCAAAGAACACTGGGCACACTGCTGCGACAGGGGGGCAGTGTGCCCCAGCGCCCAAAAAGGACACTAAGACCCCAAAGTCTGTGGGTGCAGGGCGGGCAGAGGTGCCGAGAAAACAGTCTGGCCAGAACAAGGACCAAAATGCTGCAGTAGGGGGGCGGGGCGCTCCAGCAGACGACCTGCAGAAAGCCAGCAGCAACCAAAGGGAAACGGGTGTGGTGCTGCAGGGAAAGGAGTCTCTGGAAGTGCTCCCCTCCCCCTGCCCAGCAGGTGTGAGTGCAGAGACACCAGACACAAGGGAGGAAGAAATGGAGGTGACTGTGGAAGGTGCAGAGAACAGCAGAGGTAATGGGGTGACAAGTAAAGAGAATAGAAATAGTGGTGTAGTGAATGATGGGAGTAATGGTGGAGCAGATGGTGAGAGTAATGGTGGAGCAGATGATGAGAGTAGTAGGAATGGTGGAATTAGTGGTACAGTGAATGATGATGCAGCAAATGGTGGGGGTAGTGGTGCAGTGAATGATGATGTAGCAAATGTTGGGGGTAGTGGTGGAATGAATGCTGGGAGTTGTGGGAATGGTGGGAGTTGTGGTGTAGCAAATGTTGGGGGTAGTGGTGTAATGAATGGTGGGAGTAATGGTCCTGCGAATGGTGTGAGTAGTAGTGGCGTGAACGATGGGAGTAATGGTCCTGCGAATGGTGTGAATAGTACTGGAGTGAATGGTGGGAGCAGCACTGGTGTTGGTGGGGGGGAAGTAGGTGCTGGTCCCGCTGCCCCCCCAGCATTGGCGGGGGCTTCAGCCCAAAGCTATTCAGAAGCTGTCAGTGCTGGGGGTAGTAGTGCGCCCTCGTCTGGTGGCCCTGGGGATGGTGACTTGCAACAGCAGCTCCTGGACGCCCTGAGGAGAGGGGAGAGCTCCATCACTGTAGAGGGGAGGGAGGTTGATCTGTCTTTCTGGATAGAGAGACATGGTCTTTCAGCCTTCCGAGATAGAGGGGCAGAGACTGTCTGGTCTCTGCCGACAACGGGGCAGAGGAGTAACCGTAGGAACGTGGTCCGTCTCCAGTGGGTAAGCAAGGATGCCTGTCCTGATAGGTCGAAGGTGGTTGAGCTCCTGCTGGGGATGGGCTTTGCGGCATATGACATCTTTGCCTTGATCCATCCCTATGGGACCTCCTACTTCGATGTCAGCTTCGTGAGACCGGAGGGCCTTGAGCTTTTCTGGTCTCGCCATGAGCTGGCTCGGAGTCGCTCCGAATGGCATGGTCTCTTTCCCCTGGCAATAACTCGCCAAGATTCAGTCAGGAAAGTGACCGTTCTGACTAGTAACGAGTCGCTTTCCTGTATGGACATTACCACCTGGGTGAGTAGATACGGAGAGGTCACCAATATTCCCGAAAAGAATCTGGATGACCATGGTATCTGGTCAGGGGCCTGGACCTTCATGGTGAGATTGAAGGTTTCGGGAAACACTGTTACCCATATCCCCTCCTCAACCTTTTTGGGGAGGGATAGGATCTTGATTTTCTACCGGGGGCAGCCTAAGGTCTGTCACAGGTGCGGTAGCCCCACACACTTCAGTGCACAGTGTACCACCCAGAAATGCGCACTGTGTGGGGACCTCGGTCATCTTGCTGCTGCCTGTCGCAGGATTAGGTGTAACTTGTGTGGTGACCTCGGTCACCCGTTCAGTCGCTGTCCACGTTCCTTCGCCAATGCGGTCCTGAAAGCGGCGAGTGTGGGACAGGCGCAAGCCGGGACTAATCTTGCCGGTGAAGGGACCAGTAGGGGCGGGGGAGGCAGGGATCCGGTGAGGAGCAAGCTGCCGCCATCCACCATCAGGCGGCAGGAGAAGCGCCGTGGGGACAGGGGGCAGGGAGTAATGTCCCTAAACTCTGACCCAGGTACTTCACTTGCAGCTGAGGATCCTAAAGACAGTGAATTGAGCGAGGAAGTCAAGAGACTTGAAAGGGAAGAGCGAGAGGACGCCACGTCTTCCCAGGAACCCTCTTCTGGTGACAGTCTAGATGAGGGAGAGGGGGAGTGGTCACAGAAAAAGAAAAAGGGTAACAGGAAAACGGCCAGAGGTAGGAGGGGGACCAGGTCTCGAGCTGCCTCTTTGGAGTGCGACCCCTCTGACTCTCTGGCCATGATCCAAGCGCCATTGGAGGGTTCAGCCGCCCCCCCTCTGGTGGATCTCTCCAACCGGTTCGGGGCTCTCCAGGACCTCCCTCTGGAGGGGGGAAGTGGGGACCCGGGGCCGGAGGTTGCGGACAAGGTGGTTGGGGCTCAGGAGATGGCTGGGTCTTCCTCTCGGGGGGCAAATACAAAGCCCTCTGGGGGGATGACTAACCCAGGACCACCAGACGAGGGCAAGAATCTATGTAAGGAGAGAATGGATGAATCTGTTTGTCTTAAGCGCACTAAAAACCCGTCATTATCAGAGGAAGAGGTTGGGACTGTCAGTGGTGGGAAGAAAAAGGCTATCTAATTCAATCAATCATGATTGCGGCACCCACCCCGTTGACGCTGGCAACTATTAATGTTTGCAGCATAAAGTCAGATGCGGCAAGGTACACGGCCTTTCATTTTCTCGGCCAACTTGACGCCGACATTTTGTTTTTGCAGGAGACCAGGTTGACCGATATATCAACCTTGCATAAAGCAAGGCGGGAGTGGAGGCATGGGCCCTCCTACTGGTCTCTTGCGGCCGAGCCGTATAGCGGGGTGGCGGTCCTTTTTAAGACCGCAGCGGTTGAATGCAGACGAGTGATCGAATTAGAAATGGGGAGATGCTTGATCCTAGATGTCTCCATGGGGGGACAAGAGCTTCGGCTCATTAACATCTATGGTTCCCAGTCCAAGTGGGACCGCAAATGTCTCTTCCTGAAGATCAAACCTTTTTTATTTTCGAGTCGGCAGGTGGTCTTCGGAGGGGATTTCAACAATGTCACGAGATCCTGTGATAGAGGAGGTTCCGGAGACCGGCTGGCTTATGACTGCGTCGCGTTAAACAGGATAGTGAGTGAGGCTCGCCTGGTGGATGTCCACATCCGGCACAACCCGGGCGACACGGGATTCACCTTTTTTAGAGGTAGTCAGTGCAGGTCTAGGCTAGATAGGTTTTATTTGAAGGAGGAGGCCGTCTCTTCGCCGTTGTCGGTTGTGGAGGTGGAGTTCTCCGATCACTGTTTGATTATGTTTTCTCTCAACGTTACAGAGACTCCTCGGATGGGAAGAGGCTATTGGAAGCTGAATTCATCACTCCTTGAGGAAGAAGCTGTAAGACGGTCTTTTGAGGAATTCTTTCAGAGCCAGGTACCATTGCTGGGCCTAAGTAACACTAAGTCGGAGTGGTGGGAGATGTTCAAACATCGGGTGGCGAGATTCTTCCGGCAGCTCTCGAACCTCAGAAGCCTAAACAGGGATCGCCTGTATCAGAGCCTGAGGAGGAAACTCGAGCATCTTGTCTCGACTGGAGGTAGCCGCGAGGAGATCTCCAGAGTGAAGTCCTTGCTGAAGAGGTGTCAGTACGATAGGCACGCATCTTTGGTTTTCGAGAGGGACTACGGGAAGTACTGCTCGCCCGACTCTTACAGAAACTGTAAGATGTCAGTGAATAGTAAGATAGTGACGGGGCTGGTGGACAGTACGGGGTCCCTGAGAAGGTCCAGATCAGGGAACTTGGAGGTTGTCAGTTCCTACTACTCGCACCTCTTGGGAAGGAGGGAGCTTGATCGTGACGGGATGTCGGCTTTCCTGGCTGAATCTGTTCCTGAGCCAGGGGCTGACCTCTCGCTGGGCGATTTGGCAGAAGCGATCAAAGAAGAGGAAGTGAGACTGGCGATCGATGGGCTTAGGCCCAAAAAGTCGCCAGGTCTGGATGGCTTAACATCCGAGTTCTTTAGGACCTTTAGGGACTCTTTGGTCCCCCTCTTGACTCAGGTGTTTAACGAGTGTCTCTCCTCGGGCACTCTGCCGAGATCATTAAGGAGGTCAGCTTTGATCATTTTGTCAAAGGGTAAGGATCCGTCACGCATTGAGAACTGGCGTCCCATAGCACTTCTCAATGTGGACAGGAAGATTTTGGCTAAGATACTTTTCAACAGGCTGGTGAAGTTTGCACCCCGGCTCCTTTCGGAGGTTCAGCACTGTTGCGTTCCTGGCCGTAGCACTTTTAGTGCTGTTCTAGGTGTCCGAGAGGCCGTGGAGCAAGGCAGGGCGGGCCTCTGGAAGGGGTTCTTGCTGACCCTGGATCAGGCAAAAGCCTTTGATCGGGTTAACCACGAGTACCTCTGGTCCACTCTTTTGAGGTATGGTCTGCCTGGAGGGTTTGTGGACTGGCTTAAAACCTTGTATGCAGGGGCTGAGACTTTCCCTCTGGTGAATGGGTGGATTGGACGACCTTTTGGGGTAGGATCCGGTGTCCGTCAGGGCTGTCCTCTTAGCCCTTTGCTTTACGCATTTGCGATCGATCCCTTCCTCAGAAGGATCGATTGTAGACCGTTGGCGGGGGTGCGGATGGGCGGGGCGGCGCCGGAGACTATCCTGAGGGTGGTGGCCTACGCGGACGATGTCACCGTCTTTGTTTCTTCGCAAGAGGAGGCAGCAGTGGTGATGTCAGAAGTGGAGCGCTACTCGGAGGCATCCGGGTCCAAGGTCAGCCAGGATAAGTGTGAGAGTCTCTGGCTGGGAGGCGGAGATCCCGGGTTTGATCTTCCGGACACCCTCCCCGAACCCCAAGAACATGCCAAAGTCCTGGGCATCGAATTCGGCCAGGGTGATTACCCCACGAAAAACTGGGAAGGCAGAATCAAAGGTGTCGCCCAAAGAGTGGACCAATGGAGGGGTTGGTCTTTGACCCTGAGGGAAAGGGTTGGCCTGTGCAAAGCTTTCCTGCTCCCCTTGCTAATCTACCTGGGCAGCGTCTGTGTCTTGCCAGAGCCTCTCTGGACACGGGTCTACAGTCTGTTCTTCCAGATGTTATGGGGGAACAGACTGAACCTAGTCAAGCGGGAGGTCACTTACCGCACGAGGAGACTAGGGGGTTTGAATATGGTGAACCCCGTGGTGTTCCTAGTGAACACTTTCTTGAAGGTGAACGTGGCAAACCTCTGGAAAGAGAGGGCTCCTCCGTGGGTATTCTCCTGCAAGGGATGGTTTCAGCCTTTCTTCCAGGAATGGGAGACAGGGGGAAGATTGAAGGATCTTCGCACACCACACGGGCATCTCCCGGCTTATGTTACCCCGGTTCTGAAAATGATCCGCCGGTGAGGTCTGGGAATGTGGGAGGTGAGGTCCCTCCCGAGGAAACTCCTCGATATGAGGGTCATGCTTTCTCATTTTCAGAGTCCATTGGCCCTCAAAGACTGCCCAAGTCGGGATCTGGAGGTTGGGTTGAGTTTGTTAAATTCTACCAGGATCCCCGAGAAGTACTGGGACTTGACTTGGCGCTGCTTCCATGGTAAGCTGTATGTGAGGGACAATTTGAAGTACAGGAGCTCCGAGGACAGGAATTGCCCCCGTGAGGCTTGTGCTAACGTGCTGGAAAGCATGGAGCACTTCCTGCTTCATTGTCCCTTTAATACAGAGGTGTATAACAGGGTGGGGGCTTCCATTGGTTGGCCGCGGCTGGCTACTCTGTCCTACGCCGGGTGGGCCTATGGAGCGTTCGGAGACCTTGGGAGAAGGGACCGAGACACTTTATTCATAGTCAGCGCAGTGGTGAGGTATTTCACGTGGAACGCACGAGTTTTAGTCTCGACGCAGAGTAAAATCCTCCATGTAGATGAAGTCTGTAGGAACATCCTAGGTGACCTGGTGAAGGTACGTTCTCTGGAGTATGAAAGACTGGGTACCCGGAGGGCGGCCCGTCTCTGGAGGGGCTTTTCCTTCAGGGTGCCTTAGTCCGGTAGTACTCCTATATCCTGGTGGTGGGCCGATGTCTTTTCACCCTAGATTTTTGTTTTGTATTTCTGTCTCCTGAATAGAAGGTTTGCCGGCATCGAACTTGAGCCTTGGATGGTGAGTGTGTAGGTTGTGTTCTGTATATATTGTATATAATGTATAATAGGGGGTTTTAGTTAGGTTGGGTGGGGGATTTGGGGGGGTTTTCATCGGCGGTGATAAGAGGACTGATCTGGCCTGGTCCAGGCCCCGCCTGGGGAAAAACTTTGGGGCCTGATCCTAGCTCGGAGTAATCCTGAACTTTGTGGCCAGAGCTAGATCAGGGGTGGCGGGATAGTTAGTGTAGGTCTGTGTTTTATGTATATATATTAAAAATTACAAAAAAAATATAAAATATAAAAAAAAAAAAAAAAAAAAAAAATTGTTCATGTCACTATTGTATATATTGTTATTTTTGTTTTTCTGTGGTGTGAATGAGGTGCGGTAAGGGGGTGACTAAGGTCAGGCAGTGGGACCAGTAGGTTAGTGTTAGTTCCCGGTTGTATATACGTTATATTAGGTTTAGTGTTTTATTGTATATAATCTTGTATATAGGATGGTGTTTTATGTGTATATAGGACGGTGTGAGTGTTGTGTGGGATTGTATATAGTAGTATGAATGAAGCTGGGCCGGGGGTTTTATAGGTTTTATAATATTTATTTCCTGTATATATATATATATTCCTGCGGTGATTTATTTTGTTTCTATTTTCTGTGATTTGTCGTCTTGTTTTGTTCTTATGTTCGGTGTCCTGTAATGTATTATTGTTCTGTCATGTACTGTACTTATTCTATCAATAAAAAAAAGACCTGCAGTGTATATATACAGGACAGGAGGAGTGGTACTGTGCATTGTATATATACAGGACAGGAGGAGTGGTACTGTGCATTGTATATATACAGGACAGGCTGAGTGGTACTGTGCATTGTATATATACAGGACAGGATGAGTGGTACTGTGCATTGTATATATACATTTGTACCCTGCAGATGCCAGCCTCTATGACGACAATTCAGTTCCATAACAGAACATGAATCCGAAACATAACCACATGGGCTAATAAAGAAGAGTCCTCCATTTTTTTGACAATTAATCAGATTGTTGAGATATATATATTATTATATTATGCGTGTATGTATGTACACACACACGCAAACATAATAAGAGCAGATACTGAGAATGACACCATGTATACAGGGCAGGGGAAGTATACAAATCATACACAGCTCCACAATATATTCTACAATCAATTATATACCCAGCTCCACACTATATACTGTGCAAAAGAATATAGAGTCGAGCTGTTTATATACTATATATATTATATAGTGTAGGGATGTAGCTGTGTATATAGTGTGGATTCCAAACTATATACTACACTATGTACACAGCACCATATAAACATCTCTACACTATACAGTACAGACCAAAAGTTTGGACACACCTCATTTAAAGATTTTTCTGTATTTTCATGACTATGAAAATTGTACATTCACACTGAAGGCATCAAAACTATGAATTAACACATGTGGAATTATATACTTAACAAAAAAGTGTGAAACAACTGAAAATATGTTTTATATTCTAGGTTCTTCAAAGTAGCCATCTTTTGCTTTGATGTCTGCTTTGCACACTCTTGGCATTCTCTTGATGAGCTTCAAGAGGAAGTCACCGGAAATGGTCTTCCAACAATCTTGAAGGAGTTCCCAGAGATGCTTAGCACTTGTTGGCCCTTTTGCCTTCACTCTGCGGTCCAGCTCACCCCAAACCATCTCGATTGGGTTCAGGTCTGGTGACTGTGGAGGCCAGGTCATCTGGCGTAGCACCCCATCACTCTCCTTCTTGGTCAAATAGCCCTTACACAGCCTGGAGGTGTGTTGGGGTCACTGCCCTGTTGAAAAATAAATGATGGTCCAACTAAACGCAAACCGGATGGAATAGCATGCCGCTGCAAGATGCTGTGGTAGCCATGCTGGTTCAGTATGCCTTCAATTTTGAATAAATCCCCAACAGTGTCACCAGCAAAGCACCCCCACACCATCACACCTCCTCCTCCATGCTTCACGGTGGGAACCAGGCATGTAGATCTCAAATTTGGACTCATCAGACCAAAGCACATATTTCCACTGGTCTAATGTCCATTCCTTGTGTTCTTTAGCCCAAACAAGTCTATTCTGCTTGTTGCCTGTCATTAGCAGTGGTTTCCTAGCAGCTATTTTACCATGAAGGCCTGCTGCACAAAGTCTCCTCTTAACAGTTGTTGAAGAGATGTGTCTGCTGCTAGAACTCTGTGTGGCATTGAACTGGTCTCTAATCTGAGCTGCTGTTAACCTGCGATTTCTGAGGCTGGTGACTCGGATAAATTTATCCTCAGAAGCAGAGGTGACTCTTGGTCTTCCTTTCCTGGGGCGGTCCTCATATGAACCAGTTTCTTTGTAGCGCTTGATGTTTTTTGCAACTGCACTTGGGGACACTTTCAAAGTTTTCCCAATTTTTCGGACTGACTGACCTTCATTTCTTAAAGTAATGAAGGCCACTCGTTTTTCTTTACTTAGCTGCTTTTTTCTTGCCATAATACAAATTCTAACAGTCTATTCAGTAGGACTATCAGCTGTGTATCTGACTTGCCCCCTGGGCCGTGGGGCACTCGGATCCGGGCAATAGGGGGAACGATGGGAGTAGTAGTGGCAACCCGGTTCCGTGGCTCAGGGTGGTCAGGCCAGTGGTAGTCCGTTATGTGTTGTTGATTATGTCCGACTACGCCACCGGTGGATTTGCGGTCATTAGGAACCGCCGCTGCAAGGCAGACCGCTGGGGCTGATGATGTGTGCAGCTGGGATGGTGTGACTCCCCACGGGAAGAGTGCGGCCCAGGGCAGTGTAGTGGATGGTGGGAGTGATGGTGGTGAGAGTCCCAGTACTGGTAGTGCTGGAGGCGCGAAGGAGCACACAGACAATAGGTTGCAGTCCAGGGTCTTTACTGAAACAGGTAAACTGACTCATAAACAGTCCCAGCTAGGAGGGGACCTGGATGTCTGAGAGCAACGGGGAAATTGGCCCTGGTCAGGGTGAGGGTGTAGGCCTACCATGCTTTCTACGCTCCTTCTGGCTATCTCCTCGTTATAGGGTAACAGCCCACGTTTCCGAGCTTTCCGTGTATTCTCACCTGTTTGGCCTGTGACGTGGGTTCCTTTCTGCTCCCAGCCTTGTACGGCTTTACTGGTCCCTTCGGTTGTGGCAGGGCCTCCAGGCTTCTTAGGCCAAGGAATATACAGTCCCTTGCGGACTGGTTATCTGCTGGAGGATGTAGAATCCTCCCAGCCTCAGACACCAAAGTCTGGTAAAGTAAGTCTTTTATCTGCCAAGACAGGCTCTCTTCGCCTCTTGTCTCTGGCTTGTGGCTCTCCTCCTGCCACACTTCCTCTTAGGTGCAATACAACTTTCTGTCCCTGCTCTGCTCTGGGACAAGTCTCAGTGCTGAGACAGGCCATCCAGTTCTCTCTAACCCTGCCCCCAGTAACAGCTTTTATAGGGGCAGCCTGCTCCCCCTACTGGCCTGAGACAGGAGGTACTGCATGCTAATGTTCCCCTGACTAAAGAACCTCCCCCTTGCTCTCAGACACAGCTTTAATTACACCTGTGGCATCCAGGCCAGGGTGACACATATCCACCAGACTTCTGCACAACACAACTGATGGTCCCAATCCCATTTATAAGGCAAGAAATCCCACTTATTAAACCTGACAGGGCACACCTGTGAAGTGAAAACCATTTCCGGTGACTACCTCTTGAAGCTCATCAAGAGAATGACAAGAGTGTGCAAAGCAGTCATCAAAGCAAAAGGTGGCTACTTTGAAGGACCTAGAATATAAGACATATTTTCAGTTGTTTCACACTTTTTTGTTAAGTATATAATTCCACATGTGTTAATTCATAGTTTTGATGTCTTCAGTGTGAATGTACAATTTTCATAGTCATGAAAATACAGAAAGATCTTTAAATGAGAAGGTGTGTCCAAACTTTTGGTCTGTACTGTATATACACAACTTTACATTATAATTAAGACCACATTATACTATATTATGAAACACACATCACAGGAGACACATATACATCACATAGGACACACAGCAACTGCTGAATATGTATCACAGATCCATAAACACATCAGTCAGCCCCGGAAGTTAGTAGTCAGCCCCCAGCCCCATAAGTAATCCCCCAGCCCCAGAGGTCAGCCCCTAGCCCCATAAGTAAGCCCCCAGCCTCAGAGGTCAGCCCCCAGACCCATAAGTAATCCCCCAGCCCCAGAGGTCAGCCCCTAGCCCCATATGTAAGCCCCCAGCCCCAGAGGTCATCCCCCACCCCCCACCCCTGGGTACCAGAAACATGTTTTTTACTGGCTAAACAACAGCATACATCATCATGCCACTGTACTCACCCAGGTAGGAGCAGAGCTGCAGAGATCCGCTTCCTGATTCGGTACGGCACCGGGCTGCGCTGCACCAACAGCTGCAGCCGGTGTTGTAAAGGCGGGAGAGAGGATCGCGCTCTCCTCCCACAGAGAACGCTGATGTGTTCTTATATGTGACGCATGCAGCGGTTCAAATACTGAACCCTGCGTGCAGGCGCAGAGCGCCCCAATCCCGGCTGTGCCTCCAGATTTAAGGGGCCAGCGGCCAGAAAAGCGGGTCGGTGGCCGGATGAGCGGGCCGGTGGCTGGATCAGCGGGCCCCGTGGCCTACTACAATGCACACATCCGTGGACCTCTGGGAAAATGCCCGGTGCACCAGATTAGCAATTCCGGCCTGCTGTAAACTATTAATATGGGCATATAGGTTATGGACTGCAGAGGAGAGTGATGCCTGTATGCCTCATATCTGATGCCTTGTTGCTGATAAATCATCTTTTATCACTTTATGTAAATGACCTCTTCCTGGCTCTGGGGACGACGCTGCCTGGAAGATAACTCTGCCTCCTTATCTCACATGAAGGGGAGTTCCCAGTGTGATGTGTGATGGCCGCTCTCTGCTCTCCTGATCTCACTGCAGAGCTGTGTGCGCTTAGAACTGACACGTCTGCAGCTTCCTCTCAGCTTCCATCTCACAGGCAGACAGGGCTGCAATATAGGACAACAAATGTCACTACTTACACCAGACATGATGGGGAAATTCAAAGAACCATGATTAAACTACAGCAAAACATTTCATATCGATGTAATCATCCAGAATTATGATAGAAATAAATACCTTAAATGAAAACGGCAAAAACAATAATAACAATTATAAGAATCAATCACACTCTAAATGGAGATGCCCCTAAGTGAGGGACAAACCACTTAGTAAGGAGCAAGCATTGTTCAAAACGCTGGTTTCACTGTTATCTTGACGTGTAATCAGGCTGCCAATCATTCCATAAATCAGTAAAACACTCATTCATCGGGGGAAATTATATTTTGTGCAAAACAAAAGATCATCATTCTCAGCTTGGCATCGTCCTGGATAAACAGGTCTCACACTGCCGAGAACTATGATCGATCACTCAGTTTTCATCGTTTGCTTTGGTCTGCCTGCATAAACTGCCACTGAAACAACCATTGATACTTAGTTTATTGATCAGCGGTCATATAGTGCCACTGGCCAGTTCATGTAAACGGACCTTTAGATTGCAGAAAAGCTACAATTGGCCCTGTGTGGGGCTTCTGTGTGTCAGACCCCAATCACTCTTACATTGATGACCTATTCTAAGGGCTTGAGCAGACAACCATATTATCAGTCCTTGTGTGATCCAACAAAACATAGGATTGCACTTAGATCATTATTATTGTATAGGGCTGTGCAAATGTCAGATTTTTTTCTCAGACAGAGCTGGTCCGAGGAAAAAAATTGCAGCATGTACTAGTTTGATCCAAAATTCAGAGCGCACTTGGCAATGCAAGTCTATGAGTCGAAGGAAAATATTGGACTGCACTCAGATTACATTTGAGTGCAGTCCGATTTTCATGGACTGACATAATGGAGAAGATGGAGAAATTTTGTTCTCCATCTTCTCATCCAACAGAATCGGAACACACTATGATCATGCTCTGATAAAACTCTAATTAGAGTTTTATCAGAGTGTGATTTGTCTAATCGACCAAATTCCCTTGGATGAGACATATATGCTTGTTTGACCCTAGCCTTAGGAAAGGTTATCTGTTTTACTACAGTGTAATACATTTAGGGATATAATGGTTATGTTATATAAATTGTTTCATTATTATTATTATTATTTCATAAGTCATCTGTTGATGGAGGAAATAATCATCCTTTGTTCGCATCACTTGTCTGTGCCTTTACTACTCTATACTTTCTATACTGTACCCACAGTTCAGATTGCCATTGCATTATGATAGACACATTCATAAATTCCAATACATCACATAATATAAACAAATTTGGTTCTTCTCACAACTATACCTAAGTGTGCAATGCATGTCTGCATTTCTGCTTATTTTGCAATGATTTTGCAATATTCCCCATCGTGGCTGCTTTCTTTAATATTGTCCCCCATCTTGACCACCATCCTGTAATAATGTCCCTCTGTGGCGCCCTGCTGTGCACTGGTGCCACAGAACCCAGAAGGGTGCATGGATGGACTTCTCCACAAGAGGCCCTCACACATTCACACACCTCCACCCTACCACCTCAGACCACCAGAGGGAGTCCTTCAGGGATATATAAAGGGAGGGTGGAGCCAGGCAGCTCAGTCTAGTTAGTGAGTCTCTCAGACACAGAGAGGGACAGAGCTCAGAGTTGAGCAGAGAGCGTGCTGACGCTCAGAGAGCAGCGAAGAGGCAGCAAGCTGGCTGCTGTGCTTAGCGAGCCAAGGCCTACAGCACGTGTGAAGGCCTAGTGAGGGCCCTGAGTGTGGCCGAAGGATAGAGGAGAAGGAAGAAGTAGCCAAGGGGGCAGAGGAGCTTACCAGGCTCACCCCGAGATATATACCGGACACCGGGTCCGCGCCTACAGGGACCCTCAATACCCAGTAGGAACCACCGGAACCCCTGGAGGACTACAGGTCCCAGGTTCACCAAATACTGATTGCAGTACCAGGGCTAGGAGTCACGGAGGCCCCAGCATCCAGGGAGAGTGATCTGCAAGAGTAGGCCCTACCACCAGGTCAGCAGGTGCAAAAGAGAGACAGCAACCAAGTTAGGCCTAGCTCCAGGCAGGTCAGAAGCTTAGCGAGTAAAGCCACGGATCAGGAGGCCCTATACCCGCTCACTAGGGAGAGTCCAAAAGTGCGCCCTTGTCCGGAGTACCCTGGACCGTGCCTGCAACATCACCAGTAAAGGTACAGAAGCTTACCCCCGTGTGAGTGTCCTTCTTTCCTCCGGGACCATCCTGCCGTCTCTCCCTGCACCACCATCCATTACACCTCACGCTGCCCTGGAGCTAGCTCTACCTGTGGAGAGCCACACCATCCCTGCTGCCGTAACACCAGCTCCAGAGGACGGCTCCAGAACTTTCCAAATCCCCTATACATATTCCCCCTTTTACTGACCACCCTGGGTCACGGACCGGGCCAGCCACCGTGATATCCCCCATATCGGCATCCATAGGCCCAGCACCTGGTACCCCACGGCCCAGGGGGTGCGTCACCTCCACCTACACCTCTTCCTGGTATAATTTCCTCCATCCTTTGCCTCTTCCTATTACAACCCCTGGAAAAAATTATGGAATCACCGGGCTCGGAGGATGTTCATTCAGTTGTTTAATGTTGTTGAAAAAGAGCAGATCACAGACATGGCACAAAACTAAAGTCATTTCAAATGGCAACTTTAGGGCTTTAAGAAACACTAAAAGAAATCAAGATTAAAAATGTGGTACTCAGTAAGGGTAATTTTTTTCAGACCAAGCATAATTTTTGCCAGGGGTTGTATAATGTCCCCTGTCCTGTACTCTTTCTGGTAAAATGTCCTCCATCCTGAGCCCTTTCCAGTAATAATGTCCCCCATCCTGAGCCTCTTCCTGGTATAATGTCCCCTGTCCTTGACCCCTTATTGTAATAATGTTCCACATTCTGGTACCTTCGTGTAACAATGTCACCCATCCTGGTATAATGTCCCCCATCATGGGGGCTTCCTGGTGTAATGTCTCCTGTACTGGGCCCCTTACTGTAATATTGTACACCATCCTGACACCATCATGGACCCTTTCCTGTTATAATGTCCTCCATTGTATAACCATGTCCCAGAATTCCCAGCCCCTTCCTAGTATAATTTCTCCCATCCTGGACCCCTTCATGGTATACTGTGCCCATTCCTGGTATAATGACCTCCATCTTGGTATAATAATCCCGATCCTTAACCCCTTCCTGGTGTAATGTCCCCCATCCTGGGCTCCTTGCTGGTATAATAACCCCCATCCTAGGCCCCTTCCTTGTATAATGTCCCCCATCCTGGGGTCCACTGTTTAATTTTTTTTTACATAGCGTAAACTGACCAGCCGTGTGTGTTTGAAATCCTCAACATGTCAATTTTCTTGTGGACATTCAGAGTTTAAAGTCAGAATTGCATTGCATTGCATAAAATGCTGAAAATCCACAGGTAAAAATTAGAGATGAGTGAGCACTAAAATGCTCAGATGCTCGTTACTCGACCTAAACAATTTCTAATGCTTGGATGCTCATTTCAAGTAACGAGTATAATGAGCGTCAATGAGAAATCAAAGCATTTTTCCAGAAGACCCTACAAGGAGGTCTGGGGGGCACTGAAAATTATGAAATGGATGGTAAAAGTGCTGAATGGAAGGAGAAGAGCATGGAGAAGACCCCTGGAAGCATCTCTGACTCCCAGATCGCTACTGAGAACAAATTTCCATGTCTCAATGTTATAAAATTCTGTGAGGCATCCATGGGTTCAAAATCTCACTACACCCCTAGATGAATTCCTTAGGTAGTGGAGTTTCCAATATGGGGTGACCTGGGGGTGGGGGTTCTGCTGTTTTGGCACCTCAGGGGCTAAACTAATGGAGCCCATAATCTATTCAAAAGAAATCTGCGTTCAAAAAGCCAAGTAGCGCTCCTTCCCATCTGATCCCTGCCGGGTGCTCAAACAGTAGTGTATATCCACATATAGAATGCTGCCACATGCGGGAGAAATTGCAGAACAAATTGTTGGGTCCAAATTTGGTGCTAAAACAGTGTTTTTGTAAAAAAAAAAAAAAATTTGTTCTCACATCTAAATGTGTTATTCCTTGAGGGGGCTAGTTTCCAAAATGCTGTCACTTGTGGGGGTTTCTGCTGTTTTTCATGTCAGGGGCTCTCCAAATGTGACATGGCATCCACTCTTGATTCAGTCTTTTTTGCGTTCAAAAAGTCAAAACGGTGCTCCTTCCCTTCCAAGCCTTGTTGTGTGCCCAAACAATAGTTTTCCCCCACATATGGGGAATCAACATGCTCAGTAGAAATTGCACAACAAATTTTGTGGTCCATTTTATCCTGTTACCCTTGTGAAAATAAAAAATTTGGGGCTATAGTAAAATTTTTATGAAAAAATTTTCATTTTTGCTTCCACATTGCTTTAGTTCCTGTGAAGCACCTGAAGGGTTAATAAACTTCTTGAATGCGGTTTTGAGGACTTGGAGGGGTGCAGGTTTTAGAATGGTGTCACTTTTGGGTATTTTCTGTCATATCGGCCTCCCAAAGTCACTTCAAATGTGATATGGTCCCTATAAAAATAGTTTTGTACATTTTGTTGGAAAAATTAGAAATCACTGGTCAACATTTAAACCTTCTAACTTCCTAACAAAAAAAAAATATGTTTTAAAAATTGTGCTGTTGTAAAGTAAACATATGGGAAATGTTATTTATTAACTATTTTGTGTGACATAACTCTCTGGTTTAAAGGCATAGGAATTAGAAGTTTGAAAATTGCAAAATTTTCAACATTTTCACCAAATTGTCGTATCAAAATTTTTTACCACTATCATGAAATACAATATGTCACTAAAAACAGTCTCAGAATCAGCGGGATCCATTGAAGCGTTCCAGAGTTATTACCACATGAAGTGACACTGGTCAGAATTCAAAAATTTGGCCTGGTCATTAATGTCCAAATTGTCTCAGTCACTAAGGGGTTAATAGACAATTTACACAGGAATACTGCGCTTCAGATACACTCTGAATGATCTGTATTAGACAATTGTTCATTGGCTGTCATTGTTCTCGGCAGCACAAGTCTTGTGCCAAGAATGATAATGTTGTGTGCATGCCAAAAGATCATTTCACCTGACGATTGAGCAGTTTGTTTATTCGGAGGATTTTTCGCAGCCGATTTAGGCCGGTTTCACATGTCCGTATATTTCGGTATAAACCGGTACCAGATATATCCGTGTCTCATGTTTCCCTGTGTGTCACATGTGGCAACCATGTGCCACCCCTGAGCAGCATCAAGATCACACGAAGCGGTGCCTGGGAATCACTGTACAGTTAGCACTGTTCCCATGCGCGGGGTGCTGAACACTGCCCTCATCATGGTTCCTACCGGTGCTGCGATCAGCACCAGCAGGAGACAATGACGAGGGTAGTAGTGTCTGCTCCCGCAGTGTCCACCTGTAAAAATAAGAATAAAATAATAAAATCCTTATACTCACATGTCCTATGTGTCCCTAGCTTTAATTCTCTGACCGCTGATGCTGAGGAGCCAGGGATAATAAGCCGCACCAGCGAGCAGGCCCCGGAGCTGAGCTCAGGAGCGGTGTCCTGTCACTCAGTGAGCCCAGCTCCGGGGCCATGTGTCTATAAATTCTTAGTGGGGTTTTTCCTAAAATTGTCAGCCGTTGGACTCACTGCATACCCTATAACTGTATAGCAGACTCTCTCCTTTCTAATGGGAACATGTCGTACTTGTTACTGTGGCCCTGCTCCATGTGTCTTTAAATTCTTAGTGGGGTTTTTCCTAAAATTGTCAGCTGTTGGACTCACTGCATACCCTATAACTGTATAGCAGACTCTCTCCTTTCTAATGGGAACAAGTCGTACCTTGTTACTGTGGCCCTGCTCTGTGTGTCTTTAAATTCTTAGTGGGTTTTTTCCTAAAATTGTCAGCCATTGGACTCATTGCATACCCTATAACTGTACAGCAGACCCTCTCCTTTCTAATGGGAACATGTCGTACCTTGTTACTGTGGCCCTGCTCTATGTGTCTTTAAATTCTTAATGGGGTTTTTCCCAAATTTTGGCAGCCCTTGCAGTCACAGCATGGGCATTACCACTTATAGGAGACCCGATCCTTTATAATGGGAACATTTTTTTACTGAGACCCTCCTCTATGTCTCTTCAAAGGGGTATTGGGTTGCATCCAAATTTCTGGCAGCCCTTGCAGTCACTGGATAAGCTATAACAATATAGGAGACCCACTTGTTAATAATGGGAACAACAAAGCATAGCCGGCTGATGGCTCTCTAACAATAGCTAGGGCCGACTGCTGGCCTTTTAAGAATAGTAAGGGCCGTCTGATGTCCCTATAAAAATAGGCTTTATGACTTTCAGAGTCCCTCCATCATAAATAAAACAGGAAGTATCTGATGATGTGTCACACACCACATTACCAGCTAAGGTTGTAAAATGTTAAAATGACATTTCCCGGTGAATGCATTTGTCTTAAAAAAATACATAAAAAAACAAAACAATAGGATCTTTCTTTAGTATAAAAAACAGCGTCACCAATTTAGCAACAATGTAATCACATTGTTCAGCTCATGCACCTCCTCCTCCATCTCCGAAATGACCACATCAGTCACAAGCTGACAGCACTGCAGCACTGTCTTGGCCAAGCAGCAACAGGCTGTGCTGAAGATAACATGCTTAATACTTAATTGACAAACCGCCCAGCGTTGCAGAGTTGTTGAAAGCTGTAACACAGCAGTCTGATCTGTGGCTCTCACCGCTGAACATACAGCCAGGTATGGTCGTGTGTGTCAATGTCCGGAACCTGGTGACGGAGAAATGACACCCAGAATAGATATGGTTTCCCTCTATGCCAGACCTTTCGCCGAGCTAAATACAACTCTCAGCAAAAAAAGCTGTGGAGTGGCTCCATACCGTCCCTGGCCACATTCACCTGTCCACGTGTTTGTGGTTAGGCGGTCCTTCCCAGTAAGTGCACTGGGGAGGGCACTGGTAATGTTGTGGGACCCATGCTTGTGGAAGGCGGAGACGACACCGGGAGAAACAGTGGCGGCTGGGGACCGAGTATGGACACCCGGCCGCCGCAGGCATGAGGTTATGAAAAGCTTCCGCCTCCACGAGCCTAAAAGGCCACATTTCAAGTGCAAGCAGCTGTCAAAAATTTGGCAGTATAGTATTGCAGCCTGTGGGTGGGTGGCTGCCTGCATACTTGCGCTTGCATTCCAAGGAATGGGGTAGGGAAAACTGAATGCTGCACTGGGACAAGGACGTGGACGGTGATGTCTGCAACGACAGGTGCATGGCGGGAGGCATCTTCGCATGCGCCAAGAATCACTTATGATGGGCACACTTTTAGGCAGTGACCTGGGAGTCAGAAATGGTTCCAGAGGTCTTCCCCATGCTGGTCCCATGTCTTTTCAGCACTGTATGCATGTGTCTGATGATGTGTCACACACCACATGGCCAGATAAGGTTGTAAAATGTTAAAATGACATTTCCCAGTGTATGCATTTGTCTTTGCTGAAAGCAATGCAGAAGTGCAAAATCGCATCAAAAACTACGTGTGAACATAGCCCAAGGTGTGGAGGAGTATTTTTGGTTTTGGTTATTTATTTTGCCATATATACAAGTCATTACCCTGGAAAGGATGTTCCTTAATATATTTCCCAGGAAAATCCATTTTGGTTTTGTTTTTGTATGTTTTATTGTGAGTCCTTAAAAGTGGCGTAATACTCTGACAACGTTGTTGACAGCAGTGACCTGGGAGTCAGAAATGCTTCCAGGGGTCTTCCCCATGCTGTTCCCATGTCATTTGGGCACTGTTCCCATCGATTTGGGAAATTTTTAGGCCCTCTGCAGACCGCCGGGTGGAGCCGCCTGAAAAATGCTCAAGTTTCCCATAGACTTACATTGGGCTCGTTGCTCGGGTCGAGCACCTGAGTATTACAATGTGCTCGACCCGAGCAACGAGTACCCAAGCATTTTAGTGCTCGCTCATCACTAATAATAATGCCTACACACTGTAGTTCACTCCCAGAAGATTTAGGTCTGAGCCGAAAATACAACAAACAAGCGTTTTTAAATGAAAAAAAATTCTGTTGTTTACCCGAGAAACACTCAGGTAATCCTACCTTAAGTTCTTCATAGCATTCTGCAGGGTATTTACTCATGTACTGCTGAAGATCGGCAACCTCCAGAGTCAATCCTTTCAAGCATTGAGCAAGCTCCTGGATGGTACACATACTGAAGATAACCTAGGAAGAGGAGAGGAGAAAAAAAAACAAAACTTTTTTTTTTTTAAACAGGGCGGGACATACTGTTATGTACTGCAACTTAGAACTAAGGAATAGGAGGGAAAAGCTGTCCCTTCACTGAGACTCAGCTTAACCCTACGCTGGAGTGGGTGCCCTATTATGAATAGCCGCACCTAAACTCCTGCACTGAACTCAAACGAAGACATGAAGGAAGGGGAAAAGGGGTCCCTAAAAGATCTAAGGACTGGGAGCAAAACTGGAGACCTCCTAACAGAAAAGTTAGTTGCAGAAACGAAGATAAAAGGGAACAAAACTGGTGGAACAAGAAGTCCCAAGCAATCAATTGTCCAAAGCACAAAGAACTTAACAAGGCTACTTAGCCAGAGCACAAGCGTAACAACACTGATGTGCAGCATGGAATGGGAGACAGGTGCTAAGTAATAAAGAGTGAAGAGATCACGTGACCAAGACACCCAGCACCAGAGGAAAAGACTAGAAGCCAGCAAACCACAACAAGATGGCCGATAGTAAAACAACATAGATTCTAACAGCCAGACTGCCAACAGCCAAGACTTCCCTTTCCTGACAAAGAGGACGACTGTCCATGCTTTCCTCCTCCTCATCCTCCACCTTTCCACCTCTTCATTCTCCCTCTCCTCACGCCATCCACGCTGACCAGGTGGTATGAATGTTGTGTGGGTAGTAACATCTGTAGCGCATGAAACCAGCTCCTGTTCCTCCTCCTGTTCCTCCTTCTCCTCATTATCACCCAACCTGCATTGAGATGAGATGAGGCTAGGCTGTGTAGCATCAACCTGTATAGTTCCTTGCTCCATATCATGCTCCGCCTGCAATGCCTCCTCTTTAATTGTGAGCAACAAGCGTTTCATTAGACAGAGAAGAAGGATGGTGACGTCATCGCCGCTCACCATCTTGATGGAGTCCTCAACGTTTTGGAGGATGGCACAGATGTCAGACATTTATGCCCACTCATCAGCTCTTATGTGTGGAGGCTGACTTGAATACCGACAGGCGTATTGAAGCTGGTACTCAACGACTGCCCTCTGCTGCTCACAAATCCTCCCCAACATATGCAAGGTTGAGTTCTACTGTATGGTGACATCACACACCAGTTGATGAGCTGGAAGCTGCAAGCGCTGCTGAAGCACAGCGAGGGTGGTGGAAGCTGTAGCTGACTTTCCGAAATGGGCAGACTGACGGCGTACTTTGACAACCAGCTCCGGCAGATCCGGGTAAGTTTTGAAAAACCGTTGAATCACTAGGTTGAGCACATGGACCAGGCATGGTACTTGTGCGAGGTTGCCAAGCTTCAGAGCCACCACCAGGTTCTGGCCATTGTCACACACCACCATGCCTGGCTGTAGGTGCAGCGGTGACAGCCAGAGTTCTGCCTGCTCTGTTAAAGCTGTCAACAACACCATAGAGGTGTGCGGTTTGTCCCATAAGCATATCAGCTTCAGCACAGCCTGTTGCCACTTGGCCGAGGCAGTACTGCAGTGCTTCCAGCTTCCTACTGATGTGGTAATTTCGGAGATGGAGGCTGAAGAGGAGGAGGAGGTGCAGGAGCTTTATAATGTAGGGGCAACCCTGATTGACCCAGGGCCCACAATCCTTGGCGTCAGGAGGATGTGTTCCGTCCGACTGGGTCCCGGCTTCCCCTATTAACCCAGTGTGCCATCAGCGAGATGTATCGTCCCTGGCCACAAGCACTTGTCCATGTGTCCGTGGTTAGGTGGACCTTCCCTGTAACTGCATTGTTGAGGGCACGGCTAATGATCTGGGACATGTGCTTGTGTAAGGCAGGGACACCACACAGGGAGAAATAGTGGCAGCTGGAAACCGAGTACTGAGGGATGGCCGCCACCATGAGGTTGAAGAAAGATTGTGTCTCCACGAGCCTAAAAGACAATATTTAAAGTGCAAGCATTTTAGAAATGTGGCAGTTTAGTGCTATGGCCTGTGGGTGGTTGGCTGCATATTTGCGCTTGCGTTCAAAGGACTGGGGCAGGGACAAATGAATGCAGCCCTGGGACAAGGATGTGCACGTGGTTGCTGATGGTGGTGGTTGTGAGTGTCAAACTACAGGTGCAGGGCGGGAGGCATCTTTGCCTGCACCATGGACAGAGGATTGGTGTGCACGCACAACAGCGGTACAGGCAGTATTGTCACCCTTAGACACTGTTTCTGGACTCTGACATTACTAGTCGGGTGCTTTGCTGTCATGGGCCTGAGCTTGCTGGTGGTGGTCAGGCTGGTAGTTTTGCTGCCCCTGATGATGCTGGCATGGCAGATTTTGCAAATAGCCTTTTTTTGGGTTAACTGGACAGTTTTTAAAAAAGAGCCAGACTCTGGAAGACCTAACAGTTGGACTGGCAACTTTCCTCGTGTTAATGTCCCACCTCGTCTTCCCCGTATGCACCCTGGGCCTCCTTCTGACTCGCTGGCAATTGTGTCTCATCATCATCATCCACCTCTTGCGACAGTAATTGCACTTTTCGACCGTCGCCTTTATGTAACCATGGCTGCTCAAATATTTGGGCATAGCTACATGTGATCTCTTCTTGCCCCACTTGAAACGGGCCAGGAGAGAGGCCCAAATCTATAAATGGGAAAGTAAACAGCTCTTCTGAGCGTTCAAGTGTGGGATCAGCTGTCTCTGGGCACTCGGCATAGTGGGAGTAAGGAGGATCAGGGTGAGGAATATGTGGTCCATACTCATGGCTACTGAGACTGGACAGTGTGAAAGACGGTGGTGGTGGTGGCAAAGTGACTGGAAGCATTATATGCTATCCAACCAACAACCTTTTCACACTGCTCTGGCTTTAAGAGTGGGGTTCCGCTGCCCCCTACAAAGTGGGACAGGAAGATAGGGTGACCATGATGTGGGTGCTTGTTGTGCTCACTCAGCAGACATAATTTCAGCTTGCCCACGGCATAGGCCTTTGCGTGCACCATCACCATTACGTCCACTTCACTGTCCCTTGCCAAGCGTTTTGCCCATTTTAAATGGAGTGTAATTTTTGGCCCGCTCCAAAAAATGTCACGATTATAACTGCAGTAATATCGGATCACGTCTGATGACCAGGATTTTAGGCAATGGCCTTATAGATGTGGTATTGGTCAGCGATCAAGTGTGAATAGGATGAACAACACACAACTGGCAGACTTTAAATGGAGGGTAATATGTAGCTTGCTCCAAAAAATGTCACGATTATCTCCTCAGTAATATCGGATAAAGTCTGATGACTACGGTTTTAGGCAGTGGCCTTATAAATGTGGTATTGGTCAGCGACCAAGTGTGAATAGGATGAACAACACACAACTGGCAGACTTTAAATGGAGGGTAATATTTGGCACGCTCCAAAAAATGTCATGATTACTGCAGTAATATCAGATGACGTCTGATGACCACGGTTTTAGGCAGTGGCCTTATAGATGTGGTATTGGTCAGCGATCAAGTGTGAATAGGATGAACAACACACAACTGGCAGACTTTAAATGGAGGGTAATATTTGGCACGCCCCAAAAAATGTCATGATTACTGCAGTAATATCAGATGACGTCTGATGACCACGGTTTTAGGCAGTGGCCTTATAGATGTGGTATTGGTCATAGACCAAGTGTGAATAGCATGAATAACACACAGCTGGCAGACTTTAAATGGAGGGTAAAATTTGGCATGCTCCAAAAAATGTCATGATTATTACAGCAGTAATATCGGATAATGTCTGATGACCATGGTTTTAGGCAGTGGCCTTATAGATGTGGCATTGGTCAGCGACCAAGTGTGAATATGTTGAACAACACATAACTTGCAGACTTTAAATGGAGGGTAAAATTTGGCATGCTCCAAAAAATGTCACGATTATTACAGAAGTAATATCATATCACGTCTGACCACGGTTTTAAGCAGTGGCGTTATAGATATAAATAATCAGGATTAAGAGCAAAAACAATTTGGATGTGAATGTATTTTAATGCACACCTGAAACACACTTCTTTTTTGTGTAGCATCATGGGAAAGTGTAAAGAAATCAGCCAAGATATCAGGAAGAGAAATGTGGACTTTCACAAGTCTGGCTCATCCTTGGGTACAATTTCAAGATACCTGAAGGTGCCTCGCTCATCTGTACAAACAATTATACATAAGTACAAACAAGATGGGAATGTCCAGCATTCATACTGCTCAGGAAGGTAATGGGTTCTGTGTCCCAGAGATGAACGTGCTTTGGTCCAACATGTGAATATAAATCCAAATACAAAAGCAAAAGACCTTGTGAAGATGATGGCAGAAGCTGATAAGATTGTGTCAATATCCACAGTGAAACGAGTACTGTATCAACATAGGCTGAAAGTCCATGCTGCCAGGAAGAAGTCATTACTCCAAAAGAAACATAAAGAAACCAGATTAATGTTTGTAAATGTACACAGGAACAAAGACCTTAATTTTTGGAAACTTGTCCTGTGGTCTGAAGAAACTAAAATTGAACTTTTTGGGCATAATGACCATCGTTAAGTTTGGAGGAAAAAGGGAGAAGCTTGGAAGCCTAAGAATACCATCCCAACTGTGAAATACGGGGGTGGCATCATCATGTTGTGGGGTTGTTTTGCTGCAGGAGGGTCTGGTGCCCTTCACAAAATAGATGGCATCATGAGAAAAGAAGATCATGTGACAATACTGAAGCAACATCTCAAGACATCAGCCAGGAAGTTAAAGCTTGGTAAGAAATGGGTCTTCCAAATGGACAATGACCTGAAACTGTAATGCACACGCCCGGGCTGAGCGGCGTGTGCGTGCGATTCCACTGGACCATGCCGGAGAGTGAATGCCTGGAGGGGCGTAACTAGGTATTCACCCGATCCAACCAGGGTCGCACGACGGCATACGACGCCAGTGCACCAAGGAGGAACCGAGCAGAGGGACCAGGTGCTACTCCAGGACAGACCCCGGACACAGCTGTTGACCCACACAGGGGAATACAGGAACAGACAGGTTAGGCTGGCACACAGACTGGTGGGTATAGGCAGGCACGACTGGTATGCAGGCAGGCGGGTATGCAGGCAGGGGGGTACAGGCAAGCACGGCTAGAGTGCAGACAGGGAGGCGCTAGCAGGTAGGAACACAGGCGGGATAGGACCCAGTACACAGTGGGACTCAGGAACAGAACCACAGATGTGGCGGACAAACACAGCAGAGTGAGGCCGCCCAGAGAGGCGAGCGAGAGCAGGGCAGGACGAGACCGCCTAAAGCGGCGAGCGAGAGCAGAGCAGGACGAGGCCGCCCGGAGCGGCGAGCAAGAGCAGAGCAGGACGAGGCCGCCTGGAGCGGCGAGCAAGAGCAGAGCAGGACAAGGCCGCCCGGAGCAGCGAGCAAGAGCAGAGCAGGACAAGGCCGCCCGGAGCAAGAGCAGAGCAGGACGAGGCCGCCCGGAGCGGTGAGCAAGAGCAGAGCAGGACGAGGCCGCCTGGAGCGGCGAGCAAGAACAGAGCAAGACAAGGCCGCCCGGAGCGGCGAGCAAGAGCAGAGCAAGACAAGGCCGCTCGGAGCAAGAGCAGAGCAGGACAAGGCCGCCTGGAGCGGCGAGCAAGAGCAGAGCAGGCTAGAACCGCCAGGAGCGGCGAGCAAGAGCAGAGCAGGCTAGAACCGCCGGAGCGGTGAGCAAAGGCAGAGCAGGCTAGAACCGCCAGAGCGGTGAGCAAAGGCAGAGCAGGCTAGAACCGCCAGAGCGGTGAGCAACGGCAGAGCAGACTAGAACCGCCGGAGCGGTAAGCAGAGGCAGAGCAGGCTAGAACCGCTGGAGCGGTGAGCAAAGGCAGAGCAGGCTAGAACCGCTGGAGCGGTGAGCAAAGGCAGAGCAGGCTAGAACTGCCGGAGCGGTGAGCAAAGGCAGAGCAGGCTAGAACCGCCGGAGCGGTGAGCAAAGGCAGAGCAGGCTAGAACCGCCAGAGCAGTGAGCAAAGGCAGAGCAGGCTAGAACCGCCGGAGCGGTGAGCAAAGGCAGAGCAGGCTAGAACCGCCGGAGCGGTGAGCAAAGGCAGAGCAGGCTAGAACCGCCGGAGCAGTGAGCAAAGGCAGAGCAGGCTAGAACAGGGCACTGTTCACACGGAACAGACAGGAAGGGAAAGGCAGAACCAGATACCCACAGGGTACTTGCAGTGAAGTAGCGAGTGGACCACAAACTCACAACCGGGAGTACAGTGACAACGAGCAGGAGTTAGGTACGAGTTCAGACTGTGCAGAAAAAGGAAAGGTACGGACGTAGAGAAACACGGGAAAACAGGCTAGAAGAGTATACAGACAAGAACAGACACAGTAGCAAGATACAGGAGCGGGTCTAGGAATGCAGCCCCTAGAAGGTGGGAGGAACAGGCCAGGAGCGTGTTCAGACAGGACAGACAAGATACAGGAGCGGGTCTAGGTATGCGGCCCCTAGAAGGCGAGACAAACAGGCAAGGAGCGTGTTCAGACAGGCCTGGAAATACAGCCTCCAGGATAGGCAGACAAGAGAACACAGAAGGGGACCTGGCACAATCAGAGTGAAAGACCACACTGAATGAAACACAATGCTCAGGCAGGGATTCATTGGAGCAGCTGGGTTAAATAGCAGATGACAGACAGCAATAGGCTGAGAACACACAAGGGGTGTGCCTGCAGCAGGTACAAGAAACAGGAAGTGATCGGGCGCCGCCCTTAAGCAGCAGACACAGAGGCAAGCAAACAGCATGGAGGGAAGCCAGGCTAGCAGACTGGACTGGAGATCAAGTGCGCGCTCTTGCACAGTGAGAGATGGACCACTATGCAAGGACGCCGCCAGGTATGTTACAGAAACATACTGCCAAAATGCTAACAAAGTGGCTTAAGGATAACAAAGTCAATGTTTTGAAGTGGCCATTACAGAACCCTCATCTCAATCCTATTGAAAATTTATGGGCAAAGCTGAAAAGGCAGGTGTGAGCAAGGCGACCTACAAACCTGGATCAGTTACACCAGTTTTGTCAGGAGGAATGGGCCCGAATTCCGACCAACTATTGTGAGAAGCTTGTGGAAGTCAGACCCAAGTCATTCAGTTTAAGGGCAATGGCACCAAATACTAATGAAATGTATGTAAACTTTTGACTTTGTAGTAAGTAATAAAAATGCCTTAAAACATTCTCTCTCTCTCATTATTCTGGCATTTTGGCAAATATTAAAAATTATGGTAATCCTAATTGACCTAAAATGGGAAAGGTTTATTCTGATTTCAAGTTATATATTGAGAAAAACATGCATATGTGTCTTTTTATATAGTGTATGTAAACTTCTGGTGTCAACTGTATATACAACTCCAATTTATAAGGAGGTTTTTCTCTAAAATTCTGCAGGAATCAGAGTGGAAAAGATTGCATTAATTCTAGGGGAGAAAATCAACTTAAATACAACACATAACATTCATAGTACAGCAGGTCCTATTTCACAACTTCAAACTTTTACAGTCAACTTTTCACAGACTGATGATGTCATAACAGTCATGACAAATCAAAGGCTGTCCTAGAGACTCCGAATGTAAGAGATCCGCAGGCCTCCCGTCTACCTGCCAGGTGCCACTGTCCTGGAACATGAACCGGAGTCTTGCAAATCGATCCGCTCATCTCAAATTGGGACTTGGATTTATTTTTGTCATTTTTAGTTGTATCTGAAGCGCCCCCTGGGCCGTGGGGTACTCGGTAGCCGGGTCGGTCGATGCTGGGGATGTCATGGTGGCGGTGACCCGGTCCGCGACCCAGAGCGGTTAATTAAAGGAAAAGTAAAACGGGAATAAAGTTTTTGGAGAATAATATTTTGTGACGCCACCTGTGGTATGCGGCTATATAGGGCTACCGCTGCGGTGCAGATCCACTGGAGCCGATGGTGACGCAGCAAAGTTGGTTCAGTTCTCCACAGGCAGAGCTTAGCTCCAGGGCAGTGTAGATGGTGATTTTATGAGGTAGATGTTGTCGGTGCAGTGTAGTGCAGGGCAGTTGATGGCGCATCAATTATTCAAGGACACAGTGGGTCTTCAGGTTTTACTCACAGTTGTTCAAGACTCCAGGTTACAGTTACCGGTGTGTAACATCGTCCTGTGTCCTCCGGGGTAGGGGTCCAGCAAACCCTCAGGTATCTCAGGAGCACTTACACGGGACCCCGTTCTATGTACCTTTTTCGGTCGTCTCACTGCGCTGGCTCTCACCCTCCTGCCCTGCACCTCACAATCAGTGTCCCAAGCTAGTGGCCTCGGGTCTTGTCGGGCGACGTGCTCTCAGTCCCCTGGACCCTATGCGGCCACCTTTTCGGCGATGTAATTGTGGATTTTGGCTGCAACACCTTGAAAATGCTGCTGCCTCCGGTTGGCTAGCTGAGAGTGGTTGTTCTCAACTAGTTTGGGGCCAGTCCCCTTCTGCAGCCTCATCCCTCCATGTCAGCGTGAATTCGGGGTCACGGGTTGCCGCTGCACTCGCCGTGCCTCTGGGATCCCTTCTGTCTTCCTGGAACCCTCCTCACTGCTCCTCTCTTCTTTCCTCTCTCTCTCTCTCCTCCTTGCTCTCCTGAGCAGAGCTCCTCCTGAGCTCTCACAGACTCCTCTCCACTCAACTCTATCTCCTGACTCCAAGTCTGTGCTCTACTGAATTTCTTCCTCCATCCACATAAACTACATGGTTCCCCCTCTCTTGGTTCCCCCCCTTCCAGCCAGGGACAGGGCTCCGCAGTGAACAAGTGCATATTGCACCGCCTGCTGGTCTGGCATTGTGTAGTGTTGGATGTACATGTGTGGGTCCTGGGTAGTACTCCATCCTTACCTAAGAGTGGGGTACCACACCTCTGGGTGAGATGCAGTACCTCTGTGGCAACTGGACCTGCAGGGACGCCACATTAGTCAGAACTCTTTCATTTTTACATAAGCATCACTATATGACATCTGGCTTTTTTGGTGTCTTTAAGGCCGAGTTCACACAGAGAGTAAATACTCATTATTGCATTTTCGCTGCCTTTTTTATGAATTTTCTCCCTTATTTGATGTGTTTTTGGTGCAGATGTTGAAGCTGTATTTTAAATGTGTTTTTATAATACAGGAAAGCTTTGATTCTGCACGTATTTGGCTGAGTGCAGGCGCCGGGCAGCATAATAACGCTGTTATCCTGCAGATTAACCCCATATGTGCAGGCTAATAGCGTTATTTCTGGTGACGGTTTCCCTTTAAGCTGTGTATCTAATCCTATCATGTGCAGTTCAATCAAATAATACAGTCTGCTGAGCTGTGTATCTCATCCTATCATGTGTAGTCCAATCAAATAATGGAGACTGCGTTCCCCTTCATCTGGTATTAACCAGAATGCCCTGGGCACATTGCCATTAGGCTGGAAAAGCTCCTCGAAAATAATAAAAAAATATGAAAAAGATGACAGCACCGGGGTCTTTGAAAAATTGATACAATGTGGATTTGTTACCACCACAAAGTGCCCATATACAGATATAAATATAGGTCAAGACTACATTGATTATAGTATTTATTAGGAAAAAAGTGAACGAAGAATGAATTAATAAAGATCACAAAAAAATGATCAAACATGATTCATAATAAGGGCTGGTTCGACAGGTAGGCAGGGTAGGCACTAGCCTAGGGAGCTACCCCTTGTCTCCCCGAGGGGGCTCAGTTTAAAAAAAAAAATGACATTGTTTCGGCCCCTTCCTCCAGTCACAGGCATTCAGTGAGTCACTAACACCGCTCACCGCCTGTCGCTCCCTCTCTGCACTGAATTGTATTTGCCTCTTTAAGACAATCTGAGCGCTGCCCAGGACAGGAGCAAAAGAGCTGTAATCAGCTCCCTCCCCTGCCGGTAACTCCAACAAGACGCAGGCTACTTCCGGTGTGTTCTCTGTTACAGGATGGCGCCACACAGGAATACGGCACTAGAAACGCCATCAGTTTTGTTACAAGTTGCATCTGTCACATGACCTTAATTGAAACCCACGGCCCCCATTATACTAACAGCTATATTAGTTTCCATCACTATCCTTGGGTAGGACATTTAAAATATAGAATGTCAGGGATGAATAACGCTATTTGTCCTTTGTAATGTGTAATTGGTCCACAAACAATGAACGATTCTATATAGAACTTTGACATTGCGCTCCCTTTTAAGCCTCATCCCTAAAGTACGCCACATTTTTTTTACTTGTGCTGGTATTTTTTTGGTGAGAAAAGTAATAATTTGAGTGGAAGTGGTCGTCAGAGATTATTATCGGGCTGATCGGAGGGAGGAGGTGCAGTATTAGGGGTCCTGTTACCTCAGTTTCTTGCCTATTCCTTTGGTGGGGGTCACCATAGGCTTCATTTGCCTAAGGCACCAAAATACCTTGTCCTTATCATGATATTAATAAAAATAACAAAAAGCAGGTCTGTATATGAGAAGAATTTAACCAAACGCACAAAAGACACTTAGATGTTTTATATATACATATATATATATTTGTGCAATAAAGTTGTTACAAATTTGCAATGATGATAAAAGAAAGTGTGTAGATACAGTGACTTTCTATAGAAAGGAGCAGATGATTCTGCTCCTCAGGCCTCGGCTTACACTTTTGCCGCTTTTGGACATCCAGGTCTGGATCACACATGAGAGAGGAGAAGAGCAGGAATGTGTGACTTGTGATCTGTATAGTTGGAGCTTTCCTGGATTCCTTCAGCATCGCGATTAGCCATATGGCCTTCTGTCTGACCATGGTCAGGAAGGTGAAGGAGCAGCCGCTTCCTTCTGTCTGACCATGGCCTGGTAGAGGAAGGAGCAGCCGCTTCCTTCTGTCTGTACATGGCCAAGTAGGAGAAGGAGCAGCCGCTTCCTTCTGTCTGACCATGGCCTGGTAGAGGAAGGAGCAGCCGCTTCCTTCTGTCTGTACATGGCCAAGTAGGAGAAGGAGCAGCCGCTTCCTTGTGTCTGTACATGGCCAAGTAGGAGAAAGAGCAGCCGCTTCCTTGTGTCTGTCTGTACATGGCCAAGTAGGAGAAGGAGCAGCCGCTTCCTTCTGTCTGTACATGGCCAAGTAGGAGAAGGAGCAGCCGCTTCCTTCTTTATGTCCATATCTTGTAGTCGTCTCCTTACCACCACATTGTAGATGAGTCGTCCAGATGGTGACATAGCAAGTATGGCTGAAAGAAGTCCTTCAATTTCAGCCTTTAATTACTTGCTATGTTGATCCAGAGGAAGGCGAAAAATAACCCTGAGG
Organism: Phyllobates terribilis; assembly: GCF_046119375.1. NCBI lineage: Eukaryota > Metazoa > Chordata > Amphibia > Anura > Dendrobatidae > Phyllobates > Phyllobates terribilis. Next base: position 472,587 of record NW_027363101.1, on the reverse strand, counting down.
ACTCGTTGCTGGATCATCCTCATATCAAGGGAAAAAAATTCCTTCCTGACCCCAAATATGGCGATCGGAATAAATCCCTGGATGTTTGGTGCTCAAATCTACTTGGATGTTATGTGGTGGAAGCTCGGTAGGTTTGTCACAGTCCGGTAAATAAGAAAGTCCAGTGTAATTGTCTCATCCGATTAATGTAAATCTTCATTCCTGGATGTTGCTGGAATGGGGCTGATTTTTATCAGCCTAATACTCCTGCTGTAAGAAGAGAAATATACACGTCTGAGAATCAGCCCCTCACATGCAGTATATACAGTACTAGGGGGATATAGCGATAAGGTGTATAGTGGGTAAGTGTGTTACTGGGTAGTGATAACACTATGGATGTCTGTATGTGTTGTACTTACATAGCAATATGGGAATGGTGGGTCGGCTCTGCCGGACTCCACATCGCTCCAGTCTATAGAATAGAAAAACGGATGCGATCTGATGGATGATGTAATGGCAGATCGGGCAGATGGAGATTTGCAGAGAAGCTAGAAAATGATAGAGACCATTAGTCATTATATTATGTATTATTACTGACAAGTTTTTACACAATGTCTATGGACTATTCCCATCTTATCTTCTATCTCTTTTAGTAATCCCCCCATCATACTTATCCATCTGATCTTACTCACCCCTTTTATGATGTCCATGGTATGACAGCAGATCCCAGGTGGAAAATAAGGGATGTCATCACGCAGAGACTGGTGGTATTCATCCATTGTGCCTTTGCAATAGAATGGCTGGTCACCTACACTCATTATATATAAGATGACGCCGAAGGAAAATGAGTCTGCCAGATGGTTGTAGCCTTTACTGTCCATTATCTGTGGAAACATGAGATTGGAGAGGAGCTTAATATACCGGGAAGGGGATTTACACACAGAGACTATGAGGACCGGTCTGTGATTAGATATCAGCAGGATACATTGGGATCAGATTATCCCTCAATCCTACTATTGGCATCAATCACACAGAGATGTTCCTTACCTCGGGCGCTATGTAACCCTTAGTGCCAACCTTGTTCTTCACTATGCCATCCTCAAATACATTCATGGCTGCTAAGCCAAAGTCGGAGATTTTGATGTGTCCGGTGTCTTGGAGGAGGATATTATCTGGCTTCAGGTCACTGCAGGGAGAAGGAGCAGACACTGATTGTGAGGACAATTCATGGAAAGAACTTTCTACAATAGATATGTAAGGAGACAACAGAGAGTCACAGGTGACAGATTTATGAAGGTGAAATGATTACCGATGTATGATGCCGCGTTCATGCAGGAACTGGAGTCCGCACACCATCTCTGCCGCAAAGAGTCTGTGGAGTAGAAAGGATGGATCAGTGGTTACATGCACAATCATACAGAGAACATGAGGAGATCACACACGTGTCCTTTTCATGTCATTATTTTCTCCTGTTGTCGTTGTCCATTGCTCTAGGACTACAGTGCGAGGGCAACGGATTATTAATATTCAGTATAAGACGTTTACCTTGTTGTCCTTGTGTTAAACAGCATTGAATCTGCCATGTGGTCAAACAGGTCTCCTCCGGCCATATAGTCCATGGCTATCACATACTCCAATGGTGATTCCATAAACGCCCGCATAGTCATTAGGTAGGGGCATCCTGCTGCCATTCTCAGGACTTCTAGCTCTGTAGAGAATATGTCCTCTCTACAATAACTTCTGTCCATGATTTTAATGGCCTGAAGTCCTTCATTAACCAGATCTAATGCCAAGATGACCTGGAGAAAAATCACAACAGATCAGACCAAACTCCCATCTATTAGTGTGTAGTAGTTCACTAGTTTATCTCATATATCATTACATATGAGAATCCTGTAATGAATATGTACAACCCTCCTGTGCATCTGGTGCAGGATACATTGATGAACATGGTGGAGGATAAATTCACACTTACATTTCCGAAGCCTCCCTTTCCAAGAACTTTCTGGAAGTCAAGGCTGTCAAAGTCAATAGTATTATTAGTGTTGACCACTTCTCTCAGGGGTGAAATACAGATTCTAGCATCACCGTGGTCTTCTGCTGGCATGTCTTCTATGTCAGGGGGTATCATAAGGCCTCCATCTGCTGAGAAAATACAAGATTTATTAAACCCTTTGCGAACACATAATGGAAATGTTTGTCATGTTGTGCATAAAATGTATGAAGCGGGCTCATTAGCTGAGCATGCACCATATCAGGCAGATGCTGGCTGTATTACATAGCTGACACTTGCCTATAACTGCAGCGACTGGAGCACACTCCTATTACTGTAGTTTAACCATTTCAATGCTGACAGTGATATTTAAATGAAGCTATTGCCGATTTGAGTGCACCAGCACCTATTAACCCCCCAGGACACTATTGCAGGGGGTCAATTGTTTAAAATGACTACCTGGGCCTACTGCTGAAAGCCCCAGTCTGTCACTTTTGGCCTAGTGTTAAGACCAGCCTGGCTTAATTTCATACGAGAATGTGAATTTATCTATATACAGTTCTACCACAGTATATAGTACAAGCGATCAGAAAATCACAGGTTTAAGTCCCCCAAGGAAACTAAAAAGTGAAGTAAATAAAAAAAATAGTTTAAAAAAGGGAAAATGTAAAAAATATTTGAATCACCAAATTGACATAATTATAATCATATTTATAAGCACATCTTGTATCACGACATCCGCATAAGTCCGATTTACAAAAATATAAAATTAAATATTGCAAACAGTGAACACTAACATGATAAAAAAATTAAACATTAGAATTGCATTTTTGGGGGGCGCTGTATCCACCTAAAAAATTGCAATAAAAAGATATCACAATGTCCTGTCTACCCAGGAAAGGTATCAATAAAAGCTACAGTTCACCACGCAAAAAATCATCAAGCCCTCACACATCTCCATCCAGCGATCACAATCACACAGTTCCAATGTCTCAGAACATGGCCACACAAACCATTTGTTTAAATAAAATTCTTAAGTATTTTTTAGAAACCCCTATGCAAGTTCAGCAGTATCATAGTGTAGCACCCTGAGGATTCGGCTGCTACAGGGGTATTGCACCTCAACCCAGAGGTGTGATATTCCACTCCCGGGTAAGGATGGAGTGTGGAACTGAGCTCGGTAGGCTGCATGCACTACATACATCCCATTTCCGAGGAGCAGGCCGACGGTACTCCCACTTAGAAATGTGCAGGTACGACCGAGTCTGTTCCTGGCTGGAGTGGGAGGGGGGTGGTACATCCCAAGTAGTGTAGGGGCAGATAGGGGGAGCAGCCTGGGTAAAGATAGGAGCTCATTGGGTGCTGGTCACCTGAGCTCACACATAGAGGGTGTATATAAGGTGGGCACCATCAAAGAACAGGGTCAGATGCAGAGAGTCAGATGCAGAGAGTCAGTGAGTTGCAGAGAACAAGTCAGGAGCAGAGGAGAGAAGAAAGACCCAGAGTGAGAGAGGAGAAAAGAGAGAGACCCAGAGGCACAGAAGAAAAGGACTCTGAGATCCCAACTAAAATCCCCGGGTGAAGAGTCGGCATCAGGGTACCGGAACCCAAGCTGGTGGGGGTAAAAACATTCCCCAGCCAGAGACCGGAGACCGTGGGCAGCGTTTGCCACGGTCACCCATCACATCCACCCCGAAGGCACACCACATGAAGGGTCAGGGAACCCAGGGCCAAGGGTGTCCCAACAGAAGGCCCGAGGGAGCTGGACCTAGGTGGATTACTGGTGGGGACGGCCAGAGAACGGGACAGAAGGAGAGCTCAGGGCCACGCTCCGGACTTGTTTGGGGGTTGGCTGGATCCAGGACCTGGTGGACGCAGCACGGCTCGGGTGGTCACTCGCAGCTGGAGTGACCAGTACAACATCTGCAGTAAGTAAACACCCTTAACTGCACAACCCGACTCTGTCTTCATTGCCGTCTGCACTGCACCACCACAACCCCCATCCTCTGCACCTGTCCCCTCTGAGGCTATACCCCTCCCGTTGGGGGTTATCCCACCAAGCTGCGCACCCACCATCAGCCTCAGCGGACCCTGCTGCAGCGGCGGCCACAGTGACCGCATCACAACGGGTGGCGTAGTCGACACAAAAGAACTCTTAATAACATCTGTAGGACTGCCACATAACACTGAGCTTGACGCCCTGGGCACGGGCCGGGTCACAGCCGCTCGGAGACTACAACCCCCCATCTGATCCAGTGCCGGGTATTCCCCTCAAAAAGGAATATGTCCCAGGGGGCGCGTCAATAGCTGTAACTGACATGGAGAATCATTTTGTCAGGTCATTTTTACCACTCAATGAACATCTAGAAAAAAACAATGTTGGAATCACTTTTTTTCCACAATTTTACCACAGATTAAATCTTTTTCCCCGTGTTCCAGAACATTGAATGGTAAAATAAATAATGTTCAAAACTACAGCTCGGCCACTAAAAAAACAAGTCCACATACAGCTACATTGCCAGAAAAATTAATAAATAAATAGTTATGGGTTTTCAAAGGAGGGGGAGAAAAAAAAAGGTTGCCTGGTCAATAAGGGGTTAACAAATGTAGCTCCAGAGAAAATATTATAATTTTAAATGGCATTATGTAAATGAGCAGGAAATGTCTAATATTTGGGCTCTCATTTATCAAAACTGTCCAATAGCAAAACTGTCCCTGTTGTCCATAGCAACGAATCACAACATAGATTCCATCTCTTAACATTCTATGGAACAATGAAAGCCGCATTGTGATTGGTTGCTATGGGCAACAAGGACAGTTTTTCTGCACTTGTGATAATTGATGCCAGTACATAATATTAGGAGTATAATCCTCCTCACCCCCAGTCTTATTACACTGAGCAGATCCATCTTACCTGGTCCATCTGTATCCAGTGATGTGTTTGGTGGAGAAACACTCAGCTGTTTGTTCTCTGGGATGGAGATGTTTTCAGCTGATGACCTCGACCTCCGCAATGCACCATTCCCATTTATAATGGATTTAGCGTAGATGAGACGTCTTCTACATTGGACAACCCAGTCTCTGCTGTTCCTGATCCTCTTCTGGGCTGCCACTCTTTGTAGTTTCGGTGCCTCCAGACTTTCAGATCTGGAGGATGTCACTTGTCTCGGTGTCTCTTGGAGAACCTCTTCCAGCTCTAACTCTGCGCTGATGTTTCTCCTCTTATTGAGGATGACATCTTTGTTCCTCCTCCTTATTTCAGGGACCAGATCTCCGAGTTTTTTCAAGGAGATAAGTATGGCCCTCTGAAGCTCAGCGGAGGCTGCAGAGTGAGACTCCATGAGGGTCTCCATTTTCCTTCTCTCTGTAAGGATCTCATGTCTTTTGGTCTTTCTCATTTTGTCCAGAGTTTGACGTTTGGACGCCATTTCTGAGGCGTCAGTGTCCACGTCCGGTAGTATAAAGCCTTTTCGCCCAATAGCGAACAATGGTACCTGCTCTTCATTTAATCCTCTCCTCTCACTGAGAACCCGATCTCTATGGGCTCTTCTTCTCTCTTTATCCATTTTATAATCAATTTTTGCTTCGTTCGTGACGAAAAACAAAAGGGGCTGCCTCACCCTTGGGAGTCTGTAAGGCAGTGATTTCCCTTAGGCCGGAACACTGGGATATAGAATACGGTGATGTCATCACATCACTTGTGACATCATTTTCATTCTGATCTCACCTCACAATGAGATAGATGGATAGATAGATAGATAGATAGATAGATAGATATATAGATAGATAGATAAGAAATAAGATAAAAAACAGCACAAGCAAAAAGTTTAGGTGAAAAGCCCCCTGTTATATACCAGTCCTCTTATATAATCCAAAAATATGGAGGCAGCACACAGATGAAGTAGAAAAATTTATATTATGTAATAGCCCATGTAGCTTCAGAAAGGTGCACAATACTGGACCGAAACGTCGCCACATGGGCTATTAAATAATAAAAAAAAAAAAATTCTTCAACTGTGTGCTGCCTCCATATTTTTGGATTAGATAGATAGATAGATATCAAATTTGGAGGATGATGAACCAAACTTTTGCTTATAAATAAATAAATATACATATATATGCACTGTGTGTTCAATTTGTATTTTTGATTATTCATTTTAATATTGAACAACTCCAGTGCAGTCGGTCAATTTAAAACGTTAATAAACCTGAACCCTGAATATTTAGGAAAATAAAAGTGAGGTTTTGTCTTTCTTATGAGAATATCTATGTGTGCAGAATTATTATTGTTTTTTTTAAACTCGTTTCTTGAAGAATCCTTTATAATAAATGTTACAAACATACAGCAATAAGATAGAAATCCGAATCCTGTTATAATCAGTAAATATCCATTTTAAAACAATGTTGCAGGTATTGCATCACACGTTTAACAATAGATAACTGCAATACAGTAAAATATTTAATATATATAATCGTCTTATCCTGTCTGTCTGTCCAGGAAATCCCGCGTCGCTGATTGGGCCAATCAGCGACGCGGGATTTCAGAAAAAGATGGCGGCCGTTAGCGGCTCATCTGCCGGACGGAAGTCAGCGGCGATGCAGCCGGGAGATGAGCGGCGCTAGCTGCTCATCTCCCCGCTGCTGGCAGCACAAGTACCCCGACGGGCGGCGCCGCTGACCTCCATGCGGCTACTGTCGGGAGATCAGCGGCTTGGGCCGCTGATCTCCCGACGGCAAGTGTGAAGGGAGGGACGGCAACGCTGCCCGGTCCTCAGTAATACGGTTCGCTGATTTAAACACCGCTCTGCTGATTGGTCGCGGCCGCTACCAATCAGCGAGATTGGCGCCAAATTTAAACAACGCTCTGCTGATTGGTCGCGGCCGCCAGCAGCGAACAATCAGGGAGATTGGCGCCAAATTTAAACACCGCTCTGCTGATTGGTCGCAGTCGCCACCAATCAGCATTATTGGCGCCAAATCTAAACCCCGCTCTGCTGATTGGTTGCGACCGCTGGCCGCGACCAGTCAGCGATATTGGCGCCAAATTTAAACACCGTTTTGCTGATTGGTCTCGGTCGCGACTAATCAGCGATTTTAGCGCCAAATTTAAACAAGCACTCCGGTCCTCACTAACACAGTTCGCTGAATGGTCGCGGCCGCCACCCGCAACCAATCACCGATATTGCCGCCAAATTTAAACACCGTTTTGCTGATTGGTCGCGGTTGCCGGCCGCGACCAATCAGCGATTTTGGCGCCAAATTTAAACAACGCTCTGCTGGATGCACCCGGTCGGCCGCGTACATATTGTAGAATACCCGATGCGTTAGAATCGGGCCACCATCTAGTATTAATATGTAGGACATTGAAGTATTGGAATTATGTGAATATTACAGAGATCAAAGTATTTATTATTCAAGACAGGAGGACAGTCTTCTTGATCCATTTTATATCAGGAATCTCATCATCCCATGTATTTAGGAACCTGGAGCACATCGAGCTGCTACATATTTTTTAATTTCTTTGATTATTATTATTTATTCTTTCTGAATAACCTATTATTTTTTATTCCTTATGGTTCATTTTTCATTATTTTTCTTTATTTTTCATCTTTTATCTTTATTTTTCCCCTTTTTTCATCTTTATTTTTTTATTTTATTTTATTTTTTATTAATTTTATTTTTTCCTTTCTTTTTTTTCATTTTCATTTTTATTTTATTTTTCTTTCCTCTTATTCAGTCTTTTCCTATGTTTTTTTCCCTTCCTCTACACTTTTTATCTGCTCCTAGCATGGTTTCATTTTCCACCTCTTTCTCTCTTCTGTTTTTTTATGACAATAAAACTACCCCTCCTGCTTTCCCACCCATTCCTCATGTTCTGCTCCATCCGTTAGTGGCCTGACATACAGTACAGACCAAAAGTTTGGACACACCTTCTCATTTAAAGATTTTTCTGTATTTTCATGACTATGAAAATTGTACATTCACACTGAAGGCATCAAAACTTTGAATTAACACATGTGGAATTATATACTTAACAAAAAAGTGTGAAACAACTGAAAATATGTCTTATATTCTAGGTTCTTCAAAGTAGCCACCTTTTGCTTTGATGACTGCTTTGCACACTCTTGGCATTCTCTTGATGAGCTTCAAGAGGTAGTCACCGGAAATGGTTTTCACTTCACAGGTGTGCCCTGTCAGGTTTAATAAGTGGGATTTCTTGCCTTTTAAATGGCGTTGGGACCATCAGTTGTGTTGTGCAGAAGTCTGGTGGATACACAGCTGATAGTCCTACTGAATAGACTGTTAGAATTTGTATTATGGCAAGAAAAAAGCAGCTAAGCAAAGAAAAACGAGTGGCCATCATTGCTTTAAGAAATGAAGGTCAGTCAGTGCGAAAAATTGGGAAAACTTTGAAAGTGTCCCCAAGTGCAGTTGCAAAAACCATCAAACGCTACAAAGAAACTGGCTCACATGAGGACCGCCCCAGGAAAGGAAGACCAAGAGTCACCTCTGCTTCTGAGGATAAGTTTATCCGAGTCACCAGCCTCAGAAATCGCAGGTTAACAGCAGCTCAGATTAGAGACCAGGTCAATGCCACACAGAGTTCTAGCAGCAGACACATCTCTTCAACAACTGTTAAGAGGAGACTTTGTGCAGCAGGCCTTCATGGTAAAATAGCTGCTAGGAAACCACTGCTAAGGACAGGCAACAAGCAGAAGAGACTTGTTTGGGCTAAAGAACACAAGGAACGGACATTAGACCAGTGGAAATCTGTGCTTTGGTCTGATGAGTCCAAATTTGAGATCTTTGGTTCCAACCACCGTGTCTTTGTGCGACGCAGAAAAGGTGAACGGATGGACTCTACATGCCTGGTTCCCACCGTGAAGCATGAAGGAGGAGGTGTGATGGTGTGGGGGTGCTTTGCTGGTGACACTGTTGGGGATTTATTCAAAATTGAAGGCATACTGAACCAGCATGGCTACCACAGCATCTTGCAATGGCATGCTATTCTATCCGGTTTGCGCTTAGTTGGACAATCATTTATTTTTCAACAGGACAATGACCCCAAACACACCTCCAGGCTGTGTAAGGGCTATTTGACCAAGAAGGAGAGTGAAGGGGTGCTACGCCAGATGACCTGGCCTCCACAGTCACCAGACCTGAACCCAATCGAGATGGTTTGGGGTGAGCTGGACCGCAGAGTGAAGGCAAAAGGGCCAACAAGTGCTAAGCATCTCTGGGAACTCCTTCAAGATTATTCTAAGACCATTTCCGGTGACTACCTCTTGAAGCTCATCAAGAGAATGCCAAGAATGTGCAAAGCAGTCATCAAAGCAAAAGGTGGCTACTTTGAAGAACCTAGAATATAAGACATATTTTCAGTGGTTTCACACTGTTTTGTTAAGTATATAATTCCACATGTGTTAATTCATAGTTTTGATGCCTTCAGTGTGAATGTAAAATACAGAAAAATCTTTCAATGAGAAGGTGTGTCCAAACTTTTGGTCTGTACTGTATATGATAAGGTTCCGCTTTGTATCTTATTTTACAGTTTGGGATAAATTAGTTCTAGATCAGGACTCTCCAGTGGACTTTGACTTGGGGCTTCTTTGTGACCACCATTCAATCCCCCCACCTTCTATGTACCATCTGTTTCATTTTTTATAGTCCCATGTTAAGTATTGCTTATTTCTATTTTGCGTTGTACCCTGCATATTTATTTCCCCATAGAGACATAGTATCTTCTACACTATATATATTTTGGAGTTAGGGACCTGCCTACCTCCAACCCTGGTCTTCATGTATATTGTTTGGTGGCTCTTACAAACTGCAATACATATATATTTTTCACCATTGCTCATAGACTTGGTGTCTGTATCTGCCAGATCTTGTGGTCCTCACTTAAGCATTACGTCATATCTATCTTTATAGTTTCATGTTCTGTATTATATTTCTGATGTTAAGTCTTTTGTTTTTTTATTTGTTGTGTGGCGCCCCTGAGGGTTCAGTCGCCACAGGGGTACTGCACGTCAGATAGAGATGTGGTATCTCCTCTCCCAAGTAAGGATGGAGCATCACTCAGAACCCCACTTCGCACTCAACACTACACCACTCCTGTCCTGTAGGGGGCCTAAATGCACCAGGGTGCTGCCCTGGCCCGGGATAGAGGAGATGGGGGGTAACCAAAGATAGGGGGAACCAAGTAGTGGGTGAGGGTGGAGGAAACACTTACAGGAAGCACTTATAGAACCATATATAATAAATGGCCATCTTTAGTTCAAGGTCTTTTGATTGTGGTCTTCTGTCAGGGTCCAGCAAGAGTCTGCAGCTGGCTGAAGATTCACGGTCCTCGTTCTCTGGCCTTGAGACGAGGAGCGGGTCAGGGTTAACCAGTTTCTCTGCCCGGTCAGGGTCCTGTTCTAAGAAGGCCTTGGAGGGGAGCAGAGGAGATAGGCTCCACAGGCAAAAGGATCCCAGGGGAATACGGACGGAGCGGAGTCGCCACCTGTATTCTTCACTCTGGCTTAGCCAGAGGGATTCCTTCTGCAAGAGGGGTGACCGGCTCCCGATATCTGACTGTGTACTTCACGTCACTGTTGGAAAAGCCCGGCGGCTTAGTGGATCCCAGGGAGGAACACAAGCGGGAGGAGAGAAAAAGGAGAGGAACACACCAGCGGGGTCTTGACAGGTGCCCTTGATCTACCTGGGAAGTGCTGAACCCCCTACCCGGTGACCGCAGTACGCCGTGTGTAGCAGAGAGAAGCTTTGCGGCTGAAAGTACATCTAAAGTGAGTAAAGACCAGGATGACTTCATCCACCGCCTCCGCTTGTTTATTCCTGCGCGGCACTGCACCCACCATACCTTCACACAGATCGTTCATTGATCACTGCCCTGAGGCCTACTCCGCCTGTGGGGAGTAGTACCAAACCGAGCTGCCATAACATCAGCCTCAGAGGACTGTTGCAGCGCTCGTGGCCTTCACCAGAAACCACAGGTGGCGAAGTCAAACAACCACTCATCCAATTGCCCATATTTTTCATGTGACAGCCCTGGGCACGGAACGGTCCAAGGCCACGACTGCATCCCCGCGACATCTGCAAGGCTCCGAGTATCCCCCATAGCCCAGGGAGGGCGATTCAGTTACCTCTACAGTATATGTTTGACAAAGGTCTTTGATGATGGAAACGTTACATGTAATACACACTGTCCATATGGACCACTGCAATAAAAGATTCACGTTTTTCACTCTACTCACCTCAGAGTGACGGATTCTTTCTACTATTTGATTGATACGGATTGGGATCCTATCCGGGGACCTACAATTACCAGGAGTGCTGTATTTTATTGCTACTACTTAATAACATCACTGTTTTATCTGCGGCAGATCTAGCGGTTCTCTGAATGCTGAGCTCTGTATATCACCGCCCACACCACTGATTGGCAGCTTCCTGTGTACTCTGTGCATAGGCAGAAAGCTGCCAATCAGTGGTGGGGGCTATGTTGGATTACCTGGCAACTAGTGTTGAGCATTCCGATACTGAAATATCGGGTATCGGCCGATATTCGCGGTATCGGAATTCCGATACTTAATTCCGATACTATTGCAATATCGTATACCGGAATCGGAAGTTCCCATAATGCAATGAGACATTTTCATTTTATTCAGCCAATGAGGATCCTAAGAAGTGTGGGCACATCCTGTTAGGCATGTAGGCATCTTAACTAATGGCATGGCTGTGATTGGCTGCTGAAATGATGTCATGATGCACTATAAAAGCCACCGCCGCCATTTTGAGCTCACTCTGCTGTGAATTCAGTTAGGGATAGGACGCTGTTGTTCTGAGGGACAGTTTTAGCTACCTATTTGCTCTATACTGCTTTACCCAAGCTACTTTCTAAATCACTGTGCCTTGCAGTGCTAGTGCACAGTTCCCTGTGCTGTTCACCGCTATCTGCAAGGTCTGTGTGTGTGAGTGCAGCTCACCCTGTAGTGTGTGCTTCAGCCAAGTCTGGTTGTAGTGCACTCAGTGTGTGTCACTGCCTCATACATTGTCCTTTTTTGCCAATTCATAATTTTTCCTGATATCTCCTATTAGTGTGGTGGTTCCATCTGTATTCAGCTAAATTGGTTCCAAACACACTATATAGGAGTAGATAGAGAAATTTTTTTCCGTCTTGCAGCACTAGTGCACAGTGCTCTGCATCTGTACTGTTCACCGCTGTCTGCAAGGTCTGGTGTGTGAGTGCAGCTCACCCTGTAGTGTGTGCTTCAACCCCGTCTGGTTGTAGTGCACTCAGTGTGTGTCACTGCCTCATACATTGTCCTTTATTGCCAATTCATAATTTTTCCTGATATCTCCTATTAGTGTGGTGGTTCCATCTGTATTCAGCTAAATTGGTTCCAAACACACTATATAGGAGTAGATAGAGAATTTTTTTCCGTCTTGCAGCACTAGTGCACAGTGCTCTGCATCTGTACTGTTCACCGCTGTCTGCAAGGTCTGGTGTGTGAGTGCAGCTCACCCTGTAGTGTGTGCTTCAACCCCGTCTGGTTGTAGTGCACTCAGTGTGTGTCACTGCCTCATACATTGTCCTTTATTGCCAATTCATAATTTTTCCTGATATCTCCTATTAGTGTGGTGGTTCCATCCATATTCAGCTAAATTGATTCCAAACACACTATATAGGAGTAGATAGAGGAGCCTTTCTGCAGCATTGGGCCCTGCAGCCCCAGCCAGATTAGTATTAGCCTATTTTTTGCAGCCTCATCTATTGCATTGTAGGTTACCTTCCTACATTGTAATAGCTACAAAAAGTTTGTGATACTATCGTTATTACATCTTTAGGCACATCCAGTGTCTTTTTGTGACAAAAAAAACCTAAATAAAGTTCACCAAACACTCCACTTTACAGTTGTGTAGGCCACATTAGCTCATATTAAAGTCTAGTCCACACTTTATAAAATTAGTGTTTCTTATACCTGTTAGCAGCTGTTCAGGAATAAGCACACTAAGCCCTTAGTACTTTTCTGCCTATCTTTATCAGTCTACCAAGATGAAGAAGGCAGGGAGTAAGGCATGTGGTCGTGGTCGTGGGCGTGGGCGTGGAGTTTCTGCAGGGAGAGGACGTGAGGATTCTGTGCCTGCAGGGAGAGGACGTGGGGATTCTGTGCCTGCTGCGGGCACCAGTGACTCAGCATCCCCCAGTTTTACCAGGGAACAGTCCTTTATGCGCAGCTTTGTAGGAGCTAGCCGTACCCCACTGCTGCGCGAGGACCAAATTGAAGCCGTTGTCGGATGGATGGCAGCTAACGCATCGACTTCAATTAGTTCCAGATCCTCTCAGGTCCTGAGCACTGAAGAGCACCCATCTGTCTCTTCACCACCTGCCAAATTGCCCAGGCAGTCAGAGAGCCCTGGACAGGAGCCATCTCTACTTCTGTTCTCTGAATCTCTTGGCTTGGAAAGAGGGGGCCAGCCAAGCAGAATTCGAGAATTTGAAGAAGAGGTAGTATGCAGTGATGCGCAACCGTTTTGTCTCTCTGAATCTGAAGAGGCGGGTGGGCCAGTGCCTATGGTCAGCAGCACACCTCAGTACGCATCTGATGATGAGACTCAGGTGCCACTTTCTGGTGCGTACTGTGCTGTCGAGACTACCCAGGAGAAGCAGTTGTTTGAAGAGGGTGGTGTAGATGATGAGGTCCTTGACCCATCATGGCGTGAGGGACAGGAAGGTGGTGGGAGCAGCTCTGAGGAAGAGATTCCCCGAACGGCCCAAAAAGGAGGGAGAGGGAGGGGGCAGACTTGGTTGCCTGTAGCCTCCACTTCGGCACCCATTAGGAGCATGGCTCTTCCAAAATCCAAAGCGGGCGCTCCCAAGACTTGCAGTGCCTGGTCCTTTTTTGACACAGTTGCAGATGACATTTGCTTTGTCAAATGCAAGCTGTGTAATCAGAAGGTGAAAAGAGGGAAAAGTGTCAGCAACCTCAATACCACAAATATGTGGAAACATGTGCGGACCAAGCACGTGGTGGAGTTACACAAACACACTGAAGACCTAGGCCAACCTACAGCGCCACCTACCACCTCTTCAGCTCGTGTTGTAGCCTCTTCCTCCAGCTCACACACAGCTGGTTCGGCTTCCTCACAGGATCGCCATGGAAGAATCTCTGGCACTGTTGTACAGAGACACAGTGTAATTCCACCCACAGCACCACTTTCCCAGTCATCCTCACACTCCCAGGCCAGTCTACAGCCATCGTTAGCACAGGCATGGGAGAAAAGGCGCCCATACTCGGCAAACCACCCCCGAGCACAGGCTCTGAATGCTGGCATTGCTAAACTACTGGCCCTTGAAATGCTATCATTCAGGCTGGTGGAGACTGACACATTCCGTAACTTTATGGCATTGGCAGTCCCACAATACAACGTGCCCAGCCGCTTTTATTTCAGCAGGCAAGCCGTCCCTGCCCTGCAACATCATGTGGAGGGAAAAATTAAACATGCGCTACAAAACGCCGTCAGTAGCAAGGTCCACCTGACCACTGATGCGTGGACCAGTAAGCATGGACAGGGACGATACCTTTCCCTCACTGCCCATTGGGTAAATGTTGTGGAGCCGGGTACAGATCTTGAGAGTGGCGCTGTACGTGTTCTGCCAACTCCAAGGATTGCAGGAATCCAGTCTGTACACATTGACTCCTCCTCATACTCCAGTTCCTCTGAATCAGCGCTGCAGGAGCCGTCACGGTCTACCTCCACATCGACCCGTGAACGGTTACCTGTTATGATGACCGATATGAGCACAGCCGTGGCCAAACGTCAACAGGCCGTATTAAAATTAATTTCTTTGGGGAATCGAAGCCACACAGCGCAGGAGCTCTGGAATGCCATCAAGCAGCAGAGTGACGTGTGGTTTGTGCCAGCGAATCTCCAGCCAGGCATGGTAGTGTGTGACAATGGCCGAAATCTGGTGGCAGCTCTGGGCCTAGGCAACCTCACTCACATCCCATGTCTGGCACATGTGCTCAACTTGGTCGTGCAGAGTTTTTTGAGGGACTATCCGGATCTTGATGCACTGCTTCACAAGGTCCGCATAGAGTGCGCTCACTTGCGGCGTTCCAGCAATGCAAGATCACGCATTGCAGCTCTGCAGCGCCGATTATGTCTTCCGGAACATCGCATCATATGTGACCTACCCACCAGGTGGAATTCAACGTTACATATGTTGGAGAGGTTGTGTGAGCAGCAGGCAGCAGTAATGGAGTACCAGCTGCAGCAGGCGCAAACAAGTCGCAGTGCGCGCCGTTCACACTTCACCACCACTGAGCGGGCCTCTATGAAGGACATTTGCCACGTTTTGCGTGCCTTCGATTATTCCACGCGGATGGCGAGTGCAGATGATGCACTAGTCAGCATGACTATCCCCCTTATCTGCCTGCTTGAAAAAACACTGCAAGCACTAAGGGACGAGGTTTTGGAAGAGGTGGAGGATGAGGAGTCACAAATGCCATCTGCTTCTCTACAGTCTGCGCAACGTGGTTCCTCACAAAGGCCTAGGCAGGGGACACTTTGTGAGGAGGATGAGGAGGAGTCAATGGATGAGGAAGACATCTGTCCAGAGGAGGGAGGTACACAATGCTCTAGTAGTCAGTATCTAGAGCGAGGGTGGGGTGATGCAGAGCAGGCAGAGATCACGCCTCAAGCAGGGGACAGCGTTTCTTGGCCAGTTGGCAGTCTGCAGCACATGGTTGATTTCATGCTGCAGTGCCTCAGAAACGACCGCCGCATCGCCCACATTCTCAACACGGCTGATTATTGGGTGTCCACCCTCCTAGATCCTCGCTACCGGGACAACTTACAAAGCCTCATAACACCATTGAACCGGGAGCGTAAAATGCGGGAGTACCAAGACGCACTGGTGCATTCCATCATGTTCTCCATTCCAACCGAGAGCAGTGCTGCTAGTGCTTTACAAAGCAGCTCAGTGCGTCGAGGCAGTGGAGGAAGCTCTGCACAAAGAGGGAGCAGAAGCAGCGCCTCAGCACAAGGCAAGACCAGTATGGCCGAAATGTGGCAAAGTTTTGTGTCCCCGCCGCCACAAATGTCTACACCATCACAGACAGCTCCAGTCAGCAGGAGGCAACGTTTCCGTCAGATGGTGACAGACTACATGTCTTGCCCTCTTAGTGTACTCCCAGACGGCTCTTCTCCCTTCAAGTTTTGGGTCTGTAAGCTGGATACATGGCCAGAGCTTAGTCAGTATGCACTGGAGGTGCTAGCTTGCCCTGCTGCTAGTGTATTATCGGAACGCGTCTTTAGTGCCGCAGGTGGTGTACTAACAGACCGTCGCATGCGACTATCCTCCGATAACGTTGACCGGCTTACTTTTCTCAAAATGAACAAGGCCTGGATCTCTCATGAATTTGCCAGTCCTCTTCCAGAATAAATAATTGGTTGGCAACAGTATCCAGGTCTCCTGTTCTGTTCATGTTTCTACCACCTGAACTGTAATCCCTGAGCTCCAACACCGCCAGTTGGCGCTCGGAAGTGCCGTCTGCACAGTCAACACTTGCTGCCGTGTTATTGGGGTTCAGTAACGTCAGCTGTTCTCCTGCTGTGCGGACGGCAATTTCTCCTGATTTGTCCACATCCACTGTACTACACATTTTAAAGTTGCTCCAATTACTCCTCTGGCTCCTCTGTTTTCATTCTTATCCCTGGGCTCCAGCACCGCCAGTTGGCGCTCGGAAGTGCTGTCTGCACAGTCAACACTTGCTACCATGTTATTGGGGTTCAGTAACGTCAGCTGTTCCCCTGCTGTGCGGACGGCAATTTCTCCTGCTCTGTCCACATTCTCACTACTACAGATTTTAAAGTTGCTCCAATTACACCTCTGGCTCCTCTGTTTTCATTCTTATCCCTGGGCTCCAGCACCGCCAGTTGGCGCTCGGAAGTGCCGTCTGCACAGTCAACACTTGCTGCGGTGTTATTGGGGTTCGGTAACGTCAGCTGTTCCCCTGCTGTGTTCACGGCAATTTCTCCTGCTCTGTCCATATTCACTGTGCTACTTATTTAAAACTTGCTCCAATTACACCTCTGGCTCCTCCGTTTTTAGTATTTACCCTGGGCTCCAACACCGCCAGTTGGCGCTCGGAAGTGCTGTCTGCACAGTCAACACTTGCTGCCGTGTTATTGGGGTTCAGTAACGTCAGCTGTTCTCCTGCTGTGCGGACGGCAATTTCTCCTGCTTTGTCCACATCCACTGTACTACACATTTTAAAGTTGCTCGAATTACACCTCTGGCTCCTCTGTTTTCATTCTTATCCCTGGGCTCCACCACCGCCAGTTGGCGCTCGGAAGTGCCGTCTGCACAGTCAACACTTGCTGCCGTGTTATTGGGGTTCAGTAACGTCAGCTGTTCTCCTGCTGTGCGGACGGCAATTTCTCCTGCTTTGTCCACATCCACTGTACTACACATTTTAAAGTTGCTCGAATTACACCTCTGGCTCCTCTGTTTTCATTCTTATCCCTGGGCTCCAGCACCGCCAGTTGGCGCTCGGAAGTGCCGTCTGCACAGTCAACACTTGCTACCATGTTATTGGGGTTCAGTAACGTCAGCTGTTCCCCTGCTGTGTTCACGGCAATTTCTCCTGCTCTGTCCATATTCACTGTGCTACTTATTTAAAACTTGCTCCAATTACACCTCTGGCTCCTCCGTTTTTAGTATTTACCCTGGGCTCCAATACCGCTAGTTGCTGCTCAGAAGTGCCGTCTGCACAGTCAACGCTTGCTCCAGTGTTATTGGGATTCAGTAACGTCAGCTGATCCCCAGCTGTGTGTCCGGCAAATTCTCCTGCTTTGTCCACATCCACTGTAGTACGGATTTAAAACCTCCTCCAAATACACCTCTGGCTCTTCTGTTTTTAGTATTTACCCTGGGCTCCAGCACCGCCAGCTGGTTCTCGGCAGTTCCATTGGCTCTTGTACCTTCTGCTACCCATCCGGGTTCCAGTACCGTCAGCTGGTTCTCGGCAGTGTCTTTGGCACGGGTACTCCCTCCTGCCCAGCCTGGTTCCAGCACGCCAGCTGTTTCCGGGTAGTGTCAACGTCACTTTGCCTCCAATGCGTTGTCCTGTCGTGTTGCGGTCGGGTTAGCCGACTCTATGGTGCCTGCAGTTTAGGTGACTCCTATGTGGGCTGCGGGATCTGGCAATGAAGGCTGGTTCCATAGTGCCAATAGGACAAGCACCCTCTGTAGGACTGTGGGTTTTGGTAACTGCGGCCGGCTCGCGGCCTTGAACTTTTTTTTTACATGGGTACCTTCTGCTACCCATCCGGGTTCCAGTACCGTCAGCTGGTTCTCGGCAGTGCCTTTGGATTAGGTGCCTCCTTCTCGGTATCCAAGTTCCACCAACGTCTGCTGGTCCTTGGTAGTGCTTTCTGGCACAGGTACCTCCTGCTTAGTAACCGAGTTCCAGTAACATCAGCTGGTCCTCGGTAGTTCCATTGGCTCTTGTACCTTCTGCTACCCATCCGGGTTCCAGTACCGTCAGCTGGTCCTCGGTAGTTCCATTTGCTCTTGTATCTTCTGCTACCCATCCGGGTTCCAGTACCGTCAGCTGGTCCTCGGTAGTTCCATTTGCTCTTGTATCTTCTGCTACCCATCCGGGTTCCAGTACCGTCAGCTGGTTCTCGGCAGTGCCTTTGGATTAGGTGCCTCCTTCTCGGTATCCAAGTTCCACCAACGTCTGCTGGTCCTTGGTAGTGCTTTCTGGCACAGGTACCTCCTGCTTAGTAACCGAGTTCCAGTAACATCAGCTGGTCCTCGGTAGTTCCATTGGCTCTTGTACCTTCTGCTACCCATCCGGGTTCCAGTACCGTCAGCTGGTCCTCGGTAGTTCCATTTGCTCTTGTATCTTCTGCTACCCATCCGGGTTCCAGTACCGTCAGCTGGTCCTCGGTAGTTCCATTTGCTCTTGTATCTTCTGCTACCCATCCGGGTTCCAGTACCGTCAGCTGGTTCTCGGCAGTGCCTTTGGATTAGGTGCCTCCTTCTCGGTATCCAAGTTCCACCAACGTCTGCTGGTCCTTGGTAGTGCTTTCTGGCACAGGTACCTCCTGCTTAGTAACCGAGTTCCAGTAACATCAGCTGGTCCTCGGTAGTTCCATTGGCTCTTGTACCTTCTGCTACCCATCCGGGTTCCAGTACCGTCAGCTGGTCCTCGGTAGTTCCATTTGCTCTTGTATCTTCTGCTACCCATCCGGGTTCCAGTACCGTCAGCTGGTTCTCGGCAGTGCCTTTGGATTAGGTGCTTCCTTCTCGGTATCCAAGTTCCACCAACGTCTGCTGGTCCTTGGTAGTGCTTTCTGGCACAGGTACCTCCTGCTTAGTAACCGAGTTCCAGTAACATCAGCTGGTCCTCGGTAGTTCCATTGGCTCTTG
Organism: Phyllobates terribilis; assembly: GCF_046119375.1. NCBI lineage: Eukaryota > Metazoa > Chordata > Amphibia > Anura > Dendrobatidae > Phyllobates > Phyllobates terribilis. The sequence continues at coordinate 453,169 of NW_027363101.1, read as the reverse complement.
TACCTTCTGCTACCCATCCGGGTTCCAGTACCGTCAGCTGGTCCTCGGTAGTTCCATTTGCTCTTGTATCTTCTGCTACCCATCCGGGTTCCAGTACCGTCAGCTGGTTCTCGGCAGTGTCTTTGGCACGGGTACTCCCTCCTGCCCAGCCTGGTTCCAGCACGCCAGCTGTTTCCGGGTAGTGTCAACGTCACTTTGCCTCCAATGCGTTGTCCTGTCGTGTTGCGGTCGGGTTAGCCGACTCTATGGTGCCTGCAGTTTAGGTGACTCCTATGTGGGCTGCGGGATCTGGCAATGAAGGCTGGTTCCATAGTGCCAATAGGACAAGCACCCTCTGTAGGACTGTGGGTTTTGGTAACTGCGGCCGGCTCGCGGCCTTGAACTTTTTTTTTACATGGGTACCTTCTGCTACCCATCCGGGTTCCAGTACCGTCAGCTGGTTCTCGGCAGTGCCTTTGGATTAGGTGCCTCCTTCTCGGTATCCAAGTTCCACCAACGTCTGCTGGTCCTTGGTAGTGCTTTCTGGCACAGGTACCTCCTGCTTAGTAACCGAGTTCCAGTAACATCAGCTGGTCCTCGGTAGTTCCATTGGCTCTTGTACCTTCTGCTACCCATCCGGGTTCCAGTAACATCAGCTGGTCCTCGGTAGTTCCATTGGCTCTTGTACCTTCTGCTACCCATCCGGGTTCCAGTACCGTCAGCTGGTTCTCGGCAGTGCCTTTGGATTAGGTGCCTCCTTCTCGGTATCCAAGTTCCACCAACGTCTGCTGGTCCTTGGTAGTGCTTTCTGGCACAGGTACCTCCTGCTTAGTAACCGAGTTCCAGTAACATCAGCTGGTCCTCGGTAGTTCCATTGGCTCTTGTACCTTCTGCTATCCATCCGGGTTCCAGTACCGTCAGCTGGTCCTCGGTAGTTCCTCAGCTTTCTTGTACCTTCTGCTACATTTCCAAGTTCAAGCTTTTTGAAATGGTTCTTGGTAATCACTCTGGATCTCCCTGACGAGGACCCTGAAGACGAGGACCCTGAAGACCAACCCTAAGAAGACGAGGACCCCGAAGACAATGACCCTGAAGACGAGGACCCTGAAGACCACCCCGAAGAAGACGAGGACCCTGAAGACCACCCCGAAGAAGACGAGGACCCTGAAGACCACCCCGAAGAAGACGAGGACCCCGAAGACGAGGACCCAGAAGACCAACCCGAAGAAGACGAGGACCCCGAAGACGAGGACCCCCGAAGACGACGACCCTGAAGACCACCCCGAAGAAGACCAAGAAGATGACCCTGAAGAAGTTGACCAAGAAGACAAAGAAGAGAAGACAAGCACCAAGATACAGAAAAACAAGAGACAGAAAACCAAGAAGCAGAAATACAAGAAGCTGCAGAACAAAAAGCGGAAGAACATTAAGCATAAGACTAAAAATCAGAGCAAAAGATAATATCTAAATTATAAGCAGAAGATGACTAAGCAGTGTATGGGGGTGAGTCCGTTCCTCCTCGTGGTGCCCCTGGAAAAGACCTGCTGCTGCAGGCCAAACTGAACGCGGACAAATCCTGTTGTAAATCTTTTGTGACGGGCAGAACGAAAGGTGTAATGTCCAACCTTTTATAGATAACAACTACAGGAATGCCTGTCACAAATAAGAATATGATGAAGAAGAAGAATATGAAGAAGATGAAGAAGTAGAATATGAAGAATGTAAAAAAAAGAATAATACGAAGAAGGTGAAGAAGAAGAAGGTGAAGAAGAAGTGGATGAAAAAGATGCTGAGGATGATGAAGGAGAAAGTGTGGGAGAAGTAAAAAAGAAGGTGAAGAGCATGGAAGTAGTGAAACATAAATATCTGACAAAATATAAAAATACTTAACATAGTTAATATTTCCGTAACTCAGAACATAATAAAAAAATATTAATTCCTGCTATTCCATTTGACTGGGCTAAACCTCTATGCCTTTATTGTCTCCCCCACCTCCCCCAATACATTCTACATTATTCTTAGTTGTTTTCCTTCATGTAGAAATAACCTACAAGGAAAGAAAGGGTTTATTTTAATTCCGATATTTATGTCCCATTGACTTGCATTGGTTTCCGGTATCGGAATCGGCGATATCCGATACTTTTTCGGTATCGGTCCGATCCAATCCGATCCGATATTTCCCGATATCGGAAGGTATCGCTCAACACTACTGGCAACAGGTTTACTAGTCATCTAATGATAATTTCCTGCTGATACTATTGTAAAAAACTGGCAAGTCCTTCGGTCGACAAAATGGACCAAGGAAATAGAGGTAGAAACCACTGTAGCACATTCTATTATTATTATGATGATGATTCAAACGTGAATAACTGCATTTATAATTCTGCTGGTAAGTTTTGGAAACAATCAGAAAGCTGGATGGATTGATGGCTCCCAATCAGAAGAGCTCTTGTAACGCAGAAAGGTATTTTGTTATTCCTATATCAGATGAATGTACAGAGGCTGATGACATCTCATTAATGCAAATGATCAGAGTAAGCTCCGCACAGACACTGAAGTGGCAGGGAATGCTGGGGGATTTCAGCTTTACAGAAAGACTTCAGCTTTATCTACTGTCATGTAAAGCCCTTTCCTCATTAGCCTGAACACATGAGTGAACAGAGTCACAGCCTCCAGTATCCCTGAGTGCAATTTTTCTAGTCTGATTTTCTAGTCTGTTTTGCTTCAATTTCCTATAAAATGAAGGTCCTCTATGATCCTAACCCTATAAAAACAACCCCAATAAGGTCATAGGATTAGACCACATCCATTTTGCTGGGATATCCCAGAGTGAATACTCATTGTTGGTCTGATGTATTGACCAAGCTCTCAATATGGCTAATTTATCCTTCACCCCTGGTGAGCGGGTTCTTCAGACCTGGGTGGTGTCAAGGTGATTTGGAGATCTACGCAGAGTGATGTGGATCCAAGGAGGCGTTTCAACCTATGGGTTTATCCTCTGCTTAGCCAACAGGTCTCTAAAGGCCACTTCTTACTGGCTGTATGGGGAGCTACAGCGCAACCCTGACAGATTGTTCTCATTTTGCCGCATGCACCTTGTAACCATTGATCGCCTGTTGGAGGAGCTTCATCCTGGCCTTTAGTTCCTAAACACAACAATTAGGCGCTGTATTTCGGTAGAGGAACATCTTTTTATCGCCCTCAGGTGAGTTTAAACTGTGCCATTTGATTTGATTCTAGTGGTGCTTAATTTATAAGGAGGTGCTGCCGCCCTTCCTTTGCGGAGTGCTATGGCTCCTCACAAGCTTGCCTCTGTCTTTAGGTAAAACGTTCCTGTAAGCAAACCAAGAGATTTGTGCACAATCAGCTCTGCTAGGCCACATAAATGGAACCAGTATGGCGGGCCTTCATCTCATTTTATATATGATGGGTTCTGGCGTCCATGTCACTTGTAGATACATAAATGTGTTTTTTACATTTTAATAGCTTGTGCAAATACAGAATGATTTGACTCACATTATGAGATGTCCTTCCCCTCCTATTAATTATATACTGTGGTTACCAGGCTCCATATAATTGCCATCAGTCCACATAACAATTGTTCCACTAAACCACCCAAAAAGCAATATAATGTTCAAGCACCTTGTGATTTATAGTTGATGCCAGTGTGGCCCTAAACAGTGGTGTGATTGGAGGCAGTTGGGCCCCGGTGCAAGATTTGGATGGCCCACCATCCTGATTTTTTATATACGTATATATATATATATATATATATATATATATATACAGTATATACTGTACATATATATACAGTATAGTGAAAAGGCAACGTTTCGTTCCAAGTGTGGAACTTTCTCAAGCAGTGCAATGGTATATATTGATATATTAAATAGGTGCAGCAATGATATCAATAAATAAACATTCCAGCACATCATAAAAATTACATATATAAAGAGCTTACATAAGATCCTTCCATTTTTATCCCAATTCCACAAAATGCTTTCACATAGGTAAATCTAATTTCTTTTTCCTAATTGTATATCGATGGTGGTTTATTCTAGTTTTAAAATCCCAAGTTGTTTTCCCCACATATAACAATTTACATGGGCATTGTAAAACATAGATAACATATTCACTATCACATGCCATATAGAACTTAGTATTAAATATTGTTTGAGACATGGGATTGTTGGAAATTCTCACCCTTTAACATATACATGTTACACGCACGCCTCTAGGTTCAGGTAGGGGCGAAACAGGTTACATCCTGGGGGAACAGTTACTCAGGGAGACCATAGACCATGTGCTGCAGCTTCTCTCAGGCACACAGGGGTATTGACCCTCAGGCACAAACACGTAGGTTGTTTCACTTGGTGACCAGACACACTTGACAAGAGTCCTTATAAACGGTAGAACAGTAGCTTTTAATAAGAAACCGCACAGCCAGTGCAAGTTAAGTCTTATGAGCAACAGACTCCAGTAACAAACAATACAGTTTCCTTAGCAGCACAGCAGTGCACAGTCTTCCCAGTAGTACAGAACAGCACAGTTCTAATGCAAAGGCACATTAATGAACACAGCATTCTTTACAGCAGAGGGAGATGGAGGAGGGGGGATGGGTTTGCTGAGGGAGATGATCCCTGTGACACTATTTCTTACAGTCCTTATCTGTCTGCCTGACAATACTCTGCACTGTTAGTTCAGGAACTCTTCCTGACCTGTGCTTAGCTTCACTCCTGACTTGAATCCTTTTCACTTGCAGTGGTGCTTCTGTGAGATACAGAACACACACACCACCTTTCTCTTTGGCTCCAGCCAGACAGTACACAACTTCCCCACAATCCCCCTGGGGCTCTGCTAAAACACTCCCCTTCTCCTGTGACTGTGTTAAACCCTCTAGTTGCTGGATGCTTCTGGAGCACAACACTTCCTGTCTCATGTACCTGTGTTACTTCTAATAGTTGCTGAATGCTTTTAAAGCAACAGCCCTACTTCTGCATGCCACACATTTCCCTCCTTTTTGAATGTCGTCCTCGACATTCGTCTTAATTGATCAATCTAACCAATTCTGAGACAGTGGTGAAAGTTGAATAACTTTATATGCAAATTGGCATTGTGAAATTAGTATAACGTTCATAAACATTGATAACAACCTAATCTTATAACCTTTTTCTTGTAGGATGCCTATAAGAAATAAACAATTAACACAATTAAAACACTCAGCATCTCTTCAGCTGGAGCTTTTCGTACGTCTTCAACCAGCTCTCTCTCTCTATGCTTTAACAGTTCTTTGTTTCTACAAAGTCTTTTAAGGAAAATGAAAGCATGAAAACAAGTCTTTCCACCAGGCAACATCTTCAATACTGCCTCACGTTGGTGAATACCACTCAAGTGGGCTTACCTAGTCCACAGGCAGAGATACCTGTTTCCTGTCGACAGTCCTTGGCACTTGACTCGGTTCAGCAAGTGTCTCATACGTCAGCATCATGGGCTTCCTCACTTCTCGCGTCGACATCCTCCTGGTGGGTTGTTCCTCAGAGACCACGGGTTCTTCGGTCACAGAAGTTTCTTCCGCCGCACTCATTTCCCGTGCATCCTCAAATGCTCATGGAGCTGCCTCTGTAAGTTCCTGTACTTCTCCTGAGTCGCTTGTTTCCACACAGTCTGGTAATTTTGCTCCTCCTGAGTCTCTATCGGTCTCTTCAGGAGCCAGTGTTCGATCATCAGATCTGAATTGGACTTCATCTATACTCTTTGGTACGAACTCTGGAGCCTCAGGGTTTAGTTAACTCTCCTGAGGATGGTACAGCCCTCTCCTTGCTGGTCCGAGAGATACAATGGTGTGTTCTTCTCCATCGGAACTTTCAAGGTCACTATTCACCTCCGGAGCTTCAGTCTGTGGTGGTCTTTTAGTCAATCTCGGACGATGTCAGTCTACTTCTGGGAAGTCTTGTTGTGGTGGGAGATAGTCACAGGGTAGTAGTAAATTCCGATGGACTATTCTGGTTTTCTTGTCTCCCATTTCCAATCGGATTTCATACACTGGGCTGTCATCAGCTTTTCTTCTTACGACCACATACACCTCGTCTTCCCAGTACGAAAGTTTTCCTGGACCGCCTTTCTCACGTACTTTCTTGACTAGCACCTGGCTTCCTGGTGCCAATTCTGCTCCATAACATTTTCGATCATAGTACTCATTACTCTTGCTCAGTCCTTGCGTAACTACTTTGGGCGCTATATTGTATGCCCCTGCCATCCGTTCCTTCCATTTCCGAACGTACTCCTGATACAATCTGTAAGTCTCTGACACCGGAGTATGGAACTGTGACACCCCAGGGGTCTGGTTGCCACAGTGATAGAGATATTACGTCTGAGAGCAGGTGGGAGGTCCTTTGGTCAGGGATCCTGTGCATGCCACACCTCCTGCCCAGTCTTGGGAGGGGAAGGACTTCCCCTATATAAACCCGGGGCTGAGGCAGAGTTAGTGAGAAAGAAGACAGAACAAGAGTAGAGAAGAGAAGCAGCATAGCAAGAAACATCAGGAGCTCTGTGGGGAGCAGTGTTACAACGAGTCAGGGGCTGGCAGCTACAGAGCTCGCCCTGACTGAGAAGATTTCTTACCGGACCCGGAGTCCGAGGCTGTGGGGACTAACTCCTACCCAGCAGCAGAAACCGTCCGGCAGAGGATTTCAGGTCCTCTGGCCCAGAAGCCCGAAGGCACGGTCACACGCGTGGGACCAGCACCGCCATCGTGGAGCGGAAGCCATTAGAAGGCCCCGAGTCACCGGCCATACGGGTGAGCACCACACGGTACACTCAGGGACGTGGGCTACTTATTCCCGCCTCTAGCAAGGTAGCCAGAAGAGTACAGTTAGTTGGGAAGGCCTACAACTCCGCCTGGCCAGGGGAGATCCCATCTGCTCAAGGACTGACCAGGCCCCTATCACTAGCAAGTACTCCGGGAGGGTCTATCTTTGTCACCAGTAAAGACCCTGAACTACACCGCACCGTCTCTGAGTGGTTCCTGCTACCCCCATCATCCACGTCGGCTGCCCTGAGGCCATACCCCTCCAGTTGGGGGTTATACCATCCACGCTGCATCATCCTTCCACCGGCCTCAGCGGTCTGCCCTGCAGCGGCAGCTCCATAGCTGCATTCAACGGGTGGCGTAGTCACCAACCATCTACTGCTAGTACATCGCCGCTCAGTTTGACTCCCTGGGCACGGACCGGGTCGCCGCCACGAGACTACAACCCTCAAGAGATCCGGCTCCGGGTAAGCTCCCGCGTGCGCAACGCAGCGCGACACAGGCCCAGGGGCGCGTCAGAACATGATGTTGATTGGCAGTCTTGGCGACCGTCCATACAATAGGAAAAAGGGTGAGCAACCCGTTGGACTTTGCACAGTTATAGGCATGTACCACTTTTGACAGAGAACTCTTCCAGTCTTTCTTCTCATCAGCAGTTAAAGTGCGCAACATTGACAATAATGTTTGGTTAAAACATTCCACTTGTCCATTACCTTCTGAGTGATAGGGCGTTTTGTGGGATCTCTGAATTCTACAGTACTTTCCGAGCTTGGCAAAGAGCTGGTTCTCAAATTCTCTTTCTTGGCCGTGGCGTAACCTTGTAGTGAACCCAAACCTCACAGCAAAATCATTGAAGATCTTCTCTGCCGCTGTTCGACCCGATGTATTGGTGGTGGCATATGCTTGAGCAAATCATGTAAAATGGTCCATCACCACCAAGATGTATTAGTAACCACCCTTGCACGTCTCGAGATGTAGAAAGTCTATTGAGACCATCTCAAATGGATATGTAGTTTGGATGTTTCCCATAGGTGCCCGGGTTGATGTGTTGATGTGTTTCAGACACGCACACTCCCTGGTCACGTACCTCTCAATACCTCTCTGTATGTACGGCCAGAAGAAACGTTCATGGATCAAGTTGGTTGTCCTTTCCACTCCCAGGTGTCCCATGTTTTCATGGAGTGCTTTGAAGACCAACCTATGGAATACTCTGGGTAGTACCAACTGCCGTTTTTGTCCTCCTTTACGATACAGGATACCGTCTTCAGTGAGGTAGAGCTTCGTCCACTCTTTAATTAAAACAGATACTGCTGATGACTCATTGGCTCTCTCTCGTTTACTTGGAAACCGATTTTGGTCCACATAAAGTAGTATTCTACCAATTATCTAATCTTCCCGTTGTGCTGCCGTTTTGGTAATTGTTGAATAGACCGGGGGTGATCTTGTGCTCTCGTTTTTATGGTGTTTTCCACCATTAACGGATACCATAATTGTGTGTCTTCCTCCTGATAAGCTTGTACTGCTTGGGTACTGATCTCAATTGCTTCCAGACTGACTTCCTCCGAGCATTCTTGCATGAACTCCTCAGGCTCTAGTGGCATTCTTGACAATCCGTCAGCATCCACATTGCATTTTCTTGGCCTGTACTTGATGCTGAAATTGAAGTCAGCTAGTTCAGCAACCCATTTCTGACCCGTTGCAATCAGTTTGGCTGTAGTAAGGACATAGGTCAAAGGGTTTTTGTCAGTGCATACCTCAAACTCTTTCCTCTAGTAGAACTAATCTCTAAATCGTTCTCAGATAGCCCATTTCAATGCCAGGAACTCCAATTTTCTGGAATGTAGATGGTATTTCTTCTCGACATCTGTCAACGTTCTAGAACCGTAACCGATCACTCTCATTTTTCCATCTTGATGCTGATACAGGGCAGCTCCCAGTCCAACTTGAGAAGCGTTACAATGAAGAACAAATGGTAAATTGAAATCAGGATATCCCAAGGTTTTACCAGGTAGTCTACTAGTTTTTCCAATACCTCCTGGCGGTCGGCTGTCCAGAGAATGGGCTGATGGGATGAAACAGCGTTCTTTCTTAAGCCATGTCCTACCCGCGTTCTTCTTTTTCTCCGTGAGTGTTGTTGTCTCTGTTATCCCCCCCAAGAGGAGGTATAGTACGGCGACAATCCTGGAGAAGTTCCGAACGTAAGTACGATAGTAGGAGAGGAATCCTATTATCTGCATCAACTCCCCGACGGTCGAGGGCTGCCTGTCTTTTAAGGTTAGTACAGGAGCGATTTCTGCTGGGTCCATGGTATATCCTTCTCTGGACACAATTTTCCCTAGAAAGCGGACTTGTCTTTTGAACAGTTCACACTTCTTTGGGGTCAACTTAACTCCATGTTGTTGATATCGTTGAAATACGGTCCTCACGTGTTCAACATGCTCCCGGAAGGTTTTGCTGTGTACCACATTGTCATCCAAGTACGGCTGGCAGATATCGTCCCTCAATCCTTCTAAACATGACTCCATGCTCATCTGAAATTATGCTGGAGCTGAACTGAGTCCAAACGGTATGCAGATCCACTCATATAATCTCCACGGTGTGATGAATGCTGTCAAAGGTCTACTGGACTCTTCGACAAACCTTTGGTGGTATGCCTTACTCTGATCGAGGACAGAGAACCAGGTGCTTCTTGATTGGCTATCCGTCATATCTTGGATCTTTGGTATCGGGTGTCGATCAGGTACTGACTTTCGGTTTAGCTCCCAGTAATCACAACAGAGTCACAACGTACCATCCTTCTTCCTAACACAGAAAATTGGAGAGGAATAAGATGACTTCGACTTTTGGACCCAACCTCTCTTGATGAGATCTTGTGAATATTCTTTCACTTCACAATGTAATGGTTTTAGCACAGACATGTCACTTCTGGTTACTGGGGTCGTGTCTTTCAAATTGATTTTCAAATGCAATGACGGGATACTGCCTATATCAGAGTCATATCAGAGTCATCTTTGGAGAACACATGACACTATTCTCTCAGCATTTGTTTTGCTACCGCTATATCTTCAGCACACAAGTGTTCCAGGGGTACTGGGGGATCCCAGGACCCCGAGGTGGGTTGCACAATTTCCTCCCCTGGGCAATATATGGAGCCATTATACTGTATGGAGCAATATATGGGGCCCATTATATACTATATGAGGCCCTTATACTGTATTGAGCAATTTATGGTGCCCAGTATATACAGTATGGAGCAAAATATGTGGCACATTATATACTATATGGGGCCATTTTACTGTGCAGCAATATATGGGACCATTATACTGTATGGAGCAATATATGGGGCCTATTATACTGTATGAAGCAATATATGGGACCATTATACTGTATGGAGCAATATATGGGGCCTATTATACTGTATGAAGCAATATATGGGACCATTATACTGTATGGAGCAATATATGGGGCCTATTATACTGTATGAAGCAATATATGGGACCATTATACTGTATGGAGCAATATATGGGGGCCTATTATACTGTATGAAGTAATATATGGGACCATTATACTGTATGGAGCAATATATGGGGGCCTATTATACTGTATGAAGTAATATATGGGACCATTATACTGTATGGAGCAATATATGGGGCCTATTATATACTATATGGGGCCATTATACTGTATGGAGCAATATATGGGGCCCAGTATATACTGTATGGAGCAATATATGAGGCCCAGTATATACAGTATTGAGCAAAAAAAATGGCCATTTATATATTATAAGGGGCCATTATACTGTGGAGCAATATCTGGGGCTCAGTATATACTGTATGGAGCAATATATGGGGCCCATAATATACTATATGGGGCCATTATACTGTATGGAGCAATATATGGGGTCCAGTATATACTGTATGGAGCACTATGTGGGGCCTATTATATACTATATGTGGTCCAGTATATACTGTATGGAGCAATATATGGGGCCCAGTATATACTGTATGGAGCACTATATGGGACCTATTATATACTATATGTGGTCATTATACTGTTTGGAGCACTATATGGGTCCATTATGCTGTATGGAGCAATGTATGGGGTCCATTATATACTGTATGGAGCAATATATGGGGCCCATTATATACTATATGTGGTCATTATACTGTATGGAGCAATATATGGGGCCTATTATATACTATATGTGGTCATTATACCGTATGGAACACTATATGGGGCTATTATGCTGTAAGGAGCAATATATGGGGCCCATTATATAATATATGGGGCCATTATACTGTATTTTACAATTTATGGAGCCCATTAAATACTATATGGGGCCATTATACTGTGCAGCAATATATGGGGACCAGTAAGTACTGTATGGAGCAATATATGGGGCCCAGTATATACAGTATGGAGCAATATATGGGGCCAAGTATATACTGTATGGAGGAAAATATGGGACCCAGTATATACAGTATGGAGCCAAAAATGTGTCCCTTTATATATTATAAGGGGAAATTATACTGTGCAGCAATAAATGGGACTCAGTATATACTGTATGGAGCAATATATGGGGCCCATTATATACTGTGTGGAGCAATATATGGGGCCTATTATATGCTATATGGGGCCATAATACTGTATGGAGCAATATATGTCAGCCATTATATACTATATGGGGCCATTGTACTGTATGAAGCAATATATGGGACACAGTATATACTGTATGGAGCATTATATGGGGCCCATTATATATTATATGGGGCCATTATACTGTATTTTACAATTTATGGAGCCCATTAAATACTATATGGGGCCATTATACTGTGCAGCAATATATGGGGACCAGTAAGTACTGTATGGAGCAATATATGGGGCCCAGTATATACAGTATGGAGCAATATATGAGGCCAAGTATATACTGTATGGAGCAAAATATGGGACCAGTATATACAGTATGGAGCCAAAAATGTGTCCCTTTATATATTGTAAGGGGAAATTATACTGTGCAGCAATAAATGGGGCTCAGTATATACTGTATGGAGCAATATATGGGGCCCATTATATACTGTGTGGAGCAATATATGGGGCCTATTATATGCTATATGGGGACATAATACTGTATGGAGCAATATATGTCGGCCATTATATACTATATGGGGCCATTGTACTGTATGAAGCAATATATGGGACACAGTATATACTGTATGGAGCATTATATGAGGCCCATTATATACTCTATGGGGCCATTATACTGTATGGAGCAATACTGTGTATGGGGCCCAGTATATACTATATGGAGCCATTATACTGTATGGAGCAATATATGGGGCCCATTATATACTATATGGAGATAATATACTGTATGGAACAATTTATGGGGCCCAGTATATACTGTATAGAGCAATACATGGAGCCCATTATATACTATATGGGGCAATTATATTGTATGGAACAATTTATTGGGCCCAGTATATACTGTGAGGAGCAATACATTGGGCCCATTATATACTACATGGGGCCTTTATATTGTTTGGAGCTATTTAGAGGACCCAGTATATACTGTGTGGAACAATATATAGGGCCCATTATATACTATATGGGGCCATTATACTGTATGGAGCAATATATGGGACCATTATACTGTATGGAGCAATACATGGGGCCAATTCTATACTATATGGGGCCATTATACTGTATGGAGCAATACATGGGGCCCATTATATACTATATAGGGCCCATTATATACTATATGGGGCCAATATACTGTATGGACAAGATATAGGGCCAATTATATACTGTATGGAGCAATATAAGGGGCCTATTATATACTATATGGGGCCATTATAGTGTATGGAGCAATAAATGGGGCTCAGTATATACTGTATGGAGCAATATATGGGGCCCATTATATACTGTATGGAGCAATATATGGGGCCCATTATATACTATATGTGGTCATTATACCGTATGGAACACTATATGGGGCTATTATGCTGTAAGGAGCAATATATGGGGCCCATTATATATTATATGGGGCCATTATACTGTATTTTACAATTTATGGAGCCCATTAAATACTATATGGGGCCATTATACTGTGCAGCAATATATGGGGACCAGTAAGTACTGTATGGAGCAATATATGGGGCCCAGTATATACAGTATGGAACAATATATGGGGCCAAGTATATACTGTATGGAGCAAAATATGGGACCCAGTATATACAGTATGGAGCCAAAAATGTGTCCCTTTATATATTATAAGTGGAAATTATACTGTGCAGCAATAAATGGGGCTCAGTATATACTGTATGGAGCAATATATGGGGCCCATTATATACTATGTGGAGCAATATATGGGGCCTATTATATGCTATATGGGGCCATAATACTGTATGGAGCAATATATGTCGGCCATTATATACTATATGGGGCCATTGTACTGTATGAAGCAATATATGGGACACAGTATATACTGTATGGAGCATTATATGAGGCCCATTATATACTCTATGGGGCCATTATACTGTATGGAGCAATATATGGGGCCCATTATATACTATATGGAGATAATATACTGTATGGAACAATTTATGGGGCCCAGTATATACAGTATGGAGGCAAAAATGTGTCCCTTTATATATTATAAGGGGAAATTATACTGTGCAGCAGTAAATGGGGCTCAGTATATTCTGTATGGAGCAATATATGGGGCCCATTATATACTGTGTGGAGCAATATATGGGGCCTATTATATGCTATATGGGGCCATAATACTGTATGGAGCAATATATGTCGGCCATTATATACTATATATGGGGCCATTGTACTGTATGAAGCAATATATGGGACACAGTATATACTGTATGGAGCATTATATGAGGCCCATTATATACTTTATGGGGCCATTATACTGTATGGAGCAATACTGTATATGAGGCCCAGTATATACTATATGGAGCCATTATACTGTATGGAGCAATATATGGGGCCCATTATATACTATATGGAGATAATATACTGTATGGAACAATTTATGGGGCCCAGTATATACTGTGAGGAGCAATACATTGGGCCCATTATATACTACATGGGGCCTTTATATTGTTTGGAGCTATTTAGAGGACCCAGTATATACTGTGTGGAACAATATATAGGGCCCATTATATACTATATGGGGACATTATACTGTATGGAGCAATATATGGGGCCATTATACTGTATGGAGCAATACATGGGGCCAATTATATACTATATGGGGCCATTATACTGTATAGAGCAATACATGGGGCCCATTATATACTATATAGGGCCCATTATATACTATATGGGGCCAATATACTGTATGGACAAGATATGGGGCCAATTATATACTGTATGGAGCAATATAAGGGGCCTATTATATACTATATGGGGCCATTATAGTGTATGGAGCAATAAATGGGGCTCAGTATATACTGTATGGAGCAATATATGGGGCCCATTATATACTGTATGGAGCAATATATGGGGCCCATTATATACTGTATGTAGCAATATATGAGGCCATTATACTGTATGGAGCAATATGTGGGGCCTATTATGTACTATAAGGGGCTATTATACTGTATGGAGAGATATATGTGGCCATTATACTGTATGGAACAATATATGGGGATCATTATATACTATATGGGGCCATTATACTTTATGGAGCAATATATGGATCCAGTATATACTGTATGGAGCACTATATGGGGTCCATTATATACTATATGGCACCATTATACTTTATGGAGCAATATATTAGGTCCAGTGTATGCTGTATGGAGCAATATATGGGGCCCATTATACTGTATGGAGCATTATATGGGGCCTATTATATACTATATGTGGTCATTATACTGTATGGAGCACTATATTGGGCCATTATACTGTATTTAGTAATTTATGGTGCCCAGGATATACAGTATGGAGCAAAATATGTGGCACATTATACACTATATGGGGCCATTACACTGTATGGAGCAATATATGGGGCCATTATTTACTATATGGGGCATTATACTGTGCAGCAATATATAGGGCTCAGTATATAATGTATGGAGCAATATATGGGGCCCATTATATACTATATGGGGCCATTATACTGTATGGAGCAATAAATGGGGCCTATTATATACTATATGTGGCCATTTTACTGTATGGAGCAATATATCGGGCCCATTATATAATATATGGAGGCATTATACTGTATGCATCAATATATGGGGCCCATTATATTCTATATGGGGCCATTATACTGTGGATTAATATCTGGGCCCAGTATATACTGTATGGAGCAATATATGGGGCCCAGTATATACTGTTTGGAGCAATATATGGGGCCTATTATATACTATATGTGGTCATTATACTGTATGGAGCACTATATGTGGCCATTATGCTGTATGGAGCAATATATGGGGCCCATTATATACTGTATGGAGCAATATATGGGGCCCAATATATACTATATGTGGCCATTATACTGTATGGAGCAATATATGGGGCCTATTATATACTATATGTGGTCATTATACTATACGGAGCACTATATGGGGCCATTATGCTGTATGGAGCAATATATGGGGCCCATTATATATTATATGGGGCCATTTTACTGTATTTAGCAATTTATGGAGCCTATTATATACTATATGGGGCCATTATACTGTGCAGCAATATATGGGGCCCAGTATATACTATATGGAGCAATATATGGGGCCCATTATATACTATAAGTGGCCATTATACTATATGGAACAATATATCGGGCTTATTTTATACTATATGGGGCCATAATACTGTGCAGCAATATAAGGGGCACAGTAAGAAGTGTATGGAGCAATATATTGGGCCCAGTATATACATTATGGAGCAATATATGGGGCCCAGTATATACTGTATGGAGCAATATATTGGGCCCATTGTATAATATATGGGTCCATTATACTGTATGGAGCAATTTATGGAGCCCATTATATACTATATGGAGCAATTATATTGTATATGGGGCCCAGTATATACTGTATTTAGCAATATATTGGGGCCCAGTATATACAGTATTGAGCAAAAAATGTGGCCCTTTATATATTACATGGGGCCATTATACTTTGCAGCAATATATGGGGCCCAGTATATACTGTATGGAGCAATATTTGGGGCCTATTATATACTATATGTGGCCATTACACTGTATGGAGCAATATATGGGGCCTATTATATACTATATATGGCCATTACACTGTATGGAGCAATATATGGGACCTATTATATACTATATGTGACCATTATACTGTATGGAACAGTATCTAGGGCCCAGTATATACTGTATGGAGCAATATATTGGGCCCATTATATAATATATGGGGCCATTATACTGTATGGAGCAATATATGGGCCTAGTATATACTCTATGGAGCAATATATTGGGCCCATTATATAATATATGGGGCCATTATACTGTATGGAGCAATATATGGGGCCCAGTATATACTCTATGGAGCAATATATGGAGCCTATCATATACTATATGAGGGGGTTATACTGTGTGGAGAAATATATGTGGCCATTATACTGTATGGAACAATATATGGGGCTCATTATATACTATATGCGGCCTTTATACTTTATAGAGCAATATATGGGGTCCAGTATATACTGTATAGAGCACTATATGGGGCCATTATACTGTATGGAGCAATATGTGGGGCCCAATTATATACTATAAGGGGCTATTATACCGTATGGAGCAATATATGGGGTCCATTATATACTATATGGGGCCATTATGCTTTATGGAGCAATATATGGGGTCCAGTATATACTGTATGGAGCAATATATGGGCCCATTATACTGTATGGAGCACTATATGGGGCCATTATACTGTATTGAGCAATTTATGGTACCCAGTATATACAGTTTGGAGCAAAATATGTGGCACAGTATACACTATATGGGGCCATTATACTGTATGGAGCAATATATGGGGCCATTATACTGTGCAGAAATATATGGGGCCCAGTAAGTACTGTATGGAGCAATATATGGGGCCCAGTATATACAGTATAGAGCAATATATGGGGCCCAGTTTGTACTGTATGGAGCAATATATGGGGCCCAGTATATACTGTATGGAGCAATATATGGGGCCCATTATATACAGTATGGAGCAAAAAATGTGGCCCTTATATATTATAAGGGGAAATTATACTGTGCAGCAATATATGGGGCTCAGTATATACTGTATGGAGCAATATATGGGGCCCTTTATATACTGTGTGGAGCAATATATGGGGCCTCTTATATGGTATATGGGGCCATGATACTGTATGGAGCAATATATGTAGGCCATTATATACTATATGGGGCCATTATACTGTATGAAGCAATATATGGGGTCCAGTATGTACTGTATGGAGCAATATATGGGGCCCATTATATACAGTATGGAGCAAAAAATGTGGCCCTTATATATTATAAGGGGAAATTATACTGTGCAGCAATATATGGGGCTCAGTATATACTGTATGGAGCAATATATGGGGCCTCTTATATGGTATATGGGGCCATGATACTGTATGGAGCAATATATGTAGGCCATTATATACTATATGGGGCTATTATACTGTATGGAACAATTTATGGGGCCCAGAATATTCCGCATAGAGCAAAACATGGAGCCCATTATATACTATATGGGGCAATTAAATTGTATGGAACAATTTATGGGGCCCAGTATATAATGTGTGGAGCAGTACATTGGGCCCATTATATACTACATGGGGCCTTTATATTGTTTGGAGCAATTTAGAGGACCCAGTATATACTGTATGGAACAATATATAGGGCCCATTATATACTATATGGGGCCATTATACTGTATGGAGCAATATATGGGGCCCATTATATACTATATGAGGTCATTATACTGTATGGAGCAATACATGGGGCCAATTATATACTATATGGGGCCATTATACTGTATGAAGCAAGATATGGGGCCCATTATATACTGTATGGAGCAATATAAGGGGCCTATTATATACTATATGGGGCCATTATACTGTATAGAGCAATATATGGTGCGTATTATATACTATATGAGGCCATTATAGTGTATGGATCATTAAATGGGGCTCAGTATATACTTTATGGAGCAATATATGGGGCCCATTATATACTCTATGGAGAAATATATGGGGCCCATCATATACTGTATGTAGCAATATATGGGGCTATTATACTGTATGGAGTAATATGTGGGGCCTATTATATACTATAAGGGGCTATTATACTGTATGGAGAAATATATGTGGCCAGTATACTGTATGGAACAATATATGGGGCTCATTATATACTATATGGGGCCATTATACTTTATGTAGCAATATATGGGGTCCAGTATATACTGTATGGAGCACTATATTGGGCCATTATACTGTATGGAGCAATATGTGGGGCCCATTATATACTATATGGGGCCATTATACTTAATGGAGCATTATATGGGGTCCAGTATATACTGTGTGGAGCAATATATGGGGCCCATTCTACTGTTTGGAGCACTATATGGGGCCTATTATATACTATATGGGGCCATTATATTGTATTGAGCAATTTATGGTGCCTAGTATATACAGTATGGAGCAAAATATGTGGCACATTATACACTATATGGGGCCATTATACTGTATGGAGCAATATATGGGGCCCATTATATGCTATATGGGGCCATTATACTGTGCAGCAATACAGTTATATGAAAAAGTTTGGGCACCCCTATTAATCTTAAGCTTAATGTTTTATAAAAATTGGTGTTTTTGAAACAGCTATTTCAGTTTGATATATGTAATAACTGTTGGACACAGTAATGTTTCTACCTTGAAATGAGATTTATTATACTAACAGAAAATGTGCAATCTGCATTCAAACAAAATTTGACAGGTGCATAAGTATGGGCACCCTTATCATTTTCTTGGTTTAAATACTCCTACCTACTTTTTACTGACTTACTAAAGCACTTTTATTGGTTTTGTAACCTTATTGAGCTTTGAACTTCATAGCCAGGTGTTTGCAATCATGAGAAAAGCTACTTAAAGTGGCCACTTGCAAGTTGTTCTCCTGTTTGAATCTCCTCTGAAGAGTGGCATCATGGGCTCCTCAAAACAACTGTCAAATGATCTGAAAACAAAGATTATTCAACATAGTTGTTCAGGGGAAGGATACAAAAAGCTGTCTCAGAGATTTAACCTGTCAGTTTCCACTGTGAGGAACATAGTAAGGAAATGGAAGAACACAGGGACAGTTCTTGTTAAGGCCAGAAGTGGCAGGCCAAGAAAAACATCAGAAAGGCAGAGAAGAAGAATGGTGAGATCAGTCAAGGACAATCCTCAGACCACCTCCAGAGAGCTGCAGCATCAACTTGCTGCAGATGGTGTCACTGTGCATCGGTCAACTATACAACGCACTTTGCACAAGGAGAAGCTGTATGGGAGAGTGATGCGAAAGAAGCCATTTCTGCAAGCACACCACAAACAGTCGGCTGAGGTATGCAAAAGCACATTTGGAGAAGCCAATTTCTTTTTGGAAGAAGGTCCTTTGGACTGATGAAACCAAGATTGAGTTGTTTGGTCATACAAAAAGGCGTTATGCATGGCGGCAAAAAAACATAGCATTCCAAGAAAAACACTTGCTACCCACAGTAAAATTTGGTGGAGGTTCCATCATGCTTTGGGGCTGTGTGGCCAATGCCGGCACCGGCAATCTTGTTAAAGTTGAGGGACGCATGAATTTCACTCAGTATCAGCAGATTCTTGACAATAATGTTCAAGAATCAGTGATAAAGTTGAAGTTACGCAGGGGATGGATCTTTCAGCAAGACAATGATCCAAAACACCGCTCCAAATCTACTCAGGCATTCATGCAGAGGAACAATTACAATGTTCTGGAATGGTCATCCCAGTCCCCAGACCTGAATATCATTGAACATCTGTGGGGTCATTTGAAGAGGGCTGTCCATGCTCGGCGACCATCAAACTTAACTGAACTGGAATTGTTTTGTAAAGAGGAATGGTCAAAAATACCTTCATCCAGGATCCAGGAACTCATTAAAAGCTACAGGAAGCGACTAGAGGCTGTTATTTTTGCAAAAGGAGGATCTACTAAATATTAATGTCACTTTTCTGGTGAGGTGCCCATACTTATGCATCGGTCAAATTTTGTTTGAATGCAGATTGCACATTTTCTGTTAGTACAATAAACCTCATTTCAAGGCAGAAACATTACGGTGTCCAACAGTTATTACATATATCAAACTGAAATAGCTGTTGCAAAAACACCAATTTTTATAAAACATTAAGCTTAAGATTAATAGGGGTGCCCAAACTTTTTCATATAACTGTATATGGGGTTCAGTATATACTGTATGGGAGCAATATATGGGGCACATTATATACTATATGGGGCCATTATACTGTATGGAGCAATATATG
Source organism: Phyllobates terribilis (assembly GCF_046119375.1). Lineage (NCBI taxonomy): Eukaryota > Metazoa > Chordata > Amphibia > Anura > Dendrobatidae > Phyllobates > Phyllobates terribilis. The sequence continues at coordinate 432,858 of NW_027363101.1, read as the reverse complement.
GGGCCTATTATATACTATACGTGGCCATTTTACTGTATGGAGCAATATATGGGGCTCAGTATATACTGTATGGAGCAATATATGGGGCCCATTATATAATATATGGAGCCATTATACTGTATGCATCAATATATGGGGCCCGTTATATTCTATATGGGGCCATTATACTGTGGATCAATATCTGGGGCCCAGTATATACTGTATGGAGCAATATATGGGGCCCAGTATATACTGTATGGAGCAATATATGGGGACCATTATACTGTATGGAGCACTATATGGGGCCTATTAGATACTATATGTGGTCATTATACTGTATGGAGCACTATATGGGGCCATTATGCTGTATGGAGCAATATATGGGGCTCATTATATACTGTATGGAGCAATATATGGGGCCCATTATACACTATATGTGGCCATTATACTGTATGGAGCAATATATGGGGCCTATTATATACTATATGTGGTCATTATACTACATGGGGCCATTATGCTGTATGGAGCAATATATGGGGCCCCTTATATATTATATTGGGGCCATTATACTGTTTAGCAATTTATGGAGCCCATTATATACTATATGGGGCCATTATACTGTGCAGCAATATATGGGGCCCAGTATATACTGTATGGAGCAATATATAGGGCCCATTATATACTATATGTGGCCATTATACTATATGGAGCAATATATCGGGCCTATTTTATACTATATGGGGCCATTATACTGTGCAGCAATTTATGGGGCCCAGTAAGTACTGTATGGAGCAATATATGGGGCCCAGTATATACAGTATGAAGCAAAAAATGTGGCCCTTTATATATTATAAGGGGAAATTATACTGTGCAGCAATATATGGGGCTCAGTATATACTGTATGGAGCAATATATGGGGTCCAGTATATACTGTATGGAGCAATATATGGGGCCTATTATATACTATATGGGGCCATTATACTGTGCAGCAATTTATGGGGCCCAGTAAGTACTGTATGGAGCAATATATGGGGCCCAGTATATACAGTATGGAGCAATATATGGGGCCAAGTGTATACTGTATGAAGCAATATATGGGGCCCAGTATATACAGTATGAAGCAAAAAATGTGGCCCTTTATATATTATAAGGGGAAATTATACTGTGCAGCAATATATGGGGCTCAGTATATACTGTATGGAGCAATATATGGGGCCCATGATACACTGTGTGGAGCAATATATGGGGCCTATTATATACTGTATGGAGCAATATATGGGTCCCATTATATACTGTGTGGAGCAATATATGGGGCCTATTATACACTGTGTGGAGCAATATATGGGGCCTATTATATACTGTATGGAGCAATATATGAGTCCCATTATATACTGTGTGGAGCAATATATGGGGCCTATTATATACTGTGTGGAGCAATATATGGGGCCTATTATATACTGTATGGAGCAATATATGGGGCCTATTATATACTATATGGGGCCATGATACTGTATGGAGCAATATATGTCTGCCATTATATACTATATGGGGCCATTATACTGTATGAAGCAATATATAGGGCCCAGTATATACTGTATGGAGCAATATATGGGGCCCAGTATATACAGTATGGAGCTAACGGCCGCCATCTTGTTCTGAAATCCCGCTTCGCTGATTGGTCCGGCCGGCAATTCCTGGACGGACAGACAGACGGGTTAAGCCAATTATATAGTAGATGGGGCCATGATACTATATTGAGCAATATATGTCGGCCATTATATACTACAGTGGTGGCCAGAAGTATTGGCACCCCTGTAATTCTGTCAGATAATACTCAGTTTCTTCCTGAAAATGATTGCAATCACAAATTCTTTGGCATTATTATCTTCATTTAATTTGTCTTCAATGAAAAAACACAAAAAGAATTGTCCTAAAGCCAAATTGGATATAATTCCACACCAAACCTAAAAAAGGGGGTGGACAAAAGTATTGGCACTGTTTCAAAAATCATGTGATGCTTCTCTAATTCGTGTAATTAATAGCACCTGTAACTTACCTGTGGCACCTAACAGGTGTTGGCAATAACTAAATCACACTTGCAGCCAGTTAACATGGATTAAAGTTGACTCAACCTCTGTCCTGTGTCCTTGTGTGTACCACATTGATCATGGAGAAAAGAAAGAAGACCAAAGAACTGTCTGAGGACTTGAGAAACCAAATTGTGAGGAAGCATGAACATTCTCAAGGCTACAAGTCCATCTCTAAAGACCTGAATGTTCCTGTGTCTTCCGTGCGCAGTGTCATCAAGAAGTTTAAAGCCCATGGCACTGTGGCTAACCTCCCTAGATGTGGACGGAAAAGAAAAATTGACGAGAGATTTCAACGCAAGATTGTGCGGATGGTGAATAAAGAACCTCGACTGACATCCAAACAAGTTCAAGCTGCCCTGCAGTCCGAGGGTACAACAGTGTCAACACGTACTATCCATCGGCGTCTGAATGAAAAGGGACTGTATGGTAGGATACCCAGGAAGACCCCACTTCTTACCCCGAGACATAAAAAAGCCAGGCTGGAGTTTGCCAAAACTTACCTGAGAAAGCCTAAAACGTTTTGGAAGAATGTTCTCTGGTCAGATGAGACAAAAGTAGAGCTTTTTGGCAAAAAGCATCAACATAGAGTGTACAGGAAAAAAAAGAGGTATTCAAAGAAAAGAACACGGTCCCTACAGTCAAACATGGCGGAGGTTCCCTGATGTTTTGGGGTTGCTTTGCTGCCTCTGGCACTGGACTGCTTGACCGTGTGCATGTCATTATGAAGTCTGAAGACTACCAACAAATTTTGCAGCATAATGTAGCGCCCAGTGTGAGAAAGCTGGGTCTCCCTCACAGGTCATGGGTCTTCCAGCAGGACAATGACCCAAAACACACTTCCAAAAGCACTATAAAATGGTTTGAGAGAAAGCACTGGAGACTTCTAAGGTGGCCAGCAATGAGTCCAGACCTGAATCCCATAGAACACCTGTGGAGAGATCTCAAAATGGCAGTTTGGAGAAGGCACCCTTCAAATATCAGGGACCTGGAGCAGTTTGCCAAAGAAGAATGGTCTACAATTCCAGCAGAGCATTGTAAGAAACTCATTGATGGTTACCGGAAGCGGTTGTTCGCAGTTATTTTGGCTAAAGGTTGTGCAACCAAGTATTAGGCTGAGGGTGCTAATACTTTTGTCTGGCCCATTTTTGGAGTTTTGTGTGAAATGATCAATGATTTGATTTTTGCTTCATTCTCTTTTGTGTTTTTTCCTTGCAAGCAAATTAAATGAAGAGAATAATAACAAAGAATTTGTGATTGCAATCATTTTCAGGAAGAAACTGAGTATTATCTGACAGAATTGCAGGGGTGCCAATACTTTTGGCCACCACTGTATAACCTGTAATATTATACTTTTCAAGAAAGGCATCCATGCCCTTCTTAAATTTTAATAGTGAATCACTCATTACAACATCATGCGGCAGAGAGTTCCATAGTCTCTCTGCTCTTACAGTAAAGAATCCGCGTCTGTGATTATTATTAAACCTTCTTTCCTCCAGACGTAGAAGATGCCCCCTTGTCCCCGTCTCTGGTCTCAGAGTAAAAAGATCAGTAGAAAGGTCTTTGTACTGTCCCCTCATATACTTGTACATAGTAATAAGATCACCCCTAAGCCTTAGTTTTTCCTCAGTAAATAACCCCAAGTGTAATAACCTGTCTTGGTATAGCAGACCCCCCAGTCCTCTAATAACCTTGGTCGCTCTTCTCTGCACCCGCTCTAGTTCAGCTATGTCTTTCTTATACACCGGAGACCAGAACTGTACACAGTATTCTAAGTGTGGTCGCACTAGTGACTTGTATAGAGGTAAAATTATGTTCTCCTCATGAGCATCTATGCCTCTTTTAATACATCCCATTATTTTATTTGCCTTTGCAGCAGCTGCCTGACACTGGCCACTAAACGTGAGCTTGTCGTCCACCAATACACCCAGGTCTTTTTCAGTTCCAGTTTTGCACAGTGTTTTTCAATTAAGCATATAATTATACAATTTATTTCCTCTGTCCCAGTGCATTACCTTACATTTATCCCCATTAAAGCTCATTTGCCATTTATCAGCCCAAGGTTCTAGTTTACACAGATCCTCCTGTAATATAAAATTACCCTCCTCTGTATTGATTACCCTTCAGAGTTTAGTGTCATCTGCAAATATTGAAATATTACTCTGTATGCCCTCTAAAAAGTCATTAATAAATATGTTAAAAAGAAGGGGGCCCAATACTGACCCCTGTGGTACCCCACTGTTAACTGAGACCCAGTCTGAGTGCGTTCCATTAATAACCACCCTTTGTTTCCTATCACTGAGCCAATTCTTAACCCACTTACATATATTTTCCCCTATCCCCATTGTTCTCATTTTATGTATCAATCTTTTGTGTGGAACTGTATCAAAAGCTTTTGAAAAGTCCATATACACAACATTCACTTCATTTCCTTGGTCCAGTCCGGAACTTGCCTCCTCATAAAAACTGATCAAATTAGTTTGACAGGAACGGTCCCTCGTAAACCCATGTTGATATTGGGTCATGAAGTTATTCCTCCTCAGATACTCTAGTATAGCATCTCTTAGGAAACCCTCCAGGATTTTACACACAGTAGAGGTTAAGCTTACTGGCCTATAACTTCCAAGTTCAGTTTTTGTCCCCTTTTTGAATATTGGCACCACATTTGCTATACGCCAGTCCTGTGGTACAGACCCTGTTATTATGGAATCTTTAAAGATTAAAAATAATGGTCTATCTATGACGTTACTTAATTCCTGCAGTTCTCGTGGGTGTATCCCATCCGGGCCCGGGGATTTGTCAACTTGCCTACTGGCGCGCGCATTTTGAAGCTTTTTTTTTAAGCTTTTTTCACTGTTTTCAGAACATTAACAATAAGAACATGGAAGAGTCCAGGAGCCATTTGGTGAGCTGCATATCCTGCTACATGTTCACAGACTTGCCAGTGGAAAAGCCAAACTTCACATGCCAGAAATGCAAGCTTGTGTCCCTGTTGGAGGAAAAGTTGCGAAATCTAGAAGAGAGGTTAACTACCTTGAAAATCATTAAGGAAGGTGAAGAGTTCTTAGACAGAGCAGAATTATCTCTTCATGATTCAGAAAGAGAAGAAATTCGAACTGCACCTGACAAAACAGAGGAATGGAAGCATGTGACCCACAGAAGCAGGAGGATCGAGAGGCAGTCAGCACCCATACTGCTCAGGAACCAGTATCAGGCTCTCACGCAGGAGAACCATGAAGAAATACAGCAAAATAAGACTTTGCCAGCAATGAATAACCTTGTAAGCCCTCAGAATCCTCCTGGATGGAAAAAGAAGAATGTTGTGAAGAAAAAACGGAGAGTGGTGGTCATGGGGGATTCCCTGTTAAGAGGAACAGAGGCCGCTATCTGCAGACCGGACATAACCTCAAGAGAAATGTGCTGTCTTCCAGGAGCAAAAATTAAAGATGTGTCTGACAGGATATCAAGACTCTTCAGACCTACAGATCACTACCCATTCCTGCTAATACATGTGGGGACAAATGACACAGCAAGAAAGGACCTTGAAACCATCTGCAGTGACTTTGAAGACTTAGGCAAGAAAGTGAAAGAATTGGGAGCGCAGGTGGTCTTCTCATCCATCCTCCCAGTGGATGGCCATGGAACAATGAGGTGGAATAAGATTCTACAGGTGAACAACTGGCTATGTCGATGGTGCCGTCAACAAGGATTTGGATTTCTGGATCACGGAATGAATTACCTATACGATGGACTACTTGCTAGAGATGGGGTGCACCTTACGAAGACTGGAAAACATGTATTTGGAAGTCGCCTTGCTACACTCATCAGAAGAGCTTTAAACTAGAACAATGTGGGAAGGGAAGCAAAAGGCCAGAAAAAGCCATACAGCTGTCAAATACTATTGAGATCTCTGCTACTGGAAGTGGAAAGGAAGAACAAAGACAAAACAATTTAAATAATAAAAATATGGGAGGAAGAGAAACCAATCACAAACTAAAATGTTTTTATACAAATGCACAAAGCATGGGCAACAAACAAGGAGAATTGGAACTACTAATGCAGGAAAAGGAATATGATGTCATTGGAATCACTGAAACTTGGTGGGATGATACACATGATTGGAATAAAAGGCTAAAAGGATGCAACTTATTTGCAAGAAACAGACTTGATAAACGAGGAGGAGGTGTTGCATTGTATGTTAGAAAAGCGTATATCTGCACAGAGATTGAAGCTTCAGAGACTGGGAGTTCTGTGGAAACTGTTTGGGTAAGAATACAAGGAGAGAACAACGGAAAGGACACCATTGTAGGCATTTACTACAGGCCACCTGGGCAAGCTGAAGATATGGATGAACTCTTTATGTATCAAATGACCAAGTTCTCCAAAAAATATGACGTAGTGGTCATGGGAGATTTCAACTATCCAGACATTTGTTGGGAATCTCTCTCAAGTAAAACTAACAGGTCAAGTAAATTCTTATCCTCTCTTGCTGACAACTTTATCTTCCAAAAGGTAGGGGAGAAAACAAGGGGATCTGCTACTTTGGATCTAATCCTTATAAACAGGGAGGAAATGGTTGAGGAGGTAAAGGTGGCTGGGACCCTAGGAGGCAGCGATCATGCTATTATAGAATTTTGGATAACTAGAGGAGGAAGACATGTGAAGACTCAAACTTCAAGGTTAGATTTTAGAAAGGCAGATTTTAAGAGACTCAGAAAGAGAATAGGAGGGATCCAATGGCTGGATGTCCTTAAGGACAAAAATGTCCAGGAAGGATGGGAAATTTTTAAAAATGAGATTCTCAAAGCACAATCGTTAACAATCCCGAAAAGTAGGAAGAATGGGAAGCATTTAAGGAAACCAGGATGGATGAACACAGAACTTAAACACATGCTAAAAAGAAAGAAAGAAATGTTTATTAAATGGAAAGAGGGAGGCATATCTAAAGAAGATTATAATGCAGTCTGCAGATCCTGTAGGGCACGTATCAGGTTAGCTAAAGCTGACAATGAATTAAGGCTTGCAAGAGATGTCAATAGCAATACAAAAGGATTTTGGGGGTATGTCAAAAGTAAAAGAAAAGTCAAAGATGCTATAGGATTTTTACAGGATGAAAATGGAGAAATGGTAAGAGATGATGTTGAGAAGGCCAAACTTTTTAATTCCTATTTTGCATCTGTTTTCTCTCAGAAAGAAAATGTAACATCAACTGATCTTCACTGTCCTTTTAAAGGAATAGAGGAATCCAAGTTATCTGTAAACAGAAAGATTGTGAGGGAATATTTAGCTAACATAAATGAGTTCAAGTCTCCAGGTCCAGATGAATTACACCCCAGAGTACTGAAGGAGATCGTAGAAGAAATTTTAGAACCACTCTCCATAATCTTTGAAAATTCTTGGAGAACAGGAGAAGTCCCAGAAGACTGGAGAAGAGCAAATGTTGTTCCTATCTTCAAAAAGGGGAAGAAGGTGGACCCAGGAACTATAGGCCGGTGAGTCTGACTTCTATACCAGGAAAGATCTTTGAACAAATTATTAAACAACATGTATGTAAGTACATGGATAAGAATGAAGTGATTAACCAGAGTCAGCATGGGTTTGTAACTAACAAGTCATGTCAGACTAACTTAATTTCCTTCTATGACAGAATCACTGACTGGGTGGATCAGGGAAATGCTGTAGATATAGTATATCTTGACTTCAGCAAAGCATTTGACAAAGTATCTCACACCATCCTTATTGAAAAAATGACCAAGTATGCAATGGACCAGGCAACTGTTAGGTGGATTCATAACTGGCTTAGTGATCGGACTCAAAGAGTGGTTGTAAATGGCTTCACATCCAGCTGGATGAATGTCTCAAGTGGGGTACCACAGGGCTCCGTCCTGGGACCTGTATTGTTCAACATCTTTATCAATGATTTAGATGAAGGAATTGAGGGTAAACTGATTAAATTTGCTGATGACACAAAGCTAGGAGGGATAGCTAATACTAGAGAAGAGAGAGAGAGGATTCAAAAAGACCTAAATAAACTGGAGCAGTGGGCAGCAACCAACAGAATGGTTTTTAACAGGGAAAAATGCAAAGTACTACATCTGGGCAATAAAAATGAAAAAAGCATATACAGAATGGGAGGAATAGAGCTAAGCAACAGTACATGTGAAAAAGACTTAGGTATACTAATAGATCATAGACTGAACATGAGTCAACAGTGTGATGCAGCAGCAAAAAAGGCAAATACAATTCTGGGATGTATTAACAGAAGCATACAGTCTAGATCACGTGAAGTCATTATCGGTCTTTACTCCTCTTTGGTCAGACCTCATCTGGAATACTGTGTACAGTTTTGGGCACCACATTTTAAAAAAGACATAGACAAACTGGAGCAAGTTCAGAGAAGAGCGACCAGAATGGTGACTGGTCTGCAAACCATGTCCTATGAGGAACGGTTGCAGGATTTGGGAATGTTTAGCTTGCAAAAAAGAAGACTGAGAGGAGACTTAATAGCTGTCTACAAATATGTCAAGGGCTGTCACATTGTAGAAGGATCATCTTTATTCTCATTTGCACAAGGAAAGACTAGAAGCAATGGGATGAAACTAAATGGGAGGAGACACAGATTAGATATTAGAAAAAACTTTTTGACAGTTAGGGTGATTAATGAGTGGAACAGGCTGCCACGAGAGGTGGTGAGTTCCCCTTCAATGGACGTCTTCAAACAGAGGCTGGACAGACATCTGTCTGAGATGATCTAGTGAATCCTGCTTTGAGCAGGGGGTTGGACCAGATGACCCAGGAGGTCCCTTCCAACTCTACCATTCTATGATTCTATGATTCTATGAACTTTAGTGATTTTTAGACGCTGCCGTACTTCCTGCTGGGTTAAGCAAGTGACATTTAATGGAGAATTTTTGTTATCACTGACTTATCATGTTTTCTGTCATGCGATTTTCTTGTGTAAATACGGTTGAAAAAAATCATTTAGCATATTGGCTTTTTCCTCATCCTCATCCACCATTTCACCCAGACTATTTTTAAGGGGACCAACACTATCATTTTTTAGTTTTTTACTATTTGTGTAGTTAAAGAATATTTTGGGATTATTTTTACTTTATCTGGCAATGATTCTCTCTGTCTCAATCTTTGCTGCCTTGATTTGGTTTTTACAGAATTTATTTAATTTTCTATATTTATTTAATGCCTCATCACTACCTACTAGCTTTAGTTCTCTAAATGCTTTCTTTTTGTCACTTATTGCGCCCCTTACAGCTCTATTTAGCCATAGTGGTTTCCTCCTATTTCTAGCATGTTTATTCCCATAGGGTATACATTGTGCAACGGTCCTATTCAGGATGCTAATAAATGTCTCCCATTTGCTTTGTGTAGCTTTATGTCTCAGGATATCGTCCCAGTATATTGCACTAAGATCATCTCTCAACCGTTGGAAATTTGCCTTCCTGAAGTTTAGTGTCCTTGTAACCCCTCTACTACCCATCTTATTAAAGGTTACATGAAAACTTATTATTTTGTAATCACTATTACCCAAGTGACCCCCAACTCGTATATTTGATATGCGGTCTGGCTTGTTGGTAAATATTAGGTCTAGCAGTGCCCCCCTTCTTGTTTGTTCCTTAACCAGTTGTGAAAGGTAATTGTCTCTCATAGTAGTCAAAAACCTATTACCTTTGCTTGAACTACAGGTTTCTGTCCCCCAATGTATTTCAGGGTAGTTGAAGTCCCCCATAATAATGAGTTCTCCTTGAGTCGCTACTTCATCTATTTGCTTTACAAGGATATTCTCCACTGCTTCCATTATTTTTGGAGATTATAAGAAACCCCTATCAGTAATTTATTATTTTTTCCCCTTCCCCTTATCTCCACCCACAGGGACTCTACATTTTCATTATATTCACATATATTCTCCCGCAAGATGGGTTTTAAGGATGATTTTACATATAAACACACACCCCCCTCGCTTGTTTGTACGGTCATTTCAGAACAGACTATAGCCCTGTAAGTTAACTGCCCAGTCATGGCTCTCGTCCAGCCATGTCTCAGATATCCCCACCATGCCATAATTATTTTCCAAGAAAATTAATTCTAATTCCTCCATTTTGTTGGTGAGGCTTCTGGCATTAGTGTACATGCATTTTATGTATCTCTCTGTACCTCTATTCCTTCTTACTTTATTGACTGTTCTAACCCCACCCCCAATTTCTTTATTTGTGCCCAGGTCATTCTCTGCACTATCTTCCCCAGCTATAAAATGAACACCCTCCCCCCAATCCCTAGTTTAATCACTCCTCCAACCTTCTAGCCATTTTCTCCCCAGCACAGCTGCACCCTCCCCATTGAGGTGCAGCCGTTCCCTAGCGTAGTCGGCCCAGTTCTCCAGGAACCCAAATCCCTCCTTCCTACACCAGTTCTTGAGCCACTTATTTTTCTCCCTAATCTCCCGTTGCCTCTCTGGCGTGGCACATGGTACAGGTAGTATTTCCGAGAATACCACCTTGGAGGTCCTTGCTCTAAGCTTGCAGCCTAATTCCCTGAAATCATCTTTAAGGACCTTCCACCTACCTCTAACTTTGTCATTTGTGCCAATGTGCACCATGACCGCTGGGTCCTCACCAGCCCCTCCCAGTAATCTGTCAACCCGATCAGCGATGTGCCGGACTCGAGCGCCAGGTAGGCAGCACACTGTTCGACGATCCCTGTCTTTGTGACAGATTGCCCTATCTGTTCCCCTAATAATTGAGTCCCCCACTACCAGCACCTGCCTGTCTTGCCCTGCTCTCCTATTTGCCCCCTTACTGGAGCTGACACTCCTCCGGCTTTCAGGGGACATGCCTTGCTGCAGCAGTGCTACCCCTGTACCGACACCCCTCTCATCTGCCTTCAGTCTTCTCTTCAATCCTGTTTAGTTGCCTTCTGTCAGATACACACCACCTCTCTCTTCGGCTTGAGCCAGACTACAATAACAAGTTCACCACAGTCCCCCTGGGGCTCTGCTAAAACACTCCCTGTCTCCTGTGACCGTGTTAAGCCCTCTAGTTGCTGGATGCTTCTGAAGCACAACACTTCCTGTCTCCTGTGCTTGTGTTATTTGTAACAGTTGCTGGATGCTTTGGAAGCAACAGCACTGCTTCTGCATGTCACAATTATCTTTCCACCATCTCATTCAACCCCTTCAGCTGACCTATCCATCAAAGTCAATGGCTACCCACTCTCCCCAGTCCTACAAACTTGACTCTGATCTTACATAGTTACATAGTTACATAGTTACATAGTTTATAAGGCCGAAAAAAGACAAGCGTCCATCCAGTTCAGCCTATTTCTTGTGCACTGCAGCTATTCCGCAGCGTTGATCCAGGGGAAGGCAACAAAAAACCATGAGGTATAGGCCAATTTACATCACTGAGGAAAAATTCACTTCCCGACACCAATCTGGCAGTAAGATTAAATCCCTGGATTAATTAACTAAGCATAAGATGTAATTTTATTGTTCTCAAGAAAGGCGTCCAGGCCTCTCTTGAACTCTTTAAGTGAGTTGGACATCACTTCCTCTCCCAGAGAGTTCCAGAGTCTCACGGCTCTGACCGTAAAGAATCCCCTTCTATGCTGGTGCAGGAACCTCCTTTCCTCCAGACGCATAGTGTGCCCCCTCGTCTTTGTCACCATCCTTGGTATAAACAGGTCATGGGAGAGAGCTCTGTACTGCCCCCTGATGTATTTATACATGTTTATGAGGTCTCCCCTAAGCCTTCTCTTTTCCAATGTAAATAGGCCTAATTTTGACAACCTCTCTGGGTATTCTAGTCCCTCCATTCCCTTTATTACCTTAGTCGCCCTCCTTTGTACCCTCTCTAGCTCCAATATGTCTTTCCTGAGCACCGGAGCCCAGAACTGTGCACAATATTCTAAGTGCGGCCTTACCAGCGCTTTATACAGAGGAAGAACAATGTTCTCATCATATGCCCCTATTCCTCTTCTGATGCATGCCATGACTCTATTTGCCTTCGCAGCTGCTGCCTGACACTGGGCACTCCAATTTAATTTGCTGTTAACCAAGACTCCATGTCAGATTTCCCCAACGGTTTCCCATTTAATATGTATGGGTGACTGCTGTTTTTCTTTCCCATGTGCATGACCTTACATTTATCGGCATTGAACCCCATTTGCCATTTTTTGGCCCAACTCCCCAATTTATCTAAATCCTCCTGTAGCTGTGCCCTGTCCTCATCTGTATTAACTACTTTACAAAGTTTAGTATCATCTGCAAATATTGCTATTTTACTATGCAACCCTTCCACTAGATAATTAATAAATATATTAAATAATATAGGGCCCAAGACAGACCCTTGAGGCACCCCGCTAGTAACCCTGACACACCCTGAGCTTACTCCATTGATAACCACCCTCTGCTTTCTATCACTCAGCCAGCTATTTACCCACTTGCACACATTATCCCCCAGACCAAGCATTCTCATTTTATATACCAACCTTTTGTGTGGCACGGTATCAAACGCTTTGGAGAAGTCAAGGTATACAACATCCACTGACTCTCCCCGGTCCAGCTGTGAGCTCACCTCCTCGTAGAAGGCGATCAGGTTTGTTTGGCAGGAGCGATCCCTCATGAATCCATGTTGATATGGAGTTAGACAGTTATTATCATTAAGATATTCTACAATACCATCTCTAAGAAATCCTTCAAACAATTTACCCACAACAGACCTCAAGCTGACTGGTCTATAGTTCCCAGGGTCACTTTTAGACCCCTTTTTGAATATTGGTACCACATTTGCTTGGCGCCAGTCTAGTGGGACAGTCCCTGTCCATAAAGAGTGCTTGAATATAAGATACAGCGGTCTGTCTATCACATTACTTAATTCTTTTAGTACCCGGGGGTGTATGTCATCTGGGCCTGGTGACTTGTCTATTTTGATATTATTTAGGCGTTTCTGAACATCCTCCTGGGTTAGGTGGGTGATATTTAGCGGAGGATTTACTTTATCACTCTGCATTTCCTCCGATAAATTGTTTTCTTTTGTGAAAACAGTGGAGAAGAAGCTATTGAGTAGGTTTGCTTTACCCTCATCGCCCTCTATGATTTTACCCAGGTTATTTTTCAATGGGCCAACGCCATCAGTTTTAATCCTTTTACTGTTTATATAGTTAAAGAACAGTTTGGGATTCGTTTTACTTTCCTTGGCAATTAGTCTCTCTGTCTCCTCTTTTGCTATTCTTATTTGTTTCTTACAGATTTTGTTTTTTTCCCTATAAGATATTAGCGCTTCCTCGCTGCCTTCTTGTTTAAGTTTACCGAAAGCCCTTTTTTTGTTTTTCATTGCCCTCTTGACTTCCTTATTTAGCCACATTGGCTTCCTCCTATTCCTAGCCCTGTTATTCCCATAAGGTATGTACCTTCTACAGTGACTATGTAGAACTGTTTTGAAAATGTCCCATTTTCTATCCGTGCTCCTATTACTAAAGATACTATCCCAGTCTATAAGGTGAAGGGCATCTCTTAGCTGATCAAACTTTGCCCTCCTGAAGTTCAGTGTTTTTGTGACTCCCTTGCTGGGCACCCTACTGAAGCACATGTGGAATTGTATAATGTTGTGGTCACTATTTCCCAGGTGCCCCCCGACCTGCACCTCAGTTATTCTGTCTGGCCTGTTAGTTAATATTAAGTCTAAAAGGGCCGTCCCTCTAGTTGGTTCCTGCACAAGTTGTGACAAATAATTGTCTTTGATAATTGACAGAAACCTGTTTCCTTTCTGAGATCTACAGCTTTCGGTTTCCCAGTCTATATCGGGGTAGTTGAAGTCCCCCATAATAATCACCTCGTTATTTTTTGCTACTTCGTCTATTTGTCTCATTAATAGACTTTCCGTGGCTTCTGCTATATTTGGTGGTTTATAACAGACTCCTATGATAATTTTATTATTGTTTTTTGCCCCATGTATCTCCACCCATAAGGACTCGACCTCCTCATTTCCCTCCCATACATCCTCCCGTATTGTAGGCTTTAGACACGTCTTTACATATAGACAGACTCCACCCCCTTTCCGACTTCTTCGATCCCTTCTAAACAGACTGTAACCCTGTAAGTTAACTGCCCAGTCATAGCTTTCATCTAACCATGTCTCGGTTATTCCCACTATGTCATAGTTACCTGTAGATATTTCTGCTTCCAGTTCATCCATCTTGTTTGTCAGGCTCCTGGCATTTGCTAGCACGCAGTTTACACGATTTTGTTTTGTTCCAATCTTCTCCCTGTGGATTGTATTAGAAATTTTCTTACCTCCCTTCCAAGTATCTTGTCTTGGACCTTCTTTGTCGCACTTCATATCTTTCATTAGTATGTTCTCTGGTTGCATGATCGTGTCCGGCGTTTTTCTTCCCATCCCCTCTTCTTCTAGTTTAACCTGAGATCTAGTTTCAAACCTGAGATCCAAGCACTTTCCACTTCCTGCCGACTCCAACTCCAAAATATCTCTCTGATCTGCACATTTCTCAACCATGAATCTGCAAAAGCACTAGTGCACGCCCTCATTATCTCCCGCCTCGACTACTACAAGCTCCTGCTCTGTGGCCTCACTTCTAAAACTCTTGCACCCCTCCAATCTATCCTAAACTCTGCTGGCCGACTTATCCACCTGTCAATCCCTGTACTGGCTCCCTGTTGCCCAAAGACTCCAGTTCAAAACCCTAACTTTGGCTTACAAAGCCATCCAAAATCTGTCTCTTCCATACATCTCTGACCTAGTCTCCCAGTGCTTACCTGCACACAACCTCCGTTCCTCACAGGATCTCCTTCTCTGCTCCCCTCTTATCTCCTCCTCCCACAATCGCATACAAGATTTGTCCTGTGCATCTCCGCTACTCTGCAACTCTCAACCCCAACATACATGAGACTCTCGCCTACCGTGAACACCTTCAAAAGGAACCTGAAGACTTACCTCTTCGGACAAGCGTACAACTTGCAGTAATCCTCGCTCCACCATATCGCTGCACGACCATCTCTTCCCTCACCTTCTGTATCCTCACCCATTCCTAGTAGATTGTTTGTGAGCCTTCGCTTGCATGGTCCGCTCTCCTCTTGTACCAGTCGGTAACTCTTTTTTTTGTTCAAGATTATTGTACTTGTTGTTTGCTATGTATAGCCCTTTTCACATGTAAAGCGCCATGGAATAAATGGCGCTGTAATAATAAATAATAATAATTATACTATTTGTACTGTGGGTCAATTGATGCCACTTTTCCTGGTGTCTGCAGCTAATTTGAGCTGTTTTGGCAGCTTTTGGGTCCCTTTGAAGGTGTTGTGTATGCTTTTGGTTTTACCTTTCATTGAATGCAATGGGATTCGGATTTGCTCGGCGAACCGTTCAGCGAACATCGGGAAGTTCGCCAAGCAGAACCGAACTTTGAAAGTTTCCTCATCTCTAGTGTCCATCTGGTGTGTTTCCTGTAGTGCAAGGGGAGTAGGTCCCCATTATACTATTTTTACTCTGGTGAAATTGATGCCACTTTGGTGGTGTCTGCCTTTAATTTTTTTAAATCTGGAGACTCCTCTTTGGATCTCCTTCATGTGTGTTGCCTGTAGCGCTAGGGCTCTCAGATCGGAAGGCGTGCACTTACTTTCAGTCAACTACCTGTGTTACTATCCTTACATTTTTCTATCAATAGTAGTCTATGAAACTGATGTTTGTGCCACCTGAGTGTGGCTGACCAGAAAAGCAGGTTGAACTGTTGCATGTGGTATCAGGGCTCCCAGCACAGCAGGCCTACACCGATCCCTCACCCACCTCGTCTTAATTTGAAGTTAAATTCAAAGCTATAAATGCTGGCCCATACCCTGATACCTCATGCATGGCCCATGGCTGACTGCTGCTGTGCCATTATAAAATTTGTACTGTGGGTCAATTGATGCCACTTTTCCTGGTGTCTGCCCATAATTTGAGCTGTTTTGGCAGCTTTTCGGTCCCTTTGAACGTGTTGTGTATGCGTTTGGTTTTGCCTCCCATTGAATGCAATGGGATTCGGATATGTTCGTCGAACCGTTCGACGAACATCGGTAAGTTCGCCGAGCAGAACCAAACCAACCCTTGAAAGGTTCGCTCAATTATGATATTATTAAACATACCAACAAGCAGTTCTGTATATAAGAATAATCTAACCAGAAACACCATAGATGTTCAATATATATATTTGTGCATATAAGTTGTTAATAATATGCAAAGATGAAAAAAGAAAGTCTGTAGATACAGTCACTTTCTATAGAAAGGAGCAGATGATGATTCCGCTCTTCAGGCCTTTGGTTGCACTTGAGCTGTTTTTGGACATTCAGGTCTGGATCACACATGACGGAGAGGAGAAGAGCAGGAATGTGTCATCTATGCAGTTGGAGTTTTCCTGGATTCCTACAGCACTGCGATCAACCATACGGCCTTCTGTTTCACCATGGCTAGGTAGATGAAGGAGCAGCCGCTTCTTCTCTCTGTCCACAGCCAGGTAGTAGAAGAAGCAGCCGCTTCATTCTGTTGCTACATGGCCAAGTATGAGAAGGAGCAGCCGCTTCCATCTCTCTTTACTTGGCCAATTATAAGAAGGAGCAGCCGCTTTCTTCTGTCTGTCCATATCCGGTAGGTGAAGGAGCAGCCGCTACCTTCTTTTTTTCCTGTCTGGTAGGAGAAGGAGCAGCGGCTGCCTTCTGTCTGTCCATATCTGATAGTCGTCTCCTTACCACCACATTGTAGATGAGTCGTCCAGATGGTGACATAGCAAGTATGGCTGAAAGAAATCCTTCAATTTCAGCCTTTAATTACTTGCTATGTTGATCCAGAGGAAGGCGAAAAATAACCCTGAGGACTCGTTGTTGGATCATCCTCATATCAAGGGAAAAAAATTCCTTCCTGACCCCAAATATGGCGATCGGAATAAATCCCTGGATGTTTGGTGCTCAAATCTACGTTGATGTTATGTGGTGGAAGATCGGTAAGTTTGTCACAGTCCGGTAAATAAGAAAGTCCAGTGTAATTGTCTCGTCCGATTAATGGAAAGCTTCATTCCTAGATGTTACTGGAATGGGACTGATTTATATCAGCCTAATCCTCCTGTAAGGAGAGAAATATATTCAAAATAAAGAAAGTTAGGCGATTCTGCACTATCATAAAGTCTGAGTACAATGTTGCGAGTTGCACAATTAAGAAAGGGTTCGTGGACCACAGTAGTGCTCAGCTAAATACACCCCAGACTGGGGAAACAATTGCTGTCCAAAAATAGAGAAAAGCGTCACTCACCGTATAAAATTACTTTTTCATTAATGTGCTTTAAAACATATTGTCGGGTCTGTCTGACCAGCCACACCTGCTCCTTCTCTCTCTCCCTGCTGATATGTTTTAAAGGACATTAATAAAGAAGTAATTTGATATGGTGTGCGCCGCTATTCTCCATTTTAAGACGAGAAATATACACATCTGAGAATCGTCTCCTCACATATATAATGTATACCGGGGGGATATAATGATAAGGTGTATAGTGGATATGTGTGTTACTGGGCATTGATAACACTATGGATGTCCCTATGTGCTATACTTACATCATCGCCCCATCGGAATGGTGGGTCGGCTTCGCCGGACTCCACGTCGAACCAGTATATAGGGTAGAAGAATGGGCGCTCTCGGATGAAGGATGATATAGCATACCGGGCAGATGGAGATTTGCAAAGAAGCTGGAAAATGAGAGAGACCATTAATCATTATATTACGGATTATTACTGATACGTTATTACACAATGTCCATGGACTCTCCACATCATATCTTATAGCTTTCCTTATAGTCCTTCATCTTCCTTCTTTCTCTGATCCTACTTACGCCTTCTAGGATGTCAAGGGCATCGTTGGGCATCCACTCTGGAATATCTGGGACGTCCTCCTGCAGAGACCGGTGGTATTCCTCCAGTGTGCCGCTGCCATAGAACGGTTGGCTCCCCACAATCATCATGTACAGGATGACACCAAATGAAAAGGAATCTGCCAGATGATTGAAGGCTTCTCCATCCATTATCTGTGGGAACATAATATAGGAGATGAGGTGAATATACCGGGGAGGGGATTTACACACAGAGGCCATGAGGACCAGTCTGTGATTAGATATGAGCAGGATACTCAGATTAATACTCAGTCCTACTATCGCCATCAATCACACTGGGATGTTTTTTACCTCAGGTGCGATGTAACTGACGCGCCCCTGGGCCTGCTGTGTCGCGCAGCGTCTCGCGCACGGGGGCTTACCCGGAACCGGATCAGATGAGGGTTGTAGTCTCCGAGTGGCGGGGACCCGGTCCGTGCCCAGGGGGTCAGACTCAGTGTGTGGCAGTCTTGATAGATGTTATTTGAGTGTCGACTACGCCACCCGTTGATTTGCAGCTATGGAGCTGCCGCTGCAGGGCAGACCGCTGAGGCCGGTGTAGAATTGTGCAGCGTGATAGTATAACCCCCAACGGGAGGGGTATGGCCTCAGGGCAGCCGACGTGGAAGATGGGGGTAGCAGGAACCACTCAGAGACGGTGCGGTGTAATTCAGGGTCTTTACTGGTAACAACGATAGACCCTCCCGGAGTACTTGCTAGCGAACGGGGCCTGGTCAGTCCTTGAGCAGATGGGATCTCCCCTGGCCAGGCGGAGTTGTAGGCCTCCCAAACTGACTGTACTCTTCTGGCTACCTTGCTAGAAGCGGATATAAGTAGCCCACGTCCCTGAGTGTACCGTGTGGTGCTCACCCGTATGGCCGGTGACTCGGGGCCTTCTATTGGCTTCCGCTCCACGATGGCGGTGCTGGTCCCACACGTGTGACCGTGCCTTCAGGTTTCTGGGCCTGAGGACCTGAAATCCCCTGCCGGTCGGCTTCTGCTGCTGGGTAAGAGTTAGTCCCCACAGCCTCGGACTCCGGGTCCGGTAAGAAATCTTCTCAGTCAGGGCGAGCTCTGCAGCTGCCAGCCCCTGACTTGTAGTAGTATTGCTCCCACTGAGCTCCAGCTGTTTCTTCCTGTGACTGTTTCTTGTCTCTACTCTCCTTGACTGACTAACCCTGCCTCAGCCCAGGGTTTATACAGGGGAAGTTCTTCCCCTCCCAAGACTGGGCAGGAGGTGTGGCATGCACAGGATCCCTGACCAAAGGACCTCCCACCTGCTCTCAGACGTAATATCTCTATCACTGTGGCAACCAGACCCCTGGGGTGTCACATTCCCCCCTAGTGAAATTTAGTACTCCGGGACTAAACATATTTTAGAAAAACATAACAAGATATAACAACAATAACAGTACAATAAGAAGAAACACATAAAGGTGGTCACGGCATGTCCGTAACCGGGTGCAGTCTTTGAAGAAAAGCAAGGTGTCCATTTCACCAAAACAGGGAGACGTAACCAGGTAGGGGTTTGTCCTGCCCCGAGTCCTTAACAGTCTTTAGTCCATCCTGGGTTACGCTCCAACTATGTACAAGGGTTTCCCGGTAAATCCACCAAGGACTCCTACAAATAACTAGAAACACAAAATTATACACAAGCAACAATACACAGGTAACCATAAATAAAACAATTTATACACTTCAAATCCTCCAGCGTGCGGGTAACTGGCCTCTAGTGGCCCTAGTGGACCTACGGAGCTGACTGTCTGGCCCTGAACTACAGGGTGTAGGAGCTGTCAAGGGTAAACTGGGCAGCTGTCTACCGGCTCTTTGTCTCACTAGGGGTACGGCAGGCTCACTATAAGCAGAGGGTTGATCCTCCTGTTCTGCTTGTGTGGAGTCTTCTGCCTCCTGGACCGGCTGTTCTTCCAGCTCTACCTGTTGATCCGTAGGTGCTTGGGATGCTGGTTGGAGGAAGGTGAGTACGGGTACCACAACTGCACCATTGACTTGAGTCCAAGACCGAGGGAAGTCCCCGAGCACAGTACTAACCATATCTTCCCTTTCCTCTACGGGTCGATGGTCTTCTTGTTCCTCTTCAGGGTTCCTCAGTTGTTCGGGACACTTCTTCAGGTGGTCCCGGGATACAATGGCTGTGGTTTCCCCTCCGTCTTTACTGATGGTACAAACCTTCGGGTTCTCGTGGCTTGAGGGCAGTACGGTGTACGGGTCCTTCTTCCACTGGTCGTCCAACTTGTGGAGCCGTCTCTTCCTCTTCAAGACCTGCTCTCCGGGTACCAGGGGAACAGCGGGAGCATACTGGTTGTAAGTTTTCTCTTGTCTTTCCCTAGCCTGACAGAGACTTCGCTCCACGCTCTCCTGTACTCTCCGGTACTGCTGCTGCCTCTCTGTGTCCCAGTCTGTTTCTGGTGAAGTGTCCTCGGGTGTCAGGACTCCCATTTCCAGGTCAACAGGTAACTTACCAGGTCTTGCCCTCATTAGGTAAGCCGGGGTACAGTTGGTGGAACCTACCGGGATGTGGTTGTATAGGTCCACCAGATCGGGCAACTTCTCAGGCCACAGACTGCGTTCTTCCAGGGGCAACGTTTTTAGAAGATCCATTACCACCTGGTTCATTTTCTCACAAAGTCCATTAGTTTGCGGATGGTAGGGTGTCGTCCTTATCTTCCGGCAGCCATACAGATTGCAGAATTCCTGGAAGACCTCCGCTTCAAAGGCAGGTCCCTGGTCCGTCAGCACTTGGTCCGGGTACCCGTGTGGACGGCAAAAGTGCTGCTGGAAGACTCTAGCTGCTGTTTGAGCCGTTAAGTCCTTGACGGGGACGACAACCAGAAACCGGGAGTAATGATCCACGATGGTTAACGCGTAGACGTAGCCACTTCTGCTTGGGGTCAGTTTTACATGATCCAAGGCTACCAGTTCCAACGGTTGCCGGGTGACGATGGACTGCAGGGGAGTCTTCTGGCTGGCACGGTCCTTCCTTCTCAGGTTGCACGGGCCACAGTCTCTGCACCACTTCTCGATGGTTCCCCTCATGCCTACCCAGTGGAACCGCTCGCGCAGCAGGAACTCCAGCTTCTTCCACCCGAAGTGTCCAGCTCCGTCGTGGTATGCCTCCATCACCATGGCTGCGTCTCTTCGTGGCACCACTACTTGCCAGAGTAATTCATGCGTCCGGGAGTTAACCATTCTGCGGCACAACTTCCCTTTGTAAAGGAACAGTCGACTCTTCTCTGCCCATAGTTGTTTGGCTTCCTCCGGAGCATCTGGTTCAAGGCGAGCCTCCGGCCGAGTCAGCATCTCCTTCACCAGTCGGACGGCAGGGTCGCTGTCTTGCGTTTCCGCCCAGTTGTAGTGGGGTAAGGGGTTCAACGTAGCAGCCTGCTTACTCCTTACCCGGTGGGAATACTGGATAGTCCCATGACGGTGGAAAGCAGGGAGTTCAACTTCTTCCAGTCCCTCCGGATCTTCTCCCCCGTCCGGCAGGTTGGGCATCCTGGACAGGGCGTCCGCGTTGGTATTGGAGCGTCCTGCCCGGTATTTGATTGTGAACTCGTAGTTGGACAGACGGGCCATCCACCTCTGCTCCAGGGCACCGAGTCTTGCCGTGTCCAGGTGTGTCAACGGGTTGTTATCCGTGTACACGGTGAACCGGGAAGAAGCGAGGTAATGCTTAAAGCGCTCGGTGACTGCCCATACTACGGCCAGGAACTCTAGCTTAAATGAGCTGTAATTCTCGGGGTTCCTTTCGGTGGGTCGCAGTTTTCGGCTGGCGTAGGCGATTACTCGTTCCTTCCCCTGCTGGATCTGGGACAGTACGGCTCCTAGCCCGATGTTACTGGCGTCGGTGTAGAGGATAAAGGGCTGGCTATAATCCGGGTACGCCAGGATTTCGTCCCCCGTGAGGGCCATCTTCAGCTGGCGGAAGGACTCTTCTTCCAGCTCCTCCCATTTGAAGGGCGGCTTCTGGTTCTTGGCCTTCCGGGACTGGCCTATCAGGAGGTCCTGCATAGGTGCTGCCTTTTTGGTGAAACCGGGAATAAACCTTCGGTAGTAGCCTACCAACCCGAGGAACTGCCGCACTTCTTTTACGCTGGAGGGGCTTGGCCATTCCTTAATTGCGGTGATCTTATCAGGGTCGGGAGCCACTCCGTCAGCGCTCACCACGTGTCCCAGGTACTGCACCTTGGGTTTCAGGAGGTGACACTTGGAGGGTTTCACCTTTAGGCCGTAACTTGCCAGAGCTTCGAACACTTCCGCCAGGTGTTTCAGGTGGTCCTCATACGTCTTGGAATATACGATGACATCGTCCAGGTACAACAGGACCGTCTCGAAGTTTCTGTGGCCCAGACAACACTCCATTAGTCGTTGGAAGGTTCCCGGTGCGTTGCAGAGTCCGAACGGCATGCAGGTGAACTTGCTAAGTCCCATCGGGGTGGTGAATGCGGTCTTCTCCCGGACCGCCTCTGCTACAGGAACCTGCCAGTACCCGCTAGTGAGATCCAAGGTAGAGAAGAAGTTAGCAGATCTTAAAGCAGCCAATGACTCCTCTATCCTTGGTAAGGGGTACGCATCCTTGTGTGTGATACGATTGATTTTCCGGTAATCTACACACATCCTCATGGTGTTGTCTTTCTTTCGGACTAAGACTAGTGGAGCTGCCCAGGGGCTACAGCTATCCCTGATCACCCCAGCCTCCTTCATGTCTCTAAGCATCCCCTTGGCGTGTTGGTAGTGGGCAGGGGGTACGGGTCGATACCTCTCTTTTATAGGAGGATGGTCTCCCGTGGGGATGTGGTGTTCTACCCCCTTGACTCGCCCGAAGTCTAACGAGTGTTTACTAAACACTCTCTCGTACTCTTGAACCACCCGATAGACTCCCTGTTTCTGATGTGAGGGAGTGGAGTCAGTACCCAAATGTAGTTGCTGACACCAGTCCTCCTTTGTTTTCTTAGAGCCGTTACCTTCCTCCGGGTGAGATGGAGGCAAGGGTTCCACAGATTGTATAGCATTTTGGTTAATGGTATATAATTTGGCTAGCGTGGCATACCGGGGCAGGTACACTTCCCTCTTCCCGATATTGATTATGCGAACGGGCACCCTCCCATGGCGTACATTAACCACCCCCCGTGCTGTCAAAATGGTGGGCCTACTGTCTGAGTAAACTGGTTCTACCATTGCCTGGTAATCTCTACCTCTCAGACCAATAGCTGCCCGGCACCAAATCATCATTTCACTTTTTGGGGGCATGGCAATAGGAAAAGGGTCACACATTCTTACGCTACCAATCTCACCGCCGGAGAGTTCCACCTGTTGCCGTCGCATCAGTGCCCGGATCTCTTTCTGGAGCACCCGCTGCTCGCCGGAGCTGGCGTTCTTGGCAACCTGCTGTAAAAGGAAAATCACCTCTGCAAGACAATTTTCAATTACATTAGTTCCTAGAGTTATTTTTGGGTGACTCTCATGTTTGTCAATATCTACAATGATCAGTCCCTGTGCTGCCAGTTCGACTCTACCGATTTTGATGGTCACCTCTTTAAATCCGATCTGTGGCACGGGCTGGCCATTGCTGGCGATGATACTCAAGTCGTCGTCAGGGTAGCGGGTAATATCCGAGTCATTCCAGTACTGCTTAAAGAGCACGTACGGGATGGTGGTGACCTGTGACCCGGTGTCCAGTAGGGCACTCATGGGAATGCCATCCAGTACCACAGGCAAGACTGGACGTCCTCCCACATATCTGTCGCGCCAGTTCGATGGGCCTGGTGAACTTTTTCCTGGGGGTTGGCCCTCTACCCCAGGTTGTGCCCGTTTAAAGAACAGTACCTTGCCATATGTCCAGGTTGATTGCAGCGGCGGCAGATGGGTCGTCCGTCCTCGCTGTATCGGTCACTGGGTCTTCCTCTGGCCGGTGGGGTCCTCCTTGGTCGACGCCACGGGATGTCCTCCGGTCCGGATGCCAGCTGGATCTTCCCTGGGGTGGAAGCCTGTAAAGACTGCACAGTTCGGGTTAGCGCAGCAACGCTCTTAGCTAGCTCTTGGACCTGATGGTGTAGGTCTGGAGCCGGGTCATTGTCCAAAGCCTGCGCATCAGCTCCCACAGGCCCTGCCGACAAGGGCGCCGCCTCCTGGTGGTAAGTGATAGCAGGGCGCTTGTGGGTCACAACGCCACCCGGTGCCGGTTCTCGGAGCACCCGTATGGCTCTGTCCTTGAACTGTGCAAAGCCCAGATGGGGATCCTGTAAGGCCATTGCCCGCAACTGGGTTCGGTGGGTATTACAATACAGTCCCTCTATAAACTGTTCGGTCAACAGCCTGTCCTCGTTTCCCACTCCATCAGGGTCGGTCTGCTTAATGGCCCTCAGGGCCTCTTGTAGGTTTAGTGCATAGTCCCTTATACTCTCATGCGCTCGCTGCTTGCACCCGTAGAATCTAAGCTTAATCTCGGCTGAGGTGCGGGTATCAAAGGTGTCCTTCAGCCGGGTTAGTATCCCTGCGACAGTCTTCCTCCCAGGTGGCCAGGATTTTACTTCCCTTTTGGCTGCCCCGGTTAGTTGGGCCACCAGGATGCTCACTTTTTGCTCTTCTGTGAGGGGGTACACCTGGAAGAGGCTATCCAGCTTTTCTCTAAAGTCATGCAGGGTATGTGACTCCCCTGAGTACTGGGGTAGCCAAGCTGCTCCCGGGATATAGGGCATGGTGAAGGGCATAACTGCAGCAGCGGTAGCGCTGGCGGGGGTTGAGGCAGTGAAGCTCTCCTCCGTATCCGACATCTTCCTCCCCCCTAGTGGACCGTGGCCTACCTTGCGATGATCCTGTTCCGTAGGCCGCGGCTCCGCAGTAGATCGTCAGGGTTGAGGACCTTCCGTCGCGCTCCGGTGACGTCGGCGTCTGCTGGGCTCCTTCCAGGACCTTACGCAACGTCCGGACGTGAGGCGGGGCTTCAGTTCTCGCGCGCTTTCGGAGTCCACGCCCCTCTTCTTCCCGCGCGGCGTCCTCAAGATAGCGTCCAACGGCGGGAAAACTCCACGGATGGCGGGAAGAAGGCTGAAGATGGCGCCGGATGGCGGGAATCTTCACAGATGGCGGGAAGAAGGCTGAAAATGGCGCCGGATGGCGGGAATCTTCACCGATGGCAGGAAAACTTCACGGATGGTAAGTTTTAAAAGTCTCTTTTTTCAGGCACGCAGTACCCGGTGGTTGCGGGCACGAAATCCTGCCGACTACGCCAAATGTTGACGCGCCCCTGGGCCTGCTGTGTCGCGCAGCGTCTCGCGCACGGGGGCTTACCCGGAACCGGATCAGATGAGGGTTGTAGTCTCCGAGTGGCGGGGACCCGGTCCGTGCCCAGGGGGTCAGACTCAGTGTGTGGCAGTCTTGATAGATGTTATTTGAGTGTCGACTACGCCACCCGTTGATTTGCAGCTATGGAGCTGCCGCTGCAGGGCAGACCGCTGAGGCCGGTGTAGAATTGTGCAGCGTGATAGTATAACCCCCAACGGGAGGGGTATGGCCTCAGGGCAGCCGACGTGGAAGATGGGGGTAGCAGGAACCACTCAGAGACGGTGCGGTGTAATTCAGGGTCTTTACTGGTAACAACGATAGACCCTCCCGGAGTACTTGCTAGCGAACGGGGCCTGGTCAGTCCTTGAGCAGATGGGATCTCCCCTGGCCAGGCGGAGTTGTAGGCCTCCCAAACTGACTGTACTCTTCTGGCTACCTTGCTAGAAGCGGATATAAGTAGCCCACGTCCCTGAGTGTACCGTGTGGTGCTCACCCGTATGGCCGGTGACTCGGGGCCTTCTATTGGCTTCCGCTCCACGATGGCGGTGCTGGTCCCACACGTGTGACCGTGCCTTCGGGTTTCTGGGCCTGAGGACCTGAAATCCCCTGCCGGTCGGCTTCTGCTGCTGGGTAAGAGTTAGTCCCCACAGCCTCGGACTCCGGGTCCGGTAAGAAATCTTCTCAGTCAGGGCGAGCTCTGCAGCTGCCAGCCCCTGACTTGTAGTAGTATTGCTCCCACTGAGCTCCAGCTGTTTCTTCCTGTGACTGTTTCTTGTCTCTACTCTCCTTGACTGACTAACCCTGCCTCAGCCCAGGGTTTATACAGGGGAAGTTCTTCCCCTCCCAAGACTGGGCAGGAGGTGTGGCATGCACAGGATCCCTGACCAAAGGACCTCCCACCTGCTCTCAGACGTAATATCTCTATCACTGTGGCAACCAGACCCCTGGGGTGTCACATAACCCTGAGTGCCAACTTGTTCTTCTAATAGGTCATCCTCGCCCATATTCATGACTGATAAGCCAAAGTCAGAGATTTTTATATGTCCCATGTCATCGATGAGAATGTTCTGTGGCTTCAGGTCACTGAAGGGAGAAGGAGCAGATACTGATTGTGAGGATAATTCATGAAAATAACTTTATACAATAGATATGTAAGGAGACAACAGAGATTTATGAAGATGAACTGATTACCAATGTATCACGCCATGTTCATGGAGGAACTGGAGTCCGCAAACCATTTCTGCCGCAAAGAGTCTGTGGAGTAGAAAGTAGAGGATGGATCAGTGGTTACATACACTCTAGGACTACAATGTACGGGCAGCAGATTATTAGGATTTGGCTGTTAGAAGTTTACCTTGATGTTTCCATATCAAATGAATTAGATGGAGCCAGGTGGTGAAACAGATCTCCTCCGGCCATATACTCCATGGCTAATATATATTCTAATGGTGTTTCCATAAACCCCCGCAGAGATGTTAGGAAGCGGCAGCCAGTGGCCATACAGAGGATGTCTAATTCTGTAGAGATTGTGTCCTCATCAATACGACTCTTGTCCATCATTTTAATAGCCAGCAGTTCTCCGCTGACCGGATCTGATGCCAAGAGGACCTGGAGAAAAATCAAAGGAGATCAGACCAAACTCCCATCTATTATAGGGATCTGTGTAATGGATCACTGGTTTATCCCAATCACCATTACATATGAACATCCTGTAATGAATATGTATATCCTCCTGTGTATCTGGTGCAGGATACATTGAGGAACACAGAGAAGGAGAAATTCACACTTACCTTTCCAAAGCCTCCCACTCCAAGATCTTTGTGGAATTCAAGGCTGCACAGGTCAACAGGATTTTCCATTTTAACCAGTTCTCTCTGGGGTAAAAGAAGGGATCTGGCATCAGCATGTGCTGGCATGTCTGCTATGTCAGAGGGCATCATAAGGCTTCCACCTGCTGAGATGATACAAGATTTGTTAGTCTCTTTGAGAAGACATAATGGAAATGTTTGTCATGTTGTGTGGTAAGTGTATGGAGCGGGCTCAGTCGCTGAGCCTGCATTTTACCAGGCTGATACCGGCTGTATTACATAGCTGCCACGTGCCAATAAATACAGCGACTGGAGCACACTCTGATTACTGCGGTTTAACCGTTTCAATGCTGACAGTGGTATTTAAATGAAGTGATTGCCAATTTGCTACCAGCACCCATTAGCCCCCACCAGGTCACAATTGCAAGAGGTTAATTAACTGTAATGACTATCTGGACCTACTGAAAACCCATATCTTTCACTTTTGTCCTCCTGTTTAGACCAGCCTGGTTTAATTTCTTATGATAACATATAATATAGCCATATACAGCGATACAGTTCCATTACAGCACATACAGGTGCTTCTCACTAAATTAGAATATCATCAAAAAGTTAATTTCTTTCAGTTCTTCAATACAAAAATAATACCTGGTTTAAAAACAACACTATCACTGTGCTTGATTGGCCAGCAAACTTGCCTGACCTTAACCCCATAGAGAATCTATAGGGTATTGTCAAGAGGAAGATGAGAGACACCAGACCCAACAATGCAGACGAGCTGAAGGCTGCTATCAAAGCCACCTGGGCTTCCATAACACCACAGCAGTGCCACAGGCTGATCACCTCCATGCCACGCGGCATTGATGCAGTAATTGATGCAAAAGGCGCCCCGACCAAGTATTGAGTTCATTTACTGAACATACATTTCAGATTTTAAAATCATTTTTCAAACTGGTGTTATAAAATATTCTAATTTACTGAGATAATGACTTTTGTGTTTTCATTGGCTGTAAGCCATAATCATCAACATTAACAGAAATAAACACTTGAAATAGATCACTCTGTTTGTAATGACTCTATATAATATATGAGTTTCACTTTTTGTATTGAAGAACTAAAAATAAATTTACTTTTTGATGATATTCTAATTTAGTGAGAAGCACTTGTAGTACAAGCGATCAAAAAATTGCAGGTTCAAGTCTTCTAAGGAGACTAAAAAATTAAATAAATTAAAAAAAATTAATAAACCCAAAAAATTATTTAAAAATATAATTTGAATGAAACAACTTTCCTAATGAATAATAATAATAATAATAAAAAATGAAAAATAAGCATAACTGGGATCACGGCATTAGTATAAGTCCGTTATACAAAAATATAAAAATAATTTTCCCAAACAGTAAATACTAAAATGAGAAAAAAAAATATCTAACAATAGCAATAAAAAGATATCGTAATGTCCTGTCTACCCAAGAAAGGATCATTAAAAGCTACAGCTTCATACACAATAAAGAAGCCTTTACACTGCGCCATTGAGGTATCACAATCACAAAGTTACAATGTCTCAGAATATGGAGACACAAATCAATGTTTTTTATTACATTTTTAATTTTCTTCCACCACTTATGTCAAAAGGAAACCCATGCATGTTCAGCATTACCACACTTGTCACTGACATGGAGAATTACTTTATGAGGTCATTTTTACCACACAATGAACACAATAGAAAAGAACAATGTCGGAATCCCTCCCCCCGTCCCACAATTTTACCACTCTTTGATTTTTTCCCCTCTTTTCTAAATAATTGAAAGACAAAATAAATAGTGTTCTTCAAAACTGCAGCTCGGTCCACTAAAAAAGCAAGCTCACATGCAAATAAAAGAAAAGTTATGGCTTTTCGAAGAAGGAAGAAAAAAAGCGAAAGTTTTTCCGGTCAAAGGGGGGTTAATAGATATAGCTCCAGCGCATATATTATAATTTTAAACAAAACTATGTAAATGAGCAGGAAATGTCTAATATTTGGTCCTTCATTTATCAAAACTCTCTAATAGCAAAACTGACCCTGTTGCCCATAGCAACGATTCACAGCACAGATTCTATTTCTCAACATTCTATAGAACACTGAAAGGTGACTGGTTGCTATGGGCAACAAGGACAGTTCTTCCATTAGTCAGCATTTATAATTGAGGCCTGTACATAATATTAGGAGTATAATCCCCCTCACCCCCAGTCTTATTATACTGAGTAAGTTTATTTCTTACCTGGTTCATCTTTATCCATTGATCTGTCTGGTGAAGAAACACTCAGATGGAACAGAAAATCCGGGATGGAGATGGTTTTGGTTGATGAGTGGGATCTCCATAGGGCACCATTCCCATTAATGATGGGTGTAGCATATCTCAGATGTCTCCTGCATTGGACAACCCAGTCTCTGCTGTTCCTCATTCTTTTCTGGGCTGCAGCTCTTTGCAGGTTCAGGGTGTCTTGGCTTTCAGCCTTGGATGAGACCTGTCTTGGAGTTTCTTGGAGAACTTCCTCCAGCTCTGTCTCTGCGCTGATGTTTCTCTGCTTATTGAGGATGGCTTCTTTATTCCTCCTCCTTATTTCAGGGACCAGATCTCCGATTTTTTTCAAGGAGATAATAAAGGCCCTCTGAAGCTCAGCGGAGGCAGCAGAGTCAGACGCCATGAGGTTCTCCATGTACCTTCTCTGTGTAAGGATCTCTTGTCTTTTGGACTTTCTCATTTTCTCTAAATGTTGTCGTTTGGACGCCATTTCTGAGGCGTCAGGGTCCATGTCCGGTAGATTAATGTCTTTTCGCCCTAAAGCGAACAACAATACCTGCTCTTCATTTATTCCTCTCCTTTCTCTCTGAACCCGATCTCTTTGGGCTCGTCTTCTCTCCATTTTAGAATAAATTTTTGCTTCGTTCGTCACGAAAAACAAAAGGTACTCCCTCACCCTTGTAAGTCTGTGAGGCAGTGATTTCCCTTGGGCTGTAACACTGGGATATAGAATGTGATGATGTCATCACATCACTGTGACTTACTGTAGATTTTACCCTGATGTCATAATGAGAGAGTGATAGGCAGATAGATAGACAGACAGGTGTGAGCCTCTCAAGTATTAACAAAGTGAACATAGTGAACCTTATATAGTATAACAATTACAAATAGTGTTAACAGTAATTATACAAATAGGAGCATATCATATAATGGAGATACGATATACAAGGAGTGAATGGCAATTCAAGTATATACAATCAAGTTAAAGTTCATTATAGTGCCTGTGCTGTGAAGATAACATACAAAATACATGAAAAGAGTCATTATTATTATTTAAGAACAGCTTTATATGATTGATCACTTGATGACTCACCCCATACAATTTGTGAAAAAAGCGCCAACATCGGCGTCCTGCTGGGTACAATGCGCATGTCAAAACAGAAAGGTAGTGGAAAACAAACACTTTGCGCATGCGCGAGCATGCTATGAAGCTTCCCAGCGTTTTCTTCGTAAGGGAAACATCTTAGAATCATCAGCGCATGCGCAAAACAGAGGTATAGCGCTATTAAATCACCGTCAAAGATGCAGGGAAAGTAGCCTAATTGCATACAGCAATCTTTCAAACTTCACCAGCTTTTTTTTCACCAGGTTTTATTTTATTTTTGCCTGTACATTTATTCTATATGCATTCTAATAAAGGACAATTCTTATTTTCTTCCAATCCTCATATATAATGCTTAACCCCTTTACAACCTAAGGTGGTTTACACATTAATGACCGGGCCAATTTTTACAAATCTGACCACTGTCACTTTATGAGGTAATTACTCTGGAACGCTTCAATGGATCCCCCTGATTCTGAGATTCTTTTTTCTTGACATATTGTACTTCATGATTGTGGTAAAACTTCTTCGATATCACTTGCGTTTATTTGTGAAAAAAAAGGAAATCTGCAAAAATTTTGAAACTTTAGCAATTTTCTAAATTTGAATTTTTATGCCCTTAAATCAGAGAGATGTCACACAAAATAGTTAATAAATAACATTTCCACATGTCTACTTTTTTTTTATTAGAGAGCTATAAGGGTTAAAATTTGACCAGCGATTTCTAATTTTTCCAACAAAATTTACAAAACCATTTTTTTAGGGACCGCATCACATTTTAAGTGACTTTAAAAGGCCTTTATGACAGAAAATACCCAAAAGTGACACCATTCTAAAAACTGCACCCCTCAAGGTACTCAAACCACATTCAAGAAGTTTATTAACCCTTCAGGTGCTTCACAGGTAGTATATAGAGGATCTGCCCGCTCTCCTGTGTGGTGTAGTATATAGAGGATCTGTCAGCTCTCCTGTGTGGTGTAGTATATAGTGGATCTGTCAGCTCTCCTGTGTGGTGCAGTATATAGAGGCTCTGTCAGCTCTCCTGTGTGGTGTAGTATATAGAGGATCTGTCAGCTCTCCTTTGTGGTGTAGTGTATAGAGGATCTGTCAGCCCTCCTGTGTGCTGTAGTATATAGAGGATCTGTCAGCTTTCCCGTGTGGTGTAGTATATAGAGGATCTGTCGGCTCTCCTGTGTGGTGTAGTATATAGAGGATCTGTCAGCTCTCCTGTGTGGTGTAGTATATAGAGGATCTGTCAGCTCTCCTGTGTGGTGTAGTATATAGTGGATCTGTCAGCTCTACTGTGTGGTGTACTATATAGAGGATCTGTCAGCTCTCCTGTGTGGTGTAGTATATAGAGGATCTGTCAGCTCTCCTGTGTGGTGTAGTATATAGAGGATCTGTTGGCTCTCCTGTGTGGTGTAGTATATAGAGGATCTGTCGGCTCTCCTGTGTGGTGTAGTATATAGAGGATCTGTCAGCTCTCCTGTGTGGTGTAGTATATAGAGGATCTGTCAGCTCTCCTGTGTGGTGTAGTATATAGTGGATCTGTCAGCTCTCCTGTGTGGTGTAGTATATAGAGGATCTGTCAGCTCTCCTTTGTGGTGTAGTGTATAGAGGATCTGTCAGCCCTCCTGTGTGCTGTAGTATATAGAGGATCTGTCAGCTCTCCTGTGTGGTGTAGTATATAGAGGATCTGTCAGCTCTCCTGTGTGGTGTAGTATATAGAGGATCTGTCAGCTCTCCTGTGTGGTGTAGTACATAGAGGATCTGTCAGCTCTCCTTTGTGGTGTAGTGTATAGAGGATCTGTCAGCCCTCCTCTCTGCTGTAGTATATAGAGGATCTGTCAGCTCTCCTGTGTGGTGTAGTATATAGAGGATCTGTCAGCTCTTCTGTGTGGTGTAGTATATAGAGGATCTGTCAGCTCTCCTGTGTGGTGTAGTATATAGAGGATCTGTCGGCTCTCCTGTGTGGTGTAGAATATAGAGGATCTGTCAGCTCTCCTGTGTGGTGTAGTATATAGAGGATCTGTCAGCTCTCCTGTGTGGTGTAGTATATAGAGGATCTGTCAGCTCTCCAGTGTGGTGTAGTATATAGAGGATCTGTCAGCTCTCCTGTGTGGTGTAGTATATAGTGGATCTGTCAGCTCTACTGTGTGGTGTAGTATATAGAGGATTTGTCAGCTCTCCTGTGTGGTGTAGTATATAGAGGATCTGTCGGCTCTCCTGTGTGTTGTAGTATATAGAGGATCTGTCAGCTCTCCTGTGTGGTGTAATATATAGAGGATCTGCCAGCTCTCCTATGTGGTGTAGTGTATAGAGGATCTGTCGGCTCTCCTGTGTGGTGTAGCATATAGAGGATCTGTCAGCTCTCCTGTGTGGTGTAGTGTATAGTGGATCTGTCAGCTCTCCTGTGTGGTGTAGTTTATAGAGTATCTGTCAGCTCTCCTGTGTGGTGTAGTATATAGAGGATCTGTCAGCTCTCCTGTATGGTGTAGTATATAGAGGATCTGTCAGCTCTCCTGTGTGATGTAGTATATATTGGATCTGTCAGCTCTCCTGTGTGGTGTAGTATATAGAGGATCTGTCAGCTCTCCTGTGTGGTGTAGTATATAGAGGATGTGTCAGCTCTCCTGTGTAGTGTAGTATATAGAGGATCTGTCAGCTCTCCTGTGTGGTGTAGTATATAGATGATCTGTCAGCTCTCCTGTGTGGTGTAGTATATAGAGGATCTGTTAGCTCTCCTGTGTGGTGTAGTATATAGTGGATCTGTCAGCTCTCCTGTGTGGTGTAGTATATAGAGGATCTGTCAGCTCTCCTGTGGGGTGTAGTATACAGATGATCTGTCAGCTCTCCTGTGTGGTGTAGTATATAGAGGATCTGTCAGCTCTCCTGTGTGGTGTAGTATATAGAGGATCTGTCAGCTCTCCTGTGTGGTGTAGTATATAGAGGATCTGTCAGCTCTCCTGTGTGGTGTAGTATATAGAGGATCTGTCAGCTGTCCTGTGTGGTGTAGTATATAGTGGCTCTGTCGGCTCTCCTGTGTGGTGTAATATATAGAGGATCTGCCAGTTCTCTTATGTGGTGTAGTGTATAGAGGATCTGTCAGCTCTCCTGTGTGGTGTAATATATAGAGGATCTGTCAGCTCTCCTGTGTGGTGTAGTATATAGAGGATCTGTCAGCTCTACTGTGTGGTGTAATATATAGAGGATCTGTCAGCTCTCCTGTGTGGTGTAGTTTATAGAGTATCTGTCAGCTCTCCTGTGTGGTGTAGTATATAGAGGATCTGTCAGCTCTCCTGTGTGGTGAAGTATATAGATTATCTGTCGGCTCTCCTGTGAGGTGTAGTATATAGAGGATCTGTCAGCTCTCCTGTGTGGTGTAGTAAATAGTGGATCTGTCAGCTCTCCTGTGTGGTGTAGTATATAGAGGATCTGACGGCTCTCCTGTGTGGTGTAGTATATAGAGGATCTGTCAGCTCTCCTGTGTGGTGAAGTATATAGAGGATCTGTCAGCTCTCCTGTGTGGTGTAGTATATAGTGGATCTGTGAGCTCTCCTGTGTGGTATAGTATATAGAGGATCTGTCAGCTCTCCTGTGTGGTGTAGTATATAGAGGATCTGTCAGCTCTCCTGTGTGGTGTAGTATATAGAGGATCTGTCGGCTCTCTTGTATGGTGTAGTATATAGAGTATCTGTCGGCTCTCCTGTGTGGTGTAGTATATAGAGGATCTGTCAGCTCTCCTGTGTGGTGTAGTATATAGTGGATCTGTCAGTTCTCCTGTATTGTGTAGTATATAGAGGATCTGTCGGCTCTCCTGTGTGGTGTAGTATATAGAGGATCTGTCGGCTCTCCTGTGTGGTGTAGTATATAGTGGATCTGTCAGCTCTCCTGTGTGGTGTACTAAATAGTGGATCTGTCAGCTCTCCTGTGTGGTGTAGTATATAGAGGATCCGACGGCTCTCCTGTGTGGTGTAGTATATATAGGATCTGTCAGCTCTCCTGTGTGGTGAAGTATATAGAGGATCTGTCAGCTCTCCTGTGTGGTGTAGTATATAGAGGATCTGTCAGCTCTCCTGTGTGGTATAGTATATAGAGGATCTGTCAGCTCTCCTGTGTGGTGTAGTATATAGAGGATCTGTCAGCTCTCCTGTGTGGTGTAGTATATAGAGGATCTGTCGGCTGTCCTGTGTGGTGTAGTATATAGAGGATCTGTCATCTCTCTTGTATGGTGTAGTATATAGAGTATCTGTCGGCTCTCCTGTGTGATGTAATATATAGATGATCTATCAGCTCTCCTGTGTGGTGTAGTATATGGAGGATCTGTAAGCTCTCCTGTGTGGTGTAGTATATAGAGGATCTGTCAGCTCTCCTGTGTGGTGTAGTATGTAGAGGATCTGTCAGCTCTCCTGTGTGGTGTAGTATATAGAGGATCTGTCGGCTCTCCTGTGTGGTGTAGTATATAGAGGATGTGTCAGCTCTCCTGTGTGGTGTAGTATATAGAGGATCTGTCAGCTCTCCTGTGTGGTGTAGTATATAGAGTATCTGTCAGCTCTCCTGTGTGGTGTAGTATAAAGAGGATATGTCAGCTCTCCTGTGTGGTGTAGTATATAGAGGATCTGTCAGCTCTCCTGTGTGGTGTAGTATATAGAGGATCTGTCAGCTCTCCTGGGTGGTGTAGTATATAGAGTACCTGTCAGCTCTCCTGTGTGGTGTAGTATATAGAGGATCTGTCAGCTCTCCTGTGTGGTGTAGTGTATAGAGGATCTGTCGGCTCTCCTGTGTGGTGTAGCATATAGAGGATCTGTCAGCTCTCCTGTGTGGTGTAGTATATAGTGGATCTGTCAGCTCTCCCGTGTGGTGTAGTTTATAGAGTATCTGTCAGCTCTCCTGTGTGGTGTAGTATATAGAGGATCTGTCAGCTCTCCTGTATGGTGTAGTATATAGAGGATCTGTCAGCTCTCCTGTGTGGTGTAGTATATATTGGATCTGTCAGCTCTCCTGTGTGGTGTAGTATATAGAGGATCTGTCAGCTCTCCTGTGTGGTGTAGTATATAGAGGATGTGTCAGCTCTCCTGTGTAGTGTAGTATATAGAGGATCTGTCAGCTCTCCTGTGTGGTGTAGTATATAGATGATCTGTCAGCTCTCCTGTGTGGTGTAGTATATAGAGGATCTGTCAGCTCTCCTGTGTGGTGTAGTATATAGTGGATCTGTCAGCTCTCCTGTGTGGTGTAGTATATAGAGGATCTGTCAGCTCTCCTGTGGGGTGTAGTATACAGATGATCTGTCAGCTCTCCTGTGTGGTGTAGTATATAGAGGATCTGTCAGCTCTCCTGTGTGGTGTAGTATATAGAGAATCTGTCAGCTCTCCTGTGTGGTGTAGTGTATATAGGATCTGTCAGCTCTCCTGTGTGGTGTAGTATAGAGAGGATCTGTCAGCTCTCCTGTGTGGTGTAGTATAGAGAGGATCTGTCCTGTGTGGTGTAGTATATAGAGGATCTGTCAGCTCTCCTGTGGGGTGTAGTATACAGATGATCTGTCAGCTCTCCTGTGTAGTGTAGTATATAGAGGATCTGTCAGCTCTCCTGTGTGGTGTAGTATATAGATGATCTGTCAGCTCTCCTGTGTGGTGTAGTATATAGAGGATCTGTCAGCTCTCCTGTATGGTGTAGTATATAGAGGATCTGTCGGCTCTCCTGTGTGGTGTAGTATATTGAGGATCTGTCAGCTCTCCTGTGTGGTGTAGTATATAGAGGATCTGTCAGCTCTCCTGTGTGGTGTAGTATATAGAGGATCTGTCCTGTGTGGTGTAATATATAGAGTATCTGTCAGCTCTCCTGTGTGGTGTAGTATATAGAGGATCTGTCGGCTCTCCTGTGTGGTGTAGTATATAGAGTATCTGTCAGCTCTCCTGTGTGGTGTAGTATATAGAGGATCTGTCAGCTCTCCTGTGTGGGGTAGTATATAGAGGATGTGTCAGCTCTCCTGTGTGGTGTAGTATATAGAGGATCTGTCAGCTCTCCTGTGTGGTGTAGTATATAGAGGATCTGTCAGCTCTCCTGTGTGGTGTAGTATATAGTGGATCTGTCAGCTCTCCTGTGTGGTGTAGTATATAGAGGATCTGTCAGCTCTCCTGTGGGGTGTAGTATACAGATGATCTGTCAGCTCTCCTGTGTGGTGTAGTATATAGAGGATCTGTCAGCTCTCCTGTGTGGTGTAGTATATAGAGGATCTGTCAGCTCTCCTGTGTGGTGTAGTGTATAGAGGATCTGTCAGCTCTCCTGTGTGGTGTAGTATAGAGAGGATCTGTCAGCTCTCCTGTGTGGTGTAGTATATAGAGGATCTGTCCTGTGTGGTGTAATATATAGAGGATCTGTCAGCTCTCCTGTATGGTGTAGTATATTGAGGATCTGTCAGCTCTCCTGTGTGGTGTAGTATATAGAGGATCTGTCAGCTCTCCTGTGTGGTGTAGTATATAGAGGATCTGTCCTGTGTGGTGTAATATATAGAGTATCTGTCAGCTCTCCTGTGTGGTGTAGTATATAGAGGATCTGTCGGCTCTCCTGTGTGGTGTAGTATATAGAGGATGTGTCAGCTCTCCTGTGTGGTGTAGTATATAGAGGATCTGTCAGCTCTCCTGTGTGGTGTAGTATATAGAGGATCTGTCAGCTCTCCTGTGTGGTGTAGTATATAGAGTATCTGTCAGCTCTCCTGTGTGGTGTAATATATAGAGGATCTGTCAGCTCTCCTGTGTGGTGTAGTATATAGAGGATCTGACAGTTCTCCTTTGTGGTGTAGTATATAGTGGATCTGTCAGCTCTCCTGTGTGGTGTAGTATATAGAGGATCTGTCAGCTCTCCTGTGTGGTGTAGTATATAGAGTATCTGTTGGCTCTCCTGTGTGATGTAATATATAGATGATCTATTAGCTTTCCTGTGTGGTGTAGTGTATAGAGGATCTGTCAGCTCTCCTGTGTGGTGTAGTATATAGAGGATCTGTCAGCTCTCCTGTGTGGTGTAGCATATAGAGGATCTGTCAGCTGTCCTGTGTGGTGTAGTATATAGTGGCTCTGTCGGCTCTCCTGTGTGGTGTAATATATAGAGGATCTGCCAGCTCTCTTATGTGGTGTAGTGTATAGAGGATCTGTCAGCTCTCCTGTGTGGTGTAATATATAGAGGATCTGTCAGCTCTCCTGTGTGGTGTAGTATATAGAGGATCTGTCAGCTCTACTGTGTGGTGTAATATATAGAGGATCTGTCAGCTCTCCTGTGTGGTGTAGTTTATAGAGTATCTGTCAGCTCTCCTGTGAGGTGTAGTATATAGAGGATCTGTCAGCTCTCCTGTGTGGTGTAGTATATAGAGGATCTGTCGGCTCTCCTGTGTGGTGTAGTATATAGAGTATCTGTCAGCTCTCCTGTGTGGTGTAGTATATAGAGGATCTGTCAGCTCTCCTGTGTGGTGTAGTATATAGAGGATGTGTCAGCTCTCCTGTGTGGTGTAGTATATAGAGGATCTGTCAGCTCTCCTGTGTGGTGTAGTATATAGAGGATCTGTCAGCTCTCCTGTGTGGTGTAGTATATAGAGTATCTGTCAGCTCTCCTGTGTGGTGTAATATATAGAGGATCTGTCAGCTCTCCTGTGTGGTGTAGTATATAGAGGATCTGACAGTTCTCCTTTGTGGTGTAGTATATAGTGGATCTGTCAGCTCTCCTTTGTGGTGTAGTATATAGAGGATCTGACAGTTCTCCTTTGTGGTGTAGTATATAGTGGTTCTGTCAGCTCTCCTGTGTGGTGTAGTATATAGTGGATCTGTCAGCTCTCCTGTATTGTGTAGTATATAGAGGATGTGTCAGCTCTCCTGTGTGGTGTAGTATATAGAGGATCTGTCGGCTCTCCTGTGTGGTGTAGTATATAGAGGATCTGTCAGCTCTCCTGTATGGTGTAGTATATAGAGGATCTGTCATCTCTACTGTGTGGTGTAGTATATAGAGGATCTGTCATCTCTCCTGTGTGGTGTAGTATATAGAGGATCTGTCAGCTCTCCTGTGTGGTGTAGTATATAGAGGATCTGTCAGCTGTCCTGTGTGGTGTAGAATATAGTGGATCTGTCGGTTCTCCTGTGTGGTGTAATATATAGAGGATCTGCCAGCTCTCCTATGTGGTGTAGTGTGTAGAGGATCTGTCGGCTCTCCTGTGTGGTGTAGTATATAGAGGATCTGTCAGCTCTCCTGTGTGGTGTAGTATATAGAGGAACTGTCAGCTCTCCTGTGTGGTGTAGTATATACAGGATCTGTCGGCTCTCCTGTGTGGTGTAGTATATAGAGGTTCTGTCAGCTCTCCTGTGTGGTGTAGTATATAGTGGATCTGTCAGCTCTCCTGTGTGTTGTAGTATATAGTGGATCTGTCAGCTCTCCTGCGTGGTGTAGTATATAGAGGATCTGTCAGCTCTCCTGTGTGGTGTAGTATATAGTGGATCTGTCAGCTCTCCTGTGTGGTGTAATATATAGATGATCTGTCAGCTCTCCTGTGTGGTGTAGTATATAGAGTATCTGCCCGCTCTCCTGTGTGGTGTAGTATATAGAGGATCTGTCAGCTCTCCGTTGTGGTGTACTATATAGTGGATCTGTCAGCTCTCCTGTGTGGTGTAGTATATAGAGGATCTGTCAGCTCTCCTGTGTGGTGTAGTATATAGAGGATCTGTAAGCTCTCCTGTGTGGTGTATTATATAGAGGATCTGTCAGCTCTCCTGTGTGGTGTAGTATATAGAGGATCTGTCAGCTCTCCTGTGTGGTGTAGTATATACAGGATCTGTCGGCTCTCCTGTGTGGTGTAGTATATAGAGGTTCTGTCAGCTCTCCTGTGTGTTGTAGTATATAGTGGATCTGTCAGCTCTCCTGCGTGGTGTAGTATATAGAGGATCTGTCAGCTCTCCTGTGTGGTGTAGTATATAGTGGATCTGTCAGCTCTCCTGTGTGGTGTAATATATAGATGATCTGTCAGCTCTCCTGTGTGGTGTACTATATAGAGTATCTGCCCGCTCTCCTGTAAGGTGTAGTATATAGAGGATCTGTCAGCTCTCCTGTGTGGTGTATTATATAGAGGATCTGTCAGCTCTCCTGTGTGTTGTAGTATATAGAGGATCTGTCAGCTCTCCTGTGTGGTGTAGTATATAGAGGATCTGTCAGCTCTCCTCTGTGGTGTAATATATAGAGGATCTGTCAGCTCTCCTGTGTGGTGTAGTATATAGAGGATCTGACAGTTCTCCTTTGTGGTGTAGTATATAGAGGATCTGACATTTCTCCTTTGTGGTGTAGTATATAGTGGATCTGTCAGCTCTCCTGTGTGGTGTAGTATATAGAGGATCTGTCATCTCTACTGTGTGCTGTAGTATATAGAGTATCTGTCAGCTCTCCTGTGTGATGTAATATATAGATGATCTATTAGCTCTACTGTGTGGTGTAGTATATAGAGTATCTGCCTGCTCTCCTGTGTGGTGTAGTATATTGAGGATCTGTCAGCTCTCCTGTGTGGTGTAGTATATAGTGGATCTGTCGGCTCTCCCGTGTAATGTAGTGTATAGAGGATCTGTCAGCTCTCCTGTGTGGTGTAGTATATAGAGGATCTGTCAGCTCTCCTGTGTGGTGTAGTATATAGAGGATCTGTCAGCTCTCCTGTGTGGTGTAGTATATAGTGGATCTGTCAGCTCTCCTGTATTGTGTAGTATATAGAGGATCTGTCAGCTCTCCTGTGTGGTGTAGTATATAGAGGATCTGTCAGCTCTCCTGTGTGGTGTAGTATATAGTGTATCTGTCGACTCTCCTGTGTGGTGCAATATATAGAGGATCTGCCAGCTCTCCTATGTGGTGTAGTGTATAGAGGATCTGTCGGCTCTACTGTTTGGTGTAATATATAGATGATCTGTCATCTCTCCTGTGTGGTGTAGTATATAGAGGATCTGTCAGCTCTCCTGTGTGGTGTAATATATAGAGGATCTGTCAGCTCTCCTGTGTGGTGTAATATATAGAGGATCTGTCAGCTTTCCTGTGTGAGGTAGTATATAGAGGATCTGTCAGCTCTCCTGTGTGGTGTAGTATATAGAGGATCTGTCAGCTCTCCTGTGTGGTGTAGTACATAGAGGATCTGTCAGCTCTCCTGTGTGATGTAGTATATAGAGGATCTGTCAGTTCTCCTGTGTGATGTAGTATATAGAGGATCTGTCAGCTCTCCTGTGTGGTGTAGTATATAGAGGTTCTGTCAGCTCTCCTGTGTGGTGTAGTGTATAGAGGATCTGTCAGCTCTCCTGTGTGGTGTAGAATATAGAGGATCTGTCAGCTCTCCTGTGTGGTGTAGTATATAGAGGATCTGTCACCTCTCCTGTCTGGTGTAGTATATAGAGGATCTGTCAGGTCTCCTGTGTGGTGTAGTATATAGAGGATCTGTCAGCTCTCCTGTGTGATGTAGTATATTGAGGATCTGTCAGCTCTCCTATGTGATGTAGCATATAGAGGATCTGTCAGCTTTCCTGTGTGGTGTAGTGTATAGAGGATCTGTCAGCTCTCCTGTGTGGTGTAGTATATAGAGGATCTGTCAGCTCTCCTGTGTGGTGTAGTATATAGAGGATCTGTCACCTCTCCTGTCTGGTGTAGTATATAGAGGATCTGTCAGCTCTCCTGTGTGGTGTAGTATAGAGAGGATCTGTCAGCTCTCCTGTGTGGTGTAGTATAGAGAGGATCTGTCAGCTCTCCTGTGTGGTGTAGTATATAGAGGATCTGTCAGCTCTCCTGTGTGATGTAGTATATAGAGGATCTGTCAGCTCTCCTATGTGATGTAGTATATAGTGGATCTGTCAGCTTTCCTGTGTGGTGTAGTATATAGTGGATCTCTCGGCTCTCCTGTGTGGTGTAGTATATGGATGATCTGTCAGCTCTCCTGTGTGGTGTAGTATATAGTGGATCTGTCAGCTCTCCTGTGTGGTGTAGTATATAGAGTATCTCTCAGCTCTCCTGTGTGGTGTAGTATATAGTGGATCTCTCAGCTCTCCTGTGTGGTGTAGTATATAGATGATCTGTCAGCTCTCCTGTGTGGTGTAGTATATAGTGGATCTGTCAGCTCTCCTGCGTTGTGTAGTATGTAGTGGATCTGTCAGCTCTCCTGTGTTGTGTAGTATATAGAGGATCTGTCAGCTCTCCTGTGTGGTGTAGTATATAGTGGATCTGTCAGCTCTCCTGTGTTGTGTAGTATATAGAGGATCTGTCAGCTCTCCTGTGTGGTGTAGTATATAGTCGATCTGTCAGCTCTCCTGTGTTGTGTTGTATATAGAGGATCTGTCAGCTCTCCTGTATGGTGTAGTATGTAGAGGATCTCTCGGCTCTCCTGTGTGGTGTAGTATATAGTGGATCTGTCAGCTCTCCTGTGTTGTGTAGTATATAGTGGATCTGTCAGCTCTCCTGTGTTGTGTAGTATATAGAGGATCTGTCAGCTCTCCTGTGTGGTGTAGTATATAGTGGATCTGTCAGCTTTCCTGTGTGGTGTAGTATATAGAGGATCTGTCAGCTCTCCTGTGTGGTGTAGTATATAGAGGATCTGTCAGCTCTCCTGTGTGGTGTAGTACATAGAGGATCTGTCTGCTCTCCTGTGTGGTGTAGTATATAGACGATCTGTCGGCTCTCCTGTGTGGTGTAGTATATAGAGGATCTGTCAGCTCTCCTGTGTGGTGTAGTATATAGAGGATCTGTCAGCTCTCCTGTGTAGTGTAGTATATAGAGGATCTGTCAGCTCTCCTGTGTGGTGTAGTGTATAGAGGATATGTCCTGTGTGGTGTAGTATATAGAGGATCTGTCCTGTGTGGTGTAGTATATAGAGGATCTGTCAGCTCTCCTGTGTGGTGTAGTATATAGAGGATCTGTCAGCTCTCCTGTGTGGTGTAGTATATAGAGGATCTGTCAGCTCTCCTGTGTGGTGTAGTATATAGAGGATCTGTCAGCTCTTCTGTGTGGTGTAGTATATAGAGGATCTGTCAGCTCTCCTGTGTGGTGTAGTGTATAGAGGATGTGTCCTGTGTGGTGTAGTATATAGAGGATCTGTCAGCTCTCCTGTGTGGTGTAGTATATAGAGGATCTGTCAGCTCTCCTGTGTGGTGTAGTACATAGAGGATCTGTCAGCTCTCCTGTGTGGTGTAGTATATAGTGGATCTGTCAGCTCTCCTGTATTGTGTAGTATATAGAGGATCTGTCGGCTCTCCTGTGTGGTATAGTATATAGAGGATGTGTCAGCTCTCCTGTGTGGTGTAGTATATAGTGGATCTGTCAGCTCTCCTGTGTGGTGTAGTATATAGAGGATCTGTCAGCTCTCCTGTGTGATGTAGTATATAGAGGATCTGTCAGCTCTCCTATGTGATGTAGTATATAGTGGATCTGTCAGCTTTCCTGTGTGGTGTAGTATATAGTGGATCTCTTGGCTCTCCTGTGTGGTGTAGTATATGGATGATCTGTCAGCTCTCCTGTGTGGTGTAGTATATAGTGGATCTGTCAGCTCTCCTGTGTGGTGTAGTATATAGAGGATCTCTCAGCTCTCCTGTGTGGTGTAGTATATAGTGGATCTCTCAGCTCTCCTGTGTGGTGTAGTATATAGATGATCTGTCAGCTCTCCTGTGTGGTGTAGTATATAGTGGATCTGTCAGCTCTACTGCGTTGTGTAGTATATAGTGGATCTGTCAGCTCTCCTGTGTTGTGTAGTATATAGAGGATCTGTCAGCTCTCCTGTGTGGTGTAGTATATAGTGGATCTGTCAGCTCTCCTGTGTTGTGTAGTATATAGAGGATCTGTCAGCTCTCCTGTGTGGTGTAGTATATAGTCGATCTGTCAGCTCTCCTGTGTTGTGTAGTATATAGAGGATCTGTCAGCTCTCCTGTATGGTGTAGTATGTAGAGGATCTCTCGGCTCTCCTGTGTGGTGTAGTATATAGTGGATCTGTCAGCTCTCCTGTGTTGTGTAGTATATAGTGGATCTGTCAGCTCTCCTGTGTTGTGTAGTATATAGAGGATCTGTCAGCTCTCCTGTGTGGTGTAGTATATAGTGGATCTGTCAGCTTTCCTGTGTGGTGTAGTATATAGAGGATCTGTCAGCTCTCCTGTGTGGTGTAGTATAAAGAGGATCTGTCAGCTCTCCTGTGTGGTGTAGTACATAGAGGATCTGTCTGCTCTCCTGTGTGGTGTAGTATATAGACGATCTGTCGGCTCTCCTGTGTGGTGTAGTATATAGAGGATCTGTCAGCTCTCCTGTGTGGTGTAGTATATAGAGGATCTGTCAGCTCTCCTGTGTAGTGTAGTATATAGAGGATCTGTCAGCTCTCCTGTGTGGTGTAGTGTATAGAGGATGTGTCCTGTGTGGTGTAGTATATAGAGGATCTGTCCTGTGTGGTGTAGTATATAGAGGATCTGTCAGCTCTCCTGTGTGGTGTAGTATATAGAGGATCTGTCAGCTCTCCTGTGTGGTGTAGTATATAGAGGATCTGTCAGCTCTCCTGTGTGGTGTAGTATATAGAGGATCTGTCAGCTCTTCTGTGTGGTGTAGTATATAGAGGATCTGTCAGCTCTCCTGTGTGGTGTAGTGTATAGAGGATGTCTCCTGTGTGGTGTAGTATATAGAGGATCTGTCAGCTCTCCTGTGTGGTGTAGTATATAGAGGATCTGTCAGCTCTCCTGTGTGGTGTAGTACATAGAGGATCTGTCAGCTCTCCTGTGTGGTGTAGTATATAGTGGATCTGTCAGCTCTCCTGTATTGTGTAGTATATAGAGGATGTGTCAGCTCTCCTGTGTGGTGTAGTATATAGAGGATCTGTCGGCTCTCC
This sequence comes from Phyllobates terribilis, assembly GCF_046119375.1. Taxonomy (NCBI): domain Eukaryota; kingdom Metazoa; phylum Chordata; class Amphibia; order Anura; family Dendrobatidae; genus Phyllobates; species Phyllobates terribilis. The sequence continues at coordinate 388,534 of NW_027363101.1, read as the reverse complement.
TGTGTGGTATAGTATATAGAGGATGTGTCAGCTCTCCTGTGTGGTGTAGTATATAGTGGATCTGTCAGCTCTCCTGTGTGGTGTAGTATATAGAGGATCTGTCAGCTCTCCTGTGTGCTGTAGTATATAGAGGATCTGTCGGATCTCCTGTGTGGTATAGTATATAGAGGATCTGTCAGCCCTCCTGTGTGCTGTAGTATATAGAGGATCTGTCGGATCTCCTGTGTGGTGTAGTATATAGAGGATCTGTCAGCTCTCCTGTGTGGTGTAGTATATAGAGGATCTGTCAGCTCTCCTGTATTGTGTAGTATATAGAGGATGTGTCAGCTCTCCTGTGTGGTGTAGTATATAGACGATCTGTCAGCTCTCCTGTGTGGTGTAGTATATAGAGGATGTGTCAGCTCTCCTGTGTGGTGTAGTATATAGAGGATGTGTCAGCTCTCCTGTGTGGTGTAGTATATAGAGGATCTGTCAGCTCTCCTGTGTGGTGTAGTATATAGAGGATCTGTCAGCTCTCCTGTGTGGTGTAGTATATAGAGGATCTGTCGGTTCTCCTGTGTGGTGTAGTATATAGTGGATCTGTCAGCTCTCCTGTGTGGTGTAGTATATAGAGGATCTGTCAGCTCTCCTGTATGGTGTAGTATATAGAGTATTTGTCAGCTCTCCTGTGTGGTGTAGTATATAGAGGATCTGTCAGCTCTCCTGTGTGGTGTAGTATATAGAGGATTTGTCAGCTCTCCCGTGTGGTGTAGTATATAGAGGATCTGTCAGCTCTCCTGTGTGGTGTAGTATATAGAGGATGTGTCAGCTCTCCTGTGTGGTGTAGTATATAGAGGATCTGTCAGCTCTCCTGTGTGGTGTAGTATATAGAGGATGTGTCAGCTCTCCTGTGTGGTGTAGTATATAGAGGATCTCTCGGCTCTCCTGTGTGGTTTAGTATATGGATGATCTGTCAGCTCTCCTGTGTGGTGTAGTATATAGAGGATCTCTCGGCTCTCCTGTGTGGTTTAGTATATGGATGATCTGTCAGCTCTCCTGTGTGGTGTAGTATATAGAGGATCTGTCAGCTCTCCTGTGTGATGTAGTATATAGAGGATGTGTCAGCTCTCCTGTGTGGTGTAGTATATAGAGGATCTGTCAGCTCTCCTGTGTGGTGTAGTATATAGAGGATCTGTCAGCTCTCCTGTGTGGTGTAGTATATAGAGGATCTGTCAGCTCTCCTGTGAGGTGTAGTATATAGAGGATCTGTCAGCTCTCCTGTGTGATGTAGTATATAGAGGATGTGTCAGCTCTCCTGTATTGTGTAGTATATAGAGGATGTGTCAGCTCTCCTGTATTGTGTAGTATATAGAGGATGTGTCAGCTCTCCTGTATTGTGTAGTATATAGAGGATGTGTCAGCTCTCCTGTATTGTGTAGTATATAGAGGATGTGTCAGCTCTCCTGTGTGGTGTAGTATATAGAGGATGTGTCAGCTCTCCTGTGTGGTGTAGTATATAGAGGATCTGTCGGCTCTCCTGTGTGGTGTAGTATATAGAGGATCTGTCAGCTCTCCTGTGTGGTGTAGTATATAGTGGATCTGTCAGCTCTCCTGTGTGGTGTAGTATATAGAGGATCTGTCGGTTCTCCTGTGTGGTGTAGTATATAGAGGATCTGTCAGCTCTCCTGTGTGGTGTAGTATATAGAGGATCTGTCGGCTCTCCTGTGTGGTATAGTATATAGAGGATGTGTCAGCTCTCCTGTGTGGTGTAGTATATAGAGGATGTGTCAGCTCTCCTGTGTGGTGTAGTATATAGAGGATCTGTCAGCTCTCCTGTGTGGTGTAGTATATAGAGGATCTGTCAGCTCTCCTGTGTGGTGTAGTATATAGAGGATCTGTCGGCTCTCCTGTGTGGTGTAGTATATAGTGGATCTGTCAGCTCTCCTGTGTGGTGTAGTATATAGAGGATCTGTCGGCTCTCCTGTGTGGTGTAGTATATAGAGGATGTGTCAGCTCTCCTGTGTGGTGTAGTATATAGAGGATCTGTCAGCTCTCCTGTGTGGTGTAGTATATAGAGGATCTGTCAGCTCTCCTGTGTGGTGTAGTATATAGAGGATGTGTCAGCTCTCCTGTGTGGTGTAGTATATAGAGGATGTGTCAGCTCTCCTGTATGGTGTAGTATATAGAGGATGTGTCAGCTCTCCTGTGTGGTGTAGTGTATAGAGGATCTGTCAGCTCTCCTGGGTGGTGTAGTATATAGAGGATCTGTCAGCTCTCCTGTGTGGTGTAGTATATTGAGGATCTGTCAGTTCTCCTGTGTGGTGTAGTACATAGAGGATGTGTCAGCTCTCCTGTGTGGTGTAGTATATAGAGGATCTGTCGGCTCTCCTGTGTGGTGTAGTATATAGAGGATCTGTCAGCTCTCCTGTGTGGTGTAGTATATAGTGGATCTGTCAGCTCTCCTGTGTGGTGTAGTATATAGAGGATCTGTCGGTTCTCCTGTGTGGTGTAGTATATAGAGGATCTGTCAGCTCTCCTGTGTGGTGTAGTATATAGAGGATCTGTCGGCTCTCCTGTGTGGTATAGTATATAGAGGATGTGTCAGCTCTCCTGTGTGGTGTAGTATATAGAGGATGTGTCAGCTCTCCTGTGTGGTGTAGTATATAGAGGATGTGTCAGCTCTCCTGTGTGGTGTAGTATATAGAGGATCTGTCAGCTCTCCTGTGTGGTGTAGTATATAGAGGATCTGTCAGCTCTCCTGTGTGGTGTAGTATATAGAGGATCTGTCGGCTCTCCTGTGTGGTGTAGTATATAGTGGATCTGTCAGCTCTCCTGTGTGGTGTAGTATATAGAGGATCTGTCGGCTCTCCTGTGTGGTGTAGTATATAGAGGATCTGTCAGCTCTCCTGTGTGGTGTAGTATATAGTGGATCTGTCAGCTCTCCTGTGTGGTGTAGTATATAGAGGATCTGTCGGCTCTCCTGTGTGGTGTAGTATATAGAGGATCTGTCAGCTCTCCTGTGTGGTGTAGTATATAGAGGATCTGTCAGCTCTCCTGTGTGGTGTAGTATATAGAGGATGTGTCAGCTCTCCTGTGTGGTGTAGTATATAGAGGATGTGTCAGCTCTCCTGTGTGGTGTAGTATATAGAGGATGTGTCAGCTCTCCTGTGTGGTGTAGTATATAGAGGATGTGTCGGCTCTCCTGTGTGGTGTAGTATATAGAGGATGTGTCAGCTCTCCTGTGTGGTGTAGTATATAGAGGATGTGTCAGCTCTCCTGTGTGGTGTAGTATATAGAGGATCTGTCAGCTCTCCTGTGTGGTGTAGTATATAGAGGATCTGTCCTGTGTGGTGTAGTATATAGAGGATCTGTCGGCTCTCCTGTGTGGTGTAGTATATAGAGGATCTGTCGTCTCTCCTGTGTGGTGTAGTATATAGAGGATCTGTCGGCTCTCCTGTGTGGTGTAGTATATAGAGGATGTGTCAGCTCTCCTGTGTGGTGTAGTATATAGAGGATCTGTCCTGTGTGGTGTAGTATATAGAGGATCTGTCGGCTCTCCTGTGTGGTGTAGTATATAGAGGATCTGTCGGCTCTCGTGTGTGGTGTAGTATATAGAGGATCTGTCGGCTCTCCTGTGTGGTGTAGTATATAGAGGATCTGTCGGCTCTCCTGTGTGGTGTAGTATATAGAGGATCTGTCAGCTCTCCTGTGTGGTGTAGTATATAGAGGATCTGTCAGCTCTCCTGTGTGGTGTAGTATATAGAGGATCTGTCCTGTGTGGTGTAGTATATAGAGGATCTGTCGGCTCTCCTGTGTGGTGTAGTATATAGAGGATCTGTCAGCTCTCCTGTGTGGTGTAGTATATAGAGGATCTGTCCTGTGTGGTGTAGTATATAGAGGATCTGTCGGCTCTCCTGTGTGGTGTAGTATATAGAGGATCTGTCGGCTCTCGTGTGTGGTGTAGTATATAGAGGATCTGTCGGCTCTCCTGTGTGGTGTAGTATATAGAGGATCTGTCAGCTCTCCTGTGTGGTGTAGTATATAGAGGATCTGTCGGCTCTCCTGTGTGGTGTAGTATATAGAGGATGTGTCAGCTCTCCTGTGTGGTGTAGTATATAGAGGATCTGTCCTGTGTGGTGTAGTATATAGAGGATCTGTCGGCTCTCCTGTGTGGTGTAGTATATAGAGGATCTGTCGGCTCTCGTGTGTGGTGTAGTATATAGAGGATCTGTCGGCTCTCCTGTGTGGTGTAGTATATAGAGGATCTGTCAGCTCTCCTGTGTGGTGTAGTATATAGAGGATCTGTCCTGTGTGGTGTAGTATATAGAGGATCTGTCGGCTCTCCTGTGTGGTGTAGTATATAGAGGATCTGTCAGCTCTCCTGTGTGGTGTAGTATATAGAGGATCTGTCCTGTGTGGTGTAGTATATAGAGGATCTGTCGGCTCTCCTGTGTGGTGTAGTATATAGAGGATCTGTCGGCTCTCGTGTGTGGTGTAGTATATAGAGGATCTGTCGGCTCTCCTGTGTGGTGTAGTATATAGTGGATCTGTCAGCTCTCCTGTGTGGTGTAGTATATAGAGGATCTGTCGGCTCTCCTGTGTGGTGTAGTATATAGAGGATCTGTCGGCTCTCCTGTGTGGTGTAGTATATAGAGGATGTGTCAGCTCTCCTGTGTGGTGTAGTATATAGAGGATCTGTCAGCTCTCCTGTGTGGTGTAGTATATAGAGGATGTGTCAGTTCTCCTGTGTGGTGTAGTATATAGAGGATCTGTCAGCTCTCCTGTGTGGTGTAGTATATAGACAATCTGTCCTGTGTGGTGTAGTATATAGAGGATGTGTCAGCTCTCCTGTGTGGTGTAGTATATAGAGGATCTGTCCTGTGTGGTGTAGTATATAGAGGATCTGTCAGCTCTCCTGTATTGTGTAGTATATAGAGGATGTGTCAGCTCTCCTGTGTGGTGTAGTATATAGAGGATCTGTCAGCTCTCCTGTGTGGTGTAATATATAGAGGATCTGTCAGCTCTCCTGTGTGGTGTAGTATATAGTGGATCTGTCGGCTCTCCTGTGTGGTGTAGTATATAGAGGATCTGTCAGCTCTCCTGTGTGGTGTAGTATATAGAGGATCTGTCCTGTGTGGTGTAGTATATAGAGGATTTGTCAGCTCTCCTGTATTGTGTAGTATATAGAGGATGTGTCAGCTCTCCTGTGTGGTGTAGTATATAGAGGATCTGTCCTGTGTGGTGTAGTATATAGAGGATCTGTCAGCTCTCCTGTATTGTGTAGTATATAGAGGATGTGTCAGCTCTCCTGTGTGGTGTAGTATATAGAGGATCTGTCAGCTCTCCTGTGTGGTGTAGTATATAGAGGATCTGTCGGCTCTCCTGTGTGGTGTAGTATGACTCGCCCAGGGGGAATATGGGTGACTCGGTACCCGGGCCTTTACCTTCTTCGGATGTCACGGGCCCGTACCCTGGGGTCACTGTTTAAAAAAAAAGGGTTTGTTAACAGTTTTGTCTCGTGACGCCACCTGTGGTTCCCGGTAATGAGTACCGGCGCTGCTGCAGACCTCTGAAGCAGATGTTAGGGCAGCTGGGTTGGCATGGCTCTCCACAGGCAGAGCACAGCTCCAGGGCAGTGTAGATGCAGATGGTGATGCTGGGCGTTGTAGTGCAGGAGCGATAGCGTTGTAGAAATAACTGACAGAAACAGTGGGGTGCAGTCATCCGAGTTTACTCACAGTTCTTTAGCTTCCTCAGGTGCACTGTACAGGTGTCAGCCTCCCATGTCGCGCTGCGTTTACCAGGCAGGGGCTCAGCACTCTCCCACGTACTTCAAGAGCACTTAACGGGACCCCCTTTCTGTATGTTCCTTTCTTAGCTGACTTCCCGCGGTGGGTCTTCTCCCTCCTGCCATGCGCCCCGCCACACAAAGTGCCGATCTGTTACCTTGAGATCCCTCTGGGCAACTTGAAGTTCCCGGACCTTGCTTGGTGCCCTTCACGGCGGCTTAGGTGAGGTTGTGGCAACTGCACAATGAAAGTTTTCCAGCCGAGACCTGAAGTAACTCGGCTAGTCCAGGGACCGGTTCCCTTCTTGCAGCCTGATCCCTCTGACACCTGGCAGATTCGGGCGTACGGGTGCCGTCCTGCACTCACCGTACCCCCTGGGATCCCTTAAGTTACTGGAGCCTTCCTCCCTAGCTCCCACTCCTCTCTCCTTCTTGGGCATGACAGGCCGAGCCTGCCTGCCGAGCAGAGCTCCTGCAGAGCCCCTGCTCCTCTCACTTCTCCTCACTGAATCCACCCCTACACATGGTGATGTGACGCTCTCAGCCCTGCCCTGGGAAGATGGGGGTACTCGGAGTCGGGTCAGATGTTGAGAACGGGGGTGCAGTCGTGGCCTGGACCCGTTCCTTGCCCAGGGCCGTCACATTGAAAATGATGCTAGGGCTTTCCGGGTTGAGTGGTAATTGTCGACTACGCCACCTGTGGTGTCTGGTGATGCGCCACCAGCGCAACTACAGTCCGCTGAGGCCTGGAGTCATGGCGGCTAAAGTTCTCGCCGCTCCCTACAGGCGGAGCGCGGCCTCAGGGCCGGTAAAGCAGGATAAAGGGGGGGTAGTAGTGCGGCAGTAGGGACGCGGCGTCGCACGGAATGGCGCGTAATGAACAGTCCGGAGGCCATAGGGATGAATTTCCAAGGCTTTACTCACATTAGAGATGGCAGAAGTAAGGCGACTCCCTGCTCCCCACGGAGTCCTGCGGTCACCAGGGACCGGGGTCCGACAACCTCCGAGCAAGTCCAGCATTCAATCGGGACCCCGCACCTGAGTGTTCCTGAACTACAGACCGTATCCTCTCCTGTCTGTGTGTGTGTAGATAGGCCGGATCTCCCTCTGAACTCCTCTCAGAACAAGGGCACGGGTGGCAGCTCTGCTCCTTCCGATACCCGATGGGATCCTCTGGGCCTACCGGGCTTTACCAACCAGGACATGGAGTTGCAAGGTCGGGTGTCGGGGGCCGGTACCCCTCTTGCAGCTGGACTCCCTCTGAATATATCAGGTGGTGAGGACAGGTGGCGTACACTGCTCCATCTGCATCCTCCCCGGGATCCATTTGCTGTGGAGCTACACTCTTTAGCTCCGGGCCTTCTTGGTCGTGGTCCTTGACCGGGTTGAGACATTCCTCGTCTGCAACCTGCCCCTCGTTCCAAGGCTGGGGTATGAGGGCTGTGTCTCCATCCACTGTAGGTTCACACAGGATCCACGTTCAGGGTGGGAGATCACAATACCTCACAGTAATTAACAGCACAAAGACCAAAACCAAAGATGGCTTTTTATTAAATATGAAATTTAAAGTGTCACTAAATTGTAAGTCCTCCACCCTCACCCACTAACTGGTTCCCCTCACTCTTGGTTCCCCAGTCTCCCTGTAACCAGGAGGGCAGCACCTGGTGCATACTAGCCCCCTCTGGTGGAGAAATGTGGTGTTGGATGCAAAGGTTGGGTCCCGACCATCACGCTGTTCTTACCTCGGAGGAGGAACACTACACTCCATTACAGAAGTGCAGCATCCCTGTGGCGGTCGAATCTTCAGGGGCGCCACAGTTCTACAGTGGGATGTGCTACATAATGAAGTTTCTCTTAAGGGGCACTTGGAAGGGAAGATGTCCTTATCACCCCGGTCAGTAAAATCTTTATAGTGGTGGCAGGATGAGCCTAACCTATCTCGAGGGGTTCCCTGGGTACTTAGGGTCACTAGAACAATTACCACAGATGCGAGTCCGAGAGGGTGGGGAGCCCATCTGGGAGATATGGTAGCCCAGGGGACCTGGTCAGATATCGAAAAGGGTCTCTCCTCCAATGCAAAAGAACTTCTGGTGGTAGACAAGGCGGTGAATAATTTCTTACCTTTCCTTCAGGGCCAGAATGCAAAGATCCTCTTGGATTATCTAGTTGCGGTAGCATATGTGAACCACCAGGGGGATACATGGTCAAGATCGCTGATGAGAGTGACAGATCATCTCTTCCAGATTACAGAAAGTCACCTCCTTTCCCTGATGGCCCTCTATATAAGGGAAAAAGAAAACATGAGAGCAGATTTCCCAAGCTGCTATCCTCTGATGCAAGGGGAATGGGAACTAAATCAAGGAATTTTTACCCAAATAGCCGAAGATGGGGGGGGGCCTCCGGTCAGGTAGATCCGTTTGCCACAAAACTAAATCGGAAGACAAAGATCTTGTGTTCCCTAAATCCCCTAGCTGTGGACGCTTTCCTGATTCGTTGGTATTTCAGCCTGGCGTATGACTCCTCCCCCCCTGGTTGGCTGTTCTTCTCATGGTAATAAGAAAGATCAGGGAGGACAAGGCCAGGGTTCTGCTGATCGCACCCTTTTGGCCCAGGAGGGTGTCCATCTACGATCCTTGGGTTCTTCCAGAGATTCCATATCTCCTTCTCCGGGGTCCGATATTCCATCCTCAAGCAACTGGCCTCCACTTGACGGTGTGGAACTTGAAAGGACACTGCCAAATCAGAAAGGTTTTTCCAAAGGTCTAGTAACCATCCTGCACAGGAGAAAACCTGTTACAACCCAGATTTATGCCACAAGTTGGAGAAAGTTTTTGTCTTTCTCTGGTTCTGGGGTTCATGGGGAGGGGGTGCCAATAGGACAAATCTTTGGAGTTTTTACAAAAAAGTCTTGAACTAGGGTTATCCACCAGCACCCTTAAAGTACAGATTTCAGCCTTGGGTGCCCTATATAGCTGTGATGTAGCTTGTAACTACTGGGTTTCTCGGTTCATTAAGGCAGCTTTTAGATCTAGACTCATTATTAAAAGCAGCTTGGTTCCCTGGTATTTAAATTTGGTTCTAAAGGCCTTGACTATCTCGCTGTTTGAGCTAATAGTCAGCAACCCTTAAATCCCTCTCTCTTAAGACCGCTTTAATATCTTTAACCTCGGCCAGGAGCATTAGTGACATCCAGGCCCTGTCTATGGCCTCGCCGTTTACTCAAATTCTGGATGATAGGCAGGATCTGGTCTAAAAATCACTCTCTCTCCCTAAGGTAGCTACTCGTTTCAACAGACTTCAGGAAGTCCTCCTACCCTCCTTTTGTCCACATCCTAGTAACCAGAAAGAGGTGGAGTTACATAGGTTAGAAGTGAGGAGATGTCTGGTTAGGTAACATTCAGTTACCAAAAGCTTTAGGAAAGATAACTCGTTGTTTATATCCTACCAAGGGACTAGGAACGGTCTAAGGTCACGAAGTCCACCATAGCTAGATGGAATTGGGAGGCCATTTCTCTATCATATACAGTATAGACCAAAAGTTTGGACACACCTTCGCATTTAAAGATTTTTCTGTATTTTCTTGACTATGGAAATTGTACATTCACACTGAAGGCATCAAAACTATGAATTAACACATGTGAAATTATATACTTAACAAAAAAGTGTGAAACAACTGAAAATATGTCTTATATTCTAGGTTCTTCAAAGTAGCCACCTTTTGCTTTAATGATTGCTTTGCACACTCTTGGCATTCTCTTGATGAGCTTCAAGAGGTAGTCACCGGAAATGGTCTTCCAACAATCTTGAAGGAGTTCCCAGAGATGCTTAGCACTTGTTGGCCCTTTTGCCTTCACTCTGCGGTCCAGCTCACCCCAAACCATCTCGATTGGGTTCAGGTCTGGTGACTGTGGAGGCCAGGTTATCTGGCGTAGTCCCCATCACTCTCCTTCTTGGTCAAATAGCCCTTACACAGCCTGGAGGTGTGTTTGGGGTCATTGTCCTGTTGAAAAATAAATGATGGTCCAACTAAACGCAAAGCGGATGGAATAGCATGCTGCTGCAAGATGCTGTGGTAGCCATGCTGGTTCAGTATGCCTTCAATTTTGAATAAATCCCCAACAGTGTCACCAGCAAAGCACCCCCACACCATCACACCTCCTCCTCCATGCTTCACGGTGGGAACCAGGCATGTAGAGTCCATCCGTTCACCTTTTCTGCGTCGCACAAAGACACGGTGGTTGGAACCAAAGATCTCAAATTTGGACTCATCAGACCAAAGCACAGATTTCCACTGGTCTAATGTCCATTCCTTGTGTTCTTTACCCCAAACAAGTCTCTTCTGCTTGTTGCCTGTCCTTAGCAGTGGTTTCCTAGCAGCTATTTTACCATGAAGGCCTGCTGTACAAAGTCTCCTCTTAACAGTTGTTGAAGAGATGTGTCTGCTGCTAGAACTCTGTGTGGCATTGACCTGGTCTCTAATCTGAGCTGCTGTTAAACTGCGATTTCTGAGGCTGGTGACGCGGATAAACTTATCCTCAGAAGCAGAGGTGACTCTTGGTCTTCCTTTCCTGGGGCGGTCCTGATGTGAGCCAGTTTCTTTGTAGCGCTTGATGGTTTTTGCAACTGCACTTGGGGACACTTTCAAAGTTTTCCCAATTTTTACGACTGACTGACCTTCATTTCTTAAAGTAATGATGGACACTCGTTTTTCTTTACTTAGCTGCTTTTTTCTTGCCATAATACACATTCTAACAGTCTGTTCAGTAGGACTATCAGCTGTGTATCCACCAGACTTCTGCACAACAGAACTGATGGTCCCAACCCCATTTATAAGGCAAGAAATCCCACTTATTAAACCTGACAAGACATACCTGTGAAGTGAAAACCATTTCCAGTGACTATCTCTTGAAGCTCATCAAGAGAATGCCAAGAGTGTGCAAACAAGTCATCAAAGCAAAAGGTGGCTATTTTGAAGAACCTAGAATATAAGACATATTTTCAGCTGTTTCACACTTTTTTGTTAAGTATATAATTCCACATGTGTTAATTCATAGTTTTGATGCCTTCAGTGTGAATGTACAATTTTCATAGTCATGAAAATACAGAAAAATCTTTAAATGAGAAGGTGTGTCCAAACTTTTGGTCTGTACATCTAGCGGCGAGGAAGGGCCAGAAGGGCTGAAGGCTCATTCCACCCGGGCTGTGGCGACCTCCTGGGCTGAGAAGACAGGTGTCTCGATAGAAGACATATTTAAGGCTGCTACCTGGTCCTGTCCCTCTACATTCCATAGACACGATAGGTTAGATATAGGTGTATCGGCTGACCTCACCTTTGGGAGAAGAGTGTTCCAGGCTGTGGTCCTTCAATAGATTACTTCATCTCTGTAATTCTCTCGTGGTGCTGTCATGGTCGACCGATAAAATATTAAATTACATACCGGTAATGGGATTTTTCGGAGACCATGACAGCACCCTTATATTCCCTCCTTTCACGTTTGTGGGAACACTCCCGTTTTATTAATTATAATCTCACACTCAGTAGGTTTCGTCTGGTATGGCAATTTTGTGATTGTTTGCTGTGTTTATTAACCTGGCGGTCCTCTCAATGCTCTGTAATCCAAACTGAGGCGGGAGAGAGGTGGCGCCCTTTTATGCCTGTATGTTTCCTCTCCTTGGTGGGCGGATCCCCTCTCTCGTGGTGCTGTCATGGTCTCTGAAAAATCCCGTTACCGGTAAGTAACTTACGACTATTCATTTGATGGAGCAATCAAAAAGTTGTACCCCAAAATGGTATTAAAAACGGTCTTAGAAAATTGGAACACAAGCCAAACAATTTGTTTGCAAAGTTTAGAATTTTTTAAAAGCAGTAAAATGTTTTTGTTTTCTTCTGCACCATTTCACTTTATTTGGAATTCATTGCCCTTTTTTTTCTATATGTTGCACAGTAAAGTGAATGGCGTCTTTCAAAAATGCTGTAATTTTGTCCCACAAAGTACACCTCAACCCTGCTGTATTGAATAGTGTCTGTGTTATTCACTATGTGATATATGTTTTTTTATTGTATACTAATGTATAGTGACTAGTGATGATCGAGCGTGTTCTATGAACCCATTCAGCGAGCACGCTAACAGCCGTGACACTTGCAGGCACGGCGACCTTAAAAGAAATGCCGAGCATGCCAAAATACTCGGCGAGCACCCGAGCGTGCTTGCCGAAGGGGTTGATAGAACACGCTCGATCATCACTAATAGTGACCAGATGCCTCTAAGGAATCTTTTTTGGCCTCTGTTTTACTGGTGCTTGAAGTGCAATTTTTTGTAGCTCTAATGATTAAGCAATATGCAACTATGTGAACTGCAATTGCCAATTAACAATTTAAGGGAATCCATCAGATATACCCCTCCCTCCAATTCCCATTCATGACCATGCAGGATTTGGAAAGCTAAATCCATAGACACCTCTATATCTTTTATCTGTTGCTGCATTTCTGAGTGCTCTGGGTGTAACGGAGCACTAACCAAGCCTCAGCCTTCCAAGGTTGCTTCCCTGCCCAGCACCAGCCTCTGTATCTTGATTGATAGCTCACTGTCAGTTTTTTGGGACGTCAGGCACCAAGCAAGGAAAATCAGTGAGCTAGACACTAGCACTGGGAACTTTCCCTCCGTACACGCAAAACATAAACCAAAAAAAAAGCAATTTGGCACGTTACTTAATTTATGTAGATTTATAGAATGAAATGTTGGATTTCGCATGAGCTCGATCCTTGTTTTTCACAGAACTCATATCTATTATAGTCTAGGGCTGTTCACATATTTCTGTGGACCGCGTATTTTTCACTGAAACACGTTGACCTGTCGAATTTTGATCCAAATCAAAGTTTAGAGTTTCTCGGATGCAAAACAAAGCTGATGAAAGTCTGAATGAGGCCTTACTCTATTATTTATTTTTTAAGCAGCGTTCATTCCAGGCTGCTGTACACATGAAGAGGGTTTACACACCTAAAATACATATATAAAACACAGAAACAAGCTACCATTGACAGACTAGTATGGAGGGAGACACTGCCACTACGAGCTAACAGTGTGGATTCTGGTGTCTCGCTCCTTCCCTCAGGTTGTATGCCAAAAGCCTCCTCCAATAAGCAAGTTCTGGACAAGCTGCAGGTGGAGAGGGAGCGCGGGATTACGGTGAAGGCCCAGACTGCGTCTCTGTTTTACACTTACGAGGGAAAGAAGTATCTCCTGAACCTGATCAACACTGCGGTGAGTGTGACGTTTCTTCTTGATTTGTTTCTCTGTGCTCTTGTTGCGGATGTTCAACAGGTCACGGCAGTCTCGTCTCCTGTCCAATGACTAAATGACGTCATGGAAGATCCTTTCACTCCACCGCGAGCCATACAAGAGACCAGACGCAGTGGAGAAAAGACCGGGGGCCATCAGAAGGTAAGTATAATGTTATTTTCTCCAATCCCCTCCATGACAGCACACCTGGAGGTAGCATCCCCATCCTAATTAGGGACAGGAAAACAAGAGGTTAAATAGCCCCTTCCCCCAACAATCCCCAGTGTTTTCCTGTCCCTATGGGATGAAGAGGTTACCTGGGGTGCCTGCGGCCGGCAAGCAGGGCCCTATTAAATTTACCTGCCGGGCTGCAGGGAGCGATCGCCTCCGACCTTCCTTCCTTTGCAGCTCCCGTGTCTCCTTGAGAGCGGGACCCCCCACACACACACTCGCCTGCGTGTAAAGCCGAGTAGGGTTTTGGGGGCTGGGGGCCTCCTGTTGCTCCCCGGCCGGAGTCTCCTCTGTCCTCCATGGCGGCGTGCCGGAAGTCAGGCTTTTGGCCAGCGGGACGTCACTTCTGGTGCGTTCCACCGTGGAACGCATGGGGCTGCGGCGGGAAATTCAAAAGGAGAAGCCGCGGTTTGCCCTGAAAATGAGGATCCTTCACTAGATAGGTGAAAATTTGGCACTGGATCTCGGTCTCCCCTATAAAAGACCCAGATGAGAAGACTCCATTAAGGTAGGACAGAATATTCTGCTACTATGGAGGGTGCTGTTCCAAAGCCTGCGTCTGCAGAGCCCAGCGCTAACCCGGCCCCAGTAAGTACTAGGTCCTAGGTTATTCCCCACTCTCTTTTGAGCAGGATCCTAAATATATTTTAAATCTCCCCTTTTTTTATTTTTAATTTAGGGAGACAAGGATCCTGCACCGACAGTGGGAGAAAGCACTACAGTTCGCAAATGTGCCATCTGTATAAAAAAGCTAGCTTCAGGGCATAAGAAACCCCTCTGCTGGAAATGCACTGACAACATTGTGAAGGAAGAACAGCCTTCCCTTATGGAAGAAGTCAGGGGAATGGTTCGGCAGGAAATACAATCTTCCCTAGCCTCCTTCTCACAAGCCAGAGCTGAAGGTCCATCTCCCCCCAAAAGGAGAAAATATACGGTTAGGGAGACCTCTGATTCAGAATTAGGGTCTATGGAGGAACCGGAAGAAGGGGTCCTAAGTGAAGATCATGAGGAAGATAGGAAATATTACTTTTCGTCTGAGAATATGGAGGAATTGTTGTCGCAGGTGAGAGACACGATGCAGGTGGAAGAGGAGAAGGAAACCAGTACAGTTCAGGATGAAATGTTTGGCGGTCTGAAATCCAAGAAGAAGGTAGTGTTCCCTGTGCATGACAACATTTGGAGTCTTATTTTGGATGAATGGGAGTCACCTGAGAAAAGGCTTAGTATGGCAGGAGAAATGAAGGATAGATTCCCTCTAGATGAAAAGGCGGCTAAGCTATGGATGGAAGTCCCGAAGGTTGATGTACAGGTGGCAAGGGTTGCGAAGAAAACAACCCTTCCCTTTGAAGACTCGTCACAGCTCAAAGATCCTATGGATAGGAAGATGGAAAGCCTTCTAAGGAAGGCATGGGAAACATCGGCGGCTTCACTGAAGACTAATATCGCTTCAACTTGTGTAGCTCGTTCCAAGTTCCTCTGGCTCCAACAACTAGAGGAACATCTCTGGAAAGGTACCACTCAAGAGGACCTCCTAGCATCTCTTCCTTTTCTGCAGAAGGCCACTGGATTCCTAGCGGATGCCTTGGCAGAGTCGGTCAAGATTGCGGCAAGATTGGCAGCATTATCAAATTCTACGAGAAGAGCTTTGTGGTTCAAGATGTGGAGTGGGGACAACGCATCACAATCTAAGCTTTGTTCCATTCCATTTAAAGGAGAGTATATGTTTGGGGCGGTCCTAGACGAGTTGTTGGAGAAAGCATCCGACAAGAAGAAGTCTCTGCCAGAGCCAAAGAATCCAAAAAGTTTCAGAAAGAGACCATTTCTTCTCCCTCAACAACAACAGCAGCAAGCATTTCAGTACAGAGGCAAGGGTAAAACTGGTCGCTGGAGTTACACAAAAGGGGGAAGAGGTAGGAATATCTTTCAAGGTTCTAGGCAGGACAGACAATGACGCCAAGAAGGTAGGAGGCAGAATTGCGAGCTTCCTTCCTCAATGGCAGCTTATTGATTGGAAAAGGATTTGTCGTGGCAACAGTAGACCAGCCAGAGGCTTACTACCACGTGCCAATTCATCCGGATTACAGAAAATTTCTCAGATTTGCTGTAACTCAGAACCGAGAGGTACTTCATTTTCAATTCAATGTACTCCCCTTCGGCATTTCGTCAGCACCCCGCCTGTTTACAAAGATCATGGCAGAGGTAGTAGGTTTATCTAAGGAAACTGAATATCTGCATCGTCCCATATTTAGACAATTTTTTGGTGATGGTTCCCTCGGTTTCAAGTTTGGAAAGAGACCTCCAGATGACCCTCCAGATCCTGGAATCCTTGGGATGGTTGATAAACAACCAAAAGTCAGATCTGATTCCCTCCACCAGGAAGACCTCCTTGGGAATTCTCCTGGATTCTCAGCAACAAGCCTCTTTTCTGCCAAAAGAGAAGCAGATTCAGTTGAGGTCGAAAGTTTATGCACTAAAGAACCAGAGCGGAGTGTCATTAAGATTCGCCATGTCCGTCCTCGGGTCCATGACCTCATCTATTCAGGCGGTACCTTGGGCTCAAGCGCATTCAAGGGTCCTTCAAAACTACATCCTTTCCTGTTGGGACAGATCTCCAAGTTCCCTCTCCAACAGAATTCATCTGCCAGAGAAGGTGAAAGCATCTTTAAATTGGTGGCTCTGTCCAGGAAATCTGGAGAAAAGTTCAGCATGGATTCAACTTCCCTTGTTATCCGTCAAAACAGACGCAAGCAAAAGGGGATGGGAGCAGTAGTCTCCCACGTGGCCTTCCAAGGGGTCTGGTCGCAAGAAATAGCAGAGCAGTACTCAAACTTAAGAGAAATGAAAGTGGTGGAAGAAACCCTATGGGCAGCCACTACTGTGCTTCAGGGGTCGCATGTCAGAGTCTACTCGGACAATATGACAACTGTAGCCCACTTGAGACATCAGGAAAGTACAAGAAACAGGAGGTTACAGATGATCTCCGAAAGGATCTTCCACTGGGCGGAGCATAATCTACTATCCTTATCGGCTCTGCATCTGAGGGGCTCCGACAACTATCATGCAGATCTTCTGAGCAGAAAAGACATTCATCCAGGGGAGTGGAGCATGAACTCGAAGATATTTCAGATGATTGTTCAAAATTGGGAATACCCAGATGTGGACCTGTTTGCGAACCAGGAAAACGCAAAAGTAAGAGCCTTTTTCTCTTTGAAACCCGAGGATTCAGCAACAGGGATAGATGCATTCGCTCACCCTTGGAAAGTTGGGCTCGCTAATGCTTTTCCCCTGATTCTGTTAATACCAAGGACTTTACAAAAAATCAGGTCGGAAGGGGTCAAGACTATCCTAATAGCTCCAATGTGGCCAAAAAGAGCATGGTTCGGAACATTGAGCAGTCTAAGAATGGATGATCCATTGATGCTTCCTCGAATCCACGATCTGCTGCATTAGGGCCAGATTTTCCATCCGGCCCCTCAGAATTTGGCTCTAGCTGCTTGGCTTCTGAGACCGCCCTCTGAAAAGCCAGAGGCTTCTCAGTACAGGTGATCCAAATGTGGCGCCCTGCTGTGCATTGGTGCCACAGAACCCAGAAGGGTGCATGGATGGATTTCTCCACAAGAGGCCCTCACTACATACAAACACCTCTACCTTCCAACTCATACCAGCAGAGGGAGCCCAGATAGAGAGAGAGCCTGAGAACGTGCCGACGCTCAGATAGCGGTGAAGACGCAGCACGTAAGCTGCCTAGTAGTGAGGGCCCCGAGTGTGGCCGACGGCAAGGAGAAAAAGGGGAGTGAAACCAAGGGGGCAGAGGAGCACAATAAGCTCACCCCGTTATATCTACCGGACACCGGGTCCGCACCTACAGGGACCCTTTACACCCAGTGGGGATAACCGGAATCCCAGGAGGACTACAAGTCCCTGGCAAACCTGAAGGCTAGACACACACAGGATCAGGAACCACGAAGGCCCCGACGTCCAGGGAAAGTGGTTACCAACCAGAGGTCCTGTTTCTGAGCATCTGGTGAAGTAAAAGCAGGACACATAAGCTATGCCCAGTTGCAGGCTGGCCAGGAGCATACATAGGGACAGACACGGATCAGGAGGCCCTATACCCGCTCCCTGGGGAGAAGTCCAAAAGTGCGCCCTTCATCTGGAGTACCCTGGACCGTACCTAACAGCTGTACCAGTAAAGGTAATGAAGCAAATCCCCTGTCTCTGTCCGTTACTCCTGCTGTGCCATCGCTTTCCCTGCACCACAACGCTCAGCGCAACCTGCATCATTTATACTGCCCTGAGGCCTGCTGCACCTGTGGGGAGCCGTTCCATCTCAAGCTGTCCTGACATCTGCCTCAGAGGACTGTTGCAGCGCTGGTGATCCTCACCAGACACCACAGGTGGCGTCACGACAAATTCCCTACAAATAATTCCTTTTGGCACTGACCGCCCTGGGCCAGCCACCACGATAATCCCCGCAGGCAGTCTTAGGCCCGGCTGCCGGGTGCCCCGCGACACCCCTGGGGGCGAGTCACATACACTGCAGAAAAGCAGAAAACCAGTCACAATTTCCATCTATGGAAAAATCTAGAAAGCTTTCAAGCATTAGATCCCTTTCGGCCTGACGTGGCCAGAATCTTGGATTTCCTACAGAACGGTCTGTCTAAAGGATTAAGACCAAGCACGCTGAAGGTCCAAGTCTCGCCTTTATGTTCCTATTTTGATGCTGATTTGGCCCAAAACAGATGGATTAAGAGGTTCATGATAGCTGCTTCTCGGATTAATCCAACAAGAGCTAAAATAGTTCCACCTTGGGATCTCAACGTAGTTCTTAGAGGTCTAACTATGCATCCTTTCGAGCCAATAGCCGAGGCACACATAGACAAATTGTCTTGGAAAGCGGCATTGCTTGTAGCTCTGACTACAGCCAGAAGAGTGAGTGAAATCCAAGCCCTGTCTATCAGAGAGACTTATTGTCGTATTTTGGAGGACAGGATCATCCTCCAGTTGGATCCTTCTTTTCTACCTAAAGTGTCGTCTAATTTTCATATGTCTCAGCCCATAATTCTTCCGTCATTCTGTCAAAATCCATCAAATAGCAAGGAAGAAGAATTCCACGCGTTGGATGTAAGAAGGACTATAATCCGCTATTTGAGGCAGACTGAAACCTGGAGGAAGGATCAGAACCTATTTGTCCAATATGGAGGCCCCAATAAAGGAAAGCAAATTGCAAAAATACGCTAGCAAATTGGATTAAGAAAGCAATTTGTGAAACATACATAGTTCAAGATTTGCCTCCTCTGGAATCCTTGAAAGCTCTTTCTACTAGTGCTATGTCGGTCTCCTGGGCGGAAAAAGCTAGTGCATCCATTGAGCAGATTTGCCGGGCAGCTACATGGTCGTCTGTCCATACCTTTGCTAAGCATTATAGACTAGATGTAATATCTAATAGAGACTTAGCATTTGGAAGGAAAGTCCTTCAGGCTGTTGTCGCTCCCTAAAATTCATTCTTTGGTATTACTCCAGGTGTGCTGTCATGGAGGGGATTGGAGAAAATAGAATTAGACTTACCAGTAATTCGGTTTCTAAGACCCTCCACAACAGCATGGGTAGTTCCCTCCATCTCTTTATTGATTGGAAAAATCCTTAGTGTTAATAAATATTTAGAGCATTCATACTGTGTGGTCCTTTGAAAACACTGGGGATTGTAGCAGAGAGGGGCTATTTAACATCTTGTTTTCCTGTCCCTAATTAGGATGGGGAGGCTACCTCCAGGTGTGCTGTCGTGGAGGGTCTTAGAAACAGAATTACCGGTAAGTCTAATTCTATTTTTCTTTTTTTACCATTTTTATTCTTTTTTTCAACTATTAACTTGGTCACACTATATAAATACATGCCGGTTGCAAGGATTTATATAGCGTGACCAAGTTGTCAAGCACTTTCCAAGTGATGCTAAAATCGCTTGGAAAGCAGTTGACAACCCGCATGCGGACATGCATGTGAAAAATGCTTCACTTACGTTTACCAGGGAGATGCAGAAACACTCAGGAAAAATCCGGAGCATTTCTGCATCGTGGGCATGTGGCGCCCCTGAGGGTTCAGTCGCCACAGAGGTATTGCACCTCACCCAGAGGTGTGGTGTCTCCCTTCACTCAGGTAAGATGGGAGTGCTGCAGAGAACCCCCCAAAACACCTGCATCCAACATTACACTGCTTCAGACCGGCTGGAAGGGCAACATGCAGAGCGCAGCTGCTGAGCCCTGTCCCTGGCTGGAGTGGGGGAAACCCAAAGGTAGGAGGAACCAGTAGTGGGTGTGGGTGGAGGAAGCAGTTAGAAGGAGCACACAGTAGGTATATAATGGGAAGCAATCTTAGGGTGGCAGTTCAGAACAGAATGGTCAGTCAGTACAGTACAGACGGTCAGTGAGGACTGTCTGGGAGCAGAGGCTCAGCAGGAGCTCTGCTCCACAAGAAGGGCCCGGGATAGAGGCCCCGGAGGGGAGCAGGGAGTAGACTCCATTCTAAGAAGGGATCCCAGGGGTACGGCGCGTGGAGGACAGCACCCGTACACCCCGCATCTGTCAGAAGACAGAGGGATCGGTTGCTGCATTCTAATCTCCAGGGGGTGAGGTTGGTCCCGGATCCGACGTATAGGAAGGACTTCAGCATACCCGAGCGGGATTGAGAGTGGGCAGCGCAGGGCAGCAGGGAGAAGGACCTAGTGTGAAGACGGTCAAAGTAGGAACACGAGAAAGTGGGGTTCTGCCAAGCATTCCTAAACTTCCTGAGGAAGGATTGAACCCCTGCCAGGGTGACCACGGCGCAACGTGGGAGGTCTTCACCTGTAACGTGCACTTGTGTGTTTCCTGAAGAACTGTGAATAAAAATCTTGGACGACTGCACTGAGTTGCCTCCGTCTATTCCTTCACTGGTGTCATTTCCCTCCCTGCACTATAACGCCCAGCGCACCCTCCATCAATTTACACTGCCCTGAGGCCCGATCCACCTGTAGGGAGCCGTTCCATCTCTAGCTGCCCTAACATCTGCCTCAGAGGACTGTTGCAGCACTGGTGATCCTCACCAGACACCACAGGTGGTTTCACGACAAATCCTATAAATAATCCCTTTTGAACTGACCGCCCCGGGCCAGCCACCGTGATATTCCCCAAAGCAGCCATAAGGCCCGGCTGCCGTGTGCCCCGCGGCCCAGGGGGCAGCGAGTCACCACTTGGCGTCACGAACAGGATATGTGACCAGCCCGCCATCTGCGGGTAATGTGCGCCTAAAGAAGTGTTTTCTGCCTTGAATGTGGCGCCCGCCCCAGAAGAACGGGCACCATTATGTGCGTGCTAAAGAACAACAGAATGGAACCTCCCGTCGTGGGCCGAGTCCCAGAATGGCGCCAAAAGCAGGCCCTGCCCCTTGCAACAGTGACTGTCCGCATAGATGTGTCCGTCAAAGCGGGGAGGCCGACACAGGGAGTGACCGACAGCAAAGTGCCATGGGACCGCCCCCGAAAGAGGAGAGGAGGTGGAGAGAAGCTGTGTAAAGACCGGGAGGTGTCAGGCCGAGCTGACGCAGTCGCGGGAGCAGGTAGGAGTGATGTCCCTTTCCCAAATGCGGCTGGCGCTGCTTCATCCCTGGTCCCCCTGCAGCCTGAGGCTGATGACCAGGCTGGGTCAGCCTGCAGAAACCAGGGGTTCCCCCGGAGGGGGCCCCACTGTTAAACTGTTTTAGTTAACTGGACTGTACATAAGTTGCCCGGAAGGGTGCAGTTGACTTCATGTTTGCTACCCAGTTACCCGTCAGGGTACAGAGACTGACAGGCTGAGGACTGTGAGAAGCCGGACGTTGACATTGTACATAGTTTAGCACTTCTTAAAGTGCATCCTATTGGTTTTATAATTACAAATATACCTCAGAACAAAAACCCGTTTGGCGTGGCGGAAGACGAGGTCCAGGATTGGATCGTCTATGCCCTGCAGCCATGCCCAGGGCCTACGTTGAGGGTTTGTGGACGGGTCCCTCATGCTGCTACTGTTGCACCCTGGTGCTGGAACTGTCTTGAAAATTGTTTTATATGACAATGCTCTTATGATGTTTTATAATGTAACCAGTAACATTAAAAGAAATGTGCCTCCCATAAAGGGAAGAAATGTTGTTTTATGGTCTTATATGCGGATGCATCTTAAAAATTTTGCATGTCAGTTATGCCTGGTTTTGCTCTGTTCCAGCCCGCGGACGTGCTGTGTTTTACCGGGGGGGGGAATGTGGCGCCCCTGAGTGTTCAGTCGCCACAGCGGTACTGCACCTCTCCCAGAGGTGTGGTGTCTCCCTTCACTCAGGTAAGATGGGAGTGCTGCACGGAACCCCCCAAAACACCTGCATCCAACATGCAGAGTGCAGCTGCTGAGCCCTGTCCCTGGCTGGAGTGGGGGGAACCCAAAGGTAAGGGGAACCAGTAGTGGGTGTGGGTGGAGGAAGCCGTTAGAGGGAGCACTTATACAGTAGGTATATAATGGGAAGCCATCTTAGGGTGGCAGTTCAGAACAGCATGGTCAGTCAGTCTACCATTGGGCCATATAAGACGTTCTTCATCTCCCGTTGCAGTGGGGTTTTTATTTGTCAAAAAAAAAGACTGGGGGTTGCGCCCCCGCCTTGATTTTCGCGAGTTTAATCGGATCACGGTCTGGGATGCATATCCTCTCCCTCTCATCCCCGACCTCTTTAGAAAAAAAATTGGCTCCTACGATTTGATTAAACTAGACCTCAGGGGGGCTTATAATCTCATTCACATTGAGGAGATGAGTGGAAGATGGCCTTCAATACTCCTGAGGGGCACTATGAAAAGCTTGTGATGACATTTGGGTTGACTAATGCTCCCGCTTTCTTTCAACACTGTTAGTGACATTTTTAGTCATCTGGCAGGTAGATCACAACAAACCAATCTTGATTACATATTAATTTATTTACCTCCAGTCACATCAGGTACATGTCAGGCAGGTCTTACAGATACTCAAAGATAATAAATTATTTGTCAAACCAGAGAAATGTATGTTCTCCATTCAGGGTTAGTTCTTATCATTCACCGTTTTTGCATGGATCTGGCCAAAGTCCGGACGGTACTGGATTGGTATTATATTCAAGACTTAAAGGCGTTACAAAGTTTTTTGGGTTTCGCCAGCTACTACTGTAAGTTCATCAAAAACTTTTCGGTAGTGGCCAAGCCTCTGATGAACGATTTTGCCAAATAGAAAAAAAAAATAAAGATTTTATTATTTTACTTTCCATTCTTGTAGCTAAACACAATCCAGCTAAGTTTAAAATTGAAATGAAGCCCCTGTACCCCCCTCTCTAGGTGCTTCTGTACCAACTCCTCCCTGGTCCAGGATGGTCTCTATATCACGGCCTCCAGCAATAACCTATTGACACATGATTGTGGCAGCCCTCACGTGCTGATATATCACACTGCCAATAGAAGTGGGAAGCGGCACAGAAATCACAAAATAAAGGCAGTGTTTGTGGTAATGCAAGAATCCAACAAGCAGAGTAATCCACACGTCATACAACAGCCCAACATGGATGATGAAAAGCTGCGTCTTCAGGCGTCTGTGTAAGAACATCACATTTTTGTTTTCCTTCCAGAATAAGCACCAAATGGAATAGCTGAATGCCAGGATACAGAGACCGGCGGGGGGCAGGGAAGCGCAGTCCGCTGGATTTTGTGCTGGTTTCACAAGTGGTCACCCTGCAGTTTTCTCCGGATAATGCTGTGGAGACTTTTCACAACACATTTAATAATTGTGAACCTTCCACTCACATGTTTATTATCTTGTCCGCTGGTCAGACTGGGGGGGATGAAAGCTGGACAAGGGATGAAGAATGATCCTTATTACATATAATGGGTGCACTGAGCGATTGTGAAAAGTCGCAGAGGACTGAGAGCAGAAGGGCAGAGGGTTTCCTCTTCCTCACAGGGACCAGCACAGAAGCCGGAGCAGAAGGGCAGAGGGTTTCCTCTTCCTCACAGGGACCAGCACAGAAGCCGGAGCAGAAGGGCAGAGGGTTTCCTCTTCCTCACAAGGACCAGCACAGAAGCCGGAGCAGAAGGGGAGACAAGGGCTGAGCCACTTACACAGACAGAAAGCTGAGGAGAGGAGGACATGTTATTACTCCAGGATCCGCTCCATTCATTCCCTATGTGGCATTCAAGCGCTGAGCTCGGCTTTTCCGGAGCCCCATAGAGAATGAATGGAGCTGCAGTTGATCCCTGACTTTCCACTCCTTCCCGATCAGACGATGGCTCGCAGCGGTCAGACCCCACGATCAGTAAGTGATCACCGAGCCTGTGGATAAGTGATAACTTGTTTTCTTCAGACATCCCCTTTAAGTAATGGAGCATGCCAGCAGAGAAGGTGGGAGGAGGCGCTGGTTACAGGGGAGACTTTACCTCTGGAGGCCGCATATAGGGCATGTGAGGGGCGGACACTTCCCATATTCATCATTACTGAACCCGCGCTCTGTGCGGCTCTTATCTGAGCTGCAGGAGATGCAGCAGTTACTAATCAGCCGCTCTCCGTTCACTTGCAGCCGTCCGAGCTCTGCTGTGCCTGTTAGGGGTGAAGTTAGGGTCCTTCGAGGCATCTACTATGCAGCCTGCACAGCAGATCACAGCCCGAGCACAGCGTCTCCGGGTAAATCTCCACCTTGTGAGTTGCTTCTTGTGCAGCAGCCCCATGCAAGTTGCTCTGCTCTCCTCGGCCAGCTCCTGCTGAATACTGAGCTCCTCTGCCCAATCTAGGAGCTCAATAGCCCTGATCACGTCAGTGGTAGCCCAGCGCTGCTGGATCAGATTTACAAATGGCAAACTAATCAGCCCTAGGTATTTCTAATATGTGCAGAGCAGGCGACATAAGTCTGACCGGTGTCCTCATAGACCTTTCCTCAGCCGGGGTCTAATAGGAGCAGTAAGATGGCCGTCATGGGGTCCATTGTTAGATCTCAGCTGCCATAGAAACTCATTGGCACCATGATCATGCCTCCCTCTCCTGTCTAAAGTGCTTAAATGCTGTGGAAGCCCCCTACTGTGTCATACAATGGATTAAGCTGCCAGGATCAAGGTTGGCTCCACTGTGGGCAGCTGAGGCAGGAGCAGGACTGTGTTACACAGCCACACTTCTGCCGCAGATCTTGTAAGGACCTGCCTGATGATAATGTGTCCTATAGAGCAGGTCTTGGTACCGGACTGCCCTGTACATATTTACCACTAGCTGGGAACCAGTTACTTACAAGGTCTAGTTTCGGATGTGTTTCCAGGATCTGTAGTTATCAGCATTTTATCCTTAAGGCCGAGTTATAATATCACTGTAACACTCTTGCCCTGTACCTGTATGCCTGCCCTGTGTGCTGCACAAAAGTATATAACAAAATGTGTGTACACAGATATCTATCTCCTGAATGGTATTACTGCTAGATCTCCTGTACATAGAAATATGAGGTTCTTAGCGCACATTTTGAGCAAATTGTGCGAGCCCATCTGCCAACGTCAAGGCGACCTCTTCAGATGGGTCCCTACACTAACATTACACTAACTTACTAACTGGGACTAGTTTTTTGTATTATTATTATTACCACCATTTTTACTATTTATTATTATTGCATTAATGCAATTAATTGTAACTGTTATAAAACTAATTAAAAAAATGTAATTCTAATTTTTTTTTTATTAATCTTGTGATTCTAATAATGGTATTACTAAAATCCCTATGCCTAAAGCTGTTGATCCAGAAGAAGGCAAAAACCCCAGGACACCTTCAGCCAATTTGTGTCATAGGAGAAAAATTCCTTCTTGACCCCGGCAAAAGGCGATCAGTCCTAGGACCCTGGATCAAACCTAATAATGTTATTACAAGTTATATAATATTACACTAATTATTGTACTACTGGAGTTATTTTAATTTGTTTTTATAAATCTATTTGATATGGTTATTATTACATTGTGCTATCTTATTACAGTATTATTCTTCTTTCCTATCACTACTAATACTGCCCTATACCTACAGTGTTGATCCAGAAGAAGGCAAAAACCCCAGGACACCTTCAGCCAATTTGTGTCACAGGGGAAAAATTCCTTCTTGACCCCGAGAAAAGGCGATCAGTCCTAGGACCCTGGATCACACTGCTATTCTACCTACTACTATTACTACTGTTATTTTATTACTTTCTTACTATTATCACTAGTATTATTACTCATATTACACTAATATGGATATACTACCACTATATTACTACCATCCCTTTCCCCCTAGGGATCTTAAGGTGCAGTTCTGTCCTCCTCCTCCTATTCTGTCCTCCTCCTCTTCCATCCTCCTCCACTTCCGTCCTCCTCCTCTTCCGTCCTCTTCCTCTTACGTCCTCCTCCTCTTCCGTCCTCCTCCTCTTCCATCCTCCTCCTCTTCCGTCCTCCTTCTCTTCCGTCCTCCTCCTCTTCTGTCCTCCGCCTCTTCCGTCCTCCGCCTCTTCTGTCCTCCGCCTCTTCCTTCCTCCGCCTTTTCTGTCCTCCGCCTCTTCCGTCCTCCTCCTCTTCCGTCCTCTTCCTCTTACGTCCTCCTCCTCTTCCGTCCTCCTCATCTTCCGTCCTCCTCCTCTTCGGTCCTCCTTCTCTTCCGTCCTCCCCCTCTTCCGTCCTCCGCCTCTTTTCTCCTCCGCCTCTTCCATCCTCTGCCTCTTCCATCCTCCGCCTCTTCCGTCCTCCTTCTCTTCCATCCTCCTCCTCTTCCGTCCTCCTCCTTTTCCGTCCTCCTCCTCTTCTGTCCTCCTCCTCTTCCATCCTCCGCCTCTTCCGTCCTCCATCTCTTCCGTCCTCCGCCTCTTCCGTCCTCTTCCTCTTCCGTCCTCCTCCTGAGACGTAATAAATAGCATTAAAGCTGCAGTAATTGTTTATATTATATATACACACTGCTCAAAAAAATAAAGGGAACACTCAAATAACACATCCTAGATCTGAATGTATGAAATATTCTCAATTGAATACTTTGTTCTGTACAAAGTTGAATGTGCTGACAGCAAAATCACACAAAAATCATCAATAGAAATCAAATGTATTAACCAATGGAGGCCTGGATTTGGAGTCACCCCCAAAATTAAAGTGGAAAAACACACTACAGGCTGATCCAATTTTGATGTAATGTCCTTAAAACAAGTCAAAATGAGGCTCAGTATTGTGTGTGGCCTCCACGTGCCTGTATAACCTCCCTACAATGCCTGGACATGCTTCTGATGAGGTTGCGGATGGTCTCCTGTGGGATCTCCTCCCAGACCTGGACTAAAGCATCCACCAACTCCTGGACAGTCTGTGGTGCAACGTGACATTGGTGGATGGAGTGAGACATGATGTCCCAGATGTGCTCAATGGGATTCAGGTCTGGGGAACGGGCGGGCCAGTCCATAGCTTCAATGCCTTCATCTTGCAGGAACTGCTGACACTCTCCAGCCACATGAGGTCTGGCATTGGGCACAACCCCCATCTGTGGACGTCTGGCCCTCATCCCACTCTCATGGAGTCGGTTTCTAACAGTTTATGCAGACACATGCACATTTGTGGCCTGCTGTAGGTCATTTTGCATGGCTCTGGAAGTGCTCCTCCTGTTCCTCCTTGCACAAAGGCGGAGGTAGGGGTCCTGCTGCTGGGTTGTTGCCCTCCTATGGCTCCCTCCACGTCTCCTGGTGTACTGGCATGTCTACTGGTAGCGCCTCCAGCCTCTGGAACTACGCTGACAGACGCAGCAAACCTTCTTGCCACAGCTCGCATTGATGTGCCATCCTGGATGAGCTGCACTACCTGAGCAACTTCTGTGGGTTGTAGAGTCCGTTTCATGCTACCACGAGTGTGAAAGCACAACCAACATTCAAAAGTGACCAAAACATCAGCCAGAAAGCATTGGTACTGAGATATGGTCTGTGGTCTCCACCTGCAGAACCACTCCTTTATTGAGTGTGTCTTGATAATTGCCAATAATTTCCCTCTATTGTCTTCCATTTGCACAGCAGCATGTGAAATTGATTGTCAATTTGTGTTGCTTCCTAAGTGGACAGTTTGATTTCACAGAAGTTTGATTTACTTGGAGTTATATTCTGTTGTTTAAGTGCTCCCTTTATTTTTTTGAGCAGTGTATATTTTCTCATGTCATGTATTTACTACTAAAAGTAATTTTTTACATTTAGGTTTCATTAAGTGTTTTTCACCGGCTATTACAGACTTATTGTTTCCCTGCACATTCAAGTTTTGTGTTTTCTTTGGGCATAGATCAGCTAATAGGCACTCAGGAAAAAAAAACTGATTAAAGATCTACAAACTCTCCCTTAAGACTAAGGAGCTCACTGATAGATTCTCAGTTAGCTAATTTTGCAGCCAGCAATAGACAGTGCAGCACAGATGCTACAGAAGGCAACATTTTTAATGAAACTCAATTACAGAAATCGATTTTAGCCCCAAATACTTGCATTAAAGTAAAAAAAATGGCCCCAAAGCTGGACAACCGCTTTAACTCCTTACCAACATCTGCCGTACATGTATGGTATAAGTCAGTAGCGGGTGTATGGAGCAGGGTCAGCTCGCCCCGTACATGGCAGATAATGGCTGTGACAAACAACCAGGACCTGCCTCTAACAGCTGCGAGTGGAGCGAAGATCTGCCCACCACTGTTAACCTGTTCAGTGCTGCTGTCAATCTCTAACAGCAGCATTAACAGCGCGCCAGCATTGGGACGCGTCGTTCCATACGCCCACCGGCGCTCCTGTGACGCGATCATAGGGCGCCGATGGACTGCTATGACATCCGGGGGTCTGCTGAAGCCTCCGTGCCTGTCATCATAACGCTTCATTTGGGCTATAAAGAAGACCGTGGTTTTGCTATATGGAGCATTACTGTGGTATCGCTGTATATAGCACAAGCAATCAGATGATGTATACAAATACAGTGAAAAAAAGTATATATATATTTATTAAAACCCCACACGTTCAACTCACCTCCCACTAAAAATAAAGATAATAAAAATATACACATTTTGTGGTATGGTCTCTTTCAGAGAAATACAATCTATCAAAATATAAAAAAAAAACGATCAGTGAACACAGAAAAAAATTCAAAAATACAAAATTGCATTTTTTCGTTCGCCTCAATACTGCAGAAAATCCTGTAAGAAGCGATGACCATGACATATGTGCCCCAAAATGTTATCAATAAAGTCCTCTTGCCCTTCAAAAAATAAGCCCCCACACAGCTCCATCAACCCGGAAACTGAAAATGTTTCGGGTCTCAGAAAAAATGGTGACAGCATCAAAAAAAAGTTTTTTTCTTTTGCCAAAACTATTGGAGAAGTTTGGTCTTGCTGTAATCACACTGAGGAGTAGGATCCTATTACCAGGTCATTTTTACCACACAATGTGCGCCGTTAAAACCGTTCCCAGAAAAACAATGTCAGGCTTTTTTTTTCGCACTTTTACTGCACTTGAAATGTTTTTCCCGTTTTCTAGGACTATGTGGTAAATGAATGGTGTCATTTATAAGGACAGCTCATCCTACAAAATAACAAGACCTCACACTATGTGGACAGATATCAAAAAGTTAGAAAAGTTGGAAAAAGCGGAGGAAAAAACAGAAAAAAAACATAAGTTGGTTATGTCGGGAAGGGGTAAAGCTGAAGAAACGCATGTAAGAGCAGAATATGGAGGAAGGTCAGATATCACAGACTGGTGGATACTACCTGCTCCATCGCTGGCAGAATACTCCACCCCCATGGTGTCCGCTGATATCTTCTCTTGTAGCAACGTCTCCAAACTCTATAAAACATCGGGAACAGTCAGCAGAGGGTTTGATGATTGGCTCATATTGGCGATATACTCAGGGGCATTACTGGGGCCAGGGAAGATTGGGAATGAATAGCGTATTGACTGTTAGAGATGTGATCTCTTCCATTAAAGGGGATGTCTAGTTGGAACAAGTTATCACTGATCTCTGGATAGGTGATGACCTGTCCCAGTGGGAGCACCCCTTTATTATGTGGTATATATGGAGGATGTGATATCATGCAGAGTTCTAGCAGTATTACACTTCGGTCCGTTCTGCGTGCATCTGGGCCATTCCCTATGGAGGAGCGGAGCTGGGGGGAAATATCAGGATCTCGTCGCTGGATCCATCCAGATGGGAGATGTAACGAGTGCGGCGCCCCCCACTGGTGTCTCAGCGTATCATGTGTTGGGGAATAATAACTTATTGTCTGGTAAATGTGCTGATTCCTGTGAGTTGTGGTCGCTGAGTGCGTGTGATGGGATGTGGCTCCGTCCGTTATATTATATCACGTCTTATACCTATAATCTCTCGCTGATCGCAGGTGTCTGTCTTCACACTCAGATGAGAAGGAACAAACTGACGATATAGGACTTTTTTTTTTTCCCAAATTCAAACCGAGCAATCCTATTGGCTGAGCATGAATGCAGTTACCATGGTGACAGAAGTAGCAGCAGATTTAAAGGGACAAAACACTAATATTGTACTAAAGTGTATTTTATTATATATTTCACATAACTGACTGGGTACACCTTGGTGCGGGTGGGATGGCTTTTTTTAAATCAAAAACCATGTTTACTAAGTACCCTATATTATATATATTCACTATTGCTTTTTACTTACTTATAGCAGGGTATATGCTCATATTGTTTCTATCCTAAGTTTATCTATTTTCTAATAGAGACATGACCAGTCCCCTTTAGAATTTTATAGTGACCCCATTGAGGTCATGGACTGATATTGGGGATTGCAGAGTTGGGGCAAGGTGACAGGTGACAGTAAGTGACATCAAATGAAGGCTATGGTGCATACACAGTAAATCAGTCGTGTTATTCCACAGAAATGCTGTTCTATAAAACACAAAATATCTTCATATGGTGAGGAGTTGTGTTGTGTTTTCATCATTTACATTCTAGCGTGGTGATCACATAAAATGTAAAATTCCTATGAAATAATTACTGAATGACAGTAGCCTGTATCCCTGGAGGACAAGTCATTTACCGCTTCACCAGGTTTGATGTTCTAATGCATTTAGATGTTTCAGTATTTGTATATATGTATATATATATTTTTTCCCCCCTTAAGGGTATTCAAGCGCAGACAGTGACCAACTTCTTCCTCGCCTTTGAAGCACAGCTTTCAATTATTCCTGTCGTAAACAAGGTAAAAAGCTTAGAGCCGAGCACTATCAGACTCCTTCAGTCCCGCAGCAGGTAAATCTGTGAACATCGCCGGCACTGCTGCTGTTCCTAGTACCGATCCCTCTATGAGCGGCTGTGCAGTAATGAAGGCAGGATTCACCCAAACTTGCTCGTCTTTTTTTTCGATTTCCAGATCTGGTAATTAGTTATACACATGTGTATATCCAGTGGTCAACTCAAAACCTGTGTATGGAAAATGAATTGTTTGCTGTAGGCATCGCATTTGTAGGATGCACACTGTTCATTTCATTATGGAGCGGAGTAGGAGGAGACTTTCATTACTGTTCCCTTTACTTCCTCCCTGCTGATAGGAAATGCCATGCTGTTTGCTTGTGTCCTGTGATTACAGCAGCCTGCAACAGTTTTCAAGCGTGCACTTCCCGGCTCAGGCATCAAGCAGTAAATGATAACATTAAAACGCTGCTATCCCTTTGTTAGTCACTTTTTTATCTTCTTCCCCCTTCTACGAATGCTGTAGTCCGTTATTCTAGAACTGCTCTGAAAATGGTTCTCTCTGGAGTGTTGGGATTTGGGTTTAGGGTGGGTTAGGGAATTGAAGTTCAGATACTTTGTTCATGTTTTATACTATGGAATTACTATGTCATGTATGTTATTTGAAAGATGGAAAATTTGTATTTGGAGTTTTTCAATAAAAATAATTTGATTAAAAAAAATTATGAAATTAAAATTCCTCCCGTTCTTGAGAAAGAATAGGATTTTTACTAAGAGGTAAATTGCACGTTCCTTGTTTTACAGGCACTTTACATTTTTGCTAGTTTTGTGCGATTACACAATCCCTTCTAAAGGCCAGTGCCAGTTGTACATCTCTCCCTAAACTCTTGTTCAGCACTATATTTTATGCCAGTTTTATTATATGGTTTCTAGATTTTGTCCAGCTTTGATAAATAATTAGTATTTATACTTTTGCCTTTAGATAGACTTGAAGAATGCAGATCCGGAGAGGGTGGAGAAACAAATTGAGAAGATGGTTGACATTCCCGCTAGTGACTGTATCCGGGTACAATGCGCTCCAGATCAAAATCATTCCTGTAGGCAAATTTAACTTCGCTGTCTATACCTTGTCTTTTTTTTTTTTTCTACAAAATTTGGCTGGAAAAGGGGCAATGTAGCGAGGAATTTACATCAATTTTTGGTGTTAAAAAAACACGAAACTATTTTGTGACGCATCATTTTTGCGCAAAAATGTGCAGCTTCCTATTTTACAGCACTCTTACAACTTTTAGAAATTGGGCTTGGAAAGCTACACAGGTCTAAGAACGACGGGTGACGTTAAAAGTGGATAAAGATACACGGTGGCTCAGTGGATAAAGATACACGGTGGCTCAGTGGATAAAGATACACGGTGGCTCAGTGGTTAGCATTGGTGCTTTGCAGCACTGGGATCCTGGTTTCAAATCCCACCAAGGATAACATCTGCAAGAAGTTTGTATGTTCTCCCCATGTTTTCGTCGGTTTCCTCCCACACTCCAAAGACATACTGATAGGGAATGTAGATTGTGAGCCCCAATGGGGACAGCAATGATAATGTCTGTAAAGCGCATCGGAATAGGTTGTTGCTATATAAGTGAGTAAAATGAATAAATAAAGATGGAAGTGCTACATAAACATTTATCAAACATCGTGCAACTCTTTGATACATTTGGCACAAATAATGGTAACACAACCACAAGCAAAACTGACCTGAGGAAGTCCCTTTATGATACATTTTTCGGAAAGAATTTGAAAGATTTAAAGCGTTAGAAATGAACAAGATTATCCAATATCACAGAAAAAGGAAAAGTCTCCAGATGTTTTTATGCCGGATGCCGGTATGTGTCCATACCTAAAGAAGAGCTGTCAGAAGAATGGGTAAGGAATCCTTTAGTAAACATAAATATCCATAGGGGTTTTGAGTGTTAAAAAAAAAAAGATCATCTAAAAGATTTTGTGATCTGCGTTTACATGATTGTAATAACATTACAGCCCCATTCAGACTTACAGGTTTTATCCATGAGAAACTGAGCAGAACGATATATAGGTTTGTGGGAGAAGATTCAGTATAAATTGTAATTCATTCATTAGATTTGAGAGTCCTCAGTGGTTGATACCTTTAATGGCTAACTGAAAAGATGGTAACAAATTGCAAGCTTTCCAAACTGCTCAGGCCTCTTCATCAGGCAGACCTGAGACCTGAGTAGTCTGGAAAGCTTGCAATTTGTTACCATCTTTTCCGTTAGCCATTAAAAGGTATCAACCACTGAGGACTCTCAAATCTAAATACTCTTCTATCTACTGGCTAACACAGTACAAAGATAGATATTTTTCCTTTATCAATTTATTCAGTGGAATCCTGCTGTTTGTATAGATGAGTCCAGTGGGCGGTCATGCTAGTGATTGACAGCTATCTTTGCCTGCATGGTCATACAGGGAACTGTCAATCACTTAGGACCGCCCACTGGACTAGTGTACATACGGCAGGACTTTCTCTGCATAAAATGCAAGTCTTACTGACTCTCTTCCCACAGATATGTCTATCAGTCTGATCAACTTCTCTGCTCTACAACATCCCCCTACAGATCTTATACCATTTCAACATGACAGGTTCCTTTAATCACCTGCAGATGACATAAGTAGCCATGTTCTGTGTGGCTTACGGAGGGGCTTGATTGCTTGTCAGCTTCAAACAGGTTTCATTTCTTGTGATTCATTGGAGCCGAGGTCTAAACTGTATTAAGAAATTAATTTCTCTGTTTATTTCTATTAGATCTCGGCGAAGCTTGGAACAAATGTGGAAAGTGTTCTTCAAGAAGTTGTCAGGAGGCTTCCACTGTGAGTATGGACTAATGCGGCTCTATCCATCTTCTCTTTATTAAAGGGAACCTGTCACCTTGAAAAATGCTATGTCCCTGCAGGTATAGGGTTAATCTGCAGATAAATATTGTTACAATGTTGCCCGGCCGCCTTATTGATAGTGCAGGTACCGGGAGAAAATTAACTTCTTTCCTCCCTGCAGCTGCCGGCCTTCACTCATCGTTGTGCACGGAGCGGCTACAGTCTTGGATCACAGCACCGCTCACTATATCGGAGGTGACGGCTGTAAACCTGGCCCGGATTTTGATTGACAGCTTGCTCTGCACAGATGCGCTGCAGAACCACTTAGAATCTGAGTGAAGGAGAGTAGTATGTTCACAGATAGAGAATATGGCTCATCCACGTGCGGATCTGCTCCACGTCCGATTACATATTTGTGGGAGAAACCCTAGTAGCAGCCTCATATTTCTGACATGGATCCTCTAGCACTATTTGTGAAACTGCGGCTCCCAGCATAACTTGATGAGAGACCGTCAGCCTGCTGGGATCTGTAGTTTCACAAGCTGCGGACCTCCGCTCACTCCAGCACTGGTCAGCATTTTCAGCACGTGAACGTACGCCATGCTTTCCGGAGACACAAGGGTGTAGATAACTTTATCAAACCCTTGACTGTAAGTTTGCTGAACCCTAAGTGGATTCGATTGTTCCCACAGTTTCAGTTTTGGACCATTTAAGGGGAATTTACAGGGTTCTGGCCACTGACCAGGGGGATCAGTATCCCTGTATGTCTTTGTATATACTTGATAAAGACCTATAACAGGTCGAAACGTTATGTGATGGCAGAATAAACTTTGTCTTTTGGAATTCATCACCCCGGACTGAACGCGGTTTACTTACCTTTATACCCCTTAACAGGATGTCTTATTTTTGTGTTTTAGTCCCAAGATTGAAAAGGGCAGCCCTCTTAAAGCCCTGCTGTTTGACTCAACGTTTGATCACTACAGAGGCGTGGTAGCCAGCATCGCCCTGTGTGGAGGTGACGTGTGTAAAGGCAATAAATCGTGTCTGCCCACTCTGGCAAGTGCTATGAAGTCAATGAGGTTGGCATACTGACCCCAGAGGAAGTACCAGCTGAAAAACTAAGTTTTTTTTAATAATCTTATTAGCCTTTCCCTCTGTCTTCACCAATCAGCCCTCTGTATTGATGATCAGATCAAAGATCTAGACAGGGATTGTCTCACGCTGCATCTCCTTCTTGATTGTATCACTGAGAAGACAGAAGCTGCCCCATCCCATTCTCCAAGAAATGCAGAACCCAATGCATCTGCTGTCCGTGATCCGCTTATTGTCAGAGGACATCATTAGGGACTGCATTTTCTCATTGCTTAGAAATTGTTGGGGGATCCTGCTAATCGCTGAAAAATAAAACTGCAACAACGCTCCATTTAAGGCAGTGTTTCCCAAACTCCAGTCCTCATGGCCCCCAACAGGTCAGGTTTTCCCCCCAACAGGTCATGTTTTCAGGATTTCCTCAGTATTACACATGTGATGAAAGTATCATCAAGGAATCAGGAATTCTCTCACCTGTGCAATACTATAGAAATCCTAAAGACATGACCTGTGGGGGGCCGTGGGGACTGGAGTTTGGGAAACACTGATTTTAAAGGGACTGTCAGCACAGAATGACTGTTGAAATCAAGTACAAGCGCTCCATGGATCACGGCGTGGGCCAATCATTTCTATACACCTTCCCACCTGCTAGTTTTACCTCTGTCTCCTTCCTTCTCTGGTTCTATGAAGCCAGAGCTGTCAATCAAAGAAGAGAAGGGTGTGGATAGAGGGAAAACAAGCAGGTGGGAAGGTGTATATAAATGATTGGCCCCGTCATGAAGCACCGAGAGTTGGGACTTAGTTTGAACAGTCATTCTGTGCTGACAGTCCCTTTAGGTGGACAAGATCCAGATGCAGCTCATTTCACCGCGTAAGGTTGTTTGCCCACTATGCGCTCTCCACGGCGTCTCCAGACTCTGTCACGTCTGTCGCATGAGCTCAGTGTGAACCTGCTTTCATCTATGAAGAGCACAGGGCGCCAGTGGCGACTTTGCCAATCCTGGTCTTCTGTGGAAAATGCCAAGTGTCCTGCACGGTGTTGGGCTGTGAGCACAACCCCCATCTGTGGACGTCAGGCCCTCATACCACCCTCATGGAGTCTGTTTCAAACTGTTTGTGCAGACACATGCACATTTGTGGCCTGCTGGAGGTCATTTTGCAGGGCTCTGGCAGCGCTCCTCCTTTTCCTCCTTGCACAAAGGCGGAGGTAGCGGTCCTGCTGCTGGGTTGTTGCCCTCCTACGGCCCTCTCCACGTCTCCTGGTGTACTGGCCTGTCTCCTGGCAGCGCCTCCAGCCTCTGGACACTACGCTGATAGATGCAGCAAACCTTCTTGCAACAGCTTGCATTGATGTGCCATGCTGGGTGAGCTGCACTACCTGAGCAACTTCTGTGGGTTGTAGAGTCCGTCTCATGCTACCACGAGTGTGAAAGCACAACCAACATTCAAAAGTGACCAAAACATCAGCCAGAAAGCATTGGTACTGAGATGTGATCTGTGGTCCCCACCTGCAGAACCACTCCTTTATTGAGGGTGTCTTGATAATTGCCAATAATTTCCATCTATTGTCTATTCCATTTGCACAACAGCATGTGAAATTGATTGTCAATCAGTGTTGCTTCCTAAGTGGACAGTTTGATTTCACAGAAGTTTGATTTACTTGGAGTTATATTCTGTTGTTTAAGTGCTCCCTTTATTTTTTTGAGCAGTTTACTTTTTTTCCCCACTGTATATAGAGAAGATGCACAGCCCGAAAAGGGTGTTCTGTGTACCTATGTTACCTGGAACTTGTAGGGTCTTATTTGTGGACCTAGGAAGGGGAAAATATTAAAAAATCCCCAAATCAACTCCCAAACCAGTGCCCTCTTATACTCATTGTTGTGTATCCCGCCGTTATTCTGACATCAACATCAGGCAGCGGTGTCATGTGAGCACTACTTCTTCTGGCTTAGATGAAATATGAATGCTGCAACCAATCAGAAGCTGCAACACTCATGCGTTGCCCCCACCGGTTGTTAACCTCATGTAACCAGTGGGGTATACAGCGCTGGTCTGGAGATATCAATTTCTTTTAGTTTTCTCACCTCCCTTGGCCCATCAATAGTTGGTGTCTAGTAGTGGATAACCCAATTAAAGGGTTATTTCCCTCTCAGATATATCCACCGAAGAAGCCATAAATGGCTAATAGATGTTGGCTCCACCTCTGTAGCCCCCCGCAGCTATCGAGATAAGGCTGTATCTCTAGTTAATATGAACATAGAAGTGGCTGTGCATGATAGGCTTTCTCCATTCACTTCTATGGAGGTTCAGAATAATACAAAGGGTTGTAGATGTGTTAATAAAGACTACAATGGAAGTCTACTAACAATACATGGGCACTGATTCCCTGTGGACACCTGAGATCAGCCACTGAAGCTGTAGGGGGCAGTGTTAGCTTATATGTGCACATTTATATGGAGGGTGTTTGTACATATCCCTATGGACCTGTCCCACATCTATGGATTATTATACATAAATGAACACTGTCCCATTGTGCAGCAAAGGTCTATACAATAAACTGTGTACACCGCTGTCTAATGAGGATAATAGAACTGTACTGGTTATTGTATCATTATGGGATCTAATTGATGGCTGTCGTAGCGCAGTGTTTTAACCCCTTAAATACCGGGGACGTATTAGTACGCATATTTGGCCTCCCCCCGGTTCAGTGAGGGCTGCTGCGCTGAGCCCTCACTGAACGGAGCACATGTCAGCTGATTCTTACACCTGACATGTGCCCGCAACAGCCGCGGGTGGAATCGAGATCCACCCGCGGCTGTTAACATGTTAAATGCCGCTGTCAATCTCCGACAGCAGCATTTAACGCGCGCTTCCGGGTAGCGCGTCATAAGCCCCGCCCACCGGCGACCCCGTCACGTGATTGCGGGTCGCCGATGGGTGGGCATGACAACCCAGGGTCTGCAGCAGACGCCTGTGGTTGTCATGATCTTGTCGCTATGAGCGCCACCTAGTGATCGGCGCTCATAGCACAGGACCATTTCTGCTGCATGCAGGGGACCTGCTCGTCCCCTGTATGTAGCAGAGGCGATCGGATAGTTGCTGCTTCTAGTCTCCTATGGAGACTATTGAAGCATGCAAAAAGTAAAAAAAAAAAGTTTTTAAAAATATAAAAAAAAATAAAAAAATATAAAAGTTTAAATCACCCCCCTTTCGCCCCATTCAAAATAAAATATATATAAAAAAAAAACACATACACATATTTGGTATCGCCGCATTCAGAATCGCCCGATCTATCAATATAAAAAAAGAATTAATCCGATCGGTCGCCGCAAAATTGCAATAAAATGCAATAACGGGCGATCAAAACATCGGATCTACCACAAATGTTATCAATAAAAACGTCAGCCCGGTGCGCAAAAAATAAGCCATCAACCAGCCCCAGATCACGAAAAATGGAGACGCTACGGGTCTTAGAAAATGGCACTTTTTTTATTTATTTTTTTACCAAATTTTGGAATTTTTTTTCACCACTTAAATATAAAAGAACCTATACATGTTTGGTGTCTATGAACTCGTAATGACCTGTAGAATAAGAAGGGCAGTTCAGTTTTAGCATTCAGTGAACGTGGTAAAAAAAATAAATAAAAAACAACTGTGGTATTGCACTTTTTTTACAATTTTACCGCACTTGGAATTTTTTTCCCGTTTTCCCGTACAGGATATGGTAAAACTAGTAATGGCGTTGAAAAGTACAACTCGTCCCGCAAAAAAATAGCCCTCACATGGCCATATTGACCAAAAAATAAAAACGCTATGGCTCTGGGAACAAGGGGAGCAAAAATGAAAATGCAAAAACGGAAAATGCTCCGGGGCTTAAGGGGTTAATAATTAATTTACTACATCTTTTTACAGAAAACCACATTGGCAGCACAGCTGATGACCCTCAAATGTTCCCATGAAGGGAGGAAAAAAAGCCCCATGTTTAGGAAGTTGGTGAAATGACGTTGAAGGGAAAGGATCTAGGCTGAGGTCCTGGACCCATGGGTGAATGGCCTATGGAGTTTGAAGATCGGTTGATCACTGGGCTGGATAAATGTGCTACAGTTGTGGAATCTGTCGTCTGGATTTGATGAACTTTCTTAAGGACTGTTGCTACTGGATACCTGTGTCTCTATTGTTTTATCTTGTCGTCTGGAGGAGCGAGGAATGTGAATACAAACTACACTGGTTGGCGATACGAAATCTGTGAGCCAACCAAAAGTTGGGAAACAGTGAGTATCGCCTGCTACAAAGGCAGTTGAACTACCTCCCCAGGAAGGGTATCTTGTGCACTGGGGGCAATGTATTTTGGCCATTTACTAGAGTTGTAGTAAAACCTTGGATGTAAGAGATAAACTATTGTTGCATCATTAACTTGTCTAGGTGATTATTGCAACCCACAACCTCAGATCTTCACATACAGGATTAGAAAAACATTATTGTTTTCTTTCAAAAGCAATATCACATCTGTCCATAGATTGTGACTGGCATTGGACTTCAGCTCTACTGAAATAAATGGAGCTGAGCTGCAATACCACACAGAACCTGTAGACAGGTTGTGGTGCTGTTTTTAGACAAAAAAACACAAGTTTCTAATCATGGACAACACCTTTGAAGACTTAGGCTGCGTGCTCACCAGGGCTGTGGAGTCGGTAAGCCACAGTTGCGACTCCGACTCCTGGATTTTATCAGGTTCCGACTCCTACTCCGGCTCCGGCTCCTTCATAAATGGCCAATTCGTAACAATAAATTTACTGTTGTAAAATATTAACATCGTGCTTATTCAGTTTCTCACCATCATATAAGTAATCAGACCACTTAGAGCAAAAACTATATTTATTAGAATACAATTAGAATATAGCAAATAACTTTTATAAACTTTTCTAAACTCTAGTAAGTAAATATGCAATAAACACTGTTATGCAGTTAATAAGAAGAAATCTATAAATTTGTCCTCAGAAAAAGTATTGCCTCTGTCAGATCCTCCTTCATGGATGCCCTCTAATCTGATCTAATTATTTTGAGAGCAGAGAACAACCTCTCTACACTAACTTGGGTTGGTGGCAAAGCAGTAACCACTCGGGCAACATCTCTGACAATGTCAGGATACAGAGGAATCGCTTGTTGCACTGTTATTTTTGATGAACGGTCAAATTTCTCAATTTCTTTTAGTGCACATGAAAAATTCTGCTGAAATGTACTGGCTGTGTTCTTTGATGGGGATGACTCTTCTTCTATGCGGGAACGCTTTGCACGGTCCTTGTGATCCAAATATTTTTCGAAATTAAATTCTTCATCAGTTGATGATGAGGGTGAAGATGTGGCAGGACGACCAAGCTCTTCTTGTTCCTCCTGACTGTTCTGCAACCCTTTCATCCTTACTGCTATTTCAAACAGAGCTTCTTTTCCTTTAGTTAGCTGTTGATCATCTAGAAGAATCCGATGCATTGGGTCTACATAAACAGCAGCCAAAAGAATGTTATTTTGTAATAGTAGCTCCTCTCTCCGTTTCATTGATGTAGCAATTAGTGTTGAGCGAACATGCTCGACACTGCTCAGTACTCGCCCGAGCATCACGCTACTCGGGATGTTCGGCGAGCACCGAGCATTTTCGGGTTACTTGGGCGGGAGCTCGGGTCTCCGCCCTGCATGTTTGGCGCTCTCAGAGCCAATGAACATGCAGGGATTGCCAGCCAGTCACTGTAATGCTGCAGCCATGTTGGTTGTGGGCATTACAGTGATTGGCTGGCCGCACAGCGTCACCTCGAGTATTTAAAACGGGGCGCCGCCATCTTGGACACAGTCGCTCTGGATTAGACAGTGTAGGGACAGCGCTGCTGATTTAGGGAGAGATATAAACTGCGAAATAGTTAGTGTAGGGTCTGTAAAGGCTGCCAGAACAAACAGTCCTTCTCAGGACTAATATCCATCCCAGATACCAGGCAGGCAGGCTGTATAGGAGACACAGTGGTTATACCAGCAAACGCTGCATTACAGTCCTGTGTGCTCCTGTTGGTGAAATTGCTGGACTTAGCACCAGATGTCGGGGGCCAGGAAAAATCCTCCTTTTTTTTTCCTCCTTCACACTGTACAAATACCCGTCTTATTAACCTTTTGGTGTGTCCCCCCCACCCCCCCAAAAAAAAAGCGTGTCTCTGATTTTTCAGACACAAATATAACTGTTGAAAATAGTCTGGTGTAGGCCAGAGAAACAGAAGTGTTGTTTTTTCCGTAAAGAAAAACAGTAGTGTCTCCTGACTGTTGTGACACAAAAATATATCTGTTGAAAATAGTCTTGTGTAGGCCCGACATCCCAGTGTGGTTTCGCAGTTCCACGGGTCAAATCGCTGTACTATCCAGTTTTGGGCCTTTGCTATCTAAAAAAAAAGCAGTTTGAGTGTGTCGCTCACTGTTCAGCCGCAAATATCGCTATTTAAAAAAGTGTGGTATACCCCAGTAAACAATAACTGTGGTTTTGCCATCCCATGGTAAAAAATCTCTATTATTCAGCTTTTGGTAGTTTTTTCCGTAAAGAAAAACAGTAGTGTCTCCTGACTGTTGTGACACAAAAATATATCTGTTGAAAATAGTCTTGTGTAGGCCCGACATCCCAGTGTGGTTTCGCAGTTCCACGGGTCAAATCGCTGTACTATCCAGTTTTGGGCCTTTGGTATCTAAAAAAAAAAGCAGTTTGAGTGTGTCGCTCACTGTTCAGCCACAAATATCTCTATTTAAAAAAGTGTGGTATATCCCAATAAACAATAACTGTGGTTTTGCCATCCCACGGTAAAAAATCTCTATTATTCAGCTTTTGGTAGTTTTTTCTGTAAAGAAAAACAGTAGTGTCTCCTGACTGTTGTGACACAAAAATATATCTGTTGAAAATAGTCTTGTGTAGGCCCGACATCCCAGTGTGGTTTCGCAGTTCCACGGGTCAAATCGCTGTACTATCCAGTTTTGGGCCTTTGGTATCTAAAAAAAAAAGCAGTTTGAGTGTGTCGCTCACTGTTCAACCGCAAATATCTCTATTTAAAAAAGTGTGGTATACCCCAGTAAACAATAACTGTGGTTTTGCCATCCCACGGTAAAAAATCTC
The DNA here is from genome assembly GCF_046119375.1 of Phyllobates terribilis. Lineage (NCBI taxonomy): Eukaryota > Metazoa > Chordata > Amphibia > Anura > Dendrobatidae > Phyllobates > Phyllobates terribilis. The sequence goes on along the minus strand of NW_027363101.1, from coordinate 346,935 downwards.
TATTATTCAGCTTTTGGTAGTTTTTTCCGTAAAGAAAAACAGTAGTGTCTCCTGACTGTTGTGACACAAAAATATATCTGTCGAAAATAGTCTTGTGTAGGCCCGACATCCCAGTGTGGTTTCGCAGTTCTACAGGTCAAATCGCTGTACTATCCAGTTTTGGGCCTTTGGTATCTAAAAAAAAAGCAGTTTGAGTGTGTCGCTCACTGTTCAGCCGCAAATATCTCTATTTAAAAAAGTGTGGTATACCCCAGTAAACAATAACTGTGGTTTTCCTCTTCCACGGTTCTAATCTACTCTTTATTACCCTTTTTCCATTGATAGTGCAAGTGTAAGCTATTTTACTTCATTTACAATGGGCAAGGCGCATGGCAAGGGACGTGGAAGTGGACGTTCTGGTGATGGTTCGTGCAGAGGACGGGGCCGTGGCCAAGGTGAAAATGTGCCACAACCAACAGCCACATCTTCTCGCTCCCACTTCTTGACCGAATTACTAGGGAAGCACAGAACAAAACCAGTATTGAGAACTGATCAGTGTGAACAGGTTATTAATTGGATAGCAGATAATACTTCCAGTTACCTGGGCACCACCACCTCCGGTCTGTCTTCCACACGGTCAACTCTTAGTAGCCGTGAGTCTCGACCGCATACTCCTCCTCACCCTGATGCTCCTTCCTCCCACCATGCCGAGTGTCGTCAGACAGCAAGTGATCCCACACTTGGACACTCTGAAGAGCTGTTCACTGGTCCATTTCCATATTTGGGCCCCTCGCCTGATAAGCTTGAAGTGGTGGAAGAGGAGATCCCATGTTGCGATGCCCAAATATTTGAACAGCCATGGCCACAGGAAGTCGACGTTGGCAATTTGTCACAAGAGGTGGACGATGACGAGACACAATTGCCAGGAAGTGAGGAGGAGGATTGTGGTGCGCAAGTGGAAGAGGAGGAGGTGGTGGATGATCTAGTAACTGACCCAATGTGGAAGGAGGACATGCAGAGTGAGGCCAGCAGCACACAGGGGGAGGGAGGCAGAGTACCCCAACAGGCAGGAAGAAGCAGTGTGGTGGCCGCAGACAGAAGGCAGGCAACCGTTCCCCGTAACACCAACACGAGGGACGTTGCCAGTACAAGCGGTAGGTCTTCCAGAGTCTGGATTTTTTTTAAAGACTCTGCTGATAACCCCAAAAAGGCCATATGTTCCACCTGCCATGCCAGCATCAGCAGGGGTGACAAAACTACCAGCCTGACCACCACCAGCATGATCAGGCACATGGCAGCAAAGCACCCGACTTTGTGGGGCGAAACCCAGGGTCCACGACCAGTGTCAGCGGGTGTCACCACTGCTTCTTCCACTGTTGTGCGTGCAATAAAACCCCCTGTTGTGTGTGCAAGGCAATCCCCTGTCCATACTGCATGTAAAGATGCCCCCTCCTCTCAGTCTTCACTTGTTATGGCAGTTTCTCAAGAAACAGCATCAACGTCCACGTCCCACCGCAGCGTTCAATTGTCCATATCCCAGACCTTTGAACGAAAGCGGAAATTCGCAGCTAACGCCCCACAGGCCACAGTCCTAAATTCGCACATTTCACAACTGCTTGCATTGGAAATGCTGCCTTTTAGGCTGGTGGAGACGGAATCCTTCCGCAATCTTATGGCGGTGGCCGTCCCTCGGTACTCGGTCCCCAGCCGACACTATTTTGCCCGGTGTGCCATCCCCGCACTACACAAGCACGTGTCCCAAAGCATCTGCCGTGCCCTCAACAACGCAGTTACTGGGAGAGTCCACCTGACAACGGACACGTGGACAAGTGCTTGTGGCCAGGGACGGTACATCTCTGACGGCACACTGGGTAAACATAGTGGAAGGCGGGACCCAGTCGGACCTTGGGACGGAACACATCCTCCCCACACCGAGGATTGCGGGCCCTATGTCAGTCAGAGTTGCCCCCACAGTGTACAGCTCCTGCGCATCCTCCTCCTCATGTTCAGCCTCCATCTCAGATATCACCACATCAGTTACAAGCTGGAAGCATTGCAGTACTGCCTCCGCCAAGCGGCAACAGGCTGTGCTGAAACTCATAAGCTTAGGTGATAAACCTCACACTGCTTGTGAGTTGTGGACAGCTGTGAAAGAGCAGGCAGATCTGTGGCTGAGACCGCTGAACCTACATCCCGGCATGGTCGTGTGTGACAATGGCCGTAACCTGGTGGCGGCTCTGAGGCGAGGTGAGATCACACACGTACCATGCCTGGCTCATGTGCTTAACCTCGTGGTTCAGCGGTTTCTTAAATCGTACCCCGAGTTGCCAGATCTGCTCGTGAAAGTACACCACCTGTCATCTCATTTTTGCAAGTCGGCTACAGCTTCCGCCGCCCTTGCTGTGTTGCAGCAGCGTTTGCAGCTTCCGGCACACCGACTGGTGTGTGATGTCCCCACACGTTGGAACTCTACCCTCCACATGTTGCAAAGGATTTGTGAGCAGAAGAGAGCAGTTGTGGAGTACCAGCTGCAACAAGGCTGTCGATATTCAGGTCAGACTCCACACATAAGACCTCAGGAGTGGACCTGGATGTCTGACATATGTACCATCCTGACAAACTTTGAGGAGGCCACCAAGATGGTGAGTGGCGATGACGCCATCATTATGTCAGCATCCCACTTGTCTGTCTTTTGCAACGCTCTCTGCAGAGAATTAAAGAGGAGGCATTGCAGCCAGAGTATGATGAGATGGATCAAGAAGCCGTAGCGGGCGATTACACACAGCCCAGCCTCATCTCATTCCAACGTGCATTGGGGGACAATGAGGGAGAGGAGGAAGAGGAAGAACAGGAGATGCTATCAGGCATTGTAGACGGTAGTACCTGTACAAGTTTCATACCGTCGGTTCAGCGTGGGTGGCCTGAGGACAGGGGGGGAGGAGGAAGAGGAGGAGGAGGAGAGCATGGTCAGTCGTCATCTTGGTGAGGACACGGAAATCTTGCCCGTTACCAGTCTGGCACGCATGGCTGACTTTATGTTACGCTGCCTTAACCGTGACCCTCGCGTTGTCAAAATGTTGGGTGACAGTCATTACTGGTTGGTGACACTTTTAGACCCCCGCTACAAGGAGAACTTTCACTCTCTTATTCCTGGGGTGGAGAGGTCTACAAAAATGGGGCAGTACCAGAAGGCCCTTGCTGCAGAACTCTTAAAAAAATTCCCATCTGAACACGCTAGCGGCAGAAGTCACAGTTCGTTGCCCAACCAAAGCATACAGGCGAGAGAGATGCAACTCCAATCCAGCAGAGGCAGGGGAACACTGTCAACGTTCTGGGACAGTTTTCTGACACCCGCCGAGCTTACAGGCCCTGAGGCGCGGGGTAATCTCACAAGGAGTGGAAAGTTTCAAAAGATGGTGAGGGAGTACCTTGCCGATCGTACCAGCGTCCTCCGTGATTCCTCTGTGCCTTTTAATTATTGGGTATCCAAGCTGGACACTTGGAATGAACTCGCTCTGTACGCCTTGGAGGTCCTGGCCTGCCCTGCCGCTAGCGTGTTATCGGAGCGTGTTTTTAGTGCCGCTGGGGGAATTATAACTGATAAGCGCACTCGCCTGTCAACTGACAATGCTGACAAGCTGACCCTTATCAAAATGAACAAGGGCTGGATTGGGCCAGACTTTTCATCACCACCAAATGACAGCAGAGTAACATAAAGTCAAATCCACTGTGTTATTTCGGGAGGTGTATTCACATGCACCGCTTCACACCCACACATGGGTATACGCTTCCTCGTTTCGGCTGTTTTATCCTCTTCTCCTTATCCTCAGCCTCCACCACCACTATACCACCAGGGTGCCAGCATTGCAAGTTCCTCCGTCCTTATTTTTGGCAGCTTTTGCTTGCAAGGCATAAGCAAATACTATGAGACACCCACTCCCCAATAATGGGACTTATGTTTGTAATATGATGTACTGCATGGCTCTTGTAAGGGGCATTGCAAATTGCTCCGTCCTAATTTTTGGCAGCTTTTGCTTGGAAAGCATAAGCAAGTACCATGGGACACCCACTCCCCAATAATGGGACTTATGTTTGTAATATGCTGTACTGCATGGCTCTTGTAAGGGGCATTGCAAGTTGCTCCGTCCTAATTTTTGGCAGCTTTTGCTTGGAAAGCATAAGCAAATACCATGGGACACCCACTCCCCAATAATGGGACTTATGTTTGTAATATGCTGTACTGCATGTGACGCGCCCCCTGGGCCGTGTGTACACGTGTGTGGGATACCCGGTGCGGGGTCTCTGGGGTCTGTAGTCTCCGTGGCGGTGACCCGGTCCCGTGGCTCAGGCTGGTCAAACCAGTGGCAGTCTTTCTTAGGTTTTGAGGTTAATTGTCCGACTGCGCCACCCGTGGATTGCGGTCAGGGAGTGCCACCGCTGCGAGGCAGACCGCTGAGGCTGGTGTTGTGTGCGCAGCATAGAATGGGATAACTCCCCTCGGGAGGAGTATAGCCTCAGGGCAGTGAGTGTGGATGATGGGGGTGATGGTGCACGAGCGCAGCAGGAACGACTCAGAGTCTTTGCAGTGCAGTTCAGGGTCTTTACTGATGATTATAAGGTAGACCCTCCCAGGAGTACTGGCTAGCATAAGAGGCCTGGTCAGTCTGTGAGCAAGCAGGAGTTCCCCTGGCCAGGTGGAGTTGTAGGCCTCCCCGTCTGTCTGCACTCTTCCTGGCTACCTTGCTGTAAGCGGGTAGAAGTAGCCCACGTCCCTGAGTGTACCGTGTAGTGCTCACCCGTATGGCTGGTGACTTGGGGCCTTCTGTTAGCCTCCGCTCCACGACGGCGGTGCTGGTCCCTTGCTTGTGACTGAGCCTCCGGGCTTCTATGGCCAGAGGACCTGAAATCCCCTGCCGGCTGGTTTCTGCTGCTGGATATATAAGTCCTCACAGCTTCGGACTCCTGTTTCCGGTTCCTATTGTCTTCTGCCAGGGCGAGCTCTGCTCAGCTTCCAGCCCCTGGTCTTTAGCTCCTACAGAGCTCCTTGCTGTTACTTTCCCTTGCTCTCACTCTGACTCTGACTGTTCTCTGACTCACTCAACCCCACCCCAGATCCAGTTTATAAGGGCAGAATTCTCCCCTCCCAGGACTGGTGCAGGAGGATGTTGCATGTTTAAGGGATCCTGACCAGGAAACCTCCCACTTGCTCTCCGACGTAATATCTCTATTACTGTGGTGACCAGACCCCTGGGTTGCCACACATGGCTCTTGTAAGGGGCATTGCAGTTCCTCATAATTTTTGGAAAGCCTTCCATTCACTGCTTAGGCCAACAGTGCACGGGAGACCCAGTTGCTATAAATGGAAAAAAAGGTTTAGTTAACGCCCTCTGACCTCCATGTCATTTCCAAGGGGCATTGGAGTGGCTCGAAATTTTTGGTAGGCATTGCACTCACTGTATGCCCTATAACTGTGTAGCCGAACCACTCCTTTTGTTACAGAAACATATCCTACAAGACATACAGTGCCTACAAGTAGTATTCAACCCCCTGCAGATTTAGCTGGTTGACACATGCGGAATTAACTTGGCATTGTGACATTTGTACTGTAGATCAGCCTGGAAGTGGGAAATGCACTGCAGCAAATATTGTTTTTGTTTGCTTTTTTTTGTTTTTTTTAAAACGTTAAAAGTTAATTCAGAGTGTCATTTATTATTCAACCCCTCAAACCACAAGAATTCTTTTTGGTCCCCCTAAAGTATTAAGAAGTAGTTCAGGCACCAAGAATAATGAGCTTCACATGTGTGGATTAAAGATCTCTTTTGCCAGCCTTTTCTGACTATTTAAGACCCTCCCCAAACTTGTGAACAGCACTCAGACATGGTCAACATGGGAAAGACAAAGGAGCATTCCAAGGCCATCAGAGACAAGATCGTGGAGGGTCACAAGGCTGGCAAGGGGTACAAAACCCTTTCCAAGGAGTTGGGCCTACCTGTCTCCACTGTTGGGAGCATCATCCGTAAGTGGAAGGCTTATGGAACTACTGTTAGCCTTCCACGGCCTGGACAGCCTTTGAAAGTGTCCTCCCGTGTCGAGGCCAGGCATGTCCGAAGAGTCAAGGCTAACCCAAGGACAACAAGGAAGGAGCTCCGGGAAGATCTCATGGCAGTGGGGACATTTGTTTCAGTCAATACCATAAGTAACGTACTCCACCGCAATGGTCTCCGTTCCAGACGAGCCCGTAAGGTACCTTTACTTTCAAAGCGTCATGTCAAGGCTTGTCTACAGTTTGCTCATGATCACTTGGAGGACTCTGAGACAGACTGGTTCAAGGTTCTATGGTCTGATGAGACCAAGATCGAGATCTTTGGTGCCAACCACACACGTGACGTTTGGAGACTGGATGGCACTGCATACGACCCCAAGAATACCATCCCTACAGTCAAGCATGGTGGTGGCAGCATCATGCTGTGGTGCTGTTTCTCAGCCAAGGGGCCTGGCCATCTGGTCCGCATCCATGGGAAGATGGATAGCACGGCCTACCTGGAGATTTTGGCCAAGAACCTCCGCTCCTCCATCAAGGATCTTAAGATGGGTCGTAATTTCATCTTCCAACAAGACAACGACCCAAAACACACAGCCAAGAAAACCAAGGCCTGGTTCAAGAGGGAAAAAGTCAAGGTGCTGGAGTGGCCTAGTCAGTCTCCTGACCTTAACCCAATTGAAAACTTGTGGAAGGAGCTCAAGAATAAAGTCCACATGAGACACCCAAAGAACCTAGATAACTTGGAGAAGATCTGCATGGAGGAGTGGGCCAAGATAACTCCACAGACCTGTGCCGGCCTGATCAGGTCTTATAAAAGACGATTATTAGCTGTAATTGCAAACAAGGGTTATTCCACAAAATATTAAACATAGGGGTTGTATAATAATTGACCCACACTTTTATGTTTAAAATTTAATAAAATTCAACTGAGCAACATAACTTTTTGGTTTATAAGATTTATGCTTCTGTTCATAAATCCTACTCTCGTTTGCAGTTTGAAGGCTCTAACTTATTTGCATCTTATCAAACCAGCTAAATCTGCAGGGGGTTGAATACTACTTGTAGGCACTGTATCTGGTTGACTGGCCTGATATTGATGTGAATGGTCCCTGTTCCTCCTGCTCTTTCTCCTTTGCCACCACCTCATCCATCATTTATCACCTGAAGCTTTGTTTTAACGGGAGTCATAGAACTGGGATAGTAGCAGGAAAACATCCAGCAATCCTCGGAGGAGGTAGGATATGCGCCAAAACGCGGACCACCTCAGGCCTAGCCGCTACTACATACATGCGCTTGCATTCCAAGAAAACAAAGCAGATGCTAACTTCTATCATCATCATCATGCTCCTCACCTTAGCACTCTGAACTTCCCTGATGGAGAAGCCAGGGCCCACCGGAGGAGTCTGGTTCTCTGGTGGGCTTGTCCAATGCTGCCCTAAAGCAGGCCAGGCTAAGAAAAGTGTGGGGGAAGGTGACAGGAGAAATCAGGGCGGCTGGGGACCGTTTATGGACACCCGGCCGCCCCCAGGCGGCTGGCGACCGTGTGTGGACACCCGGCCGCAGGGCGGCTGGGGACCGAGCGTGGACACCCGGCCGCCGGGCGGCTGGGGACTGAGCGTGGACACCCGGCCGCCGGGCGGCTGGGGACTGAGTATGGATACCTCGCTGCCGAAGCGGCCATGAGGTAGTGGCCAGCTTCGGCCTCCTCCAAACTAAAAGGCCCCATTTCAAGTGAAAGCTAGCAGTATGGTATTGCAGCCTGCGGGTGGGTGGGTGGTTGGCTGCATATTTTCGCTTGCATTGCAAGGAATGGGGGAGGTACAATTGAACACTGCCCTGGGACAAGGACTTGCATGGGGATAGCTGCAAGTCTGCATCTTCTGATGCGGCAAGGATCACTTCTGATGGGCACACTTTTAGACAGTGACCTGGGGGTCAGAGATGCTTCCAGGGGTCTTCCCCATGCTGATCCTTTGTCTTTTCAGCACTGTATGCATGTGTCACACAGCACATGGCCAGATAAGGTTGTAAAATGTTAAAATGACATTTCCCGGTGAACGCATTTGTCACGGTTGAAAGCAATACAAAAGTGCAAAAACGCATGAAAAATGCTACTTGTGAACATAGCCCAAGGTGTGGAGGAGTATTTTTGTTTTTGGTTATTTATTTTACCTTATACACAAGTTTTTACCCTGGAAAGGAAATTCCTTAACATATTTCACAGGAAAACCGTTTCAGTTTAGTTTTTGAACGTTTTATTGTGAGCCCGCAAAAGTGGCTTAATACCTCTGACCACGTTGTTGACAGCAGTGACCTGGGGGTCAGAAATGCTTTCAGGGGCGATCCCCATGCTGCCCCCATGTCTTTTGAGCACTGTCACTATCGTTTTGGGCACTTTTTAGGCTTTCTACAGACTGCCGGGGGTGCTGCCGCAAAAATGCTCGGGTCTCTCATAGACTAACATTGGGCTCGTTGCTCGGGTCGAGCACCCGAGTATCACGGTAAGCTCGGCCCGAGCTTCGAGCACCCGAGCATTTTAGTGATCGCTCAACACTATCAGTCGTCATCTTGGTGAGGACACGGAAGTCTTGCCTGTTACCAGTCTGGCACCCATGGCTGACTTTATGTTACGCTGCCTTAACCGTGACCCTCGCATTGTCAAAATGTTGGGTGACAGTCATTACTGGTTGATGACACTTTTAGACCCCCTCTACAAGGAGAACTTTCACTCTCTTATTCCTGAGTTGGAGAGGTCTACAAAAATGGGGCAGCACCAGAAGGCCCTTGCTGCAGAACTATTAAAAAAATTCCCATCTGAACACGGTAGCGGCAGAGGTCACAGTTCGCTGCCCAACTAAGGCATACAGGTGAGAGAGACGCAACTCCAATCCAGCAGAGGCAGGGGAACACTGTCAATGTTCTAGGACAGTTTTCTGAGACCTGCCCAGCTTACAGGCCCTGAGGCGCAGGGTACTCTCACAAGGAGTGGAAAGTTTCAAAAGATGGTGAGGGAGTACCAGCGTCCTCCGTGATTCCTCTGTGCCTTTTAATTATTGGGTATCCAAGCTGGACACTTGGAATGAACTCACTCTGTACGCCTTGGAGGTCCTGGCCTGCCGCTAGCGTGTTATCGGAGCGTGTTTTTAGTGCCGCTGGGGGAATTATAACTGATAAGCGCACTCGCCTGTCAACTGACAATGCTGACAAGCTGACCCTCATCAAAATGAACAAGGGCTGGATTGGGCCAGACTTCTCATCACCACCAAATGACAGCAGAGTAACATAAAGTCAAATCCACTGTGTTATTTCGGGAGGTGTATTCCCATGCATCGCTTCACACCCACACATGGGTATACGCTTCCTCATTTCGGCTGTTTTTTGCTCTTCTCCTTATCCTCAGCCTCCACGACCACTATACCACCAGGGTGACCGTGGTCCATGTTGCCAGCATTGCAAGTTCCTCTGTCCTAATTTTTGGCAGCTTTTGCTTGGAAGGCATAGGCAAAGACTATGGGAGACCCACTCCCCAATAATGGGAATAATGTTTTTAATATGCTGTACTGCATTGCTCTTGTAAGGGACATTGCAAGTTCCCCCTTCCTAATTTTTGGCAGCTTTTGCTTGGAAGGCATAGGCAAAGACTATGGGAGACCCACTCCCCAAAAATGGGAATAATGTTTTTAATATGCTGTACTGCATGGCTCTTGTAAGGGGCATTAAAATCGTCTTGTTAAGCTACTGTGACCTCCACGTCTCTTCCAAGGGTCGTTAATATTGTCTTTTTATTCCACTGAGACCTCCACCACTCTTCCAAGGGGCATTAAAAGCATCTTGTTAAGCTACTGTGACCTCCACGTCTCTTCCACAGGGCATTGATATTGTCTTTTCATTCCAGTGTAACTTCCACCACTCTTCCAAGGGGCATTGATATTGTCTTTTTATTCCACTGCGACCTCCACCACTCTTCCAAGGGGCATTAAAACCATCTTGTTAAGCTACTGTGACCTCCACGTCTCTTCCACGGGGCATTGATATTGTCTTTTTATTCCACTGTAACCTCCACCACTCTTCCAAGGGGCATTAAAACTGTCTTGTTAAACCACTCTGAACTCCACGTCTCTTCCAAGGGGCATTAAAACCATCTTGTTAAGCTACTGTGACCTCGTCTCTTCCACGGGGCATTGATATTGTCTTTTTATTCCACTGTAACCTCCACCACTCTTCCAAGGGGCATTAAAACTGTCTTGTTAAACCACTCTGAACTCCACGTCTCTTCCAAGGGGCATTAAAACCATTTTGTTAAGCTACTGTGACCTCCACATCTCTTCCAAGGGGCATTAAAACTGTCTTGTTAAACCACTCTGAACTCCACGTCTCTTCTAAGGGGCATTAAAACCGTCTTGTTAACCACTCTGAACTCCACAGCTCTTCCAAGGGGCATTGACATGTTGTTTTTAATTACTTCTAACCTCCACGACTCTTGCAACGGGCATTGCATTTCCTCCTAATTTTTGTCAGCTTTTGCTTTTCAATGCATAGGCGAACACTAAGGGAGACCCACTCCCCAATAATGGGTAGAAGGTTTTTAATACGCTGTAATCCACGTCTGTTTCAAGGGGCATTGCAGTGCCTAATAATTTTTGGAAAGCCTTCCATTCCCTGCTTAGGCCAACAGTGTACAGGAGACCCAGTTGCTATAAATGGAAAAAACGGTTTAGTTAAGGCCCTCTGACCTCCATGTCACTTCCAAGGGGTATTGGAGTGCCTCGAAATTTTTGGTAGGCATTGCATTCACTGTATGCCTTATAACTGTGTAGCTGAACCGCTCCTTTTGGTACAGAAACATATCCTACAAGACATGTGTGGTTGGCTGGCCTGATATTGATGTGAATGGTCCCTGTTCCTCCTGCTCTTTCTCCTTTTCCACCACCTCATCCATCTTTCATCACCTGAAGCTTTGTTTTAACGGGAGTCATAGAACTGGGATAGTAGCAGGAAAACATTCAGCAATCCTCGAAGGAGGTAGAATAAGCGCCAAAACGCTGACCACCTCAGGCCTAGCTGCTACTACATACATGCGCTTGCATTCCAAGGAACAGAAAGCTAAGGAGGTGGATGGCCTCATGATCATGAATAATTTACTCGTTGTGTAGGAGGCCGACCACTGCTGCTGTCTACCTTCTGAACTTTGTGTTGAAGCCTGATTGACCCAGGACCCGCAATCCTCTATGTCTGGAGGATGTGTTGCATCCCAGTGTCCAACTGTGTCCCGGCTTCCACAATATTAACCCAGTGTGAAGGCGTCAGTGAGATGGACCATTCCTGGCCAAATTCACTTGTCCACGTGTTTGTGGTTAGGCTGTCCTTCCCACTAAATGCACTGGGGAGGGCACAGGTAATGTTTTGGCATGCGCGCTTGTGTATAAGGCGCACCGGGACAAATAGGGGCGGCTGGGGACCGTTTATGGACACCCGGCCACCCCCACGCGGCTGGGGACTGTGTGTGGGCACCCGGCCGCGGGGCGACTGGGGACCGAGTATGGACACCCGGCCACCCCCTGGCGGCTGGGGACCAAGCGTGGACACCCGGCCGCCGGGCGGCTGAGTATGGATACCAGGCTACCGACGCAGCCATGACGTGGTGGCCAGATTCCACCTCCACATGCCTAAAAGGCCCAATTTCAAGTGCAAGCAAGCTAGCAGTATGGTATTGCAGCCTGGAGGTGGGTGGGTGGCAGGCTGCATACTTGCGCTTGTATTGCAAGTTATGGGGGAGGTACAATTGAACACTGCCCTGGGACAAGGACTTGCACGGGGATAGTTGCAAGTCTGCATCTTCTGATGCGGCAAGGATCACTTCTGATGGGCACACTTTTAGGCAGTGACCTGGGTGTCAGAGATGCTTCCAGGGGTCTTCCCCATGGTGTTCCCATGTCTTTTTAGCACTGTATGCATGTGTCACACAGCACATGGCCAGATAAGGTTGTAAAATGTTAAAATGACATTTCAAGGTGAATGCATTTGTCACGGTTGAAAGCAATACAAAAGTGCAAAAACGCATAAAAAATGCTACTTGTGAACATAGCCCAAGGTGTGGAGGAGTATTTTTGTTTTTGGTTATTTATTTTACCTTATACACAAGTCTTTACCCTGGAAAGGATGTTCCTTAACCCCTTTCCGACCTGGTCAGTAATAGTACGCACCAGGTCGGGAAGGCCGGTTCAGCGGGGGCTCCGGCGGTGAGCCCGCACTGAAGCGAGCACATGTCAGCTGATTATTGGAATCGCAATCCACCCGCGGCTGTTAATATGTTAAATCTCTGACAGCGGCATTTAACTCGCGCTTCCGGGAGTCCTAAGCCCCGCCCATCAGTGACCCCGTCACGTGATCGCGGGTCACCAATGGGTGGGCATGACAACTCAGGGTCTGCAGCAGACGCCTGTGGTTGTCATGTCTCAATTGCTATGAGCGCCACCTAGTGGTCAGCGCTCATAGCAAGTGAGCATTTCTCCTGCATACAAGCGATCTGCTCATCGCTTGTATGCAGTAGAAGCAATCAGACAACTGCTGCTTCTAGTCTTCTCTGGAGACTATAGAAGCAAGCAGAAAGTTTAAAAAAAAAGTTTTTAAAAAAATAAAAAATATATAAAACTTTAAGTCACCCCCCTGTCGCCCAATTCAAAATAAAATATATATATATATAAAAAAAAAACACATAGACATATTTGGTATCGCCGCGTTCAGAATCGCCCGATCTATCAATATAAAAGAAGAATTAATACAATCAGTAAACGGCGTAACGAGAAAAAAATTTTAAACGCCAGAATTAAGTTTTTTTGGTCGCTACAACTTTGCAATAAAATGCAATAACGGGCGATCAAAACATCGGATCTACCCCAAAATGGTATTAATAAAAACGTCAGCTCGGCACGCAAAAAAATAAGCCCTCACCCAGCCCCAGATCCCGAAAAATGGAAAAGCTAAGGGTCTCGGAAAATGGTGTCATTTTTTTTTTGTTTTTTTTAGCAAGCTTTGGATTTTTTTTCACCACTTAAATAAAAAAGAACCTATACATGTTTGGTGTCTTTGAACTCGTAACGACCTGGAAAATAATGATGGCAGGTCAGTTTTAGCAATCTGTGAACGTGGTAAAAAAAGGACCCAAAAAACAACTGTGGAATTGCATTTTTTTTGCAGTTTCACTGCACTTTTTTTCCCATTTTCCAGCACACGATATGGTAAAACCAGTGATGGTGTTTAAAAGTATAACTCGTCCCGCAAAAAATAAGCCCTCACATGGCCATATTGACCGAAAAATAAAAAAGTTCTGGCTCTGGGAAGAAGGGGAGCAAATAAGGAAAACACAAAAACAGAAAGACCCATGGTCGTTAAGGGGTTAACATATTTCACAGGAAAGCACTTTCAGTTTCGTTTTTGTATGTTTTATTGTGAGCCTGTAAAAGTGGCTTAATACCTCTGACCACGTTGTTGACAGCAGTGACCTGGGGGTCAGAAATGCTTCCAGGGGCGATCCCCATGCAGTCCCCATGTCATTTGAGCACTGTCACTATCGTTTTGGGCACTTTTTAGGCTTTCTACAGACTGCCGGGGGAGCCGCCGCAAAAATGTTCGGGTCTCCCATAGACTAACATTGGGCTCGTTGCTCGGGTCGAGCACCCGAGTATCACAGTGAGCTCGGCCCGAGCTTCGAGCACCCGAGCATTTTAGTGCTCGCTCAACACTAGTAGCAATGCCACTTGCAATTAACCCTCCTCTTTGGGACAGGCGAAACATCAGGTTCTTCCACTCCTTTAAGAAAATACCTGGAGTTAAGTCCTCTGCTTGTAATTTTTTAGTCACTGTAAATGGGTGCTCTAGCAATTTTTCCAGCTCAGTGTAGCGCCGGCGTCCCTGCCCTCTGCTAGGCAGGGACGCTGTTCCCCTCACCTCTCTGCTCCGTGCCCGGCGTCCTCCTCCCGCTCTGCTGGCAGCGCGCGCTCCTTCCCGGCCACTGTGCTTAGGGCGTGCGCGCACGCTCTCCCTCCCTCTTAAAGGGGCCGCGCGCGCCGTCCTAAGGAGTCCCCGGCCAATGGCCGGAGGACTTCACCATATATAAGGCACCTCCTAAAAAATGGAGGTGCCCGAGCAATGTTGTTCCACTGTTCACTACTCTGCTTCAGCCCTCAGGTCCCGTTGCCAGTTACCTGCCAGATTCCTGCCAGCTTGCTGTCTTATTCCTGCCTGATTATCTGCTACCTGCCTGCTAGTCTGAGGTCCGACGGTCTGCCTTACTACTCCTGTCAGTCTGTCTAAGGACCAGCCTGTCCGCTCACCTGGGAGCGCACTTCAGCCACCTGCCTGCTTGCCTGAGGTCCGACGGTCTGCCTTCCAACTCCTGTCAGTCTGTCTACGGACCAGCTTGCCTGCTCACCTGGGAGCACACATCTGCTACCTACCTGCTAGCCTACCTGGAGGCTCCGCCGTCACGTGCTGTGACCACCTGCCTGTCCAGTGACTCCTGCCCGCTCACCTGGGAGCGCTCATCTGCTGCCTGTCTGCTAGCCTACCTGGAGGCTCTGCCGTCACGTGCTGTGACCACCCGCCTGTCCAGAGACTTCTGCCCGCTCACCTGGGAGCGCTCATCTGCCGCCTGTCTGTTGGTCTTCCTGGAGGCTCCGCCGTCACATGCTGTGACCACCCGTTCATCCAGAGACTCTCGCCTGCTCACCTGGGAGCTCACGTCTATCATCAGCCGCCACAGGTCGTACCAACCCTTTACCCAGAGACTGCCCCGGTCACTTGCCGTGACCATCTGCCCGTTCATCCAGAGACTGCCCCGGTCACTTGCCGTGACCATCTGCCCGTTCATTCAGAGACTGCCCCGGTCACTTGCCGTGACCATCTGCCCGTTCATTCAGAGACTGCCCCGGTCACTTGCCGTGACCATCTGCCCGTTCATCCAGAGACTGCCCCGGTCTCTTGCCGTGACCTCCAGCCCGTTCACTCAGAGACTGTCCCGGTCACCTGCTGTGACTTCCTGCCCGTCTTCCCTGGTCGCCACCCGCTCCCTTACAAGGACTGCCCCCTTGTATAGTAGCTCAGAGGTTCCGCCTCCCAGACCCGTTACAGTTTGCTCGGGCCATGGAACCCGGTGGCACCCAAGCTCCCTCGCTCTCGGACCTGTGTCATGAACTGTCCCGTCAAAGGTCCCAACAGGAGCCCATCCTGGGTCACCTGCGGAATGTCAATACTCGCCTGGACACTCTGACTGCTCCACCAGCAACCTCCGCCAGTGCCATGTCTCGCAATCCGGCAGCTCCGCTGCCCACTAATACCATGGTATCCTACCCCGGCTTTCTGCACCTCCTCGTTTCGGAGGCGACTCCGCCCAGGCTCGGGGCTTCATAAATCAGTGCACCCTGCACTTTGAACTATTGTCCCACCAGTTTAACTCCAACCGAGCCAAAATTGCATTCATCATGTCCCATCTCACCGGGGAGGCCCTGGCCTGGCTGAATCCTCTATGGGAGAGAGGAGACCCCCTGGTGTCCAACTTGCCTGCTTTTCTCACGGCTTTCCGGAAAGTCTTCGACGAACCCGGACGGAAGACCTCATCCGCATCATCACTGCTACGCCTCCGTCAGGGAAGTCTCACCGTGGGCCAATATGCCATACGGTTCCGTACCCTTGCCTCAGAGCTGGCCTGGGATAACGACGCTCTGGTATCCGTCTTCTGGGAGGGTCTGTCCGGCCGTATTAAAGATGAACTTGCCGGTCGGGACATCCCTACCACTCTCGATGACCTAATAACTCTTGCCACCCGGATTGACCTACGGTTCCAGGAGCGTGCCAAAGAGGTCACCCGTGAGAGGAGGTTACCACGTCTAGCTCCTACTTTTCAGAAACCCGTCACTCCCTCCGTCTCTACCCAGGTACACTCTCCTGAGCCTATGCAGGTCGACCAGACCAAGATGGTCAAAACCCGTCAGGACTTACGCCGTGCCGAGGGGAGCTGCTTCTACTGTGGCAGTAAGGAGCACCGGATCCGTACCTGCCCGGAGAGGTCGGGAAACGCCTGTGTCTAGGTTCGCTCAGAGAGGTCGACCTAGACAAGAATAAATCCTCTGCATCTCTGCTGTTGTCAGTCTCAATTGTCTGCGGGGAGAACCGTTATTTCGAACTAGCCCAACTTGACTCTGGAGCAGCCGGGAATCTTATTACACAGTCCCTGGTAGAGAAATACCGCATCCCCACCAAACCTCTGGCTGTACCCTTGTCTGTTGCTGCCGTGGATGGGGGTCTCTTACCACGCCCCATCCAACTCATCACCGAATCCATTACTCTGCAGGTGGGAATGCTGCATTCTGAGAGTATCTCCTTTCATGTTCTGCCTGGACTCTCCCACGCCCTCTTGCTAGGCCTACCTTGGCTCCAGAGACATGCACCCGTGCTTGACTGGCAGACCGGAGAAGTCCTTCGCTGGGGACAGGACTGCCATAAGACCTGTCTGGTTCCCGTCCATCCCGTCCGTCCTTCTCCTACCCCAGCTAATCTACCTGGACTTCCGATTCCTTATTGGTCTTATGCTGATGTCTTTAATAAAAAGGAAGCAGAGACACTACCCCCTCATAGACCATACGACTGCCCTATCGACCTGTTACCTGGTACTAGTCCTCCCCGTGGGCGTATTTATCCATTATCCGCTGCTGAGACCCGGTCGATGTCCGAATATATTGAGGAGAATCTGGCCAGGGGATTCATCCGGAAATCTACCTCCCCGGCGGGAGCAGGCTTCTTTTTCGTCAAAAAGAAGGACGGCTCTCTCCGTCCCTGTATAGACTATAGAGGCCTTAACCAGATCACGGTGAAGAATAAGTACCCCCTTCCGCTCATTCCGGAGTTATTTGATCGTCTGAGGGGGGCTAGAATCTTCACCAAACTGGACCTCCGTGGGGCGTACAACCTGGTTCGTATCCGTCAGGGGGATGAATGGAAGACGGCATTCAACACCCGGGACGGCCACTATGAATATCTGGTAATGCCCTTTGGTCTCTGTAACGCTCCTGCCGTCTTTCAAGAGTTGGTCAATGACATCTTCCGGGACCTTCTCTACTCCTGCGTAGTGGTGTACCTGGACGACATCTTGGTCTTCTCTCCGGATCTCCAGACTCACCGGAGGGACGTTCGTCAGGTCCTGCTCAGGCTCAGGCAGAATCACCTCTTCGCTAAATACGAGAAGTGCCTCTTTGAGCAGACCTCGCTTCCGTTTTTGGGCTACATTATTTCTCAGACCGGCCTACGAATGGATCCAGAGAAGCTGTCTGCCATCGCGAAATGGCCTCGACCGGAGGGGTTGAAGGCCATTCAGCGATTCCTGGGCTTCGCTAACTACTACCGCCTCTTCATACCACACTTCTCTTCCCGGACTGCCCCAATTTCCGCGCTCACCCGTAAGGGTACTAATCCCAAAGAGTAGCCGCCCGAAGCTGAGGAGGCCTTTCTTTCCCTAAAACAGGCCTTCTCTTCCGCCCCGGTGCTGCATCGCCCGGACGGCAACAAGCAGTTCTTCCTGGAAGTTGACGCCTCCTCCTCTGGAGCCGGAGCGGTACTTACTCAAAAATCATCTTCCGGGAGAATGGTAACTTGTGGCTTCTTCTCCAAACTCTTCTCCTCTTCTGAGCGCAACTATTCCATAGGAGACCGAGAGCTATTGGCCATCAAGCTGGCGTTGGAGGAGTGGCGTTACCTACTCGAGGGGGCTCTTCACCCGGTAATAATTTACACTGACCACAAGAACTTGGCTTACCTCCAGCATGCCCAGAGACTTAACCCGCGCCAAGCCCGGTGGTCCTTGTTTTTTGCTCGCTTTGATTTTGTTCTTCATTTTCGCCCGGCTGACAAAAACGTCAAAGCAGACGCCTTGTCCCGATCCTTTCTGGTGTCCGATCTCGAGGAAGAACCTAAACATATCATCGATCCCGCCAGAGTAATGCAGGTGGCTCCCGTGAGTCTAAATCGTCTCCCTCCCGGTAAGACGTTTGTTTCAGTACCTGATCGGAAGAAGATCCTACACTGGGGCCATTCGTCTAAACTAGCTGGCCACGCCGGTCAGAAAAAGACCCTCCAGCTTATTGCCCGGCACTACTGGTGGCCTACCCTGCACAATGACGTAATAGACTTTGTTTCTGCCTGTGTGTCCTGCGCCCGCAACAAAGTCCCGAGACACCTGCCAGCCGGTCGCCTCCTTCCGCTTCCTGTGCCTGCTGCCCCCTGGCAGCATATTGCTATGGACTTCATAACTGATCTCCCCGTCTCCGCCGGTTGTACGGTCATTTGGGTGGTCGCTGATCGCTTTTCCAAGATGGCTCACTTTATTCCCCTGCCAGCCCTCCCGTCTGCACCCGAGCTGGCTAAAGACTTTAGTCGTCACATCTTTCGTCTTCATGGCCTGCCCCTCCACATCGTGTCGGATCGTGGGGTACAGTTCACCTCACGCTTCTGGAGAGCCACTTGTAAACTGCTAGACGTCACCCTGGACTTCTCTTCCGCTTACCACCCACAGTCCAATGGTCAAGTGGAGCGGATCAATCAGAACCTGACCAGTTACCTCCGGCACTTTGTTAATGCCCATCATTCAGACTGGGTGGATCTCCTACCATGGGCCGAGTTCTCTTATAACAATCACGAGAGCGAATCCTCCTCCAAATCCCCGTTTTTTGTAGTCTTCGGTCAGCATCCTCGGATTCCTTTTCCTGTCTCCACCTCTGTGGACAACCCGGCTGCGGAATCTCTCGTTAGCAAATTTTCCTCCATTTGGGAGAGTACCCGATCCGCACTCCTTCAGTCGTCCGAACGGATGAAAAGACACGCTGACAAAAAACGCCTGGATCCTCCACAATTTCGTCCTGGAGATAAAGTCTGGCTCTCATCTAAATATGTCCGACTCAAGATACCTTCTTACAAGTTAGGGCCTCGGTTCATCGGTCCTCTGGAGGTCATCAGTCAGATTAACCCGGTGGCCTATAAATTGAAACTCCCAGCCAACTTACGGATCCCTAACTCCTTCCATGTATCTCTCCTCAAACCTGTGGTACTTAACTCTTTTTCCAAGTCTACAGGTACGCCTCCTGCTCCGGTTTCTGCTGAGGACGAGTTTGAGGTAGAGAACATTCTTGCCACCAAAAGGGTAAGAGGAAAGACCTTTTTTCTAGTAGATTGGAAGGGGTTTGGTCCTGAGGAGAGAACGTGGGAGCCCCGGGAGAACATCCATGCCCCTCTTATCCTAGCTAAATTTCTGTCTGGCCTAAAAAAGGGGGGGCCTAAAGGGGGGGGGTACTGTAGCGCCGGCGTCCCTGCCCTCTGCTAGGCAGGGACGCTGTTCCCCTCACCGCTCTGCTCCGTGCACGGCGTCCTCCTCCCGCTCTGCTGGCAGCGCGCGCTCCTTCCCGGCCACTGTGCTTAGGGCGCGCGCGCTCTCCCTCCCTCTTAAAGGGGCCGCGCGTGCCATCCTAAGGAGTCCCCGGCCAATGGCCGGAGGACTTCACCATATATAAGGCACCTCCTCCAAAATGGAGGTGCCCGAGCAATGTTGTTGCACTGTTCACTACTCTGCTTCAGCCCTCAGGTCCCGTTGCCAGTTACCTGCCAGATACCTGCCAGCTTGCTGTCTTATTCCTGCCTGATTATCTGCTACCTGCCTGCTAGTCTGAGGTCCGACGGTCTGCCTTACTACTCCTGTCAGTCTGTCTAAGGACCAGCCTGTCCGCTCACCTGGGAGCGCACTTCAGCCACCTGCCTGCTTGCCTGAGGTCCGACGGTCTGCCTTCCAACTCCTGTCAGTCTGTCTATGGACCAGCTTGCCCGCTCACCTGGGAGCACACATCTGCTACCTGCCTGCTAGCCTACCTGGAGGCTCCGCCGTCACGTGCTGTGACCACCTGCCTGTCCAGTGACTCCTGCCCGCTCACCTGGGAGCGCTCATCTGCTGCCTGTCTGCTAGCCTACCTGGAGGCTCTGCCGTCACGTGCTGTGACCACCCGCCTGTCCAGAGACTTCTGCCCGCTCACCTGGGAGCGCTCATCTGCCGCCTGTCTGTTGGTCTTCCTGGAGGCTCCGCCGTCACATGCTGTGACCACCCGTTCATCCAGAGACTCTCGCCTGCTCACCTGGGAGCTCACGTCTATCATCAGCCGCCACAGGTCGTACCAACCCTTTAACCAGAGACTGCCCCGGTCACTTGCCGTGACCATCTGCCCGTTCATCCAGAGACTGCCCCGGTCACTTGCCGTGACCATCTGCCCGTTCATTCAGAGACTGCCCCGGTCACTTGCCGTGACCATCTGCCCGTTCATTCAGAGACTGCCCCGGTCACTTGCCGTGACCATCTGCCGGTTCATCCAGAGACTGCCCCGGTCTCTTGCCGTGACCTCCAGCCCGTTCACTCAGAGACTGTCCCGGTCACCTGCTGTGACTTCCTGCCCGTCTTCCCTGGTCGCCACCCGCTCCCTTACAAGGACCGCCCCCTTGTATAGTAGCTCAGAGGTTCCGCCTCCCAGACCCGTTACACTCAGTCACCTGATTCCACTGACTTTCATTTAGCGTCAGTTGAGGGTTAGCCATGTCTCCAAGAAAGGTTTTCAGTTCAACCAAGCGCTGAATCATTAAGTAAGTACTGCCCCATCGTGTGGCTTGATCAATAATTGCCCCTTTTCCAGCACGTCTCTTCAAAATTGAGTCAACTTTAGGGGTTCTGGCAACAGTAGCCAATTTTCTCCCCTTGCCAATCAGTGCAGCAGCATGTCCTTCTTGCAGACTGTCTCTTATAGCCAGCTGTAGCGTATGCACAACACAGCGCATGTGATGAATGAAAGAACGGATTGTCACAGTTTCAACAAGATCATCTAAACTATCATGTTGCTGTTCATCTGAAGCAACTTCAGTTTGCTCCTCAGTTACAATACTGTGTTCCTCTATTTCAAACATTTCTGTGTCTGTGGACCCAGAATGTTCTTCTAGCTGCTGGTCACCATCATTACTCTCATTCATTAGCTTAATAGTACTTATCATATTTGAAGCATTGAACTTGCTCTTTTTTAAGTTCATAGTCTTGCAGAACCTTTTCCACCAAGACCTGGAGAAACTCACTGGTGTGATGCGCTTTGGTGTCTTTTACTGCCAATGTCTTGGTAACTATTTCATTTTTGTCACAAACAAATCGGACATTGATGGCAAAATAGTTCACTCTGTGACGTGTGCAGGCATCCATTTTAAGAAGCAGAAAGCGTCCCTTGAGAGTTTTTTTAAGTTCTTCCTTTTGTTTAAAAGCTTCTTCGATTACTAATTTTCTAATACTCTCTCTCTTCAGAGAAACACCAAGCTTGCGGGCCATTTCCCCATTCAGACACATAAAAGCTGGTCGTGAAAATAATGAAATAGGCACACTATCCTTTACAACAAGCTCTATGATCTGTTTTTTAAATGTATCTACTGTCATTGTCACAGTAACTTTGTCACTGACAAAATATCTTGCAAATGATGGCTGCAAAGTTCTCTGCTCCTTTGTTTGGCTGGAAGAGCTGGGCACTGGTTCATTGGTTTGGATGCAGTCTTTCTCATCCACTGCTTTCAGTACTTCTGGATGAAAGCACTGTAAATGTCTCTTTAGATTAGAAGCTCTGGTAGGAGCATTTTAATCTTTGCCTAAATATGCACTGATCTTGGCTTCACAGCTTTTGTTTTCGTCTGGATCATTTGTCATACACTGACAGACATAATGTTTTCTATCTTGAGTGATGGTGAAATGTTCAAATACAGCTGATTTAATGTGACGCTTCTTTGACATTCTCAGGTTTTTAATTCTGCATTCACAATCCAAATGACAATTGTTTTTCCTAAAAACAATGGTACAAAATTATTGCCAGGTCGTACAACTGATATAGTGGTCAGTAATACTGTTATTCCTCATGTACTCACAGTTAACTGATGCAAAGTTTGTTGAAAGGATAATACTTCTTACAGTCTTCCTCTTCTGAGTAGCAGCTGTGAGATGCTTGGAAGACGCACACCTAGTAAACATCTAGTCTAGAGGAGGAGCTTTACTGCTAAGAATTTGCAACACATTTTCACTTTCAGTTTCATACATTGTAAGTAGGGGGGTTGTGGCAGCATGAGGTTAACCAAGTATAAGATTAGATAAGGGCAGTGGAGAACAGTGACACACAAGAAGTAAGAAATGTCTCTATCTCCAGCAGAACTGCTTATCACTGTTGTTCATAGTTTGATAGAACATATATATTTGAGTAACATTTATAAAATTCATATGAAAGTTCAATTATGAAATATTAATACATTTTTTTTAAAGCTGGAGTCGGTACATTTCTACCGACTCCGACTCCAACCAAAACTAACTCTGACTCCACGACTCCGACTCCACAGCCCTGGATGTAACAGCAGAATAGTGAGTGCAGCTATGGAGGTGACAGGAGGATAAGACATAATGTAACAGCAGAATAGTGAGTGCAGCTCTGGAGGTGGCTGGAGGATAAGACCTGAAGTAACTGCAGAATAGTGAGTGCAGCTCTGGAGGTGACTGGAGGATAAGACACAATGTAACAGCAGAATGGTGAGTGCAGCTCTGGAGGTTACTGGAGGATAAGACACGATGTAACAGCAGAATAGTGACTGCAGATCTGGAGGTGACAGGAGGATAAGACCTGATGTAACTGCAGAATAGTGAGTGCAGCTCTGGAGGTGACTGGACGATAAGACATGATGTAACAGAAGAATAGTGACTGCAGCTCTGGAGGTGAATGGAGGATAAGACCTGATGTAACCGCAGAATAAAGACTACAGCTCTGGAGGTGACTGGAGGATAAGACACGAAGTAACAGGAGAATAGTGACTGCACCTCTGGAGGTGACTGGAGGATAAGACATGATGTAACAACAGAATAGAGATTGCAGCTCTGGAGGTGACTGGAGGATGAGACACGATGTAACAGCAGAATAGTGAGTGCAGCTCTGGAGGTGACTGGCAGATAAAACATGATGTTACAGCAGAATAGTGACTGTAGCTCTGGAGGTGAATGGAGGATAAAACCTGATGTAACAGCAGAATAGAGACTACAGCTCTGGAGGTGACTGGAGGATAAGACGTAATGTAACAGAAGAATAGTGAGTGCAGCTCTTGAGGTTACTGGAGGATAAGACACGATGTAACAGCAGAATAGTGACTGCAGCTCTGGAGGTGTCTGGAGGATAAGACACGATGTAACAGCAGAATAGTGAGTGCAGCTCTGGAGGTGGCTGGAGGATAACACACGATGTAACAGCAGAATAGTGACTGCAGCTCTGGAGGTGTCTGGAGGATAAGACACGATGTAACAGCAGACTAGTGAGTGCAGCTCTGGAGGTGGCTGGAGGATAAGACACAATGTAACAGCAGAAAAGTGACTGCAGCTCTGGAGGTGACTGGAGGATAAGACACGATGTTACAGGAGAATAGAGACTGTAGCTCTGGAGGTGACTGCAGGATAAGACATGATGTAACAGCAGAATAGAGACTGCAGCTCTGGAGGTGACTGGAGGACAAGACATGATGTAACAGCAGAATAGTGAGTGCAGCTCTTGGGGTGACTGGAGGATAAGACACGATGTAACAGCAGAATAGTGACTACAGCTCTGGAGTTGACTGGAGGATAAGACATGATGTAACAGCAGAATAGTAACTGCAGCTCTGGAGGTGACTGGAGGATAAGACACGATGTAACAGCAGAATAGCGAGTGCAGCTCTGGAAGTAACTGGAGGTTAAGACATGATGTAACAGCAGAATAGTAACTGCAGCTCTGGAGGTGACTGGAGGATAAGACACGATGTAACAGCAGAATAGCGAGTGCAGCTCTGGAAGTAACTGGAGGATAAGACACGATGTTACAGCAGAATAGTGAGTGCAGCTCTGGAGGTGACTGGAGGATAAGACACTATAACAGCAGAATAGTGAGTGCAGCTCTGGAGGTGACTGGAGGATAGGACACAATGTAACAGCAGAATACTGAGTGCAGCTCTGGAGGTGACTGGAGGACAAGACACGATGTAACAGCAGAAAAGTGACTGCAGCTCTGGAGGTGACTTGAGGATAAGACATGATGTTACAGCAGAATAGAGACTGCAGCTCTGGAGGTGACTGCAGGATAAGACATGATGTAACAGCAGAATAGTGAGTGCAGCTCTGGAGGTGACTGGAGGAAAAGACATGATGTAACAGCAGAATAGTAACGGCAGCTCTGGAGGTGACTGGAGGATAAGACACGATGTAACAGCAGAATAGTGACTGCAGCTCTGGAGGTGACTGGAGGATAAGACATAATGTAACAGACTAGTGAGTGCAGCTCTGGAGGTGACTGGAGGATCAGACATGATGTAACAGCAGAATAGTGAGTGCAGTTCTGGAGGTGGCTGGAGGATAAGACACGATGTAACAGCAGAATAGTGACTGCAGCTCAGGAGGTGGCTGGAGGATAGGACACGATGTAACAGCGGAATAGTGACTGCAGCTCTGGGGGTGACTGGAGGATAAGACATAATGTAACAGCAGAATAGTGAGTGCAGTTCTGGAGGTGACTGGAGGATAAGACATGATGTAACAGCAGAATAGTGACGACAGCTCTGGAGGTAACTGGAGGATAAAACACGATGTAATAGCAGAACAGTGAGCGCAGCTCTGGAGGTTGCTGGAGGATAAGACACGATGTAACAGCAGAATAGTGACTGCAGCTCTGGAGGTGACTGGAGGATAAGACATGATGTAATAGCAGAATAGTGACTGCAGCTCTGGAGGTGACTGGAGGATAAGACATGATGTAACAGCAGAATAGTGACTGCAGCTCTGGAGGTGACTGGAGGATAAGACCTGATGTAACAGCAGAATAGTGACTGCAGCTCTGGAGATGACTGGAGGATAAGACCTGATGTAACAGCAGAATAGTGACTGCAGCTCTGGAGGTGACTGGAGGATAAGACACGATGTAACAGCAGAATAGTGAGTGCAGCTCTGGAGGTGACTGGAGGATAAGACACGAAGTAAAAGCAGAATACTGAGTGCAGCTCTGGAGGTGACTGGAGGATAAGATGTCATGTAACAGCAGAATAGTGAAGGCAGCTCTGGAGGTGACTGGAGGATAAGACACTATGTAACAGCAGAAAAGTGAGTGCAGTTCTGGAGGTGGCTGGAGGATAAGAGACGATGTAACAGCAGAATAGTGACTGCAGCTCTGGAGGTGACTTGAGGATAAGACATGATGTTACAGCAGAATAGAGACTGCAGCTCTGGAGGTGACTGGAGGAAAAGACATGATGTAACAGCAGAATAGTAACGGCAGATCTGGAGGTGACTGGAGGATAAGACATGATGTAACAGCAGAATACTGAGTGCAGATCTGGAGGTGGCTGGAGGATAAGACCTGATGTAACAGCAGAATAGTGATTACAGCTCTGGAGGTGACTGGAGGATAAGCCCTCATGTAACAGCAGAATACTGAGTGCAGATCTGGAGGTGGCTGGAGGATAAGACCTGATGTAACAGCAGAACAGTGAGTGCAGCTCTGGAGGTGACTGCAGGATAAGACATGATGTAACAGCAGAATAGTAACTGCAGGTCTGGAGGTGACTGGAGGATAAGACACGATGTAAGAGCAGAATAGTGAGTGCAGCTGTGGAAGTAACTGGAGGATAAGACATGATGTAACATCAGAATAGTGACTGCAGCTCTGGAGGTAACTGGAGAATAAAACATAATGTAACAGCAGAATAGTGACAGCAGCTCTGGAGGTGACTGGAGGATAAAACATGATGTACCAGCAGAATAGTGACTGCAGCTCTGGAGGTGACTGAAAGATAAGACATGATGTAACAGCAGAATCGTGACTGCAGCTTTTGAGGTGACTGGAGGATAAGACCTGATGTAATAGCAGAACAGTGATTGCATCTCTGGAGGCGACTGGAGGATAAGACCTGATGTAACAGCAGAATAGAGACTGCAGCTCTGGAGGTGACTGGAGGATAAGACCTGATGTAACAGCAGAATAGTGACTGCAGCTCTGGAGGTGGCTGGAGGATAAGACACTATGTAACAGCAGAATAGTGACTGCAGCTCTGGAAGTGGCTGGAGGATAAGACACGATGTAACAGCAGAATAGTGACTGCAGCTCTGGAGGTGACTGGAAGATAAGACATGATGTAACAGCAGAATAGTGACTGCAGCTCTGGAGATGACTGGAGGATAAGACCTGATGTAACAGCAGAATAATGACCACAGCTCTGGAGGTGATTGGAGGATAAGACACAATGTAACAGCAGAATAGTGAGTGCAGCTCTGGAGGTAACTGGAGGATAAGACATGATGTAACAGCAGAATAGTAACTGCAGCTCTGGAGGTAATTGGAGGATAAGACATAATGTAACAGCAGAATAGTGACAGCAGCTCTGGAGGTGGCTGGAGGATAAGACCTGATTTAACTGCAGAATAGTGAGTTCAGCTCTGGAGGTGACTGGAGAATAAGACACAGTGAAACAGCAGAATGGTGAGTGCAGCTCTGGAGGAGACTGGAGGATAAGACACGATGTAACAGCAGAATAGTAAGTGCAGATCTGGAGGTGACTGGAGGATAAGACCTAATGTAACTGCAGAATAGTGAGTTCAGCTCTGGAGGTGACTGGAGGATAAGACATAATGTAACAGCAGAATAGTGAGTGCAGCTCTGGAGGTGACTGGAGGATAAGGCGTGATGTAACAGCAGAATAGTGACTGCAGCTCTGGAGGTGAATGGAGGATAAGACCTGATGTAACAGCAGAATAGAGACTACAGCTCTGGAGTTGACTGGAGGATAAGACACGAAGTAACAGCAGAATAGTGACTGCAGCTCTGGAAGTGACAGGAGGATAAGACATGATCTAACAATAGAATAGTGAGTGCACCTCTGGAGGTGACTGGAGGATAAGACATGATGTAACAACAGAATAGTTATTGCAGCTCTGGAGGTGACTGGAGGATGAGATACGATGTAACAGCAGAATAGTGAGTGCAGCTCTGGAGGTGACTGGCAGATAAAACATGATGTAACAGCAGAATAGAGACTACAGCTCTTGAGGTGACTGGAGGATAAGACACGATGTAACAGCAGAATAGTGAGGGCAGCTCTTGAGGTGACTGGAGGATAAGACACGATGTAACAGCAGAAAAGTGAGGGCAGCTCTTGAGGAGACTGGAGGATAAGACACGATGTAACAGCAGAAAAGTGAGTGCAGCTCTGGAGGTACCTGGAGGATAAGACACGATGTAACAGCAGAATAGTGAGTGCAGCTCTGGAGGTGGCTGGAGGATAAGACACGATGTAACAGCAGAAAAGTGACTGCAGCTCTGGAGGTGACTGGAGGATAGGACATGATGTTATAGGAGAATAGAGACTGCAGCTCTCGAGGTGACTGCAGGATAAGACATGATGTAACAGCAGAATAGAGACTGCAGCTCTGTAGGTGACTGGAGAAGACATGATGTAACAGCAGAATAGTGAGTGCAGCTCTTGGGGTGACTGGAGGATAAGACACGATGTAACAGCAGAATAGTGACTACAGCTGTGGAGTTGACTGGAGGATAAGACATGATGTAACAAAAGAATAGCAACTGCAGCTCTGGAGGTGACTGGAGGATAAGACATAATGTAACAGCAGAATAGTGACCGCAGGTCTGGAGGTGTCTGGAGGATAAGACATGATGTAACAGCAAAATAGTGAGGGCAGCTCTTGAGGTGACTGGAGGATAAGACACGATGTAACAGCAGAAAAGTGAGGGCAGCTCTTGAGGTGACTGGAGGATAAGACACGATGTAACAGCAGAAAAGTGAGTGCAGCTCTGGAGGTGACTGGAGGATAAGACACGATGTAACAGCAGAAAAGTGAGTGCAGCTCTGAAGGTGCCTGGAGGATAAGACACGATGTAACAGCAGAAAAGTGAGGGCAGCTCTTGAGGTGACTGGAGGATAAGACACGATGTAACAGCAGAAAAGTGAGTGCAGCTCTGGAGGTGCCTGGAGGATAAGACACGATTTAACAGCAGAATAGTGAGTGCAGCTCTGGAGGTGGCTGGAGGATAAGACACGATATAACAGCAGAAAAGTGACTGCAGCTCTGGAGGTGACTGGAGGATAGGACATGATGTTATAGGAGAATTGAGACTGCAGCTCTCGAGGTTACTGCAGGATAAGACATGATGTAACAGCAGAATAGAGACTGCAGCTCTGTAGGTGACTGGAGAAGACATGATGTAACAGCAGAATAGTGAGTGCAGCTCTTGGGGTGACTGGAGGATAGGACACGATGTAACAGCAGAATAGTGACTACAGCTCTGGAGTTGACTGGAGGATAAGACATGATGTAACAACAGAATAGCAACTGCAGCTCTGGAGGTGACTGGAGGATAAGACATAATGTAACAGCAGAATAGTGACCGCAGGTCTGGAGGTGTCTGGAGGATAAGACATGATGTAGCAGCAAAATAGTGACTACAGCTCTGGAGTTGACTGGAGGATAAGACATGATGTAACAACAGAATAGTAACTGCAGCTCTGAAGGTGACTGGAGGATAAGACACAATATAACAGCAGAATGGTAAGTGCAGCTCTGGAGGTGACTGGAGGTTAAGACACGATGTTACAGCAGAATAGTGACTGCAGCTCTGCAAGTGACTGGAGGATAAGACACGATGTAACAGCAGAACAGTGAGTGCAGCTCTGGAGGTGACTGGAGGATAAGACACGATGTAACAGCAGAACAGTGACTGCAGCACTGGAGGATAAGACACGATGTAACAGCGGAATAGTGAATACAGCTCTGGAGGCGACTGGAGGATAGGACACGATGTAACAGCAGAACGGTGATTGCATCTCTGGAGCTGAATGGAGGATAAGACAGGATGTAACAGCAGAATAGTGAGTGAAGCTCTGGAGGTGACTGGAGGATAAGATAAGATGTTACAGGAGAATAGAGACTGCAGCTCTGGAGGTGACTGCATGATAAAACATGATGTAATAGCAGAATAGTGACTACAGCTCTGGAGTTGACTGGAGGATAAGACATAATGTAACAGCAGAATAGTGAGTGCAGCTCTGGAGGTGGCTGGTGATAAGACATGATGTTACAGCAGAATAGTGAGTGAAGCACTTGAGGTGACTGGAGGATAAGACCTGATGTAACAGCAGAATAGTGAGTGCAGCTCTGGAGGTGACTGGAGGATAAGACACGATGTTACAGCAGAATAGTGAGTTCAGCTCTGGAGGTGACTGGAGGATAAGACCTGATATAACAGCAGAATAGTGACTGCAGCTCTGGAGGTGACTGGAGGATAAGACACGATGTAACAGCAGAACAGTGAGTGCAGCTCTGTAGGTGACTGGAGGATAAAACACGATGGAACAACAGAACAGTGACTGCAGCTCTGGAGGTGACTGGAGGATAAGACACGATGTAACAACAGAACAGTGACTGCAGCTCTGGAGGTGACTGGAGGATAAGACACGAAGTAACAGCAGAATACTGAGTGCAGCTCTGGAGGTGACTGGAGGATAAGATGTCATGTAACAGCAGAATAGTGAATGCAGCTCTGGAGGTGACTGGAGGATAAGACAGGATGTAACAGCAGAATAGTGAGTGCAGCTCTGGAGGTGGCTGGAGGATAAGACACGATGTAAAAGCAGAAAAGTGACTGCAGCTCTGGAGGTGACTGGAGGATAAGACATGATGTTACAGGAGAATAGAGACTGCAGCTCTGGAGGTGACTGCAGGATAAGACACGATGTAACAGCAGAATAGTGACTGCAGCTCTGGAGGTGACTGGAGGATAAGACACGATGTAACAGCAGAAAAGTGACTGCAGCTCTGCAGGTGACTGGAGGATAAGAGATGATGTAACAGCAGAATAGTGAGTGCAGCTCTGGAGGTGACTGGAGGATAAGACATGATGTAACAGCAGAATAGTAACAGCAGCTCTGGAGGTGACTGGAGGATAAGACACGATGTAACAGCAGAATAGTGACTGAAGCTCTGGAGGTGACTGGAGGATAAGACACGATGTAACAGCAGAATAGTGAGTGCAGATCTGGAGGTGGCTGGAGGATAAGACCTGATGTAACAGCAGAATAGTGATTACAGCTCTGGAGGTGACTGGAGGATAAGACCTGATGTAACAGCAGAATAGTGAGCGCAGATCTGGAGGTGGCTGGAGGATAAGACACGATGTAACAGCAGAAGAGTGACTGCAGCTTTGGAGGTGACTGGAAGATAAGACCTGATGTAACAGCAGAATAGTGAGTGTAGCTCTGAAGGTGACTGGACGATAAGACTTGATGTAACAGCAGAATAGTGACCGCAGCTCTTGAGGTGACTGGAGAATAAGACGCGATGTAACAGCAGAATAGTGACTGCAGCTCGGGAGGTGACTGGAGGATAAGTCCTGATGTAACAGCAGAACAGTGATTGCATCTCTGGAGGTGAATGGAGGATAAGACAGGATGTAACAGCAGAATAGAGACTGCAGCTCTGGAGGTGACTGGAGGATAAGACACGATGTAACAGCAGAATAGTGAGTGCAGCTCTGGAAGTAACTGGAGGATAAGACATGATGTAACATCAGAATAGTGACTGCAGCTCTGGAGGTAACTGGAGGATAAGACATGATGTAACATCAGAATAGTGACTGCAGCTCTGGAGGTAACTGGAGGATAAGACATAATGTAACAGCAGAATAGTGAGTGCAGCTCTGGAGGTGACTGGAGGATAAGACATGATGTAACAGCAGAATAGTGAGTGCAGCTCTGGAGGTGGCTGGAGGATAAGACACGATGTAACAGCAGAATAGTGACTGCAGCTCTGGAGGTAGCTGGAGGATAAGACACGATGTAACAGCGAAATAGTGACTGCAGCTCTGGAGGTGACTGGAGGATAAGACACGATGTAACAGCAGAAAAGAGACTACAGCTCTGGAGGGGAATAAAGGATATGACATGATGTACAGCCGAATAGTGACTACAGCTCTGGAGGTAACTGGAGGATAAGACAGTATGTAACAGCAGAATAGTGAGAGCAGCTCTGAAGGTGACTGGAGGATAAGACAAGATGTAATAGCAGAATAGTGACGACAGCTCTGAAGGTGACTGGAGGATAAGACTCGATGTAACAGCAGAACAGTGACTGCAGCACTGGAGGTGACTGGAGGATAAGAAATGAATTAACAGCAGAATAGTGAGTGCAGCTCTGGAGGTGACTGGAGGATAAGACACGATGTAACAACAGAATAGTGACTGCAGCTTTTGAGGTGACTGGAGGATAAGACCTGATGTAATAGCAGAACAGTGATTGCATCTCTGGAGGTGAATGGAGGATAAGACAGGATGTAACAGCAGAATAGTGACTGCAGCTCTGGAGGTGATTGGAGTATAAGACCTGATGTAACAGCAGAATAGTGACTGCAGCTCTGAAGGTGGCTGGAGGATAAGACACGTTGTAACAGCAGAATAGTGACTGCAGCTCTGGAGGTGAGTGGAAAATAAGACATGACGTAACAGCAGAATAGTGACTACAGCTCTGGAGAAGACTGGATGATAAGACCTGATGTAACAGCAGAATAGCGACCACAGCTCTGGAGGTAAGTGGAGGATAAGACAGGATGCAACAGCAGAATAGTGACTGCAGCTATGGAGGTAACTGGAGGAGAAAACATGATGTTAGAGCAGAATAGTGACTGCAGCTCTGGAGGTGACTGGAGGATGAGACACGATGTAACAGCAGAATAGTGAGTGCAGCTCTGGAGGTGACTGGCAGATAAAACATGATCTTACAGCAGAATTGTGACTGCAGCTCTGGAGGTGAATGGAGGATAGGACGTGACGTAACAGCAGAATAGTGAGTGCAGCTCTTAAGGTGACTGGAGGATAAGACACGATGTAACAGCAGAATAGTGAGTGCAGCTCTTTAGATGACGAGGATAAGACACGATGTAAAAGCAGAATACTGACTGCAGCTCTGGAGGTGGCTGGAGGATAAGGCATGATGTTACAGGAGAATAAGAGACTGCAGCTCTGGAGGTGACTGCAGGATAAGACATGATGTAACAGCAGAATAGTGAGTGCAGCTCTTGGGGTGACTGGAGGATAAGACACGATGTAACATCAGAATAGTGACTACAGCTCTGGAGGTGACTGGAGGATAAGACACAATGTAACAGCAGAATGGTAATTGCAGATCTGGAGGTGACTGGACGATAAGACACGATGTAACAGCAGAATAGTGAGTGCAGCTCTGGAGGTGACTGGAGGATAAGACCTGATGTAACAGAATAGTGACTGCAGCTCTGGAGGTGACTGGAGGATAAGACACGATGTAACAGCAGAACAATGAGTGCAGCTCTGGAGGTGACTGGAGGATAAGACACGATGTAACAGCAGAACAGCGACTGCAGCTCTGGAGGAGACTGGAGGATAAGACACGATGTAACAGCAGAATAGTGAGTGCAGATCTGGAGGTGACTGGAAGAAAAGACACGAAGTAACAGCAGATACTGAGTGCAGCTCTGGAGGTGACTGGAGGATAAGACCTGATGTAATAGCAGAACAGTGATTGCATCTCTGGAGGTGAATGGAGGATAAGAGAGGATGTAACAGCAGAATAGAGACTGCAGCTCTGGAGGCGACTGGAGGATAAGACCTGATGTAACAGCAGAATAGAGACTGCAGCTCTGGAGGTGACTGGAGGATAAGACCTGATGTAACAGCAGAATAGTGACTACAGCTCTGGAGTTGACTGGAGGATAAGACATGATGTAACAGCAGAATAGTGACTACAGCTCTGGAGGTGACTGGAGGATAAGACATAATGTAACAGCAGAATAGTGACCGCACGTCTGGAGGTGACTGCAGGATAAGACATGATGTAACAACAGAATAGTTATTGCAGCTCTGGAGGTGACTGGAGGATGAGACACGATGTAACAGCAGAATAGTGAGTGCAGATCTGGAGGTGGCTGGAGGATAAGACACGATGTAACAGCAGAAAAGTGACTGCAGCTCTGGAGGTGACTACAGGATAAGACATGATGTAACAGCAGAATAGAGACTGCAGCTCTGGAGGCGACTGGAGGATAAGACCTGATGTAACAGCAGAATAGTGACCACAGCTCTGGAGGTGAGTGGAGGATAAGACCTGATGTAACAGCAGAATAGTGACCACAGCTCTGGAGGTGAGTGGAGGATAAGCCATGATGTAACAGCAGAATAGTGACTGCAGCTCTGGAGATAACAGGAGGATAAGACACGATGTAACAGCAGAATAGTTACTGCAGCTCTGGAGGTGACTGAAGGATAAGACATGATGTAAGAGCAGAATAGAGAATGCAGCTCGGGAGGTGACTGGAGGACAAGAGATGATGTAACAGCAGAATATTAAGTGCAGCTCTGGAGGTGACTGGAGGATAAGACATGATGTAACAGCAGAATAGTAACGGCAGCTCTGGAGGTAACTGGAGGATAAGACACGATGTAAAAGCAAAATAGTGACTGAAGCTCAGGAGGTAACTGGAGGATAAGACATAATGTAACAGCAGAATAGTGACAACAGCTCTGGAGGTGGCTGGAGGATAAGACCTGATTTTACTGCAGAATAGTGAGAGCAGCTCTAGAGGTGACTGGAGGATAAGACATAATGTAACAACAGAATAGTGAGTGCAGCTCTGGAGGTGACTGGAGGATAAGACATGATGTAACAGCAGAATAGTGAGTGCAGCTCTGGAGGTGACTGGAGGATAAGACATGATGTAACAACAGAATAGTTATTGCAGCTCTGGAGGTGACTGGAGGATAAGACACGATATAACAGCAGAATAGCAAGTGCAGCTCTGGAAGTAACTGGAGGATAAGACATGATGTAACAGCAGAATAGTGACTGCAGCTCTGGAGGTGACTGGAGGATAAGACACGATGTAACAGCAGAAAAGTGACTGCAGCTCTGGAGGTGACTGGAGGATAAGACACAATGTAACAGCAGAATAGTGATTGCAGCTCTGCAGATGACTGGAGGATAAGACATAATGTAACAGCAGAACAGTGAGTGCAGCTCTGGAGGTGACTGGAGGATAAGACACGATGTAACAGGAGAACAGTGACTGCAGCACTGGAGGATAAGACACGATGTAACAGCAGAATAGTGACTGCAGCTCTGGAGGTGACTGGAGGATAAGACACGATGTAACAGCAGAAAAGTGACTGCAGCTCTGGAGGTGACTGGAGGATAGGATACGAAGTAACAGCAGAATACTTAGTGCAGCTCTGGAGGTGACTGGAGGATAAGATGTCATGTAACAGTAGAATAGTGAATGCAGCTCTGGAGGTGACTGGAGGATAAGACACGATGTAACAGCAGAATAGTAACTGCAGCTCTGGAGGTAATTGGAGGATAAGACATAATGTAACAGTAGAATAGTGACAGCAGCTCTGGAGGTGGCTGGAGGATAAGATGTCATGTAACAGCAGAACAGTGAGTGCAGCTCTGGAGGTGACTGGAGGATAAGACACGATGTAACAGCAGAACAGTGACTGCAGCACTGGAGTATAAGACACGATGTAACAGCAGAATAGTGAGTGCAGCTCTGGAGGTGACTGGAGGATAAGACACGATGTAACAGCAGAATAGTGAGTGCAGGTCTGGAGGTGACTGGAGGATAAGATGTCATGTAACAGTAGAATAGTCAATGCAGCTCTGGAGGATAAGACACGATGTAACAGCAGAATAGTAACTGCAGCTCTGGAGGTGACTGGAGGATAAGACAATGTAAAAGCAGAATAGTGAGTGCAGCTCTGGAGGTGACTGGAGGATAAGGCGTGATGTTACAGCAGAATAGTGACTGCACGTCTGGAGTTGACTGGAGGATAAGACATGAAGTAACAACAGAATAGTGAGTGCAGCTCTGGAGGTGACTGGAGGATAAGACATGATGTAACAGCAGAATAGTGACTGCACGTCTGGAGGTGACTGGAGGATAAGACATGATGTAACAACAGAATAGTTATTGCAGCTCTGGAGGTGACTGGAGGATGAGACACGATGTAACAGCAGAATAGTGAGTGCAGCTCTGGAGGTGGCTGGAGGATAAGACACGATGTAACAGCAGAAAAGTGACTGCAGCTCTGGAGGTGACTACAGGATAAGACATGATGTAACAGCAGAATAGAGACTGCAGCTCTGGAGGCGACTGGAGGATAAGACCTGATGTAACAGCAGAATAGTGACTACAGCTCTGGAGGTGACTGGAGGATAAGACCTGATGTAACAGCAGAATAGTGACCACAGCTTTGGAGGTGAGTGGAGGATAAGACACGATGTAACAGCAGAATAGTGACGGCAGCTCTGGAGGTAACAGGAGGATAAGACACGATGTAACAGCAGAATAGTTAGTGCAGCTCTGGAGGTGACTGAAGGATAAGACATGATGTAAGAGCAGAATAGAGAATGCAGCTCTGGAGGTGACTGGAGGATAAGAGATGATGTAAAAGCAGAATATTAAGTGCAGCTCTGGAGGTGACTGGAGGATAAGACATGATGTAACAGCAGAATAGTAACGGCAGCTCTGGAGGTAACTGGAGGATAAGACACGATGTAAAAGCAGAATAGTGACTGAAGCTCAGGAGGTAACTGGAGGATAAGACATAATGTAACAGCAGAATAGTGACAACAGCTCTGGAGGTGGCTGGAGGATAAGACCTGATTTTACTGCAGAATAGTGAGAGCAGCTCTGGAGGTGACTGGAGGATAAGACAAAATGTAACAGCAGAATGGTGAGTGCAGCTCTGGGGGTGACTGGAGTATAAGACCTGATGTAACAGCAGAATAGAGACTACAGCTCTGGAGTTGACTGAAGGATAAGACATGAAGTAACAGCAGAATAGTGACTGCAGCTCTGGAGGTGACTGGAGGATAAGACATGATGTAACAACAGAATAGTGAGTGCAGCTCTGGAGGTGACTGGAGGATAAGACATGATGTATCAGCAGAATAGTGACTGCACCTCTGGAGGTGACTGGAGGATAAGACATGATGTAACAACAGAATAGTTATTGGAGCTCTGGAGGTGACTGGAGGATGAGACACGATGTAACAGCAGAATAGTGAGTACAGCTCTGGAGGTGACTGGCAGATAAAACATGATGTTACAGCAGAATAGTAACTGCAGCTCTGGAGGTGACTGGAGGATAAGACACGATATAACAGCAGAATAGCAAGTGCAGCTCTGGAAGTAACTGGAAGATAAGACATGATGTAACAGCAGAATAGTGACTGCAGCTCTGGAGGTGACTGGAGGATAAGACACGATGTAACAGCAGAAAAGTGACTGCAGCTCTGGAGGTGACTGGAGGATAAGACACGATGTAACAGCAAAATAGTGACTACAGCTCTGGAGGTGACTGGAGGATAAGACACAATGTAACAGCAGAATAGTGACTGCTGCTCTGCAGATGACTGGAGGATAAGACATGATGTAACAGCAGAACAGTGAGTGCAGCTCTGGAGGTGACTGGAGGATAAGACACGATGTAACAGGAGAACAGTGACTGCAGCACTGGAGGATAAGACACGATGTAACAGCAGAATAGTGAGTGCAGCTCTGTAGGAGGCTGGAGGATAAGACACGATGTAACAGCAGAAAAGTGACTGCAGCTCTGGAGGTGACTGGAGGATAGGATACGAAGTAACAGCAGAATACTTAGTGCAGCTCTGGAGGTGACTGCAGGATAAGATGTCATGTAACAGTAGAATAGTGAATGCAGCTCTGGAGGTGACTGGAGGATAAGACACGATGTAACAGCAGAATAGTAACTGCAGCTCTGGAGGTAATTGGAGGATAAGACATAATGTAACAGCAGAATAGTGACAGCAGCTCTGGAGGTGGCTGGAGGATAAGATGTCATGTAACAGCAGAACAGTGAGTGCAGCTCTGGAGGTGACTGGAGGATAAGACATAATGTAACAGCAGAATAGTGAGTGCAGCTCTGGAGGTGACTGGAGGATAAGACATGATGTAACAGCAGAATAGTGAGTGCAGCTCTGGAGGTGGCTGGAGGATAAGACACGATGTAACAGCAGAATAGTAACTGCAGCTCTGCAGGTAATTGGAGGATAAGATGTCATGTAACAGCAGAACAGTGAGTGCAGCTCTGGAGGTAACTGGAGGATAAGACGTAATGTAACAGCAGAATAGTGAGTGCAGCTCTGGAGGTGACTGGAGGATAAGACATGATGTAACAGCAGAATAGTGAGTGCAGCTCTGGAGGTGGCTGGAGGATAAGACACGATGTAACAGCAGAATAGTGACTGCAGCTCTGGAGGTAGCTGGAGGATAAGACACGATGTAACAGCGGAATAGTGACTGCAGCTCTGGAGGTGACTGGAGGATAAGACACGATGTAACAGCAGAAAAGAGACTACAGCTCTGGAGGGGAATAAAGGATATGACATGATGTACAGCCGAATAGTGACTACAGCTCTGGAGGTAACTGGAGGATAAGACATTATGTAACAGCAGAATAGTGAGAGCAGCTCTGAAGGTGACTGGAGGATAAGACAAGATGTAATAGCAGAATAGTGAGTGCAGCTCTGGAGGTGACTGGAGGATAAGACTCGATGTAACAGCAGAACAGTGAGTGGAGCTCTGGAGGTGGCTGGAGGATAAGACACGATGTAACAGCAGAATAGTGACTGCAGCACTGGAGGTGACTGGAGGATAAGAAATGAATTAACAGCAGAATAGTGAGTGCAGCTCTGGAGGTGACTGGAGTATGAGACACGATGTAACAACAGAATAGTGACTGCAGCTTTTGAGGCGACTGGAGGATAAGACCTGATGTAACAGCAGAATAGTGACCACAGCTCTGGAGGTGAGTGGAGGATAAGACCTGATGTAACAGCAGAATAGTGACCACAGCTCTGGAGGTGAGTGGAGGATAAGCCATGATGTAACAGCAGAATAGTGACTGCAGCTCTGGAGGTAACAGGAGGATAAGACACGATGTAACAGCAGAATAGTTACTGCAGCTCTGGAGGTGACTGAAGGATAAGACATGATGTAAGAGCAGAATAGAGAATGCAGCTCGGGAGGTGACTGGAGGATAAGAGATGATGTAACAGCAGAATATTAAGTGCAGCTCTGGAGGTGACTGGAGGATAAGACATGATGTAACAGCAGAATAGTAACGGCAGCTCTGGAGGTAACTGGAGGATAAGACACGATGTAAAAGCAGAATAGTGACTGAAGCTCAGGAGGTAACTGGAGGATAAGACATAATGTAACAGCAGAATAGTGACAACAGCTCTGGAGGTGGCTGGAGGATAAGACCTGATTTTACTGCAGAATAGTGAGAGCAGCTCTAGAGGTGACTGGAGGATAAGACATAATGTAACAACAGAATAGTGAGTGCAGCTCTGGAGGTGACTGGAGGATAAGACATGATGTAACAGCAGAATAGTGAGTGCAGCTCTGGAGGTGACTGGAGGATAAGACATGATGTAACAACAGAATAGTTATTGCAGCTCTGGAGGTGACTGGAGGATAAGACACGATATAACAGCAGAATAGCAAGTGCAGCTCTGGAGGTAACTGGAGGATAAGACATGATGTAACAGCAGAATAGTGACTGCAGCTCTGGAGGTGACTGGAGGATAAGACACGATGTAACAGCAGAAAAGTGACTGCAGCTCTGGAGGTGACTGGAGGATAAGCACAATGTAACAGCAGAATAGTGATTGCAGCTCTGCAGATGACTGAAGGATAAGACATGATGTAACAGCAGAATAGTGAGCGCAGCTCTGGAGGTGACTGGAGGATAAGACACGATGTAACAGGAGAACAGTGACTGCAGCACTGGAGGATAAGACACGATGTAACAGCAGAATAGTGACTGCAGCTCTGGAGGTGACTGGAGGATAGGATACGAAGTAACAGCAGAATACTTAGTGC
Source organism: Phyllobates terribilis (assembly GCF_046119375.1). Classification (NCBI taxonomy): domain Eukaryota; kingdom Metazoa; phylum Chordata; class Amphibia; order Anura; family Dendrobatidae; genus Phyllobates; species Phyllobates terribilis. The sequence goes on along the minus strand of NW_027363101.1, from coordinate 307,866 downwards.
AGCTCTGGAGGTGACTGGAGGATAAGATGTCATGTAACAGTAGAATAGTGAATGCAGCTCTGGAGGTGACTGGAGGATAAGACACGATGTAACAGCAGAATAGTAACTGCAGCTCTGGAGGTAATTGGAGGATAAGACATAATGTAACAGTAGAATAGTGACAGCAGCTCTGGAGGTGGCTGGAGGATAAGATGTCATGTAACAGCAGAACAGTGAGTGCAGCTCTGGAGGTGACTGGAGGATAAGGCACGATGTAACAGCAGAACAGTGACTGCAGCACTGGAGTATAAGACACGATGTAACAGCAGAATAGTGAGTGCAGCTCTGGAGGTGACTGGAGGATAAGACACGATGTAACAGCAGAATAGTGAGTGCAGGTCTGGAGGTGACTGGAGGATAAGATGTCATGTAACAGTAGAATAGTGAATGCAGCTCTGGAGGTGACTGGAGGATAAGACACGATGTAACAGCAGAATAGTAACTGCAGCTCTGGAGGTGACTGGAGGATAAGACAATGTAAAAGCAGAATAGTGAGTGCAGCTCTGGAGGTGACTGGAGGATGAGACACGATGTAACAGCAGAATAGTGAGTGCAGCTCTGGAGGTGGCTGGAGGATAAGACACAATGTAACAGCAGAAAAGTGACTGCAGCTCTGGAGGTGACTACAGGATAAGACATGATGTAACAGCAGAATAGAGACTGCAGCTCTGGAGGCGACTGGAGGATAAGACCTGATGTAACAGCAGAATAGTGACTACAGCTCTGGAGGTGACTGGAGGATAAGACCTGATGTAACAGCAGAATAGTGACCACAGCTCTGGAGGTGAGTGGAGGATAAGACACGATGTAACAGCAGAATAGTGACTGCAGCTCTGGAGGTAACAGGAGGATAAGACACGATGTAACAGCAGAATAGTTAGTGCAGCTCTGGAGGTGACTGAAGGATAAGACATGATGTAAGAGCAGAATAGAGAATGCAGCTCTGGAGGTGACTGGAGGATAAGAGATGATGTAACAGCAGAATATTAAGTGCAGCTCTGGAGGTGACTGGAGGATAAGACATGATGTAACAGCAGAATAGTAACGGCAGCTCTGGAGGTAACTGGAGGATAAGACACGATGTAAAAGCAGAATAGTGACTGAAGCTCAGGAGGTAACTGGAGGATAAGACATAATGTAACAGCAGAATAGTGACAACAGTTCTGGAGGTGGCTGGAGGGTAAGACCTGATTTTACTGCAGAATAGTGAGAGCAGCTCTGGAGGTGACTGGAGGATAAGACAAAATGTAACAGCAGAATGGTGAGTGCAGCTCTGGAGGTGACTGGAGTATAAGACCTGATGTAACAGCAGAATAGAGACTACAGCTCTGGAGTTGACTGAAGGATAAGACATGAAGTAACAGCAGAATAGTGACTGCAGCTCTGGAGGTGACAGGAGGATAAGACATGATGTAACAACAGAATAGTGAGTGCAGCTCTGGAGGTGACTGGAGGATAAGACATGATGTAACAGCAGAATAGTGACTGCACCTCTGGAGGTGACTGGAGGATAAGACATGATGTAACAACAGAATAGTTATTGCAGCTCTGGAGGTGACTGGAGGATGAGACACGATGTAACAGCAGAATAGTGAGTGCAGCTCTGGAGGTGACTGGCAGATAAAACATGATGTTACAGCAGAATAGTAACTGCAGCTCTGGAGGTGACTGGAGGATAAGACACGATATAACAGCAGAATAGCAAGTGCAGCTCTGGAAGTAACTGGAGGATAAGACATGATGTAACAGCAGAATAGTGACTGCAGCTCTGGAGGTGACTGGAGGATAAGACACGATGTAACAGCAGAAAAGTGACTGCAGCTCTGGAGGTGACTGGAGGATAAGACACGATGTAACAGCAAAATAGTGACTACAGCTCTGGAGGTGACTGGAGGATAAGACACAATGTAACAGCAGAATAGTGACTGCAGCTCTGCAGATGACTGGAGGATAAGACATGATGTAACAGCAGAACAGTGAGTGCAGCTCTGGAGGTGACTGGAGGATAAGACACGATGTAACAGGAGAACAGTGACTGCAGCACTGGAGGATAAGACACGATGTAACAGCAGAATAGTGAGTGCAGCTCTGTAGGAGGCTGGAGTATAAGACACGATGTAACAGCAGAAAAGTGACTGCAGCTCTGGAGGTGACTGGAGGATAGGATACGAAGTAACAGCAGAATACTTAGTGCAGCTCTGTAGGTGACTGGAGGATAAGATGTCATGTAACAGTAGAATAGTGAATGCAGCTCTGGAGGTGACTGGAGGATAAGACACGATGTAACAGCAGAATAGTAACTGCAGCTCTGGAGGTAATTGGAGGATAAGACATAATGTAACAGCAGAATAGTGACAGCAGCTCTGGAGGTGGCTGGAGGATAAGATGTCATGTAACAGCAGAACAGTGAGTGCAGCTCTGGAGGTGACTGGAGGATAAGACACGATGTAACAGCAGAACAGTGACTGCAGCACTGGAGTATAAGACACGATGTAACAGCAGAATAGTGAGTGCAGCTCTGGAGGTGACTGGAGGATAAGACACGATGTAACAGCAGAATAGTGAGTGCAGGTCTGGAGGTGACTGGAGGATAAGATGTCATGTAACAGTAGAATAGTGAATGCAGCTCTGGAGGTGACTGGAGGATAAGACACGATGTAACAGCAGAATAGTAACTGCAGCTCTGGAGGTGACTGGAGGATAAGACAATGTAAAAGCAGAATAGTGAGTGCAGCTCTGGAGGTGACTGGAGGATAAGGCGTGATGTTACAGCAGAATAGTGACTGCATGTCTGGAGTTGACTGGAGGATAAGACATGAAGTAACAACAGAATAGTGAGTGCAGCTCTGGATGTGGCTGGAGGATAAGGCATGATGTAACAGCAGAATAGTGACTGCACGTCTGGAGGTGACTGGAGGATAAGACATGATGTAACAACAGAATAGTTATTGCAGCTCTGGAGGTGACTGGAGGATGAGACACGATGTAACAGCAGAATAGTGAGTGCAGCTCTGGAGGTGGCTGGAGGATAAGACACGATGTAACAGCAGAAAAGTGACTGCAGCTCTGGAGGTGACTACAGGATAAGACATGATTTAACAGCAGAGTAGAGACTGCAGCTCTAGAGGCGACTGGAGGATAAGACCTGATGTAACAGCAGAATAGTGACTACAGCTCTGGAGGTGACTGGAGGATAAGACCTGATGTAACAGCAGAATAGTGACCACAGCTCTGGAGGTGAGTGGAGGATAAGCCATGATGTAACAGCAGAATAGTGACTGCAGCTCTGGAGGTAACAGGAGGATAAGACACGATGTAACAGCAGAATAGTTACTGCAGCTCTGGAGGTGACTGGAGGATAAGACATGATGTAAGAGCAGAATAGAGAATGCAGCTCTGGAGGTGACTGGAGTATAAGAGATGATGTAACAGCAGAATATTAAGTGCAGCTCTGGAGGTGACTGGAGGATAAGACATGATGTAACAGCAGAATAGTAACGGCAGCTCTGGAGGTAAATGGAGGATAAGACACGATGTAAAAGCAGAATAGTGACTGAAGCTCAGGAGGTAACTGGAGGATAAGAGATAATGTAACAGCAGAATAGTGACAACAGCTCTGGAGGTGGCTGGAGGAAAAGACCTGATTTTACTGCAGAATAGTGAGAGCAGCTCTGGAGGTGACTGGAGGATAAGACAAAATGTAACAGCAGAATGGTGAGTGCAGATCTGGAGGTGACTGGAGGATAAGACACGATGTAACTGCAGAATAGTGAGTGCAGATCTGGAGGTGACTGGAAGATAAGGCGTGATGTTACAGCAGAATAGTGACTGCAGCTCTGGAGGTGAATGGAGGATAAGACCTGATGTAACAGCAGAATAGAGACTACAGCTCTGGAGTTGACTGAAGGATAAGACATGAAGTAACAGCAGAATAGTGACTGCAGCTCTGGAGGTGACAGGAGGATAAGACATGATGTAACAACAGAATAGTGAGTGCAGCTCTGGAGGTGACTGGAGGATAAGACATGATGTAACAGCAGAATAGTGACTGCACCTCTGGAGGTGACTGGGGGATAAGACACGATGTAACAGCAGAATGGTGAGTGCAGCTCTGGAGGTGACTGGAGGATGAGACACGATGTAACAGCAGAATAGTGAGTGCAGCTCTGGAGGTGACTGGCAGATAAAACATGATGTTACAGCAGAATAGTGAGTGCAGCTCTGGAGGTGAATGGAGGATAAGTACTGATGTAACAGCAGAATAGAGACTACAGCTCTGGAGGTGACTGCAGGATAAGACATGATGTAACAGCAGAATAGAGACTTCAGCTCTGTAGGTGACTGGAGGAGAAGACAAGATGTAACAGCAGAATAGTGAGTGCAGCTCTTGGGGTGACTGGAGGATAAGACACGATGTAACAGCAGAATAGTGACTACAGCTCTGGAGTTGACTGGAGGATAAGACATGATTTAAAAACAGAATAGTAACTGCAGCTCTGGAGGTGACTGGAGGATAAGACACGATGTAACAGCAGAATAGCGAGTGCAGCTCTGGAAGTAACTGGAGGATAAGACATGATGTAACAGCAGAATAGTGACTGCAGCTCTGGAGGTGACTGGAGGATAAGACACGATGTAACAGCAGAAATGTGACTGCAGCTCTGGAGGTGTCTGGACGATAAGACATGATGTAACAGCAAAATAGTGACTACTGCTCTGGAGGTGACTGGAGGATAAGACACAATATAACAGCAGAATGGTAAGTGCAGCTCTGGAGGTGAATGGAGGATATGACACGATGTTACAGCAGAATAGTGACTGCAGCTCTGCAGGTGACTGGAGGATAAGACACGATGTAACAGCAGAACAGTGAGTGCAGCTCTGGAGGTGACTGGAGGATAAGACACGATGTAACAGCAGAATAGTGACAGCAGCTCTGGAGGTGACTGGAGGATAAGACACGATGTAACAGCAGAATAGTGACTGCAGCTCTGGAGGTGACTGGAGGATAAGAAATGATGTAACAGCAGAATAGTAACTGCAGCTCTGGAGGTAATTGGAGGATAAGACATAATGTAACAGCAGAATAGTGACAGCAGCTCTGGAGGTGGCTGGAGGATAAGATGTCATGTAACAGCAGAACAGTGACTGCAGCTCTGGAGGTGGCTGGAGGATAAGATGTCATGTAACAGCAGAACAGTGATGCAGCTCTGGAGGTGACTGGAGGATAATGTGTCATGTAACAGTAGAATAGTGAAAGCAGCTCTGGAGGTGACTGGAGGATTAGACATGATATAAAAGCAGAATAGAGACTGCAGCTCTGGAGGTGACTGGAGGATAAGACACGATGTAACAGCAGAATAGTGACCGCAGCTCTGTAGGTGACTGGAGGATAAAACACGATGTAACAGCAGAATAGTGATTACAGCTCTGGAGGTGACTGGAGGATAAGACACAATGTAACAGCAGAATAGTGAGTGCAGCTCCGGAAGTGACTGGAGGATAAGACAGAATGTAAAAGCAGAATAGTGACTGCAGCTCTGGAGGTAACTTGAGGATAAGACATGATGTAAGATCAGAATAGTGACTGCAGCTCTGGAGGTAACTGGAGGATAAGACATGATGTAAGATCAGAATATTGAGTGCAGCTCTGGAGGTGGCTGGAGGATAAGACCTGATGTAATAGCATATTAGTGACTGCAGCTCTGGAGGTGACTGGAGGATAAGACCTGATGTAACAGCAGAATAGTGACTGCAGCTCTGGAGGTGACTGGAAGATAAGACATGATGTAACAGCAGAATAGTGAGTGCAGCTCTAGAGGTGACTGGCGGATAAGACACGATGTAACAGCAGAATAGTGAATGCAGCTCTGGAGGTGACTGGAGGATAAGACATAATGTAACAGCAGAATAGTGAGAGCAGCTATTGAGGTGACTGGAGGATAAGACATGACGTAACAGCAGAATAGTGACTGCAGCTCTGGAGGTAACTGGAGGATAAGACATGATGTAAGAACAGAATAGTGAGTGCAGCTCTGGAGGTGGCTGGAGGATAAGACCTGATGTAATCGCAGAATAGTGACTGCAGCTCTGGAGGTAACTGGAGGATAAGACATGATGTAAGAGCAGAATAGTGAGTGCAGCTCTGGAGGTGGCTGGAGGATAAGACCTGATGTAATAGCAGAATAGTGACTGCAGCTCTGGAGGTGACTGGAGGATAAGGCCTGATGTAACAGCAGAATAGTGACTGCAGCTCCGGAGGTGGCAAGAGGATAAGACACAATGTAACAGCAGAATAGTGAGTGCAGCTCTGGAGGTGGCTGGAGGATAAGACCTGATGTAATCGCAGAATAGTGACTGCATCTCTGGAGGTAACTGGAGGATAAGACATGACGTAACAGCAGAATAGTGACTACAGCTCTGGAGATGACTGGAGGATAAGACATGATGTAACAGCAGAGTAGTTACTGCAGCTCTGGAGGTGACTGGCGGATAAGACATAATGTAACAGCAGAATAGTGAGAGCAGCTATTGAGGTGACTGGAGGATAAGACATGACGTAACAGCAGAATAGTGACTGCAGCTCTGGAGTTAACTGGAGGATAAGACATGATGTAAGAGCAGAATAGTGAGTGCTGCTCTGGAGGTGGCTGGAGGATAAGACCTGATGTAATAGCAGAATAGTGACTGCAGCTCTGGAGGTAACTGGAGGATAAGACATGATGTAAGAGCAGAATAGTGAGTGCAGCTCTGGAGGTGACTGGAGGATAAGGCCTGATGTAACAGCAGAATAGTGACTGCAGCTCCGGAGGTGGCAAGAGGATAAGACACAATGTAACAGCAGAATAGTGAGTGCAGCTCTGGAGGTGACTGACGTTTAAGACACATTTTAACAGCAGAATAGTGAGTGCAGCTCTGGAGGTGACTGGAGGATAAGATATGATGTAACAGCAGGATAGTGACTACAGCTCTGGAGATGACTGGAGGATAAGACATGATGTAACAGCAGAGTACTGACTGCAGCTCTGGAGGTGACTGGAGGATAAGACACGATGTAACAGCAGAATAGTGGGTGCAGCTCAGGAGGTGACTGGAGGATAAGACATGAAGTAACAGCAGAATAGTGACTGCAGCTCTGGAGGTGACTGGAGGATAAGACACGTTTGTAACAGCAGAATAGTGAGTGCAGCTCTAGAGGTGGCTGGCGGATAAGACACGATGTAACAGCAGAATAGTGTGTGCAGCTCTGGAGGATAAGACACAAGGTAACAGCAGTATGGTAAGTGCAGATCTGGAGGTGATTGGAGGTTAAGACACGATGTTACAGCAGAATAGTGAGTGCAGCTCTTGTGGTGACTGGAGGATAAGACTCAATGTAACAGCAGAATAGTGACTGCAGCTCTGGAGGTGACTGGAGGATAAGACACGATGTAACAGCAGAAGAGTGAATGCAGCTCTGGAGGTGACTGGAGGATTAGACATGATGTAAAAGCAGAACAGTGATTGCAGCTCTGGAGGTGACTGGAGGATAAGACAAGATGTAACAGCAGAATAGTGACCGCAGCTCTGGAGGTGACTGGAGGATAAGACCTGATGTAGCAGCAGAATAGTGAGTGCAGCTCTGGAGGTGACTGGAGGATAAGACATGATGTAACAGCAGAATAGTAACTGCAGCTCTGGAGGTGACTGGAGGATAAGATACGATGTAACAGCAGAAAAGTGACTGCAGCTCTGGAGGTGACTGGAGGATAAGACATGATGTAACAGCAGAATAGAGACTGAAGCTCTGGAGGTGACTGGAGGATAAGACACGATGTAACAGCAGAATAGTGAGTGCAGCTCTGGAGGTAACTAGAGGATAAGACATGATGTTACACCAGAATAGTGACTGCAGCTCTGGAGGTGACTGGAGGATAAGACACAATGTAACAGCAGAATGGTGAGTGCAGCTCTGGAGGTGACTGGAGGTTAAGACACGATGTAACAGCAGAATAGTGAGTGCAGTTCTGAAGGTGACTGGAGGATAAGACACGATGTAACAGCAGTATAGTGTCTGCAGCTCTGGAGGTGACTGGAGGATAAAACACGATGTAACAGCAGAATAGTGATTACAGCTCTGGAGGTGACTGGAGGATAAAACACAATGTAACAGCAGAATAGTGAGTGCAGCTCTGGAAGTGACTGGAGGATAATACAGAATGTAACAGCAGAATAGTGACTGCAGCTCTGGAGGTAACTGGAGGATAAGACCTGATGTAATAGCATAATAGTGACTGCAGCTCTGGAGGTGACTGGAGGATAAACCTGATGTAACAGCAGAATAGTGACTGCAGCTCTGGAGGTGGCTGGAGAATAAGACATGATGTAACTGCAGAATAGTGACTGCAGCTCTGGAGGTGACTGGAAGATAAGACATGATGTAACAGCAGAATAGTGAGTGCAGCTCTAGAGGTGACTGGCGGATAAGACAAGATGTAACAGCAGAATAGTGAGTGCAGCTCTGGAGGTGGCTGGCGGATAATACAGAATGTAACAGCAGAATAGTGAGCGCAGCTATTGAGGTGACTGGAGGATAAGACACGATGTAACAGCAGAATAGTGACTGCAGCTCTGGAGGTGAGTGGAGGATAAGACACGATGTAACAGCAGAATAGTGAGTGCAGCTCTGTAGGTGACTGGAGGATAAGACACGATGTAAGAGCAGAATAGTGAGTCCAGCTCCGGAGGTGGCTGGAGGATAAGACACGATGTAACAGCAGAATAGTGAGTGCAGCTCTGGAGGTGACTGGAGGATAAGACATGACGTAACAGCAGAATAGTGACTACAGCTCTGGAGATGACTGGAGGATAAGACAGGATGTAACAGCAGAATAGTGACTGCAGCTCTGGAGGTGACTGGAGGATAAGACAGGAAGTAACAGCAGAATGGTGACTGCAGCTCTGGAGGTGACTGGAGGAGAAGACTCGATGTAACAGCAGAATAGTGACAGCAGCTCTGGAGGTGACTGGAGGATAAGACACGATGTAACAGCAGAAGAGTGACTGCAGCTCTGGAGGTGACTGGAGGATAAGACATGATGTAACAGCAGAATTTTGATAGCAGCTCTGGAAGTGGCTGGAGGAAAAGACACGATGTAACAGCAGAATAGTGACAGCAGCTCTGGAGGTGACTGGAGGATAAGACACGATGTAACAGCAGAAGAGTGACTGCAGCTCTGGAGGAGACTGGAGGATAAGACACGATGTAACGGCAGAATAGTGAGTGCAGCTCTGGAGGTGTCTGGAGGATAAGACATGATGTAACAGCAGAATATTGAGTGCAGCTCTAGAGGTGGCTGGCGGATAAGACACGATGTAACAGAAAAATAGGGAGTGCAGCTCTGGAGGTGGCTGGCGGATAAGACACATTGTAACAGCAGAATAGTGACTGCAGCTCTGGAGGTGGCTGGCGGATAAGACACATTGTAACAGCAGAATAGTGAGTGCAGCTCTGGAGGTGACTGGAAGATAAGACATAATGTAACAGCAGAATATTGACCGCAGCTATTGAGGTGACTGGAGGATAAGACATGACGTAACAGCAGAATAGTGACTACAGCTCTGGAGATGACTGGGGGATAAGACATGATGTACCAGCAGAGTAGTGACTGCAACTCTGGAGGTGACTGGAGGATAAGACACGATGTAACAGCAGTATGGTAAGTGCAGCTCTGGAGGTGACTGGAGGTTAAGACACGATGTTACAGCAGAATAGTGAGTGCAGCTCTGGAGGTGACTGGAAGATAAGACACGATGTAACAGCAGAATAGTGACTGCAGCTCGGGAGGTGACTGGAGGATAAGACACGATGTAACAGCAGTATAGTGACTGCAGCAATGGAGGTGACTGGACGATAAGAAACGATGTAACAGCAGAATAGTGAGTGCAGCGCTGAAGGTGACTGGAGGATAAGACATGATGTAACAGCAGAATAGTGAGTGCAGCTCTGGAGGTGACTGGAGGATAAGACACGATGTAAAAGCAGAATAGTGCGTTCAGGTCTGGAGGTGACTGGAGGATAAGATGTCATGAAACAGCAGAATAGTGACTGCAGCTCTGGAGGTGACTGGAGGATAAGACACGATGTAACAGCAGAATAGTGACTGCAGCTTTGGAGGTGACTGGCGGATAAGACACGATGTAACAGAAGATTAGGGAGTGCGGCTCTGGAGGTGGCTGGCGGATAAGACACATTGTAACAGCAGAATAGTGAGTGCAGCTCTGGAGGTGACTGGAGGATAAGACATAATGTAACAGCAGAATAGTGACAGCAGCTATTGAGTTGACTGGAGGATAAGATATGACATAACAGCAGAGTAGTGACTGCAGCTCTGGAGGTGACTGGAGGATAAGACACGATGTTACAGCAGAATAGTGAGTGCAGCTCTGGAGGTGACTGGAGGATAAGACTTGATGTAACAGCAGAATAGTGACTGCAGCTCTGGAGGTAACTGGAGGATAAGATGTCATGAAACAGCAGAATAGTGACTGTAACCTCTGGAGGTGTCTAGAGGCTAAGACATGATGTAACAGCAGAATAGTGACTACAGCTCTGGAGGTGACTGGAGGATAAGACACGATGTAACAGCATTATGGTAAGTGCAGCTCTGGAGGTGACTGGAGGTTAAGACAGGATGTAACAGCAGAATAGTGACTGCAGCTCTGGAAGTGACAGGAGGATAAGACAGGATGTAAAAGCAGAATAGTGAGTGCAGCTCTGGAGGTGACAGGAGGATAAGACACGATGTAACAGCAGAATAGTGAGTGCAGCTCTGGAGGTGAATGGATGATAAGACATAATATCACAGCAGAATGGTGAGAGCAGCTCTGTAGGTGACTGGAGGATAAGACACGTTGTAACAGCAGAATGTTGAGTGCAGCTCTGGAGGTGACTGGAGGATAACACACGATGTAACAGAATAGTGAGTGCAGCTCTGGAGGTGAGTGGAGGATAACAGCTGATGTAACATCAGAATAGTGCCTGAAGCTCCGGAGGTGACTGGAGGATAAGACCTGATGTAACAGCAGAATAGTGACTGCAGCTCTGGAGGTGACTGGAGGATAAGACCTGATGTAACAGCAGAACAGTGAGGGCAGCTCTGGAGGTGACAGGAGGATAAGACACGATGTAACAGCAGAATAGTGACTGCAGCTCTGGAGGTGAGTGGAGTATAAGACAGGATGTAACAGCAGAATAGTGAGTGCAGCTCTGGAGGAGACAGGCGGATAAAACATGATGTAACAGCAGAATAGTGAGTGCAGCTCTGGACGTGACTGGAGGAAAAGATAAGATGTAACAGCAGAACAGTGACTACAGATCTGGAGGTGACTGGAGGATAAGACACGATGTAACAGCAGAATAGTGAGTGCAGCTCTTGAGGTGACTGGAGGATAAGACATGAAATAATAGCAGAATAGTGAGTGCAGCTCTGGATGAGACTAGAGGATAAGACACGATGTAACAGCAGAATAGTGACTGCAGCTCTTGAGGTGACTGGAGGATAAGACACGAACTAACAGCAGATTAGTGACTGCAGCTCTGGAGGTGACTGCAGGATAAGACTTGATGTAACAGCAGAATAGTGACTGCAGCTGTGGAGGTGGCTGGAGGATAAGACATGATGTAACAGCAGAATACTGAGTGCAGCTTTGGAGGTGGCTGGAGGAAAAGACACGATTTAACAGCAGAATAGTGACTGCAGCTCTGGAGATGACTGGAGGATAAGACATGGTGTAACAGCAGCTCTGGAGGTGACAGGAGGATAAGACACGATGTAACAGCAGAATAGTGAGTGCAGCCCTTGAGGTGACTGGAGGATAAGACACGATGTAACAGCAGAAAAGTGAGTGCAGCTCTGGAGGTGACTGGAGAATAATACACGATGTAAGAGCAGAATAGAGACTGCAGCTCTGGAGGATAAGACCTGATGTAACAGCAGAATAGAGACTACAGCTCTGGAGGTGACTGGAGGATAAGACATGATGCAACAGCAGAATAGTGACTGCAGCTCTGGAGGTGACTGGAGGATAAGGCACGATGTAACAGCAGAATAGTGACTGCAGCTCTGGAGGTGACTGGAGGATAAGACACGATGTAACAGCAGAATAGTGAGTGCAGCTATGGAGGAAACTGGAGGATAAGACATGTTGTAACAGCAGAATAGTGACTGCAGCTCTGGAGGTGACTGGAGGATAAGACATGAAATAATAGCAGAATAGTGAGTGCAGCTCTGGATGTGACTGGAGGATAAGACACGATGTAACAGCAGAATAGTGACTGCAGCTCTGGAGGTGACTGGAGGATAAGACTTGATGTAACAGCAGAATAGTGACTGCAGCTCTGGAGGTGGCTGGAGGATAAGACAGGTTGCAACAGCAGAAGAGTGACTGCAGCTCTGGAGGTGACTGGAGGATAAGACATGATGTAAAAGAAGAATATTGAGTGCAGCTTTGGAGGTGACTGGAGGATAACACACGATGTAACAGCAGAATAGTGACTGCAGCTCTGGAGATGACTGGAGGATAAGACATGGTGTAACAGCAGCTCTGGAGGTGACAGGAGGATAAGACACGATGTAACAGCAGAATAGTGAGTGCAGCACTTGAGGTGACTGGAGGATAAGACATGATGTAACAGCAGAATAGTGAGTGTAGCTCTGGAGGTGACTGGAGGATAAGACACGATGTAACAGCAGAATAGTGACTGCAGCTCTGGAGGTAACTGGAGGATAAGACACGATGTAACAGCTGAAAAGTGACTGCAGCTCTTGAGGTGACTGGAGGATAAGACACGATATAACAGCTGAAAAGCGACTGCAGCTCTGGAGGTGACTGGAGGATAAGACATGATGTAACAGCAGAACAATGAGTGCAGCTCTGGAGGTGACTGGAGAATAAGACTTGATGTAATAGCAGAATAGAAACTACAGCTCTGGAGGTGACTGGAGGATAAGACCTGATGAAACAGCAGAATAGTGATTGCAGCTGTGGAGGTGACAGGAGGATAAGACACGATGAAACAGCAGAATATTGAGTGCAGCTCTGGAGGTGACTGGCGGATAAAACATGATATAACAGCAGAATAGTGAGTGCAGCTCTGGAGGTGACTGGAGGATAATACATGGTGTAACAGCAGAATAGTGACTACAGCTCTGGAGGTGACTGGAGGATAAGATATGATGTAACAGCAGAATAGTGAGTGCAGCTCTGGAGGTGACTGGAGCATAAGACGTGTTGTAACAACAGAATAGTGACTGCAGCTCTGGAGGTGACTGGAGGATAAGATACGATGTAACAGTAGAATAGTGACTACAGCTCTGGAGGTAACTGGAGGATAAGACATGAAATAATAGTAGAATAGTGACTGCAGCTCTTGAGGTGACTGGAGGATAAGACACGAACTAACAGCAGAATAGTCACTGCAGCTCTGGAGGTGACTGGAGGATAAGACACAATGTAACAGCAGAATAGTGACTGCAACTCTGGAGGTGACTGGAGGATAAGACACGATGTAACAGCAGAATAGTGAGTGCAGCTCTGGAGGTGACTGGAGGATAAAACATGATGTAACAGCAGAATAGTGACTGCAGCTCTGGAGGTGACTGGAGGATAAGACACGATGTAACATCAGAATAGTGACTGCAGCTCTGGAGGTGACTGGAGGATAAGACACGATGTAACAGCAGAATAGTGACTGCAGCTTTGGAGGTGACTGGCGGATAAGACACGATGTAACAGAAGATTAGGGAGTGCGGCTCTGGAGGTGGCTGGCGGATAAGACACATTGTAACAGCAGAATTGTGAGTGCAGCTCTGGAGGTGACTGGAGGATAAGACATAATGTAACAGCAGAATAGTGACTGCAGCTATTGAGTTGACTGGAGGATAAGATATGACATAACAGCAGAGTAGTGACTGCAGCTCTGGAGGTGACTGGAGGATAAGACACGATGTTACAGCAGAATAGTGAGTGCAGCTCTGGAGGTGACTGGAGGATAAGACTTGATGTAACAGCAGAATAGTGACTGCAGCTCTGGAGGTAACTGGAGGATAAGATGTCATGAAACAGCAGAATAGTGACTGCAGCTTTGGAGGTGACTGGAGGATAAGACACAATGTAACAGCAGAATAGTGAGTGCAGCACTGGAGGTGACTGGAGGATAAGACACGATGTAACAGCAGAAAAGTGACTGCAGCTCTGAAGGTGACTGGAGAATAAGATATGATGTAACAGCAGAATAGTGAGTGCAGCTCTGGAGGTGACTGGCGGATAAAACATGATATAACAGCAGAATAGTGAGTGCAGCTGTGGAGGTGACTGGAGCATAAGACATGTTGTAAGAACAGAATAGTGACTGCAGCTCTGGAGGTGACTGGAGGATAATACATGGTGTAACAGCAGAATAGTGACTACAGCTCTGGAGGTGACTGGATGATAATACATAATGTAACAGCAGAATAGTGACTGCAGCTCTGGAGGTGTCTGTAGGATAAGACACGATGTAACAGCAGAATAGTGAGTGCAGCTCTGGAGGTAACTGGAGGATAAAACATGAAATAATAGCAGAATAGTGAGTGCAGCTCTGGATGTGACTGGAGGATAAGACACGATGTAACAGCAGAAAATTGAGTGCAGCTTTGGAGGTGGCTGGAGGATAAGACACGATGTAACAGCAGAATAGTGACTGCAGCTCTGGAGATGAATGGAGGATAAGACATGGTGTAACAGCAGCTCTGGAGGTGACAGGAGGATAAGACATAATGTAACAGCAGAATAGTGAGTGCAGCTCTGGAAGTGACAGGAGGATAAGACACGATGTAACAGCAGAATAGTGAGTGCAGCTCTGGAGGTGACTGGAGGATAAGACACGATGTAACAGTAGAATAGAGACTGCAGCTCTGGAGGTGACTGGAGGATAAGACATGATGTAACAGCAGAAAAGAGACTGCAGCTCTGGAGGTGACTGGAGGATAAGACACGATGTAATAGCAGAATAGTGACTACAGCTCTGGAGGTGACTGGCGGATAAGACACGATGTAACAGCAGAATAGTGACTGCAGCTCTGGAGGAAACTGGAGGATAAGACATGATGTAACAGCAGAATAGTGACTGCAGCTCTGGAGGTGACAGGAGGATAAGGCCTGATGTAACAGCAGAATAGAGACTACAGCTCCGGAGGTGACTGGAGGATAAGATATGATGTAACAGCAGAATAGTGACTGCAGCTCTGGAGGTGACTGGAGGATAAGACACGATGTAACAGCAGAATAGTGACTGCAGCTCTGGAGGTGTCTGAAGGATAAGACACGATGTAACAGCAGAATAGTGAGTGCAGCTCTGGAGGTGTCTGAAGGATAAGATACGATGTAACAGCAGAATAGTGAGTGCAGCTCTGGAGGTGTCTGGAGGTTAAGACACTATGTAACAGCAGAACAGTGACTACAGCTCTTGAGGTGACTGGAGGATAAGACACGAACTAACAGCAGAATAGTGACTGCAGCTCTGGAGGTGACTGGAGGAGAAGACACGATGTAACAGCAGAATAGTGACTGCAGCTCTGGAGGTGACTGGAGGATAAGACACGATGTAACAGCAGAATAGTGAGTGCAGCTCTGGAGGTGACTGGAGGATAAGACATGAAGTAACAGCATAATAGTGAGTGCAGCTCTGGAGGTAACTGGAGGACAAGACATGATGTAACAGCAGAATATTGACTGCAGCTCTTGAGGTGACTGGAGGATAAGACACGATGTAATAGCAGAATAGTGACTGCAGCTCTGGAGGTGACTGGAGGATAAGATATGATGTAAAAGCAGAATAGAGACTGCAGCTCTGGAGGTGACTGGAGGGTAAGACATGATGTAGCAGCAGAATAGAGAGTGCAGATCTGCAGGTGACTGGAGGATAAGACCTGATATAACAGCGGAATAGTTATCGCAGCTCTGGAGATGACTGGAGGATAAGACATGATGTAACAGCAGAATAGTGACTGCAGTTCTGGAGGTGACTGGAGGATAAGACCTGATGTATTAGCAGAATAGAAACTACAGCTCTGTGGGTGACTGGAGGATAAGACACGATGTAACAGCAGAATGGTGAGTGCAGCTCTGGAGGTGACTGGAGGATAAGAGCTGATGTAACATCAGAATAGTAACTGCAGCTCTGGAGGTGACTGGAGGATAAGACATAATATCACAGCAGAATGGTGAGTGCAGCTCTGTAGGTGACTGGAGGATAAGACACGATGTAACAGTAGAATAGTGAGTGCAGCTCTGGAGGTGAGTGGAGGATAAGAGCTGATGTAACATCAGAATAGTGACTGCAGCTCTGGAGGTGACTGGAGGATAAGACACGATGTAACAGCAGAATAGTGACTGCAGCTCTGGAGGATAAGACCTGATGTAACACCAGAATAGTGACTGCAGCTCTGGAGGTGACTGGAAGATACCAGAGAGTTGTCAGCTCTCCTGTGTGGTGTAGTATATAGAGGATGTGTCAGCTCTCCTGTGTGGTGTAGTATATAGAGGATCTGTCCTGTGTGGTGTAGTATATAGAGGATCTGTCGGCTCTCCTGTGTGGTGTAGTATATAGTGGATCTGTCAGCTCTCCTGTGTGGTGTAGTATATAGAGGATCTGTCAGCTCTCCTGTGTGGTGTAGTATATAGAGTATCTGTCAGTTCTCCTATGTGGTGTAGTATATAGAGGATCTGTCAGCTCTCCTGTGTGGTGTAGTATATAGAGGATCTGTCAGCTCTCCTGTGTGGTGTAGTATATAGAGGATCTGTCAGCTCTCCTGTGTGGTGTAGTATATAGAGGATCTGTCGGATCTCCTGTGTGGTGTAGTATATAGAGGATCTGTCAGCTCTCCTGTGTGATGTAGTATATAGAGGATCTGTCGGCTCTCCCGTGTGGTGTAGTATATAGAGGATCTGTCAGCTCTCCTGTGTGGTGTAGTATATAGAGGATCTGTCAGCTCTCCTGTGTGGTGTAGTATATAGAGGATCTGTCAGCTCTCCTGTGTAGTGTAGTATATAGAGGATCTGTCAGCTCTCCTGTGTGGTGTAGTATATAGAGGATGTGTCAGCTCTCCTGTGTGGTGTAGTATATAGAGGATCTCTCGGCTCTCCTGTGTGGTGTAGTATATGGATGATCTGTCAGCTCTCCTGTGTGGTGTAGTATATAGTGGATCTGTCAGCTCTCCTGTGTCGTGTAGTATATAGAGGATCTGTCAGCTCTCCTGTGTGGTGTAGTATATAGAGGATCTGTCAGCTCTCCTGTGTCGTGTAGTATATAGAGGATCTGTCAGCTCTCCTGTGTGGTGTAGTATATAGAGGATGTGTCAGCTCTCCTGTGTGGTGTAGTATATAGAGGATCTGTCAGCTCTCCTGTGTGGTGTAGTATATAGAGGATCTGTCACCTCTCCTGTGTGGTGTAGTATATAGAGGATGTGTCAGCTCTCCTGTATTGTGTAGTATATAGAGGATCTGTCAGCTCTCCTGTATTGTGTAGTATATAGAGGATGTGTCAGCTCTCCTGTGTGGTGAAGTATATAGAGGATGTGTCAGCTCTCCTGTATTGTGTAGTATATAGAGGATCTGTCAGCTCTCCTGTGTGGTCTAGTATATAGAGGATCTGTCAGCTCTCCTGTGTGGTGTAGTATATAGAGGATCTGTCAGCTCTCCTGTGTGGTGTAGTATATAGAGGATGTGTCAGCTCTCCTGTGTGGTGTAGTATATAGAGGATCTGTCAGCTCTTCTGTGTGGTGTAGTATATAGAGGATGTGTCAGCTTTCCTGTATTGTGTAGTATATAGAGGATCTGTCAGCTCTCCTGTATTGTGTAGTATATAGAGGATGTGTCAGCTCTCCTGTGTGGTGTAGTGTATAGAGGATCTGTCAGCTCTCCTGGGTGGTGTAGTATATAGAGGATCTGTCAGCTCTCCTGTGTGGTGTAGTATATAGAGGATCTGTCAGCTCTCCTGTGTGGTGTAGTATATAGTGGATCTGTCAGCTCTCCTGTATTGTGTAGTATATAGAGGATCTGTCAGCTCTCCTGTGTGGTGTAGTGTATAGAGGATCTGTCAGCTTTCCTGTGTGGTGTAGTGTATAGAGGATCTGTCAGCTCTCCTGTGTGGTGTAGTATATAGAGGATCTGTCAGCTCTCCTGTGTGGTGTAGTATATAGAGGATATGTCAGCTCTCCTGTGTGATGTAGCATATAGAGGATCTGTCAGCTTTCCTGTGTGGTGTAGTGTATAGAGGATCTGTCAGCTCTCCTGTGTGGTGTAGTATATAGAGGATCTGTCAGCTCTCCTGTGTGGTGTAGTATATAGAGGATATGTCAGCTCTCCTGTGTGGTGTAGTATATAGAGGATCTGTCGGCTCTCCTGTGTGGTGTAGTATATAGAGGATCTGTCAGCTCTCCTGTGTGGTTTAGTATATAGAGGATCTGTCAGCTCTCCTGTGTGGTGTAGTATATAGAGGATCTGTCAGCTCTCCTGTGTGGTGTAGTATATAGATGATCTGTCGGCTCTCCTGTGTGGTGTAGTATATAGAGGATCTGTCAGCTCTCCTGTATTGTGTAGTATACAGAGGATGTGTCAGCTCTCCTGTGTGATGTAGTATATAGTGGATCTGTCAGCTCTCCTGTGTGGTTTAGTATATAGAGGATGTGTCAGCTCTCCTGTGTGGTGTAGTGTATAGAGGATGTGTCAGCTCTCCTGTGTGATGTAGTATATAGAGGATCTGTCAGCTCTCCTGTGTGGTGTAGTATATAGAGGATCTGTCAGCTCTCCTGTGTGATGTAGTATATAGAGGATTTGTCGGCTCTCCTGTGTGGTGTAGTATATAGAGGATCTGTCAGCTCTCCTGTGTGATGTAGTATATAGAGGATCTGTCAGCTCTCCTGTGTGGTGTAGTATATAGTGGATCTGTCAGCTCTCCTGTGTGGTGTAGTATATAGAGGATCTGTCAGCTCTCCTGTGTGGTGTAGTATATAGAGGATCTGTCAGCTCTCCTGTGTGGTGTAGTATATAGAGGATGTGTCAGCTCTCCTGTGTGGTGTAGTATATAGAGGATCTGTCAGCTCTCCTGTGTGGTGTAGTATATAGTGGATCTGTCAGCTCTCCTGTATTGTGTAGTATATAGAGGATGTGTCAGCTCTCCTGTGTGGTGTAGTATATAGAGGATGCGTCAGCTCTCCCGTGTGGTGTAGTATATAGAGGATCTGTCAGCTCTCCTGTATTGTGTAGTATATAGAGGATGTGTCAGCTCTCCTGTGTGGTGTAGTATATAGTGGATCTGTCAGCTCTCCTGTATTGTGTAGTATATGGAGGATCTGTCAGCTGTCCTGTGTGGTGTAGTATATAGAGGATGTGTCAGCTCTCCTGTGTGGTGTAGTATATAGAGGATATGTCGGCTCTCCTGTGTGGTGTAGTATATAGAGGATGTGTCAGCTCTCCTGTGTGGTGTAGTATATAGAGGATCTGTCAGCTCTCCTGTGTGGTGTAGTATATAGAGGATGTGTCAGCTCTCCTGTGTGGTGTAGTATATAGAGGATCTGTCAGCTCTCCTGTGTGGTGTAATATATAGTGGATCTGTCAGCTCTCCTGTGTGGTGTAGTATATAGTGGATCTGTCAGCTCTCCTGTATTGTGTAGTATATAGAGGATGTGTCAGCTCTCCTGTGTGATGTAGTATATAGAGGATTTGTCGGCTCTCCTGTGTGGTGTAGTATATAGAGGATTTGTCGGCTCTCCTGTGTGGTGTAGTATATAGAGGATTTGTCGGCTCTCCTGTGTGGTGTAGTATATAGAGGATCTGTCAGCTCTCCTGTGTGGTGTAGTATATAGTGGATCTGTCAGCTCTCCTGTATTGTGTAGTATATAGAGGATGTGTCAGCTCTCCTGTGTGGTGTAGTATATAGAGGATCTGTCAGCTCTCCTGTGTGGTGTAGTATATAGAGGATCTGTTAGCTCTCCTGTGTGGTGTAGTATATAGAGGATCTGTCAGCTCTCCTGTGTGGTGTAGTATATAGAGGATCTGTCAGCTCTCCTGTGTGGTGTAGTATATAGAGGATCTGTCAGCTCTCCTGTGTGGTGTAGTATATAGAGGATCTGTCAGCTGTCCTGTGTGGTGTAGTATATAGAGGATCTGTCAGCTCTCCTGTGTGGTGTAGTATATAGAGGATCTGTTAGCTCTCCTGTGTGGTGTAGTATATAGAGGATGTGTCAGCTCTCCTGTGTGGTGTAGTATATAGAGGATGTGTCAGCTCTCCTGTGTGGTGTAGTATATAGACGATCTGTCAGCTCTCCTGTGTGGTGTAGTATATAGAGGATCTGTCAGCTCTCCTGTGTGGTGTAGTATATAGAGGATCTGTTAGCTCTCCTGTGTGGTGTAGTATATAGAGGATCTGTCAGCTCTCCTGTGTGGTGTAGTATATAGAGGATCTGTTAGCTCTCCTGTGTGGTGTAGTATATAGAGGATGTGTCAGCTCTCCTGTGTGGTGTAGTATATAGAGGATGTGTCAGCTCTCCTGTGTGGTGTAGTATATAGACGATCTGTCAGCTCTCCTGTGTGGTGTAGTATATAGAGGATCTGTCAGCTCTCCTGTGTGGTGTAGTATATAGAGGATCTGTCAGCTCTCCTGTGTGGTGTAGTATATAGAGGATGTGTCAGCTCTCCTGTGTGGTGTAGTATATAGAGGATCTGTCAGCTCTCCTGTGTGGTGTAGTATATAGAGGATCTGTCAGCTCTCCTGTGTGGTGTAGTATATAGAGGATGTGTCAGCTCTCCTGTATTGTGTAGTATATAGAGGATGTGTCAGCTCTCCTGTATTGTGTAGTATATAGAGGATCTGTCGGCTCTCCTGTGTGGTGTAGTGTATAGAGGATCTGTCAGCTCTCCTGGGTGGTGTAGTATATAGAGGATCTGTCACCTCTCCTGTGTGGTGTAGTATATAGAGGATCTGTCAGCTCTCCTGTGTGGTGTAGTATATAGTGGATCTGTCAGCTCTCCTGTATTGTGTAGTATATAGAGGATGTGTCAGCTCTCCTGTGTGGTGTAGTATATAGAGGATCTGTCGGCTCTCCTGTGTGGTGTAGTATATAGTGGATCTGTCAGCTCTCCTGTATTGTGTAGTATATAGAGGATCTGTCAGCTCTCCTGTGTGATGTAGTATATTGAGGATCTGTCAGCTCTCCTATGTGATGTAGCATATAGAGGATCTGTCAGCTTTCCTGTGTGGTGTAGTGTATAGAGGATCTGTCAGCTCTCCTGTGTGGTGTAGTATATAGAGGATCTGTCAGCTCTCCTGTGTGGTGTAGTATATAGTGGATCTGTCAGCTCTCCTGTATTGTGTAGTATATAGAGGATGCGTCAGCTCTCCCGTGTGGTGTAGTATATAGAGGATCTGTCAGCTCTCCTGTATTGTGTAGTATATAGAGGATGTGTCAGCTCTCCTGTGTGGTGTAGTATATAGTGGATCTGTCAGCTCTCCTGTATTGTGTAGTATATGGAGGATCTGTCAGCTCTCCTGTGTGGTGTAGTATATAGAGGATCTGTCAGCTCTCCTGTGTGGTGTAGTATATAGAGGATGTGTCAGCTCTCCTGTGTGGTGTAGTATATAGTGGATCTGTCAGCTCTCCTGTATTGTGTAGTATATAGAGGATGTGTCAGCTCTCCTGTGTGGTGTAGTATATAGTGGATCTGTCAGCTCTCCTGTATTGTGTAGTATATGGAGGATCTGTCAGCTCTCCTGTGTGGTGTAGTATATAGAGGATCTGTCAGCTCTCCTGTGTGGTGTAGTATATAGAGGATCTGTCAGCTCTCCTGTGTGGTGTAGTATATAGAGGATCTGTCAGCTCTCCTGTGTGGTGTAGTATATAGAGGATGTGTCAGCTCTCCTGTATTGTGTAGTATATAGAGGATGTGTCAGCTCTCCTGTATTGTGTAGTATATAGAGGATCTGTCGGCTCTCCTGTGTGGTGTAGTGTATAGAGGATCTGTCAGCTCTCCTGGGTGGTGTAGTATATAGAGGATCTGTCAGCTCTCCTGTGTGGTGTAGTATATAGAGGATCTGTCAGCTCTCCTGTGTGGTGTAGTATATAGTGGATCTGTCAGCTCTCCTGTATTGTGTAGTATATAGAGGATGTGTCAGCTCTCCTGTGTGGTGTAGTATATAGAGGATCTGTCGGCTCTCCTGTGTGGTGTAGTATATAGTGGATCTGTCAGCTCTCCTGTATTGTGTAGTATATAGAGGATCTGTCAGCTCTCCTGTGTGATGTAGTATATTGAGGATCTGTCAGCTCTCCTATGTGATGTAGCATATAGAGGATCTGTCAGCTTTCCTGTGTGGTGTAGTGTATAGAGGATCTGTCAGCTCTCCTGTGTGGTGTAGTATATAGAGGATCTGTCAGCTCTCCTGTGTGGTGTAGTATATAGTGGATCTGTCAGCTCTCCTGTATTGTGTAGTATATAGAGGATGCGTCAGCTCTCCCGTGTGGTGTAGTATATAGAGGATCTGTCAGCTCTCCTGTATTGTGTAGTATATAGAGGATGTGTCAGCTCTCCTGTGTGGTGTAGTATATAGTGGATCTGTCAGCTCTCCTGTATTGTGTAGTATATGGAGGATCTGTCAGCTCTCCTGTGTGGTGTAGTATATAGAGGATCTGTCAGCTCTCCTGTGTGGTGTAGTATATAGAGGATGTGTCAGCTCTCCTGTGTGGTGTAGTATATAGTGGATCTGTCAGCTCTCCTGTATTGTGTAGTATATAGAGGATGTGTCAGCTCTCCTGTGTGGTGTAGTATATAGTGGATCTGTCAGCTCTCCTGTATTGTGTAGTATATGGAGAATCTGTCAGCTCTCCTGTGTGGTGTAGTATATAGAGGATCTGTCAGCTCTCCTGTGTGGTGTAGTATATAGAGGATCTGTCAGCTCTCCTGTGTGGTGTAGTATATAGAGGATCTGTCGGCTCTCCTATGTGGTGTAGTATATAGAGGATCTGTCAGCTCTCCTGTGTGGTGTAGTATATAGTGGATCTGTCAGCTCTCCTGTGTGGTGTAGTATATAGAGGATCTGTCGGCTCTCCTGTGTGGTGTAGTATATAGAGGATCTGTCAGCTCTCCTGTGTGGTGTAGTATATAGAGGATCTGTCGGCTCTCCTGTGTGGTGTAGTATATAGAGGATGTGTCAGCTCTCCTGTGTGGTGTAGTATATAGAGGATCTGTCAGCTCTCCTGTGTGGTGTAGTATATAGAGGATTTGTCAGCTCTCCTGTGTGGTGTAGTGTATAGAGGATCTGTCAGCTCTCCTGTGTGGTGTAGTATATAGAGGATCTGTCGGCTCTCCTGTGTGGTGTAGTATATAGAGGATCTGTCGGCTCTCCTGTGTGGTGTAGTATATAGAGGATCTGTCAGCTCTCCTGTGTGGTGTAGTATATAGAGGATCTGTCAGCTCTCCTGTATGGTGTAGTATGTAGAGGATCTCTCGGCTCTCCTGTGTGGTGTAGTATATAGTGGATCTGTCAGCTCTCCTGTGTGGTGTAGTATATAGAGGATCTGTCAGCTCTCCTGTGTGGTGTAGTATATAGAGGATGTGTCAGCTCTCCTGTGTGGTGTAGTATATAGAGGATCTGTCGGCTCTCCTGTGTGGTGTAGTATATAGTGGATCTGCCCGCTCTCCTGTGTGGTGTAGTATATAGAGGATCTGTCAGCTCTCCTGTGTGGTGTAGTATATAGAGGATGTGTCAGCTCTCCTGTGTGGTGTAGTATATAGAGGATCTGTCAGCTCTCCTGTGTGGTGTAGTATATAGAGGATCTGTCACCTCTCCTGTGTGGTGTAGTATATAGAGGATGTGTCAGCTCTCCTGTATTGTGTAGTATATAGAGGATCTGTCAGCTCTCCTGTATTGTGTAGTATATAGAGGATGTGTCAGCTCTCCTGTGTGGTGAAGTATATAGACGATCTGTCAGCTCTCCTGTATTGTGTAGTATATAGAGGATCTGTCAGCTCTCCTGTGTGGTCTAGTATATAGAGGATCTGTCAGCTCTCCTGTGTGGTGTAGTATATAGAGGATCTGTCAGCTCTCCTGTGTGGTGTAGTATATAGAGGATGTGTCAGCTCTCCTGTGTGGTGTAGTATATAGAGGATCTGTCAGCTCTTCTGTGTGGTGTAGTATATAGAGGATGTGTCAGCTTTCCTGTATTGTGTAGTATATAGAGGATCTGTCAGCTCTCCTGTATTGTGTAGTATATAGAGGATGTGTCAGCTCTCCTGTGTGGTGTAGTGTATAGAGGATCTGTCAGCTCTCCTGGGTGGTGTAGTATATAGAGGATCTGTCAGCTCTCCTGTGTGGTGTAGTATATAGAGGATCTGTCAGCTCTCCTGTGTGGTGTAGTATATAGTGGATCTGTCAGCTCTCCTGTATTGTGTAGTATATAGAGGATGTGTCAGCTCTCCTGTGTGGTGTAGTATATAGAGGATCTGTCGGCTCTCCTGTGTGGTGTAGTATATAGTGGATCTGTCAGCTCTCCTGTATTGTGTAGTATATAGAGGATCTGTCAGCTCTCCTGTGTGGTGTAGTGTATAGAGGATCTGTCAGCTTTCCTGTGTGGTGTAGTGTATAGAGGATCTGTCAGCTCTCCTGTGTGGTGTAGTATATAGAGGATCTGTCAGCTCTCCTGTGTGGTGTAGTATATAGAGGATATGTCAGCTCTCCTGTGTGATGTAGCATATAGAGGATCTGTCAGCTTTCCTGTGTGGTGTAGTGTATAGAGGATCTGTCAGCTCTCCTGTGTGGTGTAGTATATAGAGGATCTGTCAGCTCTCCTGTGTGGTGTAGTATATAGAGGATATGTCAGCTCTCCTGTGTGGTGTAGTATATAGAGGATCTGTCGGCTCTCCTGTGTGGTGTAGTATATAGAGGATCTGTCAGCTCTCCTGTGTGGTTTAGTATATAGAGGATCTGTCAGCTCTCCTGTGTGGTGTAGTATATAGAGGATCTGTCAGCTCTCCTGTGTGGTGTAGTATATAGATGATCTGTCGGCTCTCCTGTGTGGTGTAGTATATAGAGGATCTGTCAGCTCTCCTGTATTGTGTAGTATATAGAGGATGTGTCAGCTATCCTGTGTGGTGTAGTATATAGAGGATCTGTCAGCTCTCCTGTATTGTGTAGTATATAGAGGATGTGTCAGCTCTCCTGTATTGTGTAGCATATAGAGGATCTGTCAGCTCTCCTGTGTGGTGTAGTATATAGTGGATCTGTCAGCTCTCCTGTGTGGTTTAGTATATAGAGGATGTGTCAGCTCTCCTGTGTGGTGTAGTGTATAGAGGATGTGTCAGCTCTCCTGTGTGATGTAGTATATAGAGGATCTGTCAGCTCTCCTGTGTGGTGTAGTATATAGAGGATCTGTCAGCTCTCCTGTGTGATGTAGTATATAGAGGATTTGTCGGCTCTCCTGTGTGGTGTAGTATATAGAGGATCTGTCAGCTCTCCTGTGTGATGTAGTATATAGAGGATCTGTCAGCTCTCCTGTGTGGTGTAGTATATAGTGGATCTGTCAGCTCTCCTGTGTGGTGTAGTATATAGAGGATCTGTCAGCTCTCCTGTGTGGTGTAGTATATAGAGGATCTGTCAGCTCTCCTGTGTGGTGTAGTATATAGAGGATGTGTCAGCTCTCCTGTGTGGTGTAGTATATAGAGGATCTGTCAGCTCTCCTGTGTGGTGTAGTATATAGTGGATCTGTCAGCTCTCCTGTATTGTGTAGTATATAGAGGATGTGTCAGCTCTCCTGTGTGGTGTAGTATATAGAGGATCTGTCAGCTCTCCTGTGTGGTGTAGTATATAGAGGATGTGTCAGCTCTCCTGTGTGGTGTAGTATATAGAGGATCTGTCGGCTCTCCTGTGTGGTGTAGTATATAGAGGATCTGTCGGCTCTCCTGTGTGGTGTAGTATATAGTGGATCTGTCAGCTCTCCTGTGTGGTGTAGTATATAGTGGATCTGTCAGCTCTCCTGTATTGTGTAGTATATAGAGGATGTGTCAGCTCTCCTGTGTGATGTAGTATATAGAGGATTTGTCGGCTCTCCTGTGTGGTGTAGTATATAGAGGATTTGTCGGCTCTCCTGTGTGGTGTAGTATATAGAGGATTTGTCGGCTCTCCTGTGTGGTGTAGTATATAGAGGATCTGTCAGCTCTCCTGTGTGGTGTAGTATATAGTGGATCTGTCAGCTCTCCTGTATTGTGTAGTATATAGAGGATGTGTCAGCTCTCCTGTGTGGTGTAGTATATAGAGGATCTGTCAGCTCTCCTGTGTGGTGTAGTATATAGAGGATCTGTTAGCTCTCCTGTGTGGTGTAGTATATAGAGGATCTGTCAGCTCTCCTGTGTGGTGTAGTATATAGAGGATCTGTCAGCTCTCCTGTGTGGTGTAGTATATAGAGGATCTGTCAGCTCTCCTGTGTGGTGTAGTATATAGAGGATCTGTCAGCTGTCCTGTGTGGTGTAGTATATAGAGGATCTGTCAGCTCTCCTGTGTGGTGTAGTATATAGAGGATCTGTCAGCTCTCCTGTGTGGTGTAGTATATAGAGGATCTGTCAGCTCTCCTGGGTGGTGTAGTATATAGAGGATCTGTCAGCTCTCCTGTGTGGTGTAGTATATAGAGGATCTGTCAGCTCTCCTGTGTGGTGTAGTATATAGAGGATCTGTTAGCTCTCCTGTGTGGTGTAGTATATAGAGGATCTGTCAGCTCTCCTGTGTGGTGTAGTATATAGAGGATCTGTTAGCTCTCCTGTGTGGTGTAGTATATAGAGGATGTGTCAGCTCTCCTGTGTGGTGTAGTATATAGAGGATGTGTCAGCTCTCCTGTGTGGTGTAGTATATAGACGATCTGTCAGCTCTCCTGTGTGGTGTAGTATATGGAGGATCTGTCAGCTCTCCTGTGTGGTGTAGTATATAGAGGATCTGTCAGCTCTCCTGTGTGGTGTAGTATATAGAGGATGTGTCAGCTCTCCTGTGTGGTGTAGTATATAGAGGATCTGTCAGCTCTCCTGTGTGGTGTAGTATATAGAGGATCTGTCAGCTCTCCTGTGTGGTGTAGTATATAGAGGATGTGTCAGCTCTCCTGTATTGTGTAGTATATAGAGGATGTGTCAGCTCTCCTGTATTGTGTAGTATATAGAGGATCTGTCGGCTCTCCTGTGTGGTGTAGTGTATAGAGGATCTGTCAGCTCTCCTGGGTGGTGTAGTATATAGAGGATCTGTCAGCTCTCCTGTGTGGTGTAGTATATAGAGGATCTGTCAGCTCTCCTGTGTGGTGTAGTATATAGTGGATCTGTCAGCTCTCCTGTATTGTGTAGTATATAGAGGATGTGTCAGCTCTCCTGTGTGGTGTAGTATATAGAGGATCTGTCGGCTCTCCTGTGTGGTGTAGTATATAGTGGATGTGTCAGCTCTCCTGTATTGTGTAGTATATAGAGGATCTGTCAGCTCTCCTGTGTGATGTAGTATATTGAGGATCTGTCAGCTCTCCTATGTGATGTAGCATATAGAGGATCTGTCAGCTTTCCTGTGTGGTGTAGTGTATAGAGGATCTGTCAGCTCTCCTGTGTGGTGTAGTATATAGAGGATCTGTCAGCTCTCCTGTGTGGTGTAGTATATAGTGGATCTGTCAGCTCTCCTGTATTGTGTAGTATATAGAGGATGCGTCAGCTCTCCCGTGTGGTGTAGTATATAGAGGATCTGTCAGCTCTCCTGTATTGTGTAGTATATAGAGGATGTGTCAGCTCTCCTGTGTGGTGTAGTATATAGTGGATCTGTCAGCTCTCCTGTATTGTGTAGTATATGGAGGATCTGTCAGCTCTCCTGTGTGGTGTAGTATATAGAGGATCTGTCAGCTCTCCTGTGTGGTGTAGTATATAGAGGATGTGTCAGCTCTCCTGTGTGGTGTAGTATATAGTGGATCTGTCAGCTCTCCTGTATTGTGTAGTATATAGAGGATGTGTCAGCTCTCCTGTGTGGTGTAGTATATAGTGGATCTGTCAGCTCTCCTGTATTGTGTAGTATATGGAGGATCTGTCAGCTCTCCTGTGTGGTGTAGTATATAGAGGATCTGTCAGCTCTCCTGTGTGGTGTAGTATATAGAGGATCTGTCAGCTCTCCTGTGTGGTGTAGTATATAGAGGATCTGTCAGCTCTCCTATGTGGTGTAGTATATAGAGGATCTGTCAGCTCTCCTGTGTGGTGTAGTATATAGTGGATCTGTCAGCTCTCCTGTGTGGTGTAGTATATAGAGGATCTGTCGGCTCTCCTGTGTGGTGTAGTATATAGAGGATCTGTCAGCTCTCCTGTGTGGTGTAGTATATAGAGGATCTGTCGGCTCTCCTGTGTGGTGTAGTATATAGAGGATGTGTCAGCTCTCCTGTGTGGTGTAGTATATAGAGGATCTGTCAGCTCTCCTGTGTGGTGTAGTATATAGAGGATTTGTCAGCTCTCCTGTGTGGTGTAGTGTATAGAGGATCTGTCAGCTCTCCTGTGTGGTGTAGTATATAGAGGATCTGTCGGCTCTCCTGTGTGGTGTAGTATATAGAGGATCTGTCGGCTCTCCTGTGTGGTGTAGTATATAGAGGATCTGTCAGCTCTCCTGTGTGGTGTAGTATATAGAGGATCTGTCAGCTCTCCTGTATGGTGTAGTATGTAGAGGATCTCTCGGCTCTCCTGTGTGGTGTAGTATATAGTGGATCTGTCAGCTCTCCTGTGTGGTGTAGTATATAGAGGATCTGTCAGCTCTCCTGTGTGGTGTAGTATATAGAGGATGTGTCAGCTCTCCTGTGTGGTGTAGTATATAGAGGATCTGTCGGCTCTCCTGTGTGGTGTAGTATATAGTGGATCTGCCCGCTCTCCTGTGTGGTGTAGTATATAGAGGATCTGTCAGCTCTCCTGTGTGATGTAGTATATAGAGGATCTGTCAGCTCTCCTGTGTGGTGTAGTATATAGAGGATGTGTCAGCTCTCCTGTGTGGTGTAGTATATAGAGGATCTGTCAGCTCTCCTGTATTGTGTAGTATATAGAGGATGTGTCAGCTCTCCTGTATGGTGTAGTATATAGAGGATCTGTCCTGTGTGGTGTAGTATATAGAGGATCTGTCAGCTCTCCTGTATTGTGTAGTATACAGATGATCTGTCAGCTCTCCTGTGTGGTGTAGTATATAGAGGATCTGTCAGCTCTCCTGTGTGGTGTAGTATATAGAGGATCTGGCAGCTCTCCTATGTGGTGTAGTGTGTAGAGGATCTGTCAGCTCTCCTGTGTGGTGTAGTATATAGAGGATCTGTCAGCTGTCCTGTGTGGTGTAGTATATAGAGGATCTGTCAGCGCTCCTGTGTGGTGTAGTATATAGAGGATCTGTCAGCTCTCCTGTGTGGTGTAGTATATAGAGGATCTGTCAGCTCTCCTGTGTGGTGTAGTATATAGAGGATGTGTCAGCTCTCCTGTGTGGTGTAGTATATAGAGGATCTGTCAGCTCTCCTGTGTGGTGTAGTATATAGTGGATCTGTCGGCTCTCCTGTGTGGTGTAGTATATAGAGGATCTGTCAGCTCTCCTGTGTGGTGTAGTATATAGAGGATCTGTCAGCTCTCCTGTGTGGTGTAGTATATAGTGGATCTGTCGGCTCTCCTGTGTGGTGTAGTATATAGAGGATGTGTCAGCTCTCCTGTGTGGTGTAGTATATAGAGGATCTGTCAGCTCTCCTGTGTGGTGTAGTATATAGTGGATCTGTCGGCTCTCCTGTGTGGTGTAGTATATAGAGGATCTGTCAGCTGTCCTGTGTGGTGTAGTACATAGAGGATCTGTCAGCTCTCCTGTGTGGTGTAGTATATAGAGGATCTGTCAGCTCTCCTGTGTGGTGTAGTATATAGTGGATCTGTCGGCTCTCCTGTGTGGTGTAATATATAGAGGATCTGTCAGCTCTCCTTTGTGGTGTAGTATATAGAGGATGTGTCAGCTCTCCTGTGTGGTGTAGTATATAGAGGATCTGTCAGCTCTCCTGTGTGGTGTAGTATATAGAGGATGTGTCAGCTCTCCTGTGTGGTGTAGTATATAGAGGATCTGTCAGCTCTCCTCTGTGGTGTAGTATATAGTGGATCTGTCGGCTCTCCTGTGTGGTGTAGTATATAGAGGATCTGTCAGCTCTCCTGTGTGGTGTAGTATATAGAGAATGTGTCAGCTCTCCTGTGTGGTGTAGTATATAGAGGATCTGTCAGCTCTCCTGTGTGGTGTAGTATATAGTGGATCTGTCGGCTCTCCTGTGTGGTGTAGTATATAGAGGATCTGTCAGCTCTCCTGTGTGGTGCAGTATATAGAGGATATGTCAGCTCTCCTGTATGGTGTAGTATATAGAGGATGTGTCAGCTCTCCTGTATGGTGTAGTATATAGAGGATCTGTCCTGTGTGGTGTAGTATATAGAGGATCTGTCAGCTCTCCTGTATTGTGTAGTATATAGAGGATGTGTCAGCTCTCCTGTATGGTGTAGTATATAGAGGATCTGTCCTGTGTGGTGTAGTATATAGAGGATCTGTCAGCTCTCCTGTGTGGTGTAGTATATAGAGGATGTGTCAGCTCTCCTGTGTAGTGTAGTATATAGAGGATCTGTCAGCTCTCCTGTGTGGTGTAGTGTATAGAGGATCTGTCAGCTCTCCTGTGTGGTGTAGTATATAGTGGATCTGTCAGCTCTCCTGTGTGGTGTAGTATATAGAGGATGTGTCAGCTCTCCTGTGTGGTGTAGTATATAGAGGATCTGTCCTGTGTGGTGTAGTATATAGAGGATCTGTCCTGTGTGGTGTAGTATATAGAGGATCTGTCAGCTCTCCTGTATTGTGTAGTATATAGAGGATCTGTCAGCTCTCCTGTGTGGTGTAGTATATAGAGGATCTGTCGGCTCTCCTGTGTGGTGTAGTATATAGAGGATCTGTCGGCTCTCCTGTGTGGTGTAGTATATAGAGGATGTGTCGGCTCTCCTGTATTGTGTAGTATATAGAGGATCTGTCAGCTCTCCTGTATTGTGTAGTATATAGAGGATGTGTCAGCTCTCCTGTGTGGTGTAGTATATAGAGGATGTGTCAGCTCTCCTGTGTGGTGTAGTATATAGTGGATCTGTCAGCTCTCCTGTGTGGTGTAGTATATAGTGGATCTGTCAGCTCTCCTGTGTGGTGTAGTATATAGAGGATCTGTCAGCTCTCCTGTGTGGTGTAGTATATAGAGGATCTGTCAGCTCTCCTGTGTGGTGTAGTATATAGTGGATCTGTCGGCTCTCCTGTGTGGTGTAGTGTATAGAGGATGTGTCGGCTCTCCTGTGTGGTGTAGTATATAGAGGATCTGTCAGCTCTCCTGTGTGGTGTAGTATATAGAGGATCTGTCAGCTCTCCTGTGTGGTGTAGTATATAGAGGATGTGTCAGCTCTCCTGTGTGGTGTAGTATATAGAGGATCTGTCGGCTCTCCTGTGTGGTGTAGTATATAGAGGATCTGTCCTGTGTGGTGTAGTATGTAGAGGATCTGTCAGCTCTCCTGTGTGGTGTAGTATATAGAGGATGTGTCAGCTCTCCTGTGTGGTGTAGTATATAGAGGATCTGTCAGCTCTCCTGTGTGGTGTAGTATATAGAGGATCTGTCAGCTCTCCTGTGTGGTGTAGTATATAGAGGATCTGTCAGCTCTCCTGTGTGGTGTAGTATATAGAGGATCTGTCAGCTCTCCTGTATTGTGTAGTATATAGAGGATCTGTCAGCTCTCCTGTGTGGTGTAGTATATAGAGGATCTGTCGGCTCTCCTGTGTGGTGTAGTATATAGAGGATCTGTCAGCTCTCCTGTGTGGTGTAGTATATAGAGGATCTGTCAGCTCTCCTGTGTGGTGTAGTATATAGAGGATCTGTCAGCTCTCCTGTGTGGTGTAGTATATAGAGGATGTGTCAGCTCTCCTGTGTGGTGTAGTATATAGAGGATCTGTCGGCTCTCCTGTGTGGTGTAGTATGACTCGCCCAGGGGGAATATGGGTGACTCGGTACCCGGGCCTTTACCTTCTTCGGATGTCACGGGCCCGTACCCTGGGGTCACTCTTTAAAAAAAAAGGGTTTGTTAACAGTTTTGTCTCGTGACGCCACCTGTGGTTCCCAGTAATGAGTACCGGCGCTGCTGCAGACCTCTGAAGCAGATGTTAGGGCAGCTGGGTTGGCATGGCTCTCCACAGGCAGAGCACAGCTCCAGGGCAGTGTAGATGCAGATGGTGATGCTGGGCGTTGTAGTGCAGGAGCGATAGCGTTGTAGAAATAACTGACAGAAACAATGGGGTGCAGTCATCCGAGTTTACTCACAGTTCTTTAGCTTCCTCAGGTGCACTGTACAGGTGTCAGCCTCCCATGTCGCGCTGCGTTTACCAGGCAGGGGCTCAGCACTCTCCCACGTACTTCAAGAGCACTTAACGGGACCCCCTTTCTGTATGTTCCTTTCTTAGCTGACTTCCCGCGGTGGGTCTTCTCCCTCCTGCCATGCGCCCCGCCACACAAAGTGCCGATCTGTTACCTTGAGATCCCTCTGGGCAACTTGAAGTTCCCGGACCTTGCTTGGTGCCCTTCACGGCGGCTTAGGTGAGGTTGTGGCAACTGCACAATGAAAGTTTTCCAGCCGAGACCTGAAGTAACTCGGCTAGTCCAGGGACCGGTTCCCTTCTTGCAGCCTGATCCCTCTGACACCTGGCAGATTCGGGCGTACGGGTGCCGTCCTGCACTCACCGTACCCCCTGGGATCCCTTAAGTTACTGGAGCCTTCCTCCCTAGCTCCCACTCCTCTCTCCTTCTTGGGCATGACAGGCCGAGCCTGCCTGCCGAGCAGAGCTCCTGCAGAGCCCCTGCTCCTCTCACTTCTCCTCACTGAATCCACCCCTACACATGGTGATGTGACGCTCTCAGCCCTGCCCTGGGAAGATGGGGGTACTCGGAGTCGGGTCAGATGTTGAGAACGGGGGTGCAGTCGTGGCCTGGACCCGTTCCTTGCCCAGGGCCGTCACATTGAAAATAATGCTAGGGCTTTCCGGGTTGAGTGGTAATTGTCGACTACGCCACCTGTGGTGTCTGGTGATGCGCCACCAGCGCAACTACAGTCCGCTGAGGCCTGGAGTCATGGCGGCTAAAGTTCTCGCCGCTCCCTACAGGCGGAGCGCGGCCTCAGGGCCGGTAAAGCAGGATAAAGGGGGGGTAGTAGTGCGGCAGTAGGGACGCGGCGTCGCACGGAATGGCGCGTAATGAACAGTCCGGAGGCCATAGGGATGAATTTCCAAGGCTTTACTCACATTAGAGATGTCAGAAGGAAGGCGACTCCCTGCTCCCCACGGAGTCCTGCGGTCACCAGGGACCGGGGTCCGACAACCTCCGAGCAAGTCCAGCATTCAATCGGGACCCCGCACCTGAGTGTTCCTGAACTACAGACCGTATCCTCTCCTGTCTGTGTGTGTGTAGATAGGCCGGATCTCCCTCTGAACTCCTCTCAGATCAAGGGCACGGGTGGCAGCTCTGCTCCTTCCGATACCCGATGGGATCCTCTGGGCCTACCGGGCTTTACCAACCAGGACATGGAGTAGCAAGGTCGGGTGTCGGGGGCCGGTACCCCTCTTGCAGCTGGACTCCCTCTGAATATATCAGGTGGTGAGGACAGGTGGCGTACACTGCTCCGTCTGCATCCTCCCCGGGATCCATTTGCTGTGGAGCTACACTCTTTAGCTCCGGGCCTTCTTGGTCGTGGTCCTTGACCGGGTTGAGACATTCCTCGTCTGCAACCTGCCCCTCGTTCCAAGGCTGGGGTATGAGGGCTGTGTCTCCATCCACTGTAGGTTCACACAGGATCCACGTTCAGGGTGGGAGATCACAATACCTCACAGTAATTAACAGCACAAAGACCAAAACCAAAGATGGCTTTTTATTAAATATGAAATTTAAAGTGTCACTAAATTGTAAGTCCTCCACCCTCACCCACTAACTGGTTCCCCTCACTCTTGGTTCCCCAGTCTCCCTGTAACCAGGAGGGCAGCACTTGGTGCATACTAGCCCCCTCTGGTGGAGAAATGTGGTGTTGGATGCAAAGGTTGGGTCCCGACCATCACGCTGTTCTTACCTCGGAGGAGGAACACTACACTCCATTACAGAAGTGCAGCATCCCTGTGGGGGTCGAATCTTCAGGGGCGCCACAGTTCTACAGTGGGATGTGCTACATAATGAAGTTTCTCTTAAGGGGCACTTGGAAGGGAAGATGTCCTTATCACCCCGGTCAGTAAAATCTTTATAGTGGTGGCAGGATGAGCCTAACCTATCTCGAGGGGTTCCCTGGGTACTTAGGGTCACTAGAACAATTACCACAGATGCGAGTCCGAGAGGGTGGGGAGCCCATCTGGGAGATATGGTAGCCCAGGGGACCTGGTCAGATATCGAAAAGGGTCTCTCCTCCAATGCAAAAGAACTTCTGGCGGTAGACAAGGCGGTGAATAATTTCTTACCTTTCCTTCAGGGCCAGAATGTAAAGATCCTCTTGGATAATCTAGTTGCGGTAGCATATGTGAACCACCAGGGGGATACATGGTCAAGATCGCTGATGAGAGTGACAGATCATCTCTTCCAGATTACAGAAAGTCACCTCCTTTCCCTGATGGCCCTCTATATAAGGGAAAAAGAAAACATGAGAGCAGATTTCCCAAGCTGCTATCCTCTGATGCAAGGGGAATGGGAACTAAATCAAGGAATTTTTACCCAAATAGCCGAAGATGGGGGGGGCCTCCGGTCAGGTAGATCCGATTGCCACAAAACTAAATCGGAAGACAAAGATCTTGTGTTCCCTAAATCCCCTAGCTGTGGACGCTTTCCTGATTCGTTGGTATTTCAGCCTGGCGTATGACTCCTCCCCCCCTGGTTGGCTGTTCTTCTCATGGTAATAAGAAAGATCAGGGAGGACAAGGCCAGGGTTCTGCTGATCGCACCCTTTTGGCCCAGGAGGGTGTCCATCTACGATCCTTGGGTTCTTCCAGAGATTCCATATCTCCTTCTCCGGGGTCCGATATTCCATCCTCAAGCAACTGGCCTCCACTTGACGGTGTGGAACTTGAAAGGACACTGCCAAATCAGAAAGGTTTTTCCAAAGGTCTAGTAACCATCCTGCACAGGAGAAAACCTGTTACAACCCAGATTTATGCCACAAGTTGGAGAAAGTTTTTGTCTTTCTCTGGTTCTGGGGTTGATGGGGAGGGGGTGCCAATAGGACAAATCTTTGGAGTTTTTACAAAAAAGTCTTGAACTAGGGTTATCCACCAGCACCCTTAAAGTACAGATTTCTGCCTTGGGTGCCCTATATAGCTGTGATGTAGCTTGTAACTACTGGGTTTCTCGGTTCATTAAGGCAGCTTTTAGATCTAGACTCATTATTAAAAGCAGCTTGGTTCCCTGGTATTTAAATTTGGTTCTAAAGGCCTTGACTATCTCGCTGTTTGAGCTAATAGTCAGCAACCCTTAAATCCCTCTCTCTTAAGACCGCTTTAATATCTTTAACCTCGGCCAGGAGCATTAGTGACATCCAGGCCCTGTCTATGGCCTCGCCGTTTACTCAAATTCTGGATGATAGGCAGGATCTGGTCTAAAAATCACTCTCTCTCCCTAAGGTAGCTACTCGTTTTAACAGACTTCAGGAAGTCCTCCTACCCTCCTTTTGTCCACATCCTAGTAACCAGAAAGAGGTGGAGTTACATACGTTAGAAGTGAGGAGATGTCTGGTTAGGTAACATTCAGTTACCAAAAGCTTTAGGAAAGATAACTCGTTGTTTATATCCTACCAAGGGACTAGGAACGGTCTAAGGTCACGAAGTCCACCATAGCTAGATGGAATTGGGAGGCCATTTCTCTATCATATACAGTATAGACCAAAAGTTTGGACACACCTTCGCATTTAAAGATTTTTCTGTATTTTCTTGACTATGGAAATTGTACATTCACACTGAAGGCATCAAAACTATGAATTAACACATGTGGAATTATATACTTAACAAAAAAGTGTGAAACAACTGAAAATATGTCTTATATTCTAGGTTCTTCAAAGTAGCCACCTTTTGCTTTAATGATTGCTTTGCACACTCTTGGCATTCTCTTGATGAGCTTCAAGAGGTAGTCACCGGAAATGGTCTTCCAACAATCTTGAAGGAGTTCCCAGAGATGCTTAGCACTTGTTGGCCCTTTTGCCTTCACTCTGCGGTCCA
Organism: Phyllobates terribilis; assembly: GCF_046119375.1. NCBI lineage: Eukaryota > Metazoa > Chordata > Amphibia > Anura > Dendrobatidae > Phyllobates > Phyllobates terribilis. The sequence goes on along the minus strand of NW_027363101.1, from coordinate 271,523 downwards.
GCTCACCCCAAATCATCTCGATTGGGTTCAGGTCTGGTGACTGTGGAGGCCAGGTTATCTGGCGTAGTCCCCCATCACTCTCCTTCTTGGTCAAATAGCCCTTACACAGCCTGGAGGTGTGTTTGGGGTCATTGTCCTGTTGAAAAATAAATGATGGTCCAACTAAACGCAAAGCGGATGGAATAGCATGCTGCTGCAAGATGCTGTGGTAGCCATGCTGGTTCAGTATGCCTTCAATTTTGAATAAATCCCCAACAGTGTCACCAGCAAAGCACACCCACACCATCACACCTCCTCCTCCATGCTTCACGGTGGGAACCAGGCATGTAGAGTCCATCCGTTCACCTTTTCTGCGTCGCACAAAGACACGGTGGTTGGAACCAAAGATCTCAAATTTGGACTCATCAGACCAAAGCACAGATTTCCACTGGTCTAATGTCCATTCCTTGTGTTCTTTACCCCAAACAAGTCTCTTCTGCTTGTTGCCTGTCCTTAGCAGTGGTTTCCTAGCAGCTATTTTACCATGAAGGCCTGCTGCACAAAGTCTCCTCTTAACAGTTGTTGTAGAGATGTGTCTGCTGCTAGAACTCTGTGTGGCATTGACCTGGTCTCTAATCTGAGCTGCTGTTAAACTGCGATTTCTGAGGCTGGTGACGCGGATAAACTTATCCTCAGAAGCAGAGGTGACTCTTGGTCTTCCTTTCCTGGGGCGGTCCTGATGTGAGCCAGTTTCTTTGTAGCGCTTGATGGTTTTTGCAACTGCACTTGGGGACACTTTCAAAGTTTTCCCAATTTTTCGGACTGACTGACCTTCATTTCTTAAAGTAATGATGGACACTCGTTTTTCTTTACTTAGCTGCTTTTTTCTTGCCATAATACACATTCTAACAGTCTGTTCAGTAGGACTATCAGCTGTGTATCCACCAGACTTCTGCACAACACAACTGATGGTCCCAACCCCATTTATAAGGCAAGAAATCCCACTTATTAAACCTGACAAGACATACCTGTGAAGTGAAAACCATTTCCAGTGACTATCTCTTGAAGCTCATCAAGAGAATGCCAAGAGTGTGCAAAGCAGTCATCAAAGCAAAAGGTGGCTACTTTGAAGAACCTAGAATATAAGACATATTTTCAGCTGTTTCACACTTTTTTGTTAAGCATATAATTCCACATGTGTTAATTCATAGTTTTGATGCCTTCAGTGTGAATGTACAATTTTCATAGTCATGAAAATACAGAAAAATCTTTAAATGAGAAGGTGTGTCCAAACTTTTGGTCTGTACATCTAGCGGCGAGGAAGGGCCAGAAGGGCTGAAGGCTCATTCCACCCGGGCTGTGGCGACCTCCTGGGCTGAGAAGACAGGTGTCTCGATAGAAGACATATTTAAGGCTGCTACCTGGTCCTGTCCCTCTACATTCCATAGACACGATAGGTTAGATATAGGTGTGTCGGCTGACCTCACCTTTGGGAGAAGAGTGTTCCAGGCTGTGGTCCTTCAATAGATTACTTCATCTCTGTAATTCTCTCGTGGTGCTGTCATGGTCGACCGATAAAATATTAAATTACATACCGGTAATGGGATTTTTCGGAGACCATGACAGCACCCTTATATTCCCTCCTTTCACGTTTGTGGGAACACTCCCGTTTTATTAATTATAATCTCACACTCAGTAGGTTTCGTCTGGTATGGCAATTTTGTGATTGTTTGCTGTGTTTATTAACCTGGCGGTCCTCTCAATGCTCTGTAATCCAAACTGAGGCGGGAGAGAGGTGGCGCCCTTTTAAGCCTGTATGTTTCCTCTCCTTGGTGGGCGGATCCCCTCTCTCGTGGTGCTGTCATGGTCTCTGAAAAATCCCGTTACCGGTAAGTAACTTACGACTATTCATTTGATGGAGCAATCAAAAAGTTGTACCCCAAAATGGTATTAAAAACGGTCTTAGAAAATTGGAACACAAGCCAAACAATTTGTTTGCAAAGTTTAGAATTTTTTAAAAGCAGTAAAATGTTTTTGTTTTCTTCTGCACCATTTCACTTTATTTGGAATTCATTGCCCTTTTTTTTCTATATGTTGCACAGTAAAGTGAATGGCGTCTTTCAAAAATGCTGTAATTTTGTCCCACAAAGTACACCTCAACCCTGCTGTATTGAATAGTGTCTGTGTTATTCACTATGTGATATGTGTTTTTTTATTGTATACTAATGTATAGTGACTAGTGATGATCGAGCGTGTTCTATGAACCCATTCAGCGAGCACGCTAACAGCCGTGACACTTGCAGGCACGGCGACCTTAAAAGAAATGCCGAGCATGCCAAAATACTCGGCGAGCACCCGAGCGTGCTTGCCGAAGGGGTTGATAGAACACGCTCGATCATCACTAATAGTGACCAGATGCCTCTAAGGAATCTTTTTTGGCCTCTGTTTTACTGGTGCTTGAAGTGCAATTTTTTGTAGCTCTAATGATTAAGTAATATGCAACTATGTGAACTGCAATTGCCAATTAACAATTTAAGGGAATCCATCAGATATACCCCTCCCTCCAATTCCCATTCATGACCATGCAGGATTTGGAAAGCTAAATCCATAGACACCTCTATATCTTTTATCTGTTGCTGCATTTCTGAGTGCTCTGGGTGTAACGGAGCACTAACCAAGCCTCAGCCTTCCAAGGTTGCTTCCCTGCCCAGCACCAGCCTCTGTATCTTGATTGATAGCTCACTGTCAGTTTTTTGGGACGTCAGGCACCAAGCAAGGAAAATCAGTGAGCTAGACACTAGCACTGGGAACTTTCCCTCCGTACACGCAAAACATAAACCAAAAAAAAAGCAATTTGGCACGTTACTTAATTTATGTAGATTTATAGAATGAAATGTTGGATTTCGTACGAGCTCGATCCATGTTTTTCACAGAGCTCATATCTATTATAGTCTAGGGCTGTTCACATATTTCTGCGGACCGCGTATTTTTCACTGAAACACGTTGACCTGTCGAATTTTGATCCAAATCAAAGTTTAGAGTTTCTCGGATGCAAAACAAAGCTGATGAAAGTCTGAATGAGGCCTTACTCTATTATTTATTTTTTAAGCAGCGTTCATTCCAGGCTGCTGTACACATGAAGAGGGTTTACACACCTAAAATACATATATAAAACACAGAAACAAGCTACCATTGACAGATAAGTATGGAGGGAGACACTGCCACTACGAGCTAACAGTGTGGATTCTGGTGTCTCGCTCCTTCCCTCAGGTTGTATGCCAAAAGCCTCCTCCAATAAGCAAGTTCTGGACAAGCTGCAGGTGGAGAGGGAGCGCGGGATTACGGTGAAGGCCCTGACTGCGTCTCTGTTTTACACTTACGAGGGAAAGAAATATCTCCTGAACCTGATCAACACTCCGGTGAGTGTGACGTTTCTTCTTGATTTGTTTCTCTGTGGTCTTGTTGCGGATGTTCAACAGGTCACGGCAGTCTCGTGACCTGTCCAATGACTAAATGACGTCATGGAAGATCCTTTCACTCCACCGCGAGCCATACAAGAGACCAGACGCAGTGGAGAAAAGACCGGGGGCCATCAGAAGGTAAGTATAATGTTATTTTCTGGAGGTAGCATCCCCATCCTAATTAGGGACAGGAAAACAAGAGGTTAAATAGCCCCTTCCCCCAACAATCCCCAGTGTTTTCCTGTCCCTATGGGATGAAGAGGTTACCTGGGGTGCCTGCGGCCGGCAAGCAGGGCCCTATTAAATTTACCTGCCGGGCTGCAGGGAGCGATCGCCTCCGACCTTCCTTCCTTTGCAGCTCCCGTGTCTCCTTGAGAGCGGGACCCCCCCCACACACACTCGCCTGCGTGTAAAGCCGAGTAGGGTTTTGGGGGCTGGGGGCCTCCTGTTGCTCCCCGGCCGGAGTCTCCTCTGTCCTCCATGGCGGCGTGCCGGAAGTCAGGCTTTTGGCCAGCGGGACGTCACTTCTGGTGCGTTCCACCGTGGAACGCATGGGGCCGCGGCGGGAAATTCAAAAGGAGAAGCCGCGGTTTGCCCTGAAAATGAGGATCCTTCACTAGATAGGTGAAAATTTGGCACTGGATCTCGGTCTCCCCTATAAAAGACCCAGATAAGAAGACTCCATTAAGGTAGGACAGAATATTCTGCTACTATGGAGGGTGCTGTTCCAAAGCCTGCGTCTGCAGAGCCCAGCGCTAACCCGGCCCCAGTAAGTACTAGGTCCTAGGTTATTCCCCACTCTCTTTTGAGCAGGATCCTAAATATATTTTAAATCTCCCCTTTTTTTATTTTTAATTTAGGGAGACAAGGATCCTGCACCGACAGTGGGAGAAAGCACTACAGTTCGCAAATGTGCCATCTGTATAAAAAAGCTAGCTTCAGGGCATAAGAAACCCCTCTGCTGGAAATGCACTGACAACATTGTGAAGGAAGAACAGCCTTCCCTTATGGAAGAAGTCAGGGGAATGGTTCGGCAGGAAATACAATCTTCCCTAGCCTCCTTCTCACAAGCCAGAGCTGAAGGTCCATCTCCCCCCAAAAGGAGAAAATATACGGTTAGGGAGACCTCTGATTCAGAATTAGGGTCTATGGAGGAACCGGAAGAAGGGGTCCTAAGTGAAGATCATGAGGAAGATAGGAAATATTACTTTTCGTCTGAGAATATGGAGGAATTGTTGTCGCAGGTGAGAGACACGATGCAGGTGGAAGAGGAGAAGGAAACCAGTACAGTTCAGGATGAAATGTTTGGCGGTCTGAAATCCAAGAAGAAGGTAGTGTTCCCTGTGCATGACAACATTTGGAGTCTTATTTTGGATGAATGGGAGTCACCTGAGAAAAGGCTTAGTATGGCAGGAGAAATGAAGGATAGATTCCCTCTAGATGAAAAGGCGGCTAAGCTATGGATGGAAGTCCCGAAGGTTGATGTACAGGTGGCAAGGGTTGCGAAGAAAACAACCCTTCCCTTTGAAGACTCGTCACAGCTCAAAGATCCTATGGATAGGAAGATGGAAAGCCTTCTAAGGAAGGCATGGGAAACATCGGCGGCTTCACTGAAGACTAATATCGCTTCAACTTGTGTAGCTCGTTCCAAGTTCCTCTGGCTCCAACAACTAGAGGAACATCTCTGGAAAGGTACCACTCAAGAGGACCTCCTAGCATCTCTTCCTTTTCTGCAGAAGGCCACTGGATTCCTAGCGGATGCCTTGGCGGAGTCGGTCAAGATTGCGGCAAGATTGGCAGCATTATCAAATTCTACGAGAAGAGCTTTGTGGTTCAAGATGTGGAGTGGGGACAACGCATCACAATCTAAGCTTTGTTCCATTCCATTTAAAGGAGAGTATATGTTTGGGGCGGTCCTAGACGAGTTGTTGGAGAAAGCATCCGACAAGAAGAAGTCTCTGCCAGAGCCAAAGAATCCAAAAAGTTTCAGAAAGAGACCATTTCTTCTCCCTCAACAACAACAGCAGCAAGCATTTCAGTACAGAGGCAAGGGTAAAACTGGTCGCTGGAGTTACACAAAAGGGGGAAGAGGTAGGAATATCTTTCAAGGTTCTAGGCAGGACAGACAATGACGCCAAGAAGGTAGGAGGCAGAATTGCGAGCTTCCTTCCTCAATGGCAGCTTATTGATTGGAAAAGGATTTGTCGTGGCAACAGTAGACCAGCCAGAGGCTTACTACCACGTGCCAATTCATCCGGATTACAGAAAATTTCTCAGATTTGCTGTAACTCAGAACCGAGAGGTACTTCATTTTCAATTCAATGTACTCCCCTTCGGCATTTCGTCAGCACCCCGCCTGTTTACAAAGATCATGGCAGAGGTAGTAGGTTTATCTAAGGAAACTGAATATCTGCATCGTCCCATATTTAGACAATTTTTTGGTGATGGTTCCCTCGGTTTCAAGTTTGGAAAGAGACCTCCAGATGACCCTCCAGATCCTGGAATCCTTGGGATGGTTGATAAACTACCAAAAGTCAGATCTGATTCCCTCCACCAGGAAGACCTCCTTGGGAATTCTCCTGGATTCTCAGCAACAAGCCTCTTTTCTGCCAAAAGAGAAGCAGATTCAGTTGAGGTCGAAAGTTTATGCACTAAAGAACCAGAGCGGAGTGTCATTAAGATTCGCCATGTCCGTCCTCGGGTCCATGACCTCATCTATTCAGGCGGTACCTTGGGCTCAAGCGCATTCAAGGGTCCTTCAAAACTACATCCTTTCCTGTTGGGACAGATCTCCAAGTTCCCTCTCCAACAGAATTCATCTGCCAGAGAAGGTGAAAGCATCTTTAAATTGGTGGCTCTGTCCAGGAAATCTGGAGAAAAGTTCAGCATGGATTCAACTTCCCTTGTTATCCGTCAAAACAGACGCAAGCAAAAGGGGATGGGAGCAGTAGTCTCCCACGTGGCCTTCCAAGGGGTCTGGTCGCAAGAAATAGCAGAGCAGTACTCAAACTTAAGAGAAATGAAAGTGGTGGAAGAAACCCTATGGGCAGCCACTACTGTGCTTCAGGGGTCGCATGTCAGAGTCTACTCGGACAATATGACAACTGTAGCCCACTTGAGACATCAGGAAAGTACAAGAAACAGGAGGTTACAGATGATCTCCAAAAGGATCTTCCACTGGGCGGAGCATAATCTACTATCCTTATCGGCTCTGCATCTGAGGGGCTCCGACAACTATCATGCAGATCTTCTGAGCAGAAAAGACATTCATCCAGGGGAGTGGAGCATGAACTCGAAGATATTTCAGATGATTGTTCAAAAGTGGGAATACCCAGATGTGGACCTGTTTGCGAACCAGGAAAACGCAAAAGTAAGAGCCTTTTTCTCTTTAAAACCCGAGGATTCAGCAACAGGGATAGATGCATTCGCTCACCCTTGGAAAGTTGGGCTCGCTAATGCTTTTCCCCTGATTCTGTTAATACCAAGGACTTTACAAAAAATCAGGTCGGAAGGGGTCAAGACTATCCTAATAGCTCCAATGTGGCCAAAAAGAGCATGGTTCGGAACATTGAGCAGTCTAAGAATGGATGATCCATTGATGCTTCCTCGAATCCACGATCTGCTGCATTAGGGCCAGATTTTCCATCCGGCCCCTCAGAATTTGGCTCTAGCTGCTTGGCTTCTGAGACCGCCCTCTGAAAAGCCAAAGGCTTCTCAGTACAGGTGATCCAAATGTGGCGCCCTGCTGTGCATTGGTGCCACAGAACCTAGAAGGGTGCATGGATGGATTTCTCCACAAGAGGCCCTCACTACATACAAACACCTCTACCTTCCAACTCATACCAGCAGAGGGAGCCCAGATAGAGAGAGAGCCTGAGAACGTGCCGACGCTCAGATAGCGGTGAAGACGCAGCACGTCAGCTGCCTAGTAGTGCGGGCCCCGAGTTTGGCCGACGGCAAGGAGAAAAAGGGGAGTGAAACCAAGGGGGCAGAGGAGCACAATAAGCTCACCCCGTTATATCTACCGGACACCGGGTCCGCACCTACAGGGACCCTTTACACCCAGTGGGGATAACCGGAATCCCAGGAGGACTACAAGTCCCTGGCAAACCTGAAGGCTAGACACACACAGGATCAGGAACCACGAAGGCCCCGACGTCCAGGGAAAGTGGTTACCAACCAGAGGTCCTGTTTCTGAGCATCTGGTGAAGTAAAAGCAGGACACATAAGCTATGCCCAGTTGCAGGCTGGCCAGGAGCATACATAGGGACAGACACGGATCAGGAGGCCCTATACCCGCTCCCTGGGGAGAAGTCCAAAAGTGCGCCCTTCATCTGGAGTACCCTGGACCGTACCTAACAGCTGTACCAGTAAAGGTAATGAAGCAAATCCCCTGTCTCTGTCCGTTACTCCTGCTGTGCCATCGCTTTCCCTGCACCACAACGCTCAGCGCAACCTGCATCATTTATACTGCCCTGAGGCCTGCTGCACCTGTGGGGAGCCGTTCCATCTCAAGCTGTCCTGACATCTGCCTCGGAGGACTGTTGCAGTGCTGGTGATCCTCACCAGACACCACAGGTGGCGTCACAACAAATTCCCTACAAATAATTCCTTTTGGCACTGACCGCCCTGGGCCAGCCACCGCGATAATCCCCGCAGGCAGTCTTAGGCCCGGCTGCCGGGTGCCCCGCGACACCCCTGGGGGCGAGTCACATACACTGCAGAAAAGCAGAAAACCAGTCACAAATTCCATCTATGGAAAAATCTAGAAAGCTTTCAAGCTATGGTATGAGCCTCGTCCATTAGATCCCTTTCGGCCTGACGTGGCCAGAATCTTGGATTTCCTACAGAACGGTCTGTCTAAAGGATTAAGACCAAGCACGCTGAAGGTCCAAGTCTCGCCTTTATGTTCCTATTTTGATGCTGATTTGGCCCAAAACAGATGGATTAAGAGGTTCATGATAGCTGCTTCTCGGATTAATCCAACAAGAGCTAAAATAGTTCCACCTTGGGATCTCAACGTAGTTCTTAGAGGTCTAACTATGCATCCTTTCGAGCCAATAGCCGAGGCACACATAGACAAATTGTCTTGGAAAGCGGCATTGCTTGTAGCTCTGACTACAGCCAGAAGAGTGAGTGAAATCCAAGCCCTGTCTATCAGAGAGACTTATTGTTGTATTTTGGAGGACAGGATCATCCTCCAGTTGGATCCTTCTTTTCTACCTAAAGTGTCGTCTAATTTTCATATGTCTCAGCCCATAATTCTTCCGTCATTCTGTCAAAATCCATCAAATAGCAAGGAAGAAGAATTCCACGCGTTGGATGTAAGAAGGACTATAATCCGCTATTTGAGGCAGACTGAAACCTGGAGGAAGGATCAGAACCTATTTGTCCAATATGGAGGCCCCAATAAAGGAAAGCAAATTGCAAAAATACGCTAGCAAATTGGATTAAGAAAGCAATTTGTGAAACATACATAGTTCAAGATTTGCCTCCTCTGGAATCCTTGAAAGCTCTTTCTACTAGTGCTATGTCGGTCTCCTGGGCGGAAAAAGCTAGTGCATCCATTGAGCAGATTTGCCGGGCAGCTACATGGTCGTCTGTCCATACCTTTGCTAAGCATTATAGACTAGATGTAATATCTAATAGAGACTTAGCATTTGGAAGGAAAGTCCTTCAGGCTGTTGTCGCTCCCTAAAATTCATTCTTTGGTATTACTCCAGGTGTGCTGTCATGGAGGGGATTGGAGAAAATAGAATTAGACTTACCAGTAATTCGGTTTCTAAGACCCTCCACAACAGCATGGGTAGTTCCCTCCATCTCTTTATTGATTGGAAAAATTCTTAGTGTTAATAAATATTTAGAGCATTCATACTGTGTGGTCCTTTGAAAACACTGGGGATTGTAGCAGAGAGGGGCTATTTAACATCTTGTTTTCCTGTCCCTAATTAGGATGGGGAGGCTACCTCCAGGTGTGCTGTCGTGGAGGGTCTTAGAAACAGAATTACCGGTAAGTCTAATTCTATTTTTCTTTTTTTACCATTTTTATTCTTTTTTTCAACTATTAACTTGGTCACACTATATAAATACATGCTGGTTGCAAGGATTTATATAGCGTGACCAAGTTGTCAAGCACTTTCCAAGTGATGCTAAAATCGCTTGGAAAGCAGTTGACAACCCGCATGCGGACATGCATGTGAAAAACGCTTCACTTACGTTTGTCCCTGGCAGGAAAAACGCATGTAAAATCTGCATGCGTTTTTTCTGCCAGGGAGATGCAGAAACACTCAGGAAAAATCCGGAGCATTTCTGCATCGTGGGCATGTGGCGCCCCTGAGGGTTCAGTCGCCACAGAGGTATTGCACCTCACCCAGAGGTGTGGTGTCTCCCTTCACTCAGGTAAGATGGGAGTGCTGCAGAGAACCCCCCAAAACACCTGCATCCAACATTACACTGCTTCAGACCGGCTGGAAGGGCAACATGCAGAGCGCAGCTGCTGAGCCCTGTCCCTGGCTGGAGTGGGGGAAACCCAAAGGTAGGGGGAACCAGTAGTGGGTGTGGGTGGAGGAAGCAGTTAGAAGGAGCACACAGTAGGTATATAATGGGAAGCAATCTTAGGGTGGCAGTTCAGAACAGAATGGTCAGTCAGTACAGTACAGACGGTCAGTGAGGACTGTCTGGGAGCAGAGGCTCAGCAGGAGCTCTGCTCCACAAGAAGGGCCCGGGATAGAGGCCCCGGAGGGGAGCAGGGAGTAGACTCCATTCTAAGAAAGGATCCCAGGGGTACGGCGCGTGGAGGACAGCACCCGTACACCCCGCATCTGTCAGAAGACAGAGGGATCGGTTGCTGCATTCTAATCTCCAGGGGGTGAGGTTGGTCCCGGATCCGACGTATAGGAAGGACTTCAGCATACCCGAGCGGGATTAAGAGTGGGCAGCGCAGGGCAGCAGGGAGAAGGACCTAGTGTGAAGACGGTCAAAGTAGGAACACGAGAAAGTGGGGTTCTGCCAAGCATTCCTAAACTTCCTGAGGAAGGATTGAACCCCTGCCAGGGTGACCACGGCGCAACGTGGGAGGTCTTCACCTGTAACGTGCACTTGTGTGTTTCCTGAAGAACTGTGAATAAAAATCTTGGACGACTGCACTGAGTTGCCTCCGTCTATTCCTTCACTGGTGCCATTTCCCTCCCTGCACTATAACGCCCAGCGCACCCTCCATCAATTTACACTGCCCTGAGGCCCGCTCCACCTGTGGGGAGCCGTTCCATCTCTAGCTGCCCTAACATCTGCCTCAGAGGACTGTTGCAGCACTGGTGATCCTCACCAGACACCACAGGTGGCTTCACGACAAATCCTATAAATAATCCCTTTTGAGCTGACCGCCCCGGGCCAGCCACCGTGATATTCCCCAAAGCAGCCATAAGGCCCGGCTGCCGTGTGCCCCGCGGCCCAGGGGGCAGCGAGTCACCACTTGGCGTCACGAACAGGATATGTGACCAGCCCGCCATCTGCGGGTAATGTGCGCCTAAAGAAGTGTTTTCTGCCTTGAATGTGGCGCCCGCCCCAGAAGAACGAGCACCATTATGTGCGTGCTAAAGAACAACAGAATGGAACCTCCCGTCGTGGGCCGAGTCCCAGAATGGCGCCAAAAGCAGGCCCTGCCCCTTGAAACAGTGACTGTCCGCATAGATGTGTCCGTCAAAGCGGGGAGGCCGACACAGGGAGTGACCGACAGCAAAGTGCCATGGGACCGCCCCCGAAAGAGGAGAGGAGGTGGAGAGAAGCTGCGTAAAAACAGGGAGGTGTCAGGACGAGCTGACGCAGTCGCGGGAGCAGGTAGGAGTGATGTCCCTTTCCCAAATGCGGCTGGCGCTGCTCCATCCCTGGTCCCCCTGCAGCCTGAGGCTGATGACCAGGCTGGGTCAGCCTGCAGAAACCAGGGGTTCCCCCGGAGGGGGCCCCACTGTTAAACTGTTTTAGTTAACTGGACTGTACATAAGTTGCCCGGAAGGGTGCAGTTGACTTCATGTTTGCTACCCAGTTACCCGTCAGGGTACAGAGACTGACAGGCTGAGGACTGTGAGAAGCCGGACGTTGACATTGTACATAGTTTAGCACTTCTTAAAGTGCATCCTATTGGTTTTATAATTACAAATATACCTCAGAACAAAAACCCGTTTGGCGTGGCGGAAGACGAGGTCCAGGATTGGATCGTCTATGCCCTGCAGCCATGCCCAGGGCCTACGTTGAGGGTTTGTGGACGGGTCCCTCATGCTGCTACTGTTGCACCCTGGTGCTGGAACTGTCTTGAAAATTGTTTTATATGACAATGCTCTTATGATGTTTTATAATGTAACCAGTAACATTAAAAGAAATGTGCCTCCCATAAAGGGAAGAAATGTTGTTTTATGGTCTTATATGCGGATGCATCTTAAAAATTTTGCATGTCAGTTATGCCTGGTTTTGCTCTGTTCCAGCCCGCGGACGTGCTGTGTTTTACCGGGGGGGGGAATGTGGCGCCCCTGAGTGTTCAGTCGACACAGCGGTACTGCACCTGACCCAGAGGTGTGGTGTCTCCCTTCACTCAGGTAAGATGGGAGTGCTGCATGGAACCCCCCAAAACACCTGCATCCAACATGCAGAGTGCAGCTGCTGAGCCCTGTCCCTGGCTGGAGTTGGGGGAACCCAAAGGTAGGGGGAACCAGTAGTGGGTGTGGGTGGAGGAAGCCGTTAGAGGGAGCACTTATACAGTAGGTATATAATGGGAAGCCATCTTAGGGTGGCAGTTCAGAACAGCATGGTCAGTCAGTCTACCATTGGGCCATATAAGACGTTCTTCATCTCCCGTTGCGGTGGGGTTTTTATTTGTCAAAAAAAAAGACTGGGGGTTGCGCCCCCGCCTTGATTTTCGCGAGTTTAATCGGATCACGGTCTGGGATGCATATCCTCTCCCTCTCATCCCCGACCTCTTTAGAAAAAAATTTGGCTCCTACGATTTGATTAAACTAGACCTCAGGGGGGCTTATAATCTCATTCACATTGAGGAGATGAGTGGAAGATGGCCTTCAATACTCCTGAGGGGCACTATGAAAAGCTTGTGATGGCATTTGGGTTGACTAATGCTCCCGCTTTCTTTCAACACTGTTAGTGACATTTTTAGTCATCTGGCAGGTAGATCACAACAAACCAATCTTGATTACATATTAATTTATTTACCTCCAGTCACATCAGGTACATGTCAGGCAGGTCTTACAGATACTCAAAGATAATAAATTATTTGTCAAACCAGAGAAATGTATGTTCTCCATTCAGGGTTAGTTCTTATCATTCACCGTTTTTGCATGGATCTGGCCAAAGTCCGGACGGTACTGGATTGGTATTATATTCAAGACTTAAAGGCGTTACAAAGTTTTTTGGGTTTCGCCAGCTACTACTGTAAGTTCATCAAAAACTTTTCGGTAGTGGCCAAACCTCTGATGGACGATTTTGCCAAATAGAAAAAAAAAATAAAGATTTTATTATTTTACTTTCCATTCTTGTAGCTAAACACAATCCAGCTAAGTTTAAAATTGAAATGAAGCCCCTATACCCCCCTCTCTAGGTGCTTCTGTACCAACTCCTCCCTGGTCCAGGATGGTCTCTATATCACGGCCTCCAGCAATAACCTATTGACACATGATTGTGGCAGCCCTCACGTGCTGATTAGTGTTGAGCGATACCTTCCGATATCGGGAAATATCGGATCGGATTGGATCGGACCGATACCGAAAAAGTATCGGATATCGCCGATTCCGATACCGGAAACCAATGCAAGTCAATGGGACATAAATATCGGAATTAAAATAAACCCTTTCTTTCCTTGTAGGTTATTTCTACATGAAGGAAAACAACTAAGAATAATGTAGAATGTATTGGGGGAGGTGGGGGAGACAATAAAGGCATAGAGGTTTAGCCCAGTCAAATGGAATAGCAGGAATTAATATTTTTTTATTATGTTCTGAGTTACGGAAATATTAACTATGTTAAGTATTTTTATATTTTGTCAGATATTTATGTTTCACTACTTCCATGCTCTTCACCTTCTTTTTTACTTCTCCCACACTTTCTCCTTCATCATCCTCAGCATCTTTTTCATCCACTTCTTCTTCACCTTCTTCTTCTTCACCTTCTTCGTATTATTCTTTTTTTTACATTCTTCATATTCTACTTCTTCATCTTCTTCATATTCTTCTTCTTCATCATATTCTTATTTGTGACAGGCATTCCTGTAGTTGTTATCTATAAAAGGTTGGACATTACACCTTTCGTTCTGCCCGTCACAAAAGATTTACAACAGGATTTGTCCGCGTTCAGTTTGGCCTGCAGCAGCAGGTCTTTTCCAGGGGCACCACGAGGAGGAACGGACTCACCCCCATACACTGCTTAGTCATCTTCTGCTTATAATTTAGATATTATCTTTTGCTCTGATTTTTAGTCTTATGCTTAATGTTCTTCCGCTTTTTGTTCTGCAGCTTCTTGTATTTCTGCTTCTTGGTTTTCTGTCTCTTGTTTTTCTGTATCTTGGTGCTTGTCTTCTCTTCTTTGTCTTCTTGGTCAACTTCTTCAGGGTCATCTTCTTGGTCTTCTTCGGGGTGGTCTTCAGGGTCGTCGTCTTCGGGGGTCCTCGTCTTCGGGGTCCTCGTCTTCTTCGGGTTGGTCTTCTGGGTCCTCGTCTTCGGGGTCCTCGTCTTCTTCGGGGTGGTCTTCAGGGTCCTCGTCTTCTTCGGGGTGGTCTTCAGGGTCCTCGTCTTCTTCGGGGTGGTCTTCAGGGTCCTCGTCTTCAGGGTCATTGTCTTCGGGGTCCTCGTCTTCTTAGGGTTGGTCTTCAGGGTCCTCGTCTTCAGGGTCCTCGTCAGGGAGATCCAGAGTGATTACCAAGAACCATTTCAAAAAGCTTGAACTTGGAAATGTAGCAGAAGGTACAAGAAAGCTGAGGAACTACCGAGGACCAGCTGACGGTACTGGAACCCGGATGGATAGCAGAAGGTACAAGAGCCAATGGAACTACCGAGGACCAGCTGATGTTACTGGAACTCGGTTACTAAGCAGGAGGTACCTGTGCCAGAAAGCACTACCAAGGACCAGCAGACGTTGGTGGAACTTGGATACCGAGAAGGAGGCACCTAATCCAAAGGCACTGCCGAGAACCAGCTGACGGTACTGGAACCCGGATGGGTAGCAGAAGGTACAAGAGCCAATGGAACTACCGAGGACCAGCTGATGTTACTGGAACCCGGATGGGTAGCAGAAGGTACAAGAGCCAATGGAACTACCGAGGACCAGCTGATGTTACTGGAACTCGGTTACTAAGCAGGAGGTACCTGTGCCAGAAAGCACTACCAAGGACCAGCAGACGTTGGTGGAACTTGGATACCGAGAAGGAGGCACCTAATCCAAAGGCACTGCCGAGAACCAGCTGACGGTACTGGAACCCGGATGGGTAGCAGAAGGTACCCATGTAAAAAAAAAGTTCAAGGCCGCGAGCCGGCCGCAGTTACCAAAACCCACAGTCCTACAGAGGGTGCTTGTCCTATTGGCACTATGGAACCAGCCTTCATTGCCAGATCCCGCAGCCCACATAGGAGTCACCTAAACTGCAGGCACCATAGAGTCGGCTAACCCGACCGCAACACGACAGGACAACGCATTGGAGGCAAAGTGACGTTGACACTACCCGGAAACAGCTGGCGTGCTGGAACCAGGCTGGGCAGGAGGGAGTACCCGTGCCAAAGACACTGCCGAGAACCAGCTGACGGTACTGGAACCCGGATGGGTAGCAGAAGATACAAGAGCAAATGGAACTACCGAGGACCAGCTGACGGTACTGGAACCCGGATGGGTAGCAGAAGGTACAAGAGCCAATGGAACTACCGAGGACCAGCTGATGTTACTGGAACTCGGTTACTAAGCAGGAGGTACCTGTGCCAGAAAGCACTACCAAGGACCAGCAGACGTTGGTGGAACTTGGATACCGAGAAGGAGGCACCTAATCCAAAGGCACTGCCGAGAACCAGCTGACGGTACTGGAACCCGGATGGGTAGCAGAAGGTACCCATGTAAAAAAAAAGTTCAAGGCCGCGAGCCGGCCGCAGTTACCAAAACCCACAGTCCTACAGAGGGTGCTTGTCCTATTGGCACTATGGAACCAGCCTTCATTGCCAGATCCCGCAGCCCACATAGGAGTCACCTAAACTGCAGGCACCATAGAGTCGGCTAACCCGACCGCAACACGACAGGACAACGCATTGGAGGCAAAGTGACGTTGACACTACCCGGAAACAGCTGGCGTGCTGGAACCAGGCTGGGCAGGAGGGAGTACCCGTGCCAAAGACACTGCCGAGAACCAGCTGACGGTACTGGAACCCGGATGGGTAGCAGAAGGTACAAGAGCCAATGAAACTGCCGAGAACCAGCTGGCGGTGCTGGAGCCCAGGGTAAATACTAAAAACAGAAGAGCCAGAGGTGTATTTGGAGGAGGTTTTAAATCCGTACTACAGTGGATGTGGACAAAGCAGGAGAATTTGCCGGACACACAGCTGGGGATCAGCTGACGTTACTGAATCCCAATAACACTGGAGCAAGCGTTGACTGTGCAGACGGCACTTCTGAGCAGCAACTAGCGGTATTGGAGCCCAGGGTAAATACTAAAAACGGAGGAGCCAGAGGTGTAATTGGAGCAAGTTTTAAATAAGTAGCACAGTGAATATGGACAGAGCAGGAGAAATTGCCGTGAACACAGCAGGGGAACAGCTGACGTTACCGAACCCCAATAACACCGCAGCAAGTGTTGACTGTGCAGACGGCACTTCCGAGCGCCAACTGGCGGTGCTGGAGCCCAGGGATAAGAATGAAAACAGAGGAGCCAGAGGTGTAATTCGAGCAACTTTAAAATGTGTAGTACAGTGGATGTGGACAAAGCAGGAGAAATTGCCGTCCGCACAGCAGGAGAACAGCTGACGTTACTGAACCCCAATAACACGGCAGCAAGTGTTGACTGTGCAGACGGCACTTCCGAGCGCCAACTGGCGGTGCTGGAGCCCAGGGATAAGAATGAAAACAGAGGAGCCAGAGGTGTAATTCGAGCAACTTTAAAATGTGTAGTACAGTGGATTTGGACAAAGCAGGAGAAATTGCCGTCCGCACAGCAGGAGAACAGCTGACGTTACTGAACCCCAATAACACGGCAGCAAGTGTTGACTGTGCAGACGGCACTTCCGTGCGCCAACTGGCGGTGTTGGAGCTCAGGGATAATACTGAAAACAGAGGAGCCAGAGGTGTAATTGGAGCAACTTTAAAATCTGTAGTAGTGAGAATGTGGACAGAGCAGGAGAAATTGCCGTCCGCACAGCAGGGGAACAGCTGACGTTACTGAACCCCAATAACATGGTAGCAAGTGTTGACTGTGCAGACAGCACTTCCGAGCGCCAACTGGCGGTGCTGGAGCCCAGGGATAAGAATGAAAACAGAGGAGCCAGAGGAGTAATTGGAGCAACTTTAAAATGTGTAGTACAGTGGATGTGGACAAATCAGGAGAAATTGCCGTCCGCACAGCAGGAGAACAGCTGACGTTACTGAACCCCAATAACACGGCAGCAAGTGTTGACTGTGCAGACGGCACTTCCGAGCGCCAACTGGCGGTGTTGGAGCTCAGGGATTACAGTTCAGGTGGTAGAAACATGAACAGAACAGGAGACCTGGATACTGTTGCCAACCAATTATTTATTCTGGAAGAGGACTGGCAAATTCATGAGAGATCCAGGCCTTGTTCATTTTGAGAAAAGTAAGCCGGTCAACGTTATCGGAGGATAGTCGCATGCGACGGTCTGTTAGTACACCACCTGCGGCACTAAAGACGCGTTCCGATAATACACTAGCAGCAGGGCAAGCTAGCACCTCCAGTGCATACTGACTAAGCTCTGGCCATGTATCCAGCTTACAGACCCAAAACTTGAAGGGAGAAGAGCCGTCTGGGAGTACACTAAGAGGGCAAGACATGTAGTCTGTCACCATCTGACGGAAACGTTGCCTCCTGCTGACTGGAGCTGTCTGTGATGGTGTAGACATTTGTGGCGGCGGGGACACAAAACTTTGCCACATTTCGGCCATACTGGTCTTGCCTTGTGCTGAGGCGCTGCTTCTGCTCCCTCTTTGTGCAGAGCTTCCTCCACTGCCTCGACGCACTGAGCTGCTTTGTAAAGCACTAGCAGCACTGCTCTCGGTTGGAATGGAGAACATGATGGAATGCACCAGTGCGTCTTGGTACTCCCGCATTTTACGCTCCCGGTTCAATGGTGTTATGAGGCTTTGTAAGTTGTCCCGGTAGCGAGGATCTAGGAGGGTGGACACCCAATAATCAGCCGTGTTGAGAATGTGGGCGATGCGGCGGTCGTTTCTGAGGCACTGCAGCATGAAATCAACCATGTGCTGCAGACTGCCAACTGGCCAAGAAACGCTGTCCCCTGCTTGAGGCGTGATCTCTGCCTGCTCTGCATCACCCCACCCTCGCTCTAGATACTGACTACTAGAGCATTGTGTACCTCCCTCCTCTGGACAGATGTCTTCCTCATCCATTGACTCCTCCTCATCCTCCTCACAAAGTGTCCCCTGCCTAGGCCTTTGTGAGGAACCACGTTGCGCAGACTGTAGAGAAGCAGATGGCATTTGTGACTCCTCATCCTCCACCTCTTCCAAAACCTCGTCCCTTAGTGCTTGCAGTGTTTTTTCAAGCAGGCAGATAAGGGGGATAGTCATGCTGACTAGTGCATCATCTGCACTCGCCATCCGCGTGGAATAATCGAAGGCACGCAAAACGTGGCAAATGTCCTTCATAGAGGCCCACTCAGTGGTGGTGAAGTGTGAACGGCGCGCACTGCGACTTGTTTGCGCCTGCTGCAGCTGGTACTCCATTACTGCTGCCTGCTGCTCACACAACCTCTCCAACATATGTAACGTTGAATTCCACCTGGTGGGTAGGTCACATATGATGCGATGTTCCGGAAGACATAATCGGCGCTGCAGAGCTGCAATGCGTGATCTTGCATTGCTGGAACGCCGCAAGTGAGCGCACTCTATGCGGACCTTGTGAAGCAGTGCATCAAGATCCGGATAGTCCCTCAAAAAACTCTGCACGACCAAGTTGAGCACATGTGCCAGACATGGGATGTGAGTGAGGTTGCCTAGGCCCAGAGCTGCCACCAGATTTCGGCCATTGTCACACACTACCATGCCTGGCTGGAGATTCGCTGGCACAAACCACACGTCACTCTGCTGCTTGATGGCATTCCAGAGCTCCTGCGCTGTGTGGCTTCGATTCCCCAAAGAAATTAATTTTAATACGGCCTGTTGACGTTTGGCCACGGCTGTGCTCATATCGGTCATCATAACAGGTAACCGTTCACGGGTCGATGTGGAGGTAGACCGTGACGGCTCCTGCAGCGCTGATTCAGAGGAACTGGAGTATGAGGAGGAGTCAATGTGTACAGACTGGATTCCTGCAATCCTTGGAGTTGGCAGAACACGTACAGCGCCACTCTCAAGATCTGTACCCGGCTCCACAACATTTACCCAATGGGCAGTGAGGGAAAGGTATCGTCCCTGTCCATGCTTACTGGTCCACGCATCAGTGGTCAGGTGGACCTTGCTACTGACGGCGTTTTGTAGCGCATGTTTAATTTTTCCCTCCACATGATGTTGCAGGGCAGGGACGGCTTGCCTGCTGAAATAAAAGCGGCTGGGCACGTTGTATTGTGGGACTGCCAATGCCATAAAGTTACGGAATGTGTCAGTCTCCACCAGCCTGAATGATAGCATTTCAAGGGCCAGTAGTTTAGCAATGCCAGCATTCAGAGCCTGTGCTCGGGGGTGGTTTGCCGAGTATGGGCGCCTTTTCTCCCATGCCTGTGCTAACGATGGCTGTAGACTGGCCTGGGAGTGTGAGGATGACTGGGAAAGTGGTGCTGTGGGTGGAATTACACTGTGTCTCTGTACAACAGTGCCAGAGATTCTTCCATGGCGATCCTGTGAGGAAGCCGAACCAGCTGTGTGTGAGCTGGAGGAAGAGGCTACAACACGAGCTGAAGAGGTGGTAGGTGGCGCTGTAGGTTGGCCTAGGTCTTCAGTGTGTTTGTGTAACTCCACCACGTGCTTGGTCCGCACATGTTTCCACATATTTGTGGTATTGAGGTTGCTGACACTTTTCCCTCTTTTCACCTTCTGATTACACAGCTTGCATTTGACAAAGCAAATGTCATCTGCAACTGTGTCAAAAAAGGACCAGGCACTGCAAGTCTTGGGAGCGCCCGCTTTGGATTTTGGAAGAGCCATGCTCCTAATGGGTGCCGAAGTGGAGGCTACAGGCAACCAAGTCTGCCCCCTCCCTCTCCCTCCTTTTTGGGCCGTTCGGGGAATCTCTTCCTCAGAGCTGCTCCCACCACCTTCCTGTCCCTCACGCCATGATGGGTCAAGGACCTCATCATCTACACCACCCTCTTCAAACAACTGCTTCTCCTGGGTAGTCTCGACAGCACAGTACGCACCAGAAAGTGGCACCTGAGTCTCATCATCAGATGCGTACTGAGGTGTGCTGCTGACCATAGGCACTGGCCCACCCGCCTCTTCAGATTCAGAGAGACAAAACGGTTGCGCATCACTGCATACTACCTCTTCTTCAAATTCTCGAATTCTGCTTGGCTGGCCCCCTCTTTCCAAGCCAAGAGATTCAGAGAACAGAAGTAGAGATGGCTCCTGTCCAGGGCTCTCTGACTGCCTGGGCAATTTGGCAGGTGGTGAAGAGACAGATGGGTGCTCTTCAGTGCTCAGGACCTGAGAGGATCTGGAACTAATTGAAGTCGATGCGTTAGCTGCCATCCATCCGACAACGGCTTCAATTTGGTCCTCGCGCAGCAGTGGGGTACGGCTAGCTCCTACAAAGCTGCGCATAAAGGACTGTTCCCTGGTAAAACTGGGGGATGCTGAGTCACTGGTGCCCGCAGCAGGCACAGAATCCCCACGTCCTCTCCCTGCAGGCACAGAATCCTCACGTCCTCTCCCTGCAGAAACTCCACGCCCACGCCCACGACCACGACCACATGCCTTACTCCCTGCCTTCTTCATCTTGGTAGACTGATAAAGATAGGCAGAAAAGTACTAAGGGCTTAGTGTGCTTATTCCTGAACAGCTGCTAACAGGTATAAGAAACACTAATTTTATAAAGTGTGGACTAGACTTTAATATGAGCTAATGTGGCCTACACAACTGTAAAGTGGAGTGTTTGGTGAACTTTATTTAGGTTTTTTTTGTCACAAAAAGACACTGGATGTGCCTAAAGATGTAATAACGATAGTATCACAAACTTTTTGTAGCTATTACAATGTAGGAAGGTAACCTACAATGCAATAGATGAGGCTGCAAAAAATAGGCTAATACTAATCTGGCTGGGGCTGCAGGGCCCAATGCTGCAGAAAGGCTCCTCTATCTACTCCTATATAGTGTGTTTGGAATCAATTTAGCTGAATATGGATGGAACCACCACACTAATAGGAGATATCAGGAAAAATTATGAATTGGCAATAAAGGACAATGTATGAGGCAGTGACACACACTGAGTGCACTACAACCAGACGGGGTTGAAGCACACACTACAGGGTGAGCTGCACTCACACACCAGACCTTGCAGACAGCGGTGAACAGTACAGATGCAGAGCACTGTGCACTAGTGCTGCAAGACGGAAAAAAAATTCTCTATCTACTCCTATATAGTGTGTTTGGAACCAATTTAGCTGAATACAGATGGAACCACCACACTAATAGGAGATATCAGGAAAAATTATGAATTGGCAATAAAGGACAATGTATGAGGCAGTGACACACACTGAGTGCACTACAACCAGACGGGGTTGAAGCACACACTACAGGGTGAGCTGCACTCACACACCAGACCTTGCAGACAGCGGTGAACAGTACAGATGCAGAGCACTGTGCACTAGTGCTGCAAGACGGAAAAAAATTTCTCTATCTACTCCTATATAGTGTGTTTGGAACCAATTTAGCTGAATACAGATGGAACCACCACACTAATAGGAGATATCAGGAAAAATTATGAATTGGCAAAAAAGGACAATGTATGAGGCAGTGACACACACTGAGTGCACTACAACCAGACTTGGCTGAAGCACACACTACAGGGTGAGCTGCACTCACACACACAGACCTTGCAGATAGCGGTGAACAGCACAGGGAACTGTGCACTAGCACTGCAAGGCACAGTGATTTAGAAAGTAGCTTGGGTAAAGCAGTATAGAGCAAATAGGTAGCTAAAACTGTCCCTCAGAACAACAGCGTCCTATCCCTAACTGAATTCACAGCAGAGTGAGCTCAAAATGGCGGCGGTGGCTTTTATAGTGCATCATGACATCATTTCAGCAGCCAATCACAGCCATGCCATTAGTTAAGATGCCTACATGCCTAACAGGATGTGCCCACACTTCTTAGGATCCTCATTGGCTGAATAAAATGAAAATGTCTCATTGCATTATGGGAACTTCCGATTCCGGTATACGATATTGCAATAGTATCGGAATTAAGTATCGGAATTCCGATACCGCGAATATCGGCCGATACCCGATATTTCAGTATCGGAATGCTCAACACTAGTGCTGATATATCACACTGCCAATAGAAGTGGGAAGCGGCACAGAAATCACAAAATAAAGGCAGTGTTTGTGGTAATGCAAGAATCCAACAAGCAGAGTAATCCACACGTCATACAACAGCCCAACATGGATGATGAAAAGCTGCGTCTTCAGGCGTCTGTGTAAGAACATCACATTTTTGTTTTCCTTCCAGAATAAGCACCAAATGGAATAGCTGAATGCCAGGATACAGAGACCGGCGGGGGGCAGGGAAGCGCAGTCCGCTGGATTTTGTGCTGGTTTCACAAGCGGTCACCCTGCAGTTTTCTCCGGATAATGCTGTGGAGACTATTCACAACACATCTAATAATTGTGAACCTTCCACTCACATGTTTATTATCTTGTCCGCTGGTCAGACTGGGGGGGATGAAAGCTGGACAAGGGATGAAGAATGATCCTTATTACATATAATGGGTGCACTGAGCGATTGTGAAAAGTCGCAGAGGACTGAGAGCAGAAGGGCAGAGTGTTTCCTCTTCCTCACAGGGACCAGCACAGAAGCCGGAGCAGAAGGGCAGAGGGTTTCCTCTTCCTCACAAGGACCAGCACAGAAGCCGGAGCAGAAGGGGAGACAAGGGCTGAGCCACTTACACAGACAGAAAGCTGAGGAGAGGAGGACATGTTATTACTCCAGGATCCGCTCCATTCATTCCCTATGTGGCATTCAAGCGCTGAGCTCGGCTTTTCCGGAGCCCCATAGAGAATGAATGGAGCTGCAGTTGATCCCTGACTTTCCACTCCTTCCCGATCAGACGATGGCTCGCAGCGGTCAGACCCCACGATCAGTAAGTGATCACCGAGCCTGTGGATAAGTGATAACTTGTTTTCTTCAGACATCCCCTTTAAGTAATGGAGCATGCCAGCAGAGAAGGTGGGAGGAGGCGCTGGTTACAGGGGAGACTTTACCTCTGGAGGCCGCATATAGGGCATGTGAGGGGCGGACACTTCCCATATTCATCATTACTGAACCCCCGCTCTGTGCGGCTCTTATCTGAGCTGCAGGAGATGCAGCAGTTACTAATCAGCCACTCTCCGTTCACTTGCAGCCGTCCGAGCTCTGCTGTGCCTGTTAGGGGTGAAGTTAGGGTCCTTCGAGGCATCTACTATGCAGCCTGCACAGCAGATCACAGCCCAAGCACAGCGTCTCCGGGTAAATCTCCACCTTGTGAGTTGCTTCTTGTGCAGCAGCCCCATGCAAGTTGCTCTGCTCTCCTCGGCCAGCTCCTGCTGAATACTGAGCTCCTCTGCCCAATCTAGGAGATCAATAGCCCTGATCACGTCAGTGGTAGCCCAGCGCTGCTGGATCAGATTTACAAATGGCAAACTAATCAGCCCTAGGTATTTCTAATATGTGCAGAGCAGGCGACATAAGTCTGACCGGTGTCCTCATAGACCTTTCCTCAGCCGGGGTCTAATAGGAGCAGTAAGATGGCCGTCATGGGGTCCATTGTTAGATCTCAGCTGCCATAGAAACTCATTGGCACCATGATCATGCCTCCCTCTCCTGTCTAAAGTGCCTAAATGCTGTGGAAGCCCCCTACTGTGTCATACAATGGATTAAGCTGCCAGGATCAAGGTTGGCTCCACTGTGGGCAGCTGAGGCAGGAGCAGGACTGTGTTACACAGCCACACTTCTGCCGCAGATCTTGTAAGGACCTGCCTGATGATAATGTGTCCTATAGAGCAGGTCTTGGTACCGGACTGCCCTGTACATATTTACCACTAGCTGGGAACCAGTTACTTACAAGGTCTAGTTTCGGATGTGTTTCCAGGATCTGTAGTTATCAGCATTTTATCCTTAAGGCCGAGTTATAATATCACTGTAACACTCTCGCCCTGTACCTGTATGCCTGCCCTGTGTGCTGCACAAAAGTATATAACAAAATGTGTGTACACAGATATCTATTTCCTGAATGGTATTACTGCTAGATCTCCTGTACATAGAAATATGAGGTTCTTAGCGCACATTTTGAGCAAATTGTGCGAGCCCATCTGCCAACGTCAAGGCGACCTCTTCAGATGGGTCCCTACACTAACATTACACTAACTTACTAACTGGGACTAGTTTTTTGTATTATTATTATTACCACCATTTTTACTATTTATTATTATTGCATTAATGCAATTAATTGTAACTGTTATAAAACTAATTAAAAAAATGTAATTCTATTTTTTTTTTATTAATCTTGTGATTCTAATAATGGTATTACTAAAATCCCTATGCCTAAAGCTGTTGATCCAGAAGAAGGCAAAAACCCCAGGACACCTTCAGCCAATTTGTGTCATAGGGGAAAAATTCCTTCTTGACCCCGGCAAAAGGCGATCAGTCCTAGGACCCTGGATCAAACCTAATAATGTTATTACAAGTTATATAATATTACACTAATTATTGTACTACTGGAGTTATTTTAATTTGTTTTTATAAATCTATTTGATATGGTTATTATTATATTGTGCTATCTTATTACAGTATTATTCTTCTTTCCTTTCACTACTAATACTGCCCTAAACCTACAGTGTTGATCCAGAAGAAGGCAAAAACCCCAGGACACCTTCAGCCAATTTGTGTCACAGGGGAAAAATTCCTTCTTGACCCCGGCAAAAGGCGATCAGTCCTAGGACCCTGGATCAAACCTAATAATGTTATTAGAAGTTATATAATATTACACTAATTATTGTACTACTGGAGTTATTTTAATTTGTTTTTATAAATCTATTTGATATGGTTATTATTACATTGTGCTATCTTATTACAGTATTATTCTTCTTTCCTATCACTACTAATACTGCCCTATACCTACAGTGTTGATCCAGAAGAAGGCAAAAACCCCAGGACACCTTCAGCCAATTTGTGTCACAGGGGAAAAATTCCTTCTTGACCCCGAGAAAAGGCGATCAGTCCTAGGACCCTGGATCACACTGCTATTCTACCTACTACTATTACTACTGTTATTTTATTACTTTCTTACTATTATCACTAGTATTATTACTCATATTACACTAATATGGATATACTACCACTATATTACTACCATCCCTTTCCCCTTAGGGATCTTAAGGTGCAGTTCTGTCCTCCTCCTCCTATTCTGTCCTCCTCCTCTTCCATCCTCCTCCACTTCCGTCCTCCTCCTCTTCCGTCCTCTTCCTCTTACGTCCTCCTCCTCTTCCGTCCTCCTCCTCTTCCATCCTCCTCCTCTTCCGTCCTCCTTCTCTTCCATCCTCCTTCTCTTCTGTCCTCCGCCTCTTCCGTCCTCCGCCTCTTCTGTCCTCCGCCTCTTCCTTCCTCCGCCTTTTCTGTCCTCCGCCTCTTCCGTCCTCCTCCTCTTCCATCCTCTTCCTCTTACGTCCTCCTCCTCTTCCGTCCTCCTCATCTTCCGTCCTCCTCCTCTTCGGTCCTCCTTCTCTTCCGTCCTCCCCCTCTTCCGTCCTCCGCCTCTTTTGTCCTCCGCCTCTTCCATCCTCCGCCTCTTCCATCCTCCGCCTCTTCCGTCCTCCTTCTCTTCCATCCTCCTCCTCTTCCGTCCTCCTCCTTTTCCGTCCTCCTCCTCTTCTGTCCTCCTCCTCTTCCATCCTCCGCCTCTTCCGTCCTCCATCTCTTCCGTCCTCCGCCTCTTCCGTCCTCTTCCTCTTCCGTCCTCCTCCTGAGACGTAATAAATAGCATTAAAGCTGCAGTAATTGTTTATATTATATATACACACTGCTCAAAAAAATAAAGGGAACACTCAAATAACACATCCTAGATCTGAATGAATGAAATATTCTCATTGAATACTTTGTTCTGTACAAAGTTGAATGTGCTGACAACAAAATCACACAAAAATCATCAATAGAAATCAAATGTATTAACCAATGGAGGCCTGGATTTGGAGTCACCCCCAAAATTAAAGTGGAAAAACACACTACAGGCTGATCCAATTTTGATGTAATGTCCTTAAAACAAGTCAAAATGAGGCTCAGTATTGTGTGTGGCCTCCACGTGCCTGTATAACCTCCCTACAACGCCTGGACATGCTTCTGATGAGGTTGCGGATGGTCTCCTGTGGGATCTCCTCCCAGACCTGGACTAAAGCATCCACCAACTCCTGGACAGTCTGTGGTGCAACGTGACGTTGGTGGATGGAGTGAGACATGATGTCCCAGATGTGCTCAATGGGATTCAGGTCTGGGGAACGGGCAGGCCAGTCCATAGCTTCAATGCCTTCATCTTGCAGGAACTGCTGACACTCTCCAGCCACATGAGGTCTGGCATTGGGCACAACCCCCATCTGTGGACGTCTGGCCCTCATCCCACTCTCATGGAGTCGGTTTCTAACAGTTTATGGAGACACATGCACATTTGTGGCCTGCTGTAGGTCATTTTGCATGGCTCTGGAAGTGCTCCTCCTGTTCCTCCTTGCACAAAGGCGGAGGTAGGGGTCCTGCTGCTGGGTTGTTGCCCTCCTATGGCTTCCTCCACGTCTCCTGGTGTACTGGCATGTCTACTGGTAGCGCCTCCAGCCTCTGGAACTACGCTGACAGACGCAGCAAACCTTCTTGCCACAGCTCGCATTGATGTGCCATCCTGGATGAGCTGCACTACCTGAGCAACTTCTGTGGGTTGTAGAGTCCGTTTCATGCTACCACGAGTGTGAAAGCACAACCAACATTCAAAAGTGACCAAAACATCAGCCAGAAAGCATTGGTACTGAGATATGGTCTGTGGTCTCCACCTGCAGAACCACTCCTTTATTGAGTGTGTCTTGATAATTGCCAATAATTTCCCTCTATTGTCTTCCATTTGCACAACAGCATGTGAAATTGATTGTCAATCAGTGTTGCTTCCTAAGTGGACAGTTTGATTTCACAGCAGTTTGATTTACTTGGAGTTATATTCTGTTGTTTAAGTGCTCCCTTTATTTTTTTGAGCAGTGTATATTTTCTCATGTCATGTATTTACTACTAAAAGTAATTTTTTACATTTAGGTTTCATTAAGTGTTTTTCACCGGCTATTACAGACTTATTGTTTCCCTGCACATTCAAGTTTTGTGTTTTCTTTGGGCATAGATCAGCTAATAGGCACTCAGGAAAAAAAAACAGATTAAAGATCTACAAACTCTCCCTTAAGACTAAGGAGCTCACTGATAGATTCTCAGTTAGCTAATTTTGCAGCCAGCAATAGACAGTGCAGCACAGATGCTACAGAAGGCAACATTTTTAATGAAACTCAATTACAGAAATCAATTTTAGCCCCAAATACTTGCATTAAAGTAAAAAAAAATGGCCCCAAAGCTGGACAACCGCTTTAACTCCTTACCAACATCTGCTGTACATGTATGGTATAAGTCAGTAGCGGGTGTATGGAGCAGGGTCAGCTCGCCCCGTACATGGCAGATAATGGCTGTGACAAACAACCAGGACCTGCCTCTAACAGCTGCGAGTGGAGCGAAGATCTGCCCACCACTGTTAACCTGTTCAGTGCTGCTGTCAATCTCTAACAGCAGCATTAACAGTGCGCCAGCATTGGGACGCGTCGTTCCATACGCCCACCGGCGCTCCTGTGACGCGATCATAGGGCGCCGATGGACTGCTATGACATCCGGGGGTCTGCTGAAGCCTCCGTGTCTGTCATCATAAAGCTTCATTTGGGCTGTAAAGAAGACCGTGGTTTTGCTATATGGAGCATTACTGTGGTATCGCTGTATATAGCACAAGCAATCAGATGATGTATACAAATACAGTGAAAAAAAGTATATATATATTTATTAAAACCCCACACGTTCAACTCACCTCCCACTAAAAATAAAGATAATAAAAATATGCACATTTTGTGGTTTGGTCTCTTTCAGAGAAATACAATCTATCAAAATATAAAAAAACAAAACGATCAGTGAACACAGAAAAAAATTCAAAAAGACAAAATTGCATTTTTTAGTTCGCCTCAATACTGCAGAAAATCCTGTAAGAAGCGATGACCATGACATATGTGTCCCAAAATGTTATCAATAAAGTCCTCTTGCCCTTCAAAAAATAAGCCCCCACACAGCTCCATCAACCCGGAAACTGAAAATGTTTCGGGTCTCAGAAAAAATGGTGACAGCATCAAAAAAAAGTTTTTTTCTTTTGCCAAAACTATTGGAGAAGTTTGGTCTTGCTGTAATCACACTGAGGAGTAGGATCCTATTACCAGGTCATTTTTACCACACAATGTGCGCCGTTAAAACCGTTCCCAGAAAAACAATGTCAGGCTTTTTTTTTCGCACTTTTACTGCACTTGAAATGTTTTTCCCGTTTTCTAGGACTATGTGGTAAATGAATGGTGTCATTTATAAGGACAGCTCATCCTACAAAATAACAAGACCTCACACTATGTGGACAGATATCAAAAAGTTATAGCCCTTGGAAAAAGCGGAGGAAAAAACAGAAAAAAAACATAAATTGGTTATGTCGGGAAGGGGTAAAGCTGAAGAAACGCATGTAAGAGCAGAATATGGAGGAAGGCCAGATATCACAGACTGGTGGATACTACCTGCTCCATCGCTGGCAGAATACTCCACCCCCATGGTGTCCGCTGATATCTTCTCTTGTAGCAACGTCTCCAAACTCTATAAAACATCGGGAACAGTCAGCAGAGGGTTTGATGATTGGCTCATATTGGCGATATACTCAGGGGCATTACTGGGGCCAGGGAAGATTGGGAATGAATAGCGTATTGACTGTTAGAGATGTGATCTCTTCCATTAAAGGGGATGTCTAGTTGGAACAAGTTATCACTGATCTCTGGATAGGTGATGACCTGTCCCAGTGGGAGCACCCCTTTATTATGTGGTATATATGGAGGATGTGATATCATGCAGAGTTCTAGCAGTATTACACTTCGGTCCGTTCTGCGTGCATCTGGGCCATTCCCTATGGAGGAGCGGAGCTGGGGGGAAATATCAGGATCTCGTCGCTGGATCCATCCAGATGGGAGATGTAACGAGTGCGGCGCCCCCCACTGGTGTCTCAGCGTATTATGTGTTGGGGAATAATAACTTATTGTCTGGTAAATGTGCTGATTCCTGTGAGTTGTGGTCGCTGAGTGCGTGTGATGGGATGTGGCTCCGTCCGTTATATTATATCAAGTCTTATACCTATAATCTCTCGCTGATCGCAGGTGTCTGTCTTCACACTCAGATGAGAAGGAACAAACTGACGATATAGGACTTTTTTTTTTTCCCAAATTCAAACCGAGCAATCCTATTGGCTGAGCATGAATGCAGTTACCATGGTGACAGAAGTAGCAGCAGATTTAAAGGGACAAAACACTAATATTGTACTAAAGTGTATTTTATTATATATTTCACATAACTGACTGGGTACACCTTGGTGTGGGTGGGATGGCTTTTTTTAAATCAAAAACCATGTTTACTAAGTACCCTATATTATATATATTCACTATTGCTTTTTACTTACTTATAGCAGGGTATATGCTCATATTGTTTCTATCCTAAGTTTATCTATTTTCTAATAGAGACATGACCAGTCCTCTTTAGAATTTTATAGTGACCCCATTGAGGTCATGGACTGATATTGGGGATTGCAGAGTTGGGGCAAGGTGACAGGTGACAGTAAGTGACATCAAATGAAGGCTATGGTGCATACACAGTAAATCAGTCGTGTTATTCCACAGAAATGCTGTTCTATAAAACACAAAATATCTTCATATGGTGAGGAGTTGTGTTGTGTTTTCATCATTTACATTCTAGCGTGGTGATCACATAAAATGTAAAATTCCTATTAAATAATTACTGAATGACAGTAGCCTGTATCCCTGGAGGACAAGTCATTTACCGCTTCACCAGGTTTGATGTTCTAATGCATTTAGATGTTTCAGTATTTGTATATATGTATATATATATTTTTTCCCCTCTTAAGGGTATTCAAGCGCAGACAGTGACCAACTTCTTCCTCGCCTTTGAAGCACAGCTTTCAATTATTCCTGTTGTAAACAAGGTAAAAAGCTTAGAGCCGAACACTATCAGACTCCTTCAGTCCCGCAGCAGGTAAATCTGTGAACATCGCCGGCACTCCTGCTGTTCCTAGTACCGATCCCTCTGAGCGGCTGTGCAGTAATGAAGGCAGGATTCACCCCAAACTTGCTCGTCTTTTTTTTCGATTTCCAGTTCTGGTAATTAGTTATACACATGTGTATATCCAGTGGTCAACTCAAAACCTGTGTATGGAAAATGAATTGTTTGCTGTATGCATCGCATTTGTAGCATGCACACTGTTCATTTCATTATGGAGCGGAGTAGGAGGAGACTTTCATTACTGTTCCCTTTACTTCCTCCCTGCTGATAGGAAATGCCATGCTGTTTGCTTGTGTCCTGTGATTACAGCAGCCTGCAACAGTTTTCAAGCGTGCACTTCCCGGCTCAGTCATCAAGCAGTAAATGATAAAATTAAAACGCTGCTATCCCTTTGTTAGTCACTTTTTTATCTTCTTCCCCTTCTACGAATGCTGTAGTCCGTTATTCTAGAACTGCTCTGAAAATGGTTCTCTCTGGAGTGTTGGGATTTGGGTTTAGGGTGGGTTAGGGAATTGAAGTTCAGATACTTTGTTCATGTTTTATACTATGGAATTACTATGTCATGTATGTTATTTGAAAGATGGAAAATTTGTATTTGGAGTTTTTCAATAAAAATGATTTGATTAAAAAAAATTATGAAATTAAAATTCCTCCCGTTCTTGAGAAAGAATAGGATTTTTACTAAGAGGTAAATTGCACGTTCCTTGTTTTACAGGCACTTTACATTTTTGCTAGTTTTGTGCGATTACACAATCCCTTCTAAAGGCCAGTGCCAGTTGTACATCTCTCCCTAAACTCTTGTTCAGCACTATATTTTATGCCAGTTTTATTATATGGTTTCTAGATTTTGTCCAGCTTTGATAAATAATTAGTATTTATACTTTTGCTTTTAGATAGACTTGAAGAATGCAGATCCGGAGAGGGTGGAGAAACAAATTGAGAAGATGTTTGACATTCCCGCTAGTGACTGTATCCGGGTACAATGCGCTCCAGATCAAAATCATTCCTGTAGGCAAATTTAACTTCGCTGTCTGTACCTTGTCTTTTTTTTTTTTTCTACAAAATTTGGCTGGAAAAGGGGCAATGTAGCGAGGAATTTACAAAAAATTTTTGGTGTTAAAAAAACACGAAACTATTTTGTGACGCATCATTTTTGAGCAAAAATGTGCAGCTTCCTATTTTACAGCACTCTTGCAACTTTTAGAAATTGGGCTTGGAAAGCTACACAGGTCTAAGAACGACGGGTGACGTTAAAAGTGGATAAAGATACACGGTGGCTCAGTGGATAAAGATACACGGTGACTCAGTGGATAAAGATACACGGTGGCTCAGTGGATAAAGATACACGGTGGCTCGGTGGATAAAGATACACGGTGGCTCGGTGGATAAAGATACACGGTGGCTCAGTAGTTAGCATTGGTGCTTTGCAGCACTGGGATCCTGGTTTCAAATCCCACCAAGGATAACATCTGCAAGAAGTTTGTATGTTCTCCCCATGTTTGCGTCGGTTTCCTCCCACACTCCAAAGACATACTGATAGGGAATGTAGATTGTGAGCCCCAATGGGGACAGCAATGATAATGTCTGTAAAGCGCATCGGAATAGGTTGATGCTATATAAGTGAGTAAAATGAATAAATAAAGATGGAAGTGCTACATAAACATTTATCAAACATCGTGCAACTCTTTGATACATTTGGCACAAATAATGGTAACACAACCACAAGCAAAACTGACCTGAGGAAGTCGCTTTATGATACATTTTTCGAAAAGAATTTGAAAGATTTAAAGCGTTAGAAATGAACAAGATTATCCAATATCACAGAAAAAGGAAAAGTCTCCAGATGTTTTTATGCCGGATGCCGGTATGTGTCCATACCTAAAGAAGAGCTGTCAGAAGAATGGGTAAGGAATCCTTTAGTAAACATAAATATCCATAGGGGATTTGAGTGTTAAAAAAAAAAGATCATCTGAAAGATTTTGTGATCTGCGTTTACATGTGTTTACATGTGTAGTCCTCCTGCTAGGCAGGGACGCTGTTCCCCTCACCTCTCCGCTCCGTGCCCGGCGTCTTCCTCCAGCTCTGCTGGCAGCGCGCGCTGCTTCCTGGCCACGGTGCTTAGGGCGCGCGCGGGCGCGCTCCCCCTCTCTTAAAGGGGCCGCGTGCGTCGTCCTAAGGAGTCCCCGGCCAATGGCCGGAGGACTTCACCATATATAAGGTACCTCCTCCAAAATAGAGGTGCCCGAGCAATGTTGTTGCAAAGCCTTCACTCTGCTTCAGCCCTCAGGTCCCGTTACCAGTTACCTGCCAGTCACCTGCCAGATTCCTGCTTGTTACCTGCCAGTCACCTGCCAGATTCCTGCTTGTTACCTGCCAGTCACCTGCCAGATTCCTGCTTGATACCTGCCTGATATCCGCTTACCTGCTTGCAAGACTGCGGTCCGACGGTCTGCCTTCCGACACCTGTCAGTCTGTCTATGGACCAGCCTGCCCGCTCACCTGGGAGCGCTCACCTGCTACCTGCCTGCTAGCCTACCTGGAGGCTCTGCCGTCACTTGCCGTGACCACCTGCCTGTCCAGAGATTCTTGCCCGCTCACTTGGGAGCGCTCACCTGCTACCTGCCTGCTAGCCTACCTGGAGGCTCTGCCGTCACTTGCCGTGACCACCTGCCGGTCCAGAGACTCTTGCCAGCTCAACTGGGAGCGTCCACCTGCTACCTGTCTGCTAGTCTACCTGGAGGCTCTGCCGTCACTTGCCGTGACCACCTGCCTGTCCAGAGACTCTTGTCCGCTCAACTGGGAGCGTCCACCTGCTACCTGTCTGCTAGTCTACCTGGAGGCTCTGCCGTCACTTGCCGTGACCACCTGCCCGTCCAGAGACTCTTGCCCGCTCACCTGGGAGCATCCAACTGCTACCTGTCTGCTAGTCTACCTGGAGGTTCTGCCGTCACTTGCCGTGACCACCTGCCTGTCCAGAGACTCTCGCCTGCTCACCTGGGAGCGCTCACCAGCCACCTGCCTGCTGTCCTTCTACCCAGAGACTGTCCCTGTCACTTGCCGTGACTACCTGCCCTTCTACCCAGAGACTGTCCCTGTCACTTGCCGTGACTACCTGCCCTTCTACCCAGAGACTGTCCCTGTCACTTGCCGTGACTACCTGCCCTTCTACCCAGAGACTGTCCCTGTCACTTGCTGTGACTACCTGCCCGTCTTCCCTGGGAGCCACCCGCTTCCTTACAAGGAATAGTAATAGTATAGTTGCTCAGAGGTTCCACCTCCCAGACCCGTTACAGTTTGCTCGGGCCATGGAACCCGGTGGCACCCAAGCTCCCTCGCTCTCGGACCTATGTCATGAACTTTCCCATCAGAGGTCCCAACAGGAGTCCATCCTGAGTCACCTGCGTGGTGTTATCTCCCGCCTGGACACATTGACTACCTCTTCCGGAGCTGTCTCCACTCGCACACTTACTACCCCGGCACCGCCGCAGCCCATCAACACCATGGCATCTCTTCCCGGTCCCCGCCTCTCCGCCCCTCCTCGTTTTGGCGGAGATCCCAGCCAGGCACAGGGCTTCATTAACCAGTGCACTCTGCACTTCGAACTGTTGACACACCAGTTTTCCAGCGACCGAGCCAGAGTAGCCTTCATCATGTCCCATCTCACGGGAGAGGCACTGGCTTGGCTAAATCCTCTATGGGAGAGAGGAGACCCCCTGGTGTCCAACCTGCCAGCCTTTCTCACGGCCTTCCGGAAAGTCTTCGACGAACCAGGACGGAAGACCTCATCCGCATCATCTCTGCTACGCCTCCGTCAAGGAAATCTCTCCGTGGGCCAATACGCCATACGGTTCCGTACCCTTGCTTCGGAGCTGGCCTGGGATAACGACGCCCTGGTGTCTGTCTTTTGGGAGGGTCTGTCCGGCCGTATTAAAGATGAACTCGCCGGTCGGGACATTCCTACCACTCTCGACGACTTAATAACACTTGCCACCCGGATTGACATCCGGTTCCAGGAGCGCGCCAAAGAGGTCACCCGTGAGAGGAGGTTTCCACGTCTAGCCCCTACCTTCCAGAAACCTGTCACTTCTCCCGTTACTACCCAGGCGCACTCACCTGAGCCTATGCAGGTCGACCAGACCAAGATGGTCAAAACCCGTCAAGAGTTACGCCGAGCCGAGGGGAGCTGCTTCTACTGTGGCAGTAAGGAGCACCGGATCCGTTCCTGCCCGGAGAGGTCGGGAAACGCCTGTGTCTAGGATCGCTCAGAGAGGTCGTCCTAGACAAGAGTAAATCCTCTCCATCTCTGTTGCTGTCGGTCTCTATCATCTGCGGGGAGAACCGTTATTTTGAACTAGCCCAACTTGACTCTGGAGCTGCCGGAAATCTCATTTCTCAGTCTCTGGTAGAGAAATACCGCATTCCCACCAAACCTCTAGCTGTACCCTTATCTGTCGCTGCCGTGGATGGGGGCCTCTTACCACATCCCATCCAACTCATCACCGAATCCATAACCCTGCAGGTGGGAATGCTGCACTCTGAGAGCATCTTCTTTCATGTTCTGCCTGGACTCTCTCACGCCCTCTTATTAGGCCTACCTTGGCTTCAGAGACATGCACCCGTGCTTGATTGGCAGACCGGAGAAGTCCTTCGCTGGAGACAGGACTGCCATAAGACTTGCTTAGTTCCCGTCCATCCTGTCCGTCCTTCTCCTACTCCAGCCAATCTACCTGGTCTTCCGGCTCCTTATTGGTCGTATGCGGACGTCTTTAATAAAAAGGAGGCAGAGACATTACCCCCTCATAGACCATACGACTGCCCAATCGACCTGATGCCCGGCGCTACTCCTCCCCGTGGGCGCATTTACCCTTTGTCCGCTGCTGAGACCCGATCCATGTCAGAATATATTGAGGAGAATCTGGCCCGGGGATTCATCCGGAAATCTACTTCCCCGGCGGGAGCAGGCTTCTTCTTCATCAAAAAGGACGGCTCACTCCGTCCCTGTATAGACTATAGAGGCCTTAACCAGATCACGGTGAAGAATAAATACCCCCTTCCGCTCATTCCGGAATTATTTGACCGTCTGAGGGGGGCTAGAATCTTCACCAAGCTGGACCTCCGTGGGGCGTATAACCTGGTCTGTATCCGTCAGGGGGATGAATGGAAGACGGCATTCAACACCCGGGACGGCCACTATGAATACCTGGTAATGCCCTTCGGTCTCTGTAACGCTCCCGCCGTCTTTCAAGAGTTGGTCAATGACATCTTCCGGGACCTTCTCTACTCCTGCGTAGTGGTGTACCTGGACGACATCTTGGTCTTCTCTCTGGATCTCCCCACACACCGGAGGGATGTTCGTCAGGTTCTGCTCAGGCTCAGGCAGAACCACCTCTACGCTAAATATGAGAAGTGCCTCTTTGAGCAGACCTCGCTTCCGTTTCTGGGCTACATAATCTCTCAGACCGGCCTACGAATGGATCCTGAGAAACTGTCTGCCATCCAGAAGTAGCCCCGACCAGAGGGGTTGAAAGCTATTCCGCGGTTCCTGGGTTTCGCCAACTACTACCGCCTCTTCATACCGCACTTCTCTTCCCGGACTGCCCCAATCTCTGCGCTCACCAGTAAGGGCACTAATTACAGAAAATGGCCGCCCGAAGCAGAGGAAGCCTTTCTTTCCTTAAAACAGGCTTTCTCTTCCGCCCCGGTGCTGCATCGTCCGGACGGCAACAAACAATTCTTCCTGGAAGTTGACGCCTCCTCCTCTGGAGCCGGAGCGGTACTTACCCAAAAGTCGCCTTCCGGAAGAATGGTAACTTGCGGCTTCTTCTCCAAACTCTTCTCCTCTTCTGAGCGCAATTATTCTATAGGAGATCGAGAGTTATTGGCCATTAAGCTGGCACTGGAGGAGTGGCGTTACCTGCTCGAGGGGGCTCTTCACCCGTTAATTATTTACACGGACCACAAGAACTTGGCTTACCTCCAGAGTGCCCAGAGACTTAACCCGCGCTAAGCCCGGTGGTCCTTGTTTTTTGCCTGCTTTGATTTCGTTCTTCATTTTCGCCCGGCAGACAAAAACATCAAAGCTGACGCCTTGTCCCGATCCTTCCTGGTGTCTGACCTAGAGGAGGAACCGAAGCACATCATTGATCCCGCCAGAGTAATGCAGGTGGCTCCCGTGAATCTAAATCGTCTCCGTCCCGGTAAGACGTTCGTAACAGTACCTGATCGGAAGAAGGTCCTACTCTGGGGTCACTCATCTAAGCTAGCTGGCCACGCCGGTCAGAAAAAGACCCTCCAGCTTATTACCCGGCATTACTGGTGGCCTACCCTGCACAAGGATGTAATAGACTTTGTTTCAGCCTGTGTGTCCTGCGCCCGCAACAAAGTTCCGAGACACCTGCCAGCCGGTCGCCTCCTTCCTCTTCCAGTACCTGCTGCCTGGTGGCAGCATATAGCTATGGCCTTTATAACGGATCTCCCTGTCTCTGCCGGTTGTACGGTCATTTGGGTGGTCGCTGACCGCTTTTCCAAGATGGCGCACTTCATTCCCCTGCCGGGTCTCCCGTCTGCACCCGAACTGGCTAAAGACTTTATCCGCCACATCTTCCGTCTCCATGGCCTGCCCCTCCACATCGTGTCAGATCGTGGGGTTCAGTTCACCTCACGCTTCTGGAGAGCCACATGTAAGCTGCTTGACGTTACCCTGGACTTCTCCTCAACTTACCACCCACAGTCCAATGGGCAAGTGGAGCGGATCAATCAGATCCTGACCAGTTACCTCCGGCACTTCGTTAATGCCCACCATTCGGACTGGGTGGATCTCCTACCATGGGCTGAATTCTCTTACAATAATCACGAGAGCGAATCTTCCTCCAAATCCCCGCTTTTTGTAGTCTTCGGTCAGCATCCTCGGATCCCATTTCCCGTCTCCACCTCGGTGGACAATCCGGCTGCGGAATCTCTCATTAGCAAATTCTCCTCCATTTGGGAGAGTACCCGATCCGCACTCCTTCAGTCGTCCGAGCGGATGAAAAAACACGCTGACAAAAAACGACTGGATCCTCCACAATTCCGTCCTGGAGATAAAGTCTGGCTCTCGTCCAAGTATGTCCGGCTCAAGATTCCCTCCTACAAGTTAGGGCCTCGGTTCATCGGCCCACTGGAAGTTATCAAACAAATCAATCCGGTGGCCTATAAATTGAAACTCCCGGCCAACTTACGGATCCCTAACTCCTTCCATGTATCTCTCCTCAAACCCGTGGTACTTAACTCTTTTTCCAAGTCTACAGGTACGCCCCCTGCTCCGGTTTCCGCTGAGAACGAGTTTGAGGTAGAGAACATTCTGGCCACCAAATGGGTAAGAGGAAAAACCTTTTTTCTGGTAGATTGGAAGGGGTTTAGTCCTGAGGAGAGAACGTGGGAGCCCCGGGAGAACATCCATGCCCCTCTCATCCTTGATAAATTTCTCTCTGGCTTAAAAAAGGGGGGGCCTAAAGGGGGGGG
Source organism: Phyllobates terribilis (assembly GCF_046119375.1). NCBI lineage: Eukaryota > Metazoa > Chordata > Amphibia > Anura > Dendrobatidae > Phyllobates > Phyllobates terribilis. The sequence continues at coordinate 233,805 of NW_027363101.1, read as the reverse complement.
TACTGTAGCGTCGGCGTCCCTGCCTCCTGCTAGGCAGGGATGCTGTTCCCCTCACCTCTCCGCTCCGTGCCCGGTGTCTTCCTCCCGCTCTGCTGGCAGCGCGCGCTGCTTCCCGGCCACGGTGCTTAGGGCGCGCGCGGGCGCGCTCCCCCTCTCTTAAAGGGACCGCGCGCGCCGTCCTAAGGAGTCCCCGGCCAATGGCCGGAGGACTTCACCATATATAAGGCACCTCCTCCAAAATGGAGGTGCCCGAGCAATGTTGTTGCAAAGCCTTCACTCTGCTTCAGCCCTCAGGTCCCGTTACCAGTTACCTGCCAGTCACCTGCCAGATTCCTGCTTGTTACCTGCCAGTCACCTGCCAGATTCCTGCTTGTTACCTGCCAGATTCCTGCTTGATACCTGCCTGATATCCGCTTACCTGCTTGCAAGCCTGCGGTCCGACGGTCTGCCTTCCGACACCTGTCAGTCTGTCTATGGACCAGCCTGCCCGCTCACCTGGGAGCGCTCACCTGCTACCTGCCTGCTAGCCTACCTGGAGGCTCTGCCGTCACTTGCCGTGACCACCTGCCTGTCCAGAGACTCTTGCCCGCTCACCTGGGAGCGCTCACCTGCTACCTGCCTGCTAGCCTACCTGGAGGCTCTGCCGTCACTTGCCGTGACCACCTGCCCGTCCAGAGACTCTTGCCCGCTCAACTGGGAGCGTCCACCTGCTACCTGTCTGCTAGTCTACCTGGAGGCTCTGCCGTCACTTGCCGTGACCACCTGTCTGTCCAGAAACTCTTGCCCGCTCAACTGGGAGCGTCCACCTGCTACCTGTCTGCTAGTCTACCTGGAGGCTCTGCCGTCACTTGCCGTGACCACATGCCTGTCCAGAGACTCTCGCCTGCTCACCTGGGAGCGCTCACCAGCCACCTGCCTGCTGTCCTTCTACCCAGAGACTGTCCCTGTCACTTGCCGTGACTACCTGCCCTTCTACCCAGAGACTGTCCCTGTCACTTGCCGTGACTACCTGCCCTTCTACCCAGAGACTGTCCCTGTCACTTGCCGTGACTACCTGCCCTTCTACCCAGAGACTGTCCCTGTCACTTGCTGTGACTACCTGCCCTTCTTCCCTGGGAGCCACCCGCTTCCTTACAAGGACCGCCCCCTTGTATAGTTGCTCAGAGGTTCCACCTCCCAAACCCCATTACAACATGATTGTAATAACATTACAGCCCCATTCAGACTTACAGGTTTTACCCATGAGAAACTGAGCAGAACGATATATAGGTTTGTGGGAGAAGATTCAGTATAAATTGTAATTCATTCATTAGATTTGAGAGTCCTCAGTGGTTGATACCTTTAATGGCTAACTGAAAAGATGGTAACAAATTGCAAGCTTTCCAAACTGCTCAGGCCTCTTCATCAGGCAGACCTGAGACCTGAGTAGTCTGGAAAGCTTGCAATTTGTTACCATCTTTTCCGTTAGCCATTAAAAGGTATCAACCACTGAGGACTCTCAAATCTAAATACTCTTCTATCTACTGGCTAACACAGTACAAAGATAGATATTTTTCCTGTATCAATTTATTCAGTGGAATCCTGCTGTTTGTATAGATGAGTCCAGTGGGCGGTCATGCTAGTGATTGACAGCTATCTTTGCCTGCATGGTCATACAGGGAACTGTCAATCACTTAGGACCGCCCACTGGACTAGTGTACATACGGCAGGACTTTCTCTGCATAAAATGCAAGTCTTACTGACTCTCTTCCCACAGATATGTCTATCAGTCTGATCAACTTCTCTGCTCTACAACATCCCCCTACAGATCTTATACCATTTCAACATGACAGGTTCCTTTAATCACCTGCAGATGACATAAGTAGCCATGTTCTGTGTGGCTTACGGAGGGGCTTGATTGCTTGTCAGCTTCAAACAGGTTTCATTTCTTGTGATTCATTGGAGCCGAGTTCTAAACTGTATTAAGAAATTAATTTCTCTGTTTATTTCTATTAGATCTCGGCAAAGCTTGGAACAAATATGGAAAGTGTTCTTCAAGAAGTTGTCAGGAGGCTTCCACTGTGAGTATGGACTAATGCGGCTCTATCCATCTTCTCTTTATTAAAGGGAACCTGTCACCTTGAAAAATGCTATGTACCTGCAGGTATAGGGTTAATCTGCAGATAAATATTGTTACAATGTTGCCCGGCCGCCTTATTGATAATGCAGGTACCAGGAGAAAATTAACTTCTTTCCTCCCTGCAGCCGCCGGCCTTCACTCATCGTTGTGCACAGAGCGGCTACAGTCTTGGATCACAGCACCGCTCACTATATCGGAGGTGACGGCTGTAAACCTGGCCCGGATTTTGATTGACAGCTTGCTCTGCACAGATGCGCTGCAGAACCACTTACAATCTGAGTGAAGGAGAGTAGTATGTTCACAGATAGAGAATATGGCTCATCCACGTGCGGATCTGCTCCACGTCCGATTACATATTTGTGGGAGAAACCCTAGTGGCAGCCTCATATTTCTGACATGGATCCTCTAGCACTATTTGTGAAACTGCGACTCCCAGCATAACTTGATGAGAGACCGTCAGCCTGCTGGGATCTGTAGTTTCACAAGCTGCGGACCTCCGCTCACTCCAGCACTGGTCGGCATTTTCAGCACGTGAACGTACGCCATGCTTCCCGGAGACACAAGGGTGTAGATAACTTTATCAAACCCTTGACTGTAAGTTTGCTGAACCCTAAGTGGATTCGATTGTTCCCACAGTTTCAGTTTTGGACCATTTAAGGGGAATTTACAGGGTTCTGGCCACTGACCAGGGGGATCAGTATCCCTGTATGTCTTTGTATATACTTGATAAAGACCTATAACAGGTCGAAACGTTATGTGATGGCAGAATAAACTTTGTCTTTTGGAATTCATCACCCCGGACTGAACGCGGTTTACTTACCTTTATACCCCTTAACAGGATGTCTTATTTTTGTGTTTTAGTCCCAAGATTGAAAAGGGCCGCCCTCTTAAAGCCCTGCTGTTTGACTCAACGTTTGATCACTACAGAGGCGTGGTAGCCAGCATCGCCCTGTGTGGAGGTGACGTGTGTAAAGGCAATAAATCGTGTCTGCCCACTCTGGCAAGTGCTATGAAGTCAATGAGGTTGGCATACTGACCCCAGAGGAAGTACCAGCTGAAAAACTAATTTTTTTTTAATAATCTTATTAGCCTTTCCCTCTGTCTTCCCCAATCAGCCCTCTGTATTGATGATCAGATCAAAGATCTAGACAGGGATTGTCTCACGCTGCATCTCCTTCCTGATTGTATCACTGAGAAGACAGAAGCTGCCTTATCCCATTCTCCAAGAAATGCAGAACCCAATGCATCTGCTGTCCGTGATCCGCTTATTGTCAGAGGACATCATTAGGGACTGCATTTTCTCATTGCTTAAGAAATTGTTGGGGGATCCTGCTAATCGCTGAATAATAAAACTGCAGCACCGCTCCATTTAAGGCAGTGTTTCCCAAACTCCAGTCCTCATGGCCCCCAACAGGTCAGGTTTTCCCCCCAACAGGTCAGGTTTTCAGGATTTCCTCAGTATTACACATGTGATGAAAGTATCATCAAGGAATCAGGAATTCTCTCACCTGTGCAATACTATAGAAATCCTGAAGACATGACCTGTGGGGGGCCGTGGGGACTGGAGTTTGGGAAACACTGATTTTAAAGGGACTGTCAGCACAGAATGACTGTTGAAACCAAGTACAAGCGCTCCATGGATCACGGCGTGGGCCAATCATTTATATACACCTTCCAACCTGCTTGTTTTACCTCTGTCTCCTTCCTTCTCTGGTTCTATGAAGCCAGAGCTGTCAATCAAAGAAGAGGAGGGTGTGGATAGAGGGAAAACAAGCAGATGGGAAGGTGTATATAAATGATTGGCCCCGAAGCACCGAGAGTTGGGACTTAGTTTGAACAGTCATTCTGTGCTGACAGTCCCTTTAGGTGGACGAGATCCAGATGCAGCTCATTTCACCGCGTAAGGTTGTTTACCCACTATGCGCTCTCCACGGCGTCTCCAGACTCTGTCTCGTCTGTCGCATGAGCTCAGTGTGAACCTGCTTTCATCTATGAAGAGCACAGGGTGCCAGTGGCGACTTTGCCAATCCTGGTGTTCTGTGGAAAATGCCAAGTGTCCTTCACGGTGTTGGGCTGTGAGCACCACCCCCATCTGTGGACGTCAGGCCCTCATACCACCCTCATGGAGTCTGTTTCAAACCGTTGGTGCAGACACATGCACATTTGTGGCCTGCTGGAGGTCATTTTGAAGGACTCTGGCAGTGCTCCTCCTGTTCCTCCTTGCACAAAGGCGGAGGTAGCGGTCCTGCTGCTGGGTTGTTGCCCTCCTACGGCCCCCTCCACGTCTCCTGGTGTACTGGCCTGTCTCCTGGCAGCGCCTCCAGCCTCTGGACACTACGCTGACAGATGCAGCAAACCTTCTTGCCACAGCTTGCATTGATGTGCCATGTTGGATGAGCTGCACTACCTGAGCAACTTCTGTGGGTTGTAGAGTCCGTCTCATGCTACCACGAGTGTGAAAGCACAACCAACATTCAAAAGTGACCAAAACATCAGCCAGAAAGCATTGGTACTGAGATGTGATCTGTGGTCCCCACCTGCAGAACCACTCCTTTATTGAGGGTGTCTTAATAATTGCCAATAATTTCCATCTATTGTGTATTCCATTTGCACAACAGCATGTGAAATTGATTGTCAATCAGTGTTGCTTCCTAAGTGGACAGTTTGATTTCACAGAAGTTTGATGTACTTGGAGTTATATTCTGTTGTTTAAGTGCTCCCTTTATTTTTTTGAGCAGTTTACTTTTTTCCCCACTGTATATAGAGAAGATGCACAGCCCAAAAAGGGTGTTCTGTGTACCTATGTTACCTGGAACTTGTAGGGTCTTATTTGTGGACCTAGGAAGGGGAAAATATAAAAAAATCCCCAAATCACCTCCCAAACCAGTGCCCTCTTATACTCATTGTTGTGTATCCCGCTAATATTCTGACATCAACATCAGGCAGGGGTGTCATGTGAGCACTACTTCTTCTGGCTTAGATGAAATATGAATGCTGCAACCAATCAGAAGCTGCAACACTCATGCGTTGCCCCCACTGGTTGTTAACCTCATGTAACCAGTGGGGTATGCAGCGCTGGTCTGGAGATATCAATTTCTTTTAGTTTTCTCACCTCCCTTGGCCCATCAATAGTTGGTGTCTAGTAGTGGATAACCCAATTAAAGGGTTATTTCCCTCTCAGATATATCCACCAAAGAAGCCATAAATGGCTAATAGATGTTGGCTCCACCTCTGTAGCCCCCCGCAGCTATCGAGATAAGGCTGTATCTCTAGTTAATATGAACATAGAAGTGGCTGTGCATGATAGGCTTTCTCCATTCACTTCTATGGAGGTTCAGAATAATACAAAGGGTTGTAGATGTGTTAATAAAGACTACAATGGAAGTCTACTAACAATACACGGGCACTGATTCCCTGTGGGCACCTGAGATCAGCCACTGAAGCTGTAGGGGGCAGTGTTAGCTTATATGTGCACATTTATATGGAGTGTGTTTGTACATATCCCTATGGACCTGTCCCACATCTATGGATTATTTTACATAAATGAACACTGTCCCATTGTGCAGCAAAGGTCTATACAATAAACTGTGTACACCGCAGTCTAATGAGGTGTAACGGGTCTGGGAGGCGGAACCTCTGAGCTACTATACAAGGGGGCGGTCCTTGTAAGGGAGCGGGTGGCGACCAGGCAGGCAGTCACAGCAGGTGACCGGGACAGTCTCTAGAAGAACGGGCAGGAGGTCACGGCAAGTGACCGGGGCAGTCTCTGGATGAACGGGCAGATGGTCACGGCAAGTGACCGGGGCAGTCTCTGGGGGAACGGGCAGATGGTCACGGCAAGTGACCGGGGCAGTCTCTGGATGAACGGGCAGATGGTCACGGCAAGTGACCGGGGCAGTCTCTGGATGAACGGGCAGATGGTTACGGCAAGTGACCGGGGCAGTCTCTGGGTAAAGGGTTGGTACGACCTGTGGCGGCTGATGGTAGACGTGAGCTCCCAGGTGAGCAGGCGAGAGTCTCTGGATAAACGGGTGGTCACAGCATGTGACGGCGGAGCCTCCAGGAAGACCAACAGACAGGCGGCAGATGAGCGCTCCCAGGTGAGCGGGCAGAAGTCTCTGGACAGGCGGGTGGTCACAGCACGTGACGGCGGAGCCTCCAGGTAGGCTAGCAGGCAGGTAGCAGATGTGCGCTCCCAGGTGAGCGGGCAGGCTGGTCCATAGACAGACTGACAAGAGTTGGAAGGCAGACCGTCGGACCTCAGGCAAGCAGGCAGGTAGTTGATGTGCGCTCCCAGGTGAGCGGGCAAGCTGGTCCATAGACAGACTGACAAGAGTTGGAAGGCAGACCGTCGGACCTCAGGCAAGCAGGCAGGTAGTTGATGTGCGCTCCCAGGTGAGCGGGCAAGCTGGTCCTTAGACAGACTGACAGGAGTTGCAAGGCAGACCGTCGGACCACAGGCTAGCAGGCAGGTAGCAGAATATCAGGCAGGAATAAGACAGCAAGCTGGCAGGAATCTGGCAGGTAACTGGCAACGGGACCTGAGGGCTGAAGCAGAGTAGTGAACAGTGCAACAACATTGCTCGGGCACCTCCATTTTGGAGGAGGTGCCTTATATATGGTGAAGTCCTCCGGCCATTGGCCGGGGACTCCTTAGGACGGCGCGCGCGGCCCCTTTAAGAGGGAGGGAGAGCACGCGCGCGCGCCCTAAGCACAGTGGCCGGGAAGGAGCACGCGCTGCCAGCAGAGCGGGAGGAGGACGCCGGGCACGGAGCAGAGAGGTGAGGGGAACAGCGTCCCTGCCTAGCAGAGGGCAGGGACGCCGGCGCTACAGTACCCCCCCCTTTAGGCCCCCCATTTTTTAGGCCAGACAGAAATTTAGCAAGGATGAGCGGGGCATGGATGTTCTCCCGGGGCTCCCACGTTCTCTCCTCAGGACCAAACCCCTTCCAATCTACTAGAAAAAAGGTCTTTCCTCTTACCCTTTTGGTGGCAAGAATGTTCTCTACCTCAAACTCGTCCTCAGCAGAAACCGGAGCAGGAGGCGTACCTGTAGACTTGGAAAAAGAGTTAAGTACCACAGGTTTGAGGAGAGATACATGGAAGGAGTTAGGGATCCGTAAGTTGGCCGGGAGTTTCAATTTATAGGCCACCGGGTTGATCTGACTGATGACCTCCAGAGGACCGATGAACCGAGGCCCTAACTTGTAAGAAGGTATCTTGAGTCGGACATATTTAGATGAGAGCCAGACTTTATCTCCAGGACGAAATTGTGGAGGATCCAGGCATTTTTTGTCAGCGTGTCTTTTCATCCGTTCGGACGACTGAAGGAGTGCGGATCGGGTACTCTCCCAAATGGAGGAAAATTTGCTAACGAGAGATTCCGCAGGCGGGTTGTCCACAGAGGTGGAGACAGGAAAAGGAATCCGAGGATGCTGACCGAAGACTACAAAAAACGGGGATTTGGAGGAGGATTCGCTCTCGTGATTGTTATAAGAGAACTCGGCCCATGGTAGGAGATCCACCCAGTCTGAATGATGGGCATTAACGAAGTGCCGGAGGTAACTGGTCAGGTTCTGATTGATCCGCTCCACTTGACCATTGGACTGTGGGTGGTAAGCGGAAGAGAAGTCCAGGGTGACGTCTAGCAGTTTACAAGTGGCTCTCCAGAAGCGTGAGGTGAACTGTACCCCACGATCCGACACGATGTGGAGGGGCAGGCCATGAAGACGAAAGATGTGACGAATAAAGTCTTTAGCTAGCTCGGGTGCAGACGGGAGGCCTGGCAGGGGAACGAAATGAGCCATCTTGGAGAAGCGGTCAGCGACCACCCAAATGACCGTACAACCGGCAGAGACTGGGAGGTCAGTTATAAAGTCCATTGCTATATGCTGCCAGGGGGCAGCAGGTACAGAAAGCGGAAGGAGGCGACCGGCTGGCAGATGTCTCGGAACCTTGTTGCGGGCGCAGGACACACAGGCAGAAACAAAGTCTATTACGTCCTTGTGCAGGGTAGGCCACCAGTAGTGCCGGGTAATAAGCTGGAGGGTCTTTTTCTGACCGGCGTGGCCAGCCAGTTTAGACGAGTGACCCCAGTGAAGGATCTTCTCCCGATCAGGTACGGATACGAACGTCTTTCCGGGAGGGAGACGATTTAGACTCACGGGAGCCACCTGCATTACTCTGGCGGGATCGATGATGTGTTTCGGATCTTCCTCGAGATCAGACACCAGAAAGGATCGAGACAAGGCGTCCGCCTTGACGTTTTTGTCAGCCGGGCGAAAATGAAGAACAAAATCAAAGCGAGCAAAAAACAAGGACCACCGGGCTTGGCGCGGGTTAAGTCTCTGGGCATGCTGGAGGTAAGCCAAGTTCTTGTGGTCAGTGTAAATTATTACCGGGTGAAGAGCCCCCTCGAGCAGGTAACGCCACTCCTCCAATGCCAGTTTGATGGCCAATAACTCTCGGTCTCCTATGGAATAATTGCGCTCTGAGGAGGAGAAGAGTTTAGAGAAGAAGCCGCAAGTTACCATCCTCCCGGAAGATGATTTTTGAGTAAGTACCGCTCCGGCTCCAGAGGAGGAGGCGTCAACTTCCAGGAAGAACTGCTTGTTGCCGTCCGGGCGATGCAGCACCGGGGCGGAAGAGAAGGCCTGTTTTAAGGAAAGAAAGGCCTCCTCTGCTTCGGGCGGCCACTCTTTGGGATTAGTACCCTTACGGGTGAGCGCGGAAATTGGGGCAGTCCGGGAAGAGAAGTGCGGTATGAAGAGGCGGTAGTAGTTGGCGAAGCCCAGGAACCGCTGAATGGCCTTCAACCCCTCCGGTCGAGGCCATTTCTCAATGGCAGACAGTTTCTCTGGATCCATTCGTAGGCCGGTCTGAGAAATAATGTAGCCCAAAAACGGAAGCGAGGTCTGCTCAAAGAGGCACTTCTCGTATTTAGCGAAGAGGTGATTCTGCCTGAGCCTGAGCAGGACCTGACAAACGTCCCTCCGGTGAGTCTGGAGATCCGGAGAGAAGACCAAGATGTCGTCCAGGTACACCACTACGCAGGAGTAGAGAAGGTCCCGGAAGATGTCATTGACCAACTCTTGAAAGACGGCAGGAGCGTTACAGAGACCAAAGGGCATTACCAGATATTCATAGTGGCCGTCCCGGGTGTTGAATGCCGTCTTCCATTCATCCCCCTGACGGATACGAACCAGGTTGTACGCCCCTCGGAGGTCCAGTTTGGTGAAGATTCTAGCCCCCCTCAGACGATCAAATAACTCCGGAATGAGCGGAAGGGGGTGCTTATTCTTCACCGTGATCTGGTTAAGGCCTCTATAGTCTATACAGGGACGGAGAGAGCCGTCCTTCTTTTTGACGAAAAAGAAGCCTGCTCCCGCCGGGGAGGTAGATTTCCGGATGAATCCCCTGGCCAGATTCTCCTCAATATATTCGGACATCGACCGGGTCTCAGCAGCGGATAATGGATAAATACGCCCACGGGGAGGAGTAGTACCGAGTAACAGGTCGATAGGGCAGTCGTATGGTCTATGAGGGGGTAGTGTCTCTGCCTCCTTTTTATTAAAGACATCAGCATAAGACCAATAAGGAATCGGAAGTCCAGGTAGATTAGCTGGGGTAGGAGAAGGACGGACGGGATGGACGAGAACCAGACAGGTCTTATGGCAGTCCTGTCCCCAGCGAAGGACTTCTCCGGTCTGCCAGTCAAGCACGGGTGCATGTCTCTGGAGCCAAGGTAGACCTAGCAAGAGGGCGTGAGAGAGTCCAGGCAGAACATGAAAGGAGATACTCTCAGAATGCAGCATTCCCACCTGCAGAGTAATGGATTCGGTGATGAGTTGGATGGGGCGTGGTAAGAGACCCCCATCCACGGCAGCAACAGACAAGGGTACAGCCAGAGGTTTGGTGGGGATGCGGTATTTCTCTACCAGGGACTGTGAAATAAGATTCCGGGCTGCTCCAGAGTCAAGTTGGGCTAGTTCGAAATAACGGTTCTCCCCGCAGACGATTGAGACTGGCAGCAGCAGAGATGGAGAGGATTTATTCTTGTCTAGGTCGACCTCTCTGAGCGAACCTAGACACAGGCGTTTCCCGACCTCTCCGGGCAGGCACGGATCCGGTGCTCCTTACTGCCACAGTCGAAGCAGCTCCCCTCGGCACGGCGTAAGTCCTGACGGGTTTTGACCATCTTGGTCTGGTCGACCTGCATAGGCTCAGGAGAGTGTACCTGGGGAGAGACGGATTTCTGAAAAGTAGGAGCTAGACGTGGAAACCTCCTCTCACGGGTGACCTCTTTGGCACGCTCCTGGAACCGTAGGTCAATCCGGGTGGCAAGAGTTATTAGGTCATCGAGAGTGGTAGGAATGTCCCGACCGGCAAGTTCATCTTTAATACGGCCGGACAGACCCTCCCAGAAGACGGATACCAGAGCGTCGTTATCCCAGGCCAGCCCACGGTGAGACTTCCCTGACGGAGGCGTAGCAGTGATGATGCGGATGAGGTCTTCCGTCCGGGTTCGTCGAAGACTTTCCGGAAAGCCGTGAGAAAGGCAGGCAAGTCAGACACCAGGGGGTCTCCTCTCTCCCATAGAGGATTTAGCCAGGCCAGGGCCTCCCCGGTGAGATGGGACATGATGAAGGCAATTTTGGCCCGGTCGGAGTTAAACTGGTGGGACAGGAGTTCAAAGTGCAGGGTGCACTGATTTATGAAGCCCCGAGCCTGGGCGGAGTCGCCTCCGAAGCGAGGAGGTGCAGAAAGCCGGGGTCCGGGGTAGGATACCATGGTATTAGTGGGCAGCGGAGCTGCCGGATTGCGAGTCATGGCACTGGCGGAGGTTGCTGGCGGAGCAGTCAGAGTGTCCAGGCGAGAATTGACATTCCGCAGGTGGCCCAGGATGGACTCCTGTTGGGACCTCTGACGGGACAGTTCATGACACAGGTCCGAGAGCGAGGGAGCTTGGGTGCCACCGGGTTCCATGGCCCGAGCAAACTGTAACGGGTCTGGGAGGCGGAACCTCTGAGCTACTATACAAGGGGGCGGTCCTTGTAAGGGAGCGGGTGGCGACCAGGCAGGCAGTCACAGCAGGGACAGTCTCTAGAAGAACGGGCAGGAGGTCACGGCAAGTGACCGGGGCAGTCTCTGGGTGAACGGGCAGATGGTCACGGCAAGTGACCGGGGCAGTCTCTGGGGGAACGGGCAGATGGTCACGGCAAGTGACCGGGGCAGTCTCTGGGTAAAGGGTTGGTACGACCTGTGGCGGCTGATGGTAGACGTGAGCTCCCAGGTGAGCAGGCGAGAGTCTCTGGATAAATGGGTGGTCACAGCATGTGACGGCGGAGCCTCCAGGAAGACCAACAGACAGGCGGCAGATGAGCGCTCCCAGGTGAGCGGGCAGAAGTCTCTGGACAGGCGGGTGGTCACAGCACGTGACGGCGGAGCCTCCAGGTAGGCTAGCAGGCAGGTAGCAGATGTGCGCTCCCAGGTGAGCGGGCAAGCTGGTCCATAGACAGACTGACAAGAGTTGGAAGGCAGACCGTCGGACCTCAGGCAAGCAGGCAGGTAGTTGATGTGCGCTCCCAGGTGAGCGGGCAAGCTGGTCCTTAGACAGACTGACAGGAGTTGCAAGGCAGACCGTCGGACCACAGGCTAGCAGGCAGGTAGCAGAATATCAGGCAGGAATAAGACAGCAAGCTGGCAGGAATCTGGCAGGTAACTGGCAACGGGACCTGAGGGCTGAAGCAGAGTAGTGAACAGTGCAACAACATTGCTCGGGCACCTCCATTTTGGAGGAGGTGCCTTATATATGGTGAAGTCCTCCGGCCATTGGCCGGGGACTCCTTAGGACGGCGCGCGCGGCCCCTTTAAGAGGGAGGGAGAGCACGCGCGCGCGCCCTAAGCACAGTGGCCGGGAAGGAGCGCGCGCTGCCAGCAGAGCGGGAGGAGGACGCCGGGCACGGAGCAGAGAGGTGAGGGGAACAGCGTCCCTGCCTAGCAGAGGGCAGGGACGCCGGCGCTACATGAGGATAATAGAACTGTACTGGTTATTGTATCATTATGGGATCTAATTGATGGCTGTCGTAGCGCAGTGTTTTAATAATTAATTTACTACATCTTTTTACAGAAAACCACATTGGCAGCACGGCATATACAGTAAAATGTTACATGCATATCACATCAAGTGAAAAATCCCCATGGAAATGCCTCTACTAAAGCACGCTGCTATAAAAACACTCTGTAAAGTAAGTCCACGCTGCAGCATGAATATAACGGGCCAACTAGAAAACAGGTTTGGCAAAAAAATATATCCATCAGATAGATGTCAACTGTATACTTTTATAATATAGATCTGGACAGGGGTATATATAGCATAGACAGGATTGGGTTTATTAAGGACTGCATTCATACGACAACCCTACAAGGGAACCTGTCACGTGAAAGAAAGGCTATTAACCTGCAGATATGCAGTTAATCTGCAGGTTATTGGTCAAATGTATATAGAGGTCTCAAAAAGTCAGAAATCATAAAGGGATCTAATAATAAAATGTAACCTTTATTTATACAATGCTAAAAAGTCATAAATATGATCTAGGACATAAACAAAAACTGCACCCAAAACGTGAAAATATATGAAAGAAAAATATTATTTTTAAAACCAATTCAAATAGCTGTATGTGAACCTCTCTGATGACCCTCAAATGCTCCCATGAAGGGAGGAAAAAAAGCCCCATGTTTAGAAAGTTGGTGAAATGACGTTGAAGGGAAAGGATCTAGGCTGAGGTCCTGGACCCATGGATGAATGGCCTATGGAGTTTGAAGATCGGTTGATCACTGGGCTGGATAAATATGCTACAGTTGTGGAATCTGTCGTCTGGATTTGATGAACTTTCTTAAGGACTGTTGCTACTGGATACCTGTGTCTCTATTGTTTTATCTTGTCGTCTGGAGGAGCGAGGAATGTGAATACAAACTATACTGGTTGGCGATACGAAATCTGTGAGCCAACCAAAAGTTGGGAAACAGTGAGTATCGCCTGGTACAAAGGCAGTTGAACTACCGCCCCAGGAAGGGTATCTTGTGCACTGGGGGCAATGTATTTTGGCCATTTACCTAGAGTTGTAGTAAAACCTTGGATGTAAGAGATAAACTATTGTTGCATCATTAACTTGTCTAGGTGATTATTGCAACCCACAACCTCAGATCTTCACATACAGGATTAGAAAAACATTATTGTTTTCTTTCAAAAGCAATATCACATCTGTCCATAGATTGTGACTGGCATTGGACTTCAGCTCTACTGAAATAAATGGAGCTGAGCTGCAATACCACACAGAACCTGTAGACAGGTTGTGGTGCTGTTTTTAGACAAAAAAACACAAGTTTCTAATCATGGACAACACCTTTGAAGACTTAGGCTGCGTGCTCACCAGGGCTGTGGAGTCGGTAAGCCACAGTTGCGACTCCGACTCCTGGATTTTATCAGGTTCCGACTCCTACTCCGGCTCCGACTCCTTCATAAATGGCCAATTCGTAACAATAAATTTACTGTTGTAAAATATTAACATCGTGCTTATTCAGTTTCTCACCATCATATAAGTAATCAGACCACTTAGAGCAAAAACTATATTTATTAGAATACAATTAGAATATAGCAAATAACTTTTATAAACTTTTCTAAACTTTTGTAAGTAAATATGCAATAAACACTGTTATGCAGTTAATAAGAAGAAATCTATAAATTTGTCCTCAGAAAAAGTATTGCCTCTGTCAGATCCTCCTTCATGGATGCCCTCAAATCTGATCTAATTATTTTGAGAGCAGAGAACAACCTCTCTACACTAACTTGGGTTGGTGGCAAAGCAGTAACCACTCGGGCAACATCTCTGACAATGTCAGGATACAGAGGAATCGCTTGTTGCACTGTTATTTTTGATGAACGGTCAAATTTCTCAATTTCTTTTAGTGCACATGAAAAATTCTGCTGAAATGTACTGGCTGTGTTCTTTGATAGGGATGACTCTTCTTCTATGCGGGAACGCTTTGCACGGTCCTGGTGATCCAAATATTTTTCGAAATTAAATTCTTCATCAGTTGATGATGAGGGTGAAGATGTGGCAGGACGACCAAGCTCTTCTTGTTCCTCCTGACTGTTCTGCAACCCTTTCATCCTTACTGCTATTTCAAACAGAGCTTCTTTTCCTTTAGTTAGCTGTTGATCATCTAGAAGAATCCGATGCATTGGGTCTACATAAACAGCTGCCAAAAGAATGGTATTTTGTAATAGTAGCTCCTCTCTCCGTTTCATTGATGTAGCAATGCCACTTGCAATTAACCCTCCTCTTTGGGACAGGCGAAACATCAGGTTCTTCCACTCCTTTAAGAAAATACCTGGAGTTAAGTCCTCTGCTTGTCATTTTTTAATCACTGTAAATGGGTGCTCTAGCAATTTTTCCAGCTCAGTCACCTGATTCCACTGACTTTCATTTAGCGTCAGTTGAGGGTTAGCCATGTCTACAAGAAAGGTTTTCAGTTCAACCAAGCGCTGAATCATTAAGTAAGTACTGCCCCATCGTGTGGCTTGATCAATAATTGCCCCTTTTCCAGCACGTCTCTTCAAAATTGAGTCAACTTTAGGGGTTCTGGCAACAGTAGCCAATTTTCTCCCCTTGCCAATCAGTGCAGCAGCATGTCCTTCTTGCAGACTGTCTCTTATAGCCAGCTGTAGCGTACGCACAACACAGCGCATGTGATGAATGAAAGAACGGATTGTCACAGTTTCAACAAGATCATCTAAACTATCATGTTGCTGTTCATCTGAAGCAACTTCAGTTTGCTCCTCAGTTACAATACTGTGTTCCTCTATTTCAAACATTTCTGTGTCTGTGGACCCAGAATGTTCTTCTAGCTGCTGGTCACCATCATTACTCTCATTCATTAGCTTAATAGTACTTATCATATTTGAAGCATTGAACTTGCTCTTTTTTAAGTTCATAGTCTTGCAGAACCTTTCCCACCAAGACCTGGAGAAACTCACTGGTGTGATGCGCTTTGGTGTCTTTTACTGCCAATGTCTTGGTAACTATTTCATTTTTGTCACAAACAAAATCGGACATTGATGGCAAAATAGTTCACTCTGTGACGTGTGCAGGCATCCATTTTAAGAAGCAGAAAGCGTCCGTTGAGAGTTTTTTTAAGTTCTTCCTTTTGTTTAAAAGCTTCTTCGATTACTAATTTTCTAATACTCTCTCTCTCCAGAGAAACACCAAGCTTGCGGGCCATTTCCCCATTCAGACACATAAAAGCTGGTCGTGAAAATAATGAAATAGGCACACTATCCTTTACAACAAGCTCTATGATCTGTTTTTTTAAATGTATCTACTGTCATTGTCACAGTAACTTTGTCACTGACAAAATATCTTGCAACTGATGGCTGCAAAGTTCTCTGCTCCTTTGTTTGGCTGGAAGAGCTGGGCACTGGTTCATTGGTTTGGATGCAGTCTTTCTCATCCACTGCTTTCAGTACTTCTGGATGAAAGCACTGTAAATGTCTCTTTAGATTAGAAGCTCTGGTAGGAGCATTTTTATCTTTGTCTGAATATGCACTGATCTTGGCTTCACAGCATTTGTTTTCGTCTGGATCATTTGTCATACACTGACAGACATAATGTTTTCTATCTTGAGTGATGGTGAAATGTTCAAATACAGCTGATTTAATGTGACGCTTCGACATTCTCAGGTTTTTAATTCTGCGTTTCACAATCCAAATGACAATTGTTTTTCCTAAAAACAATTGTACAAAATTATTGCCAGGTCGTACAACTGATATAGTGGTCAGTAATACTGTTATTCCTCATGTACTCACAGTTAACTGATGCAAAGTTTGATGAAAGGATTATACTTCTTACAGTCTTCCTCTTCTGAGTAGCAGCTGTGAGATGCTTGGAAGACGCACACCTAGTAAACATCTAGTCTAGAGGAGGAGCTTTACTACTAAGAATTTGCAACACATTTTCACTTTCAGTTTCATACATTGTAAGTAGGGGGGTTGGGGCAGCATGAGGTTAACCAAGTATAAGATTAGATAAGGGCAGTGGAGAACAGTGACACACAAGAAGTAAGAAATGTCTCTATCTCCAGCAGAACTGCTTATCACTGTTGTTCATAGTTTGATAGAGCATATATATTTAAGTAACATTTATAAAATTCATATGAAAGTTCAACTATGAAATATTAATATATTTTTTTAAAGCTGGAGTCGGTACATTTCTACCGACTCCGACTCCAACCAAAACTAACTCTGACTCCACGACTCCGACTCCACAGCCCTGGATGTAACAGCAGAATAGTGAGTGCAGCTCTGGAGGTGACTGGAGGATAAGACATGATGTAACAGCAGAATAGTGACTGCAGCTCTGGAGGTGACTGGAGGATAAGACAGGATGTAACAGTAGATAAAAGACTGCAGCTCTGGAGGTGACTGGAGGATAAGACACGATGTAACGGCAGAATAGTGACAGCAGCTCTGGAGGTGACTGGAGGATAAGACACGATGAAACAGCAGAATAGTGAGTGCAGCTCTGGAGGTGACTGGAGGATAAGACACCATGTAACAGTAGAATAGTGACTGCAGCTCTGGAGGTGACTGGAGGATAAGACACGATGTAACGGCAGAATAGTGACAGCAGCTCTGGAGGTGACTGGAGGATAAGACACGATGTAACAGCAGAAGAGTGACTGCCGCTCTGGAGGTGACTGGAGGATAAGACTTGAAGTAACAGCAGAATATTGAGTGCAGCTCTGGAGGTGGCTGGAGGATAAGACATGAAGTAACAGCAGAATAGTGACTGCAGCTCTGGAGGTGACTGAAAGATAAGACATGAAGTAAAAGTAGAATAGTGAGTGCAGCTCTGGAGGTGACTGGAGGATAAGACACGATGTAACAGCAGAATAGTGAGTGCAGCTCTGGAGGTGACTGGAGGATAATAGATAATGTAACAGCAGAATAGTGAGTGCAGCTCTGGAGGTGACTGGAGGATAAGACCTGATGTAACATCAGAATAGTGAGTGCAGCTCTGGAGGTGACTGGTAGATAGGACATGATGTAACAACAGAATAGTGAGTGCAGCTCTGGAGGTGACTGGAGGATAAGACAAGATGTAACAGCAGAATAGTCAGTGCAGCTCTGGAGGTGACTGGAGGATAAGACATGATGTAACAGCAGAATAGTGACTGCAGCTCTGGAGGTAACTGGAGGATAAGACACGATGAAACAGCAGAATAGTGAGTGCAGCTCTGGAGGTGACTGGAGGATAAGACACGATGTAACAGCAGAATAGTCAGTGCAGCTCTGGAGGTAACTGGAGGATAAGACATGAAGTAACAGCATAATAGTGAGTGCAGCTCTGGAGGTGACTGGAGGATAAGACATGAGGTAACAGCAGAATAGTGAGTGCAGCTCTTGAGGTGACTGGAGGATAAGACACGATGTAACAGCAGAAAAGGGAGTGCAGCTCTTGAGGTGACTGGAGGATAAGACATGAAGTAACAGCATAATAGTGAGTGCAGCTCTGGAGGTGACTGGAGGACAAAACACGATGTAACAGCAGAATAGTGACTGCAGCTCTGGAGGTGACTGGAGGATAAGACATCATGTAACAGCAGAACAGTGATTGCATCTCTGGAGGTGAATGGAGGATAAGACACGATGTAACAGCAGAATAGTGACTGCAGCTCTGGAGGTGACTGGAGGATAAGACACGATGTAACGGCAGAATAGTGACTGCAGCTCTGGAGGTGACTGGAGGATAAGACATGATGTAACAGCAGAACAGTGACTGCAGCTCTGGAGGTGACTGAAGGATAAGACATGATTAACAGCAGAATAGTGAGTACAGCTCTGGAGTTGACTGGACGATAAGATACGATGTAACAGCAGAATAGAGAGTGCAGCTCTTGAGGTGATTGGAGGAATATAGATGATGTAACAACAGAATAGTGACTGCAGCTCTGGAGGTGACAGGAGGATAAGACACGATGTAACAGCAGAATAATGATTGCAGCTCTGGAGGTGACTGGAGGATAAGACCTGATGTAACAGCAGAATAGTGACAGCAGCTCTGGAGGTAACTGGAGTATAAGACACGATGTAACAGCCGAATAGTGAGTGCAGCTCTGGAGGTGACTGGAGGATAAGACATGATGTAACAGCAGAATAGTGAGTGCAGCTCTGGAGGTGGCTGGAGGATAAGACATGATGTAACAGCAGAACAGTGACTGCAGCTCTGGAGGTGACTGAAGGATAAGACATTAAGTAACAGCAGAATAGAGAGTGCAGCTCTGGAGTTGACTGGACGATAACATACGAAGTAACAGCAGAATAGAGAGTGCAGCTCTTGAGGTGATTGGAGGAATATAGATGATGTAACAGCAGAATAGTGATTGCAGCTCTGGAGGTGACTGGAGGATAAGACCTGATGTAACAGCAGAATAGTGACTGCAGCTCTGGAGGTGACAGGAAGATAACACATGATGTAACAGCAGAATAGTGAGTGCAGCTCTGGAGGTGGCTGGAGGATAAGACACGATAAAACAGCAGAATAGTGAGTGCAGCTCTGGAGGTGACTGGAGGATAAGACACCATGTAACAGTAGAATAGTGACAGCAGCTCTGGAGGTGACTGGAGGATAAGACACGATGTAACAGCAGAATATTGAGTGCAGCTCTGGAGGTGACTGGAGGATAATAGATAATGTAACAGCAGAATAGTGACTGCAGCTCTGGAGGTGACTGGAGGATAAGACATAATGTAACAGTAGAATAGTCATTGCAGCTCTGGAGGTGAGTGGTAGATAGGACATGATGTAACAACAGAATAGTGAGTGCAGTTCTGGAGGTGACTGGAGGATAAGACATGATGTTAACAGCAGAATAGTGACTGCAGCTCTGGAGGTAACTGGAGAATAAGACACGATGTAACAGCAGAATAGTGACTGCAGCTCTGGAGGTGACTGGAGGATAAGACCTGATGTAACATAAGAATAGTGACTGCAGCTCTGGAGGGGACTGGTAGATAGGACATGATGTAACAGCAGAATAGTGAGTGCAGCTCTGGAGGTGACTGGAGGATAAGACATGATGTAACAGCAGAATAGTGACTGCAGCTCTGGAGATAACTGGAGGATAAGACACGATGAAACAGCAGAATAGTGACTGCAGCTCTGGAGGTAACTGGAGAATAAGACACGATGTAACAGCAGAAAAGTGAGTGCAGCTCTTGAGGTGACTAGAGGATAAGACATGAAGTAACAGCATAATAGTGAGTGCAGCTCTGGAGGTGACTGGAGGACAAAACACGATGTAACAGCAGAATAGTGACTGCAGCTCTGGAGGTGACTGGAGGATAAGACACCATGTAACAGCAGAATAATGATTGCAGCTCTGGAGGTGACTGGAGGATAAGACCTGATGTAACAGCAGAATAGTGACTGCAACTCTGGAGGTGACAGGAAGATAAGACATGATGTAACAGCAGAATGGTAAATTCAGCTCTGGAGGTAACTGGAGGATAATACACGATGTAACAGTAGAATAGTGACTGTAGCTCTGGAGGT
Source organism: Phyllobates terribilis (assembly GCF_046119375.1). NCBI lineage: Eukaryota > Metazoa > Chordata > Amphibia > Anura > Dendrobatidae > Phyllobates > Phyllobates terribilis. Next base: position 214,071 of record NW_027363101.1, on the reverse strand, counting down.
GACTGGAGGATAATAGATGATGTAACAGCAGAATAGTGACTGCAGCTCTGGAGGTGACTGTGGAGGATAAGACATGATGTAACAGCAAAATAGTGAGTGCAGCTCTGGAGGTGACTGGAGGATAAGACATGATGTAACAGCAGAATAGTGACAGCAGCTCTGGAGGTAACTGGAGTATAAGACACGATGTAACAGCAGAATAGTGAGTGCAGCTCTGGAGGTGACTGGAGGATAAGACACGATGTAACAGCAGAATAGTCAGTGCAGCTCTGGAGGTGACTGGTAGATAGGACATGAGGTAACAGCAGAATAGTGAGTGCAGCTCTGGAGGTGACTGGAGGATAAGACATGATGTAACAGCAGAATAGTGAGTGCAGTTCTTGAGGTGACTGGAGGATAAGACACAATGTAACAGCAGAAAAGTGAGTGCAGCTCTTGAGGTGACTGGAGGATAAGACATGAAGTAGCAGCATAATAGTGAGTGCAGCTCTGGAGGTGACTGGAGGACAAGACACGATGTAACAGCAGAATAGTGACTGCAGCTCTGGAGGTGACTGGAGGACAAAACACCATGTAACAGCAGAACAGTGATTGCATCTCTGGAGGTGAATGGAGGATAAGAAACGATGTAACAACAGAATAGTGACAGCAGCTCTGGAGGTGACAGGAGGATAGGACACGATGTAACAGCAGAATAGTGACTGCAGCTCTGGAGGTGAGTGGAGGATAAGACCTGATGTAACAGCAGAATAGTGACTGGAGCTCTGGAGGTGGCTGGAGGATAAGACACGATGTAAAAGCAGAATAGTGACTGCAGCTCTGGAGGTAACTGGAGTATAAGACACGATGTAACAACAGAATAGTGACTGGAGCTCTGGAGGTGGCTGGAGGATAAGACACGATGTAACAGCAGAATAGTGACTGCAGCTCTGGAGGTGACTGGAGGATAAGACACGATGTAACGGCAGAATAGTGACTGCAGCTCTGGAGGAGACTGGAGGATAAGACATGATGTAACAGCAGAATAGTGAGTGCAGCTCTGGAGGTAACTGGAGTATAAGACACGATGTAACAGCCAAATAGTGAGTGCAGCTCTGGAGGTGACTGGAGGATAAGACACGATGTAAAACTCGAATAGTGAGTGCAGTTCTGGAGGTGACTGGAGGATAAGACCTGATGTAACAGCAGAATAGTGACTGCAGCTCTGGAGATAACTGGAGGATAAGACACGATGAAACAGCAGAATAGTGACTGCAGCTCTGGAGGTAACTGGAGGATAAGACACGATGTAACAGCAGAAAAGTGAGTGCAGCTCTTGAGGTGACTAGAGGATAAGACATGAAGTAACAGCATAATAGTGAGTGCAGCTCTGGAGGTGACTGGAGGACAAAACAAGATGTAACAGCAGAATAGTGACTGCAGCTCTGGAGGTGACTGGAGGATAAGACACCATGTAACAGCAGAATAATGATTGCAGCTCTGGAGGTGACAGGAAGATAAGACATGATGTAACAGCAGAATGGTGAATTCAGCTCTGGAGGTAACTGGAGGATAATACACGATGTAACAGTAGAATAGTGACTGTAGCTCTGGAGGTGACTGGAGGATAATAGATGATGTAACAGCAGAATAGTGACTGCAGCTCTGGAGGTGACTGGAGGATAAGACATGATGTAAAAGCAGAATAGTGAGTGCAGCTCTGGAGGTGACTGGAGGATAAGACATGATGTAACAGCAGAATAGTGACAGCAGCTCTGGAGGTAACTGGAGTATAAGACACGATGTAACAGCAGAATAGTGAGTGCAGCTCTGGAGGTGACTGAAGGATAAGACACGATGTAACAGCAGAATAGTCAGTGCAGCTCTGGAGGTGACTGGTAGATAGGACATGAGGTAACAGCAGAATAGTGAGTGCAGCTCTAGAGGTGACTGGAGGATAAGACATGATGTAACAGCAGAATAGTGAGTGCAGCTCTGGAGGTGACTGGAGGATAAGACCTGATGTAACATAAGAATAGTGACTGCAGCTCTGGAGGGGACTGGTAGATAGGACATGATGTAACAGCAGAATAGTGAGTGCAGCTCTGGAGGTGACTGGAGGATAAGACATGATGTAACAGCAGAATAGTGACTGCAGCTCTGGAGATAACTGGAGGATAAGACACGATGAAACAGCAGAATAGTGACTGCAGCTCTGGAGGTAACTGGAGGATAAGACATGATGTAACAGCAGAATAGTGACAGCAGCTCTGGAGGTAACTGAAGTATAAGACACGATGTAACAGCAGAATAGGGAGTGCAGCTCTGGAGGTGACTGGAGGATAAGACACGATGTAACAGCAGAATAGTCAGTGCAGCTCTGGAGGTGACTGGTAGATAGGACATGAGGTAACAGCAGAATAGTGAGTGCAGCTCTGGAGGTGACTGGAGGATAAGACACAATGTAACAGCAGAAAAGTGAGTGCAGCTCTTGAGGTGACTGGAGGATAAGACATGAAGTAGCAGCATAATAGTGAGTGCAGCTCTGGAGGTGAGTGGAGGACAAGACACGATGTAACAGCAGAATAGTGACTGCAGCTCTGGAGGTGACTGGAGGACAAAACACCATGTAACAGCAGAATAGTGAGTGCATCTCTGGAGGTGAATGGAGGATAAGAAACGATTTAACAACAGAATAGTGACAGCAGCTCTGGAGGTGACTGGAGGATAAGACATAATGTAACAGCAGAATAGTGAGTGCAGCTCTGGAGGTGACTGGAGGATAAGACACAATGTAACAGCAGAATAGTGAGTGCAGCTCTGGAGGTGACTGGAGGATAAGACATGAAGTAACAGCATAATAGTGAGTGCAGCTCTGGAGGTGACTGGAGGATAAGAAACGATGTAACAACAGAATACTGACAGCAGCTCTGGAGGTGACTGGAGGATAAGACATGATGTAACAGCAGAATAGTGACTGCAGCTCTGGAAGTGACTGGAGGACAAGACACGATGTAACAGGAGAATAGTGACTGCAGCTCATGAGGTGACTGGAGAATAAGACATGATGTAACAGCAGAATAGTGACTGCAGCTCTGGAGGTGAGTGGAGGATAAGACCTGATGTAACAACAGAATAGTGACAGCAGCTCTGGAGGTGACTGGAGGATAAGACCTGATGTAACATCAGAATAGTGACTGCAGCTCTGGAGGTGAGTGGAGGATAAGACCTGATGTAACAGCAGAATAGAGACTGCAGCTCTGGAGGTGGCTGGAGGATAAGACACGATGTAACAGCAGAATAGTGACTGCAGCTCTGGAGGTGACTGGAGGATAAGACTCGATGTAACGGCAGAATAGTGACTGCAGCTCTGGAGGAGACTGGAGGATAAGACATGACGTAACAGCAGAATAGTGACTGCAGCTCTGGAGGTGACTGGAAGATAAGACATGATTTAACAGCAGAATGGTGAGTGCAGCTCTGGAGGTGACTGGAGGATAAGACATGATGTAACAGCAGAATAGTGAGTGCAGCTCTTGAGGTGATTGGAGGAATATAGATGATGTAACAGCAGAATAGTGACTGCAGCTCTGGAGGTGACTGGAGGATAAGACAGGATGTAACAGCAGAATAATGATTGCAGCTCTGGAGGTGACTGGAGGATAAGACCTGATGTAACAGCAGAATAGTGACTGCAGCTCTGGAGGTGACAGGAAGATTACACATGATGTAACAGCAGAATAGTGAGTGCAGCTCTGGAGGTGGCTGGAGGATAAGACACGATGAAACAGCAGAATAGTGAGTGCAGCTCTGGAGGTGACTGCAGGATAAGACACCATGTAACAGTAGAATAGTGACTGCAGCTCTGGAGGTGACTGGAGGATAAGACACGATGTAACGGCAGAATAGTGACAGCAGCTCTGGAGGTCACTGGAGGATAAGACATGATGTAACAGCAGAATAGTGAGTGCAGCTCTGGAGGTGACTGGAGGATAAGACATGATGTAACAGCAGAATAGTGACTGCAGCTCTGGAGATAACTGGAGGATAAGACACGATGAAACAGCAGAATAGTGACTGCAGCTCTGGAGGTAACTGGAGAATAAGACACCATGTAACAGCAGAATAATGATTGCAGCTCTGGAGGTGACAGGAAGATAAGACATGATGTAACAGCAGAATGGTAAATTCAGCTCTGGAGGTAACTGGAGGATAATACACGATGTAACAGTAGAATAGTGACTGTAGCTCTGGAGGTGACTGGAGGATAATAGATGATGTAACAGCAGAATAGTGACTGCAGCTCTGGAGGTGACTGGAGGATAATAGATGATGTAACAGCAGAATAGTGAGTGCAGCTCTGGAGGTGACTGGAGGATAAGACACGATGTAACAGCAGAATAGTCAGTGCAGCTCTGGAGGTGACTGGTAGATAGGACATGAGGTAACAGCAGAATAGTGAGTGCAGTTCTTGAGGTGACTGGAGGATAAGACACAATGTAACAGCAGAAAAGTGAGTGCAGCTCTTGAGGTGACTGGAGGATAAGACATGAAGTAGCAGCATAATAGTGAGTGCAGCTCTGGAGGTGACTGGAGGACAAGACACGATGTAACAGCAGAATAGTGACTGGAGCTCTGGAGGTGACTGGAGGATAAGACATAATGCAACAGTAGAATAGTGATTACAGCTCTGGAGGTGACAGGAGGATAAGACATGATGTAACAGCAGAATAATGATTGCAGTTCTGGAGGTGACTGGAGGATAAGACAAGATGTAACAGCAGAATAGTGAGTGCAGCTCTGGAGGTGACTGGAGGATGAGACCTGATGTAACAGCAGAATAGTGACAGCAGGTCTGGAGGTAACTGGAGTATAAGACATGATTTAACAGCAGAATAGTGAGTGCAGCTCTGGAGGTGACTGGAGGATAAGACATGATGTAACAGCAGAATAGTGAGTGCAGCTCTGGAGGTGACTGGAGGATAAGACACAATGTAACAGCAGAAAAGTGAGTGCAGCTCTTGAGGTGACTGGAGGATAAGACATGAAGTAACAGCATAATAGTGAGTGCAGCTCTGGAGGTGACTGGAGGATAAGAAACGATGTAACAGCAGAATAGTGACTGCAGCTCTGGAAGTGACTGCAGGATAGGACACGATGTAACAGCAGAATAGTGAGTGCAGCTCTGGAGGTGACTGGAGGATAAGACAGGATGTAACAGCAGAATAGTGACTGCAGCTCTGGAGATGAGTGAAGGATAAGACATGAAGTAACAGCATAATAGTGAGTGCAGCTCTGGAGGTGACTGGAGGACAAGACACGATGTAACAGGAGAATAGTGACTGCAGCTCATGAGGTGACTGGAGAATAAGACATGATGTAACAGCAGAATAGTGACTGCAGCTCTGGAGGTGAACGGAGGATAAGACCTGATGTAACAACAGAATAGTGACAGCAGCTCTGGAGGTGACTGGAGGATAAGACCTGATGTAACAGCAGAATAGTGACTGCAGCTCTGGAGGTGACTGGAGGATAAGACTCGATGTAACGGCAGAATAGTGACTGCAGCTCTGGAGGTGACTGGAAGATAAGACATGATTTAACAGCAGAATGGTGAGTGCAGCTCTGGAGGTGACTGGAGGATAAGACATGATGTAACAGCAGAATAGTGAGTGCAGCTCTTGAGGTGACAGGAGGATAAGACACGATGTAACAGCAGAATAATGATTGCAGCTCTGGAGGTGACTGGAGGATAAGACCTGATGTAACAGCAGAATAGTGACTGCAGCTCTGGAGGTGGCTGGAGGATAAGACACGATGAAACAGCAGAATAGTGAGTGCAGCTCTGGAGGTGACTGCAGGATAAGACACCATGTAACAGTAGAATAGTGACTGCAGCTCTGGAGGTGACTGGAGGATAAGACACGATGTAACGGCAGAATAGTGACAGCAGCTCTGGAGGTCACTGGAGGATAAGACACGATGTAACAGCAGAATAGTGAGTGCAGCTCTGGAGGTGACTGGAGGATAATAGATAATGTAACAGCAGAATAGTGACTGCAGCTCTGGAGGTGACTGGAGGATAAGACATAATGTAACAGTAGAATAGTAATTGCAGCTCTGGAGGTGACAGGAGGATAAGACACGATGTAACAGCAGAATAATGATTGCAGCTCTGGAGGTGACTGGAGGATAAGACCTGATGTAACATAAGAATAGTGACTGCAGCTCTGGAGGGGACTGGTAGATAGGACATGATGTAACAGCAGAATAGTGAGTGCAGCTCTGGAGGTGACTGGAGGATAAGACATGATGTAACAGCAGAATAGTGACTGCAGCTCTGGAGATAACTGGAGGATAAGACACGATGAAACAGCAGAATAGTGACTGCAGCTCTGGAGGTAACTGGAGAATAAGACACGATGTAACAGCAGAAAAGTGAGTGCAGCTCTTGAGGTGACTAGAGGATAAGACATGAAGTAACAGCATAATAGTGAGTGCAGCTCTGGAGGTGACTGGAGGACAAAACACAATTTAACAGCAGAATAGTGACTGCAGCTCTGGAGGTGACTGGAGGATAAGACACCATGTAACAGCAGAATAATGATTGCAGCTCTGGAGGTGACTGGAGGATAAGACCTGATGTAACAGCAGAATAGTGACTGCAACTCTGGAGGTGACAGGAAGATAAGACATGATGTAACAGCAGAATGGTAAATTCAGCTCTGGAGGTAACTGGAGGATAATACACGATGTAACAGTAGAATAGTGACTGTAGCTCTGGAGGTGACTGGAGGATAATAGATGATGTAACAGCAGAATAGTGACTGCAGCTCTGGAGGTGACTGGAGGATAATAGATGATGTAACAGCAGAATAGTGAGTGCAGCTCTGGAGGTGACTGGAGGATAAGACACGATGTAACAGCAGAATAGTCAGTGCAGCTCTGGAGGTGACTGGTAGATAGGACATGAGGTAACAGCAGAATAGTGAGTGCAGCTCTGGAGGTGACTGGAGGATAAGACATGAAGTAGCAGCATAATAGTGAGTGCAGCTCTGGAGGTGACTGGAGGACAAGACACGATGTAACAGTAGAATAGTGATTGCAGCTCTGGAGGTGACAGTAGGATAAGACATGATGTAACAGCAGAATAATGATTGCAGTTCTGGAGGTGACTGGAGGATAAGACAAGATGTAACAGCAGAATAGTGAGTGCAGCTCTGGAGGTGACTGGAGGATGAGACCTGATGTAACAGCAGAATAGTGACAGCAGGTCTGGAGGTAACTGGAGTATAAGACACGATGTAACAGCCGAATAGTGAGAGCAGCTCTGGAGGTGACTGGAGGATGAGACCTGATGTAACAGCAGAATAGTGACTGCAGCTCTGGAAGTGACTGGAGGATAGGACACGATGTAACAGCAGAATAGTGAGTGCAGCTCTGGAGGTGACTGGAGGATAAGACAGGATGTAACAGCAGAATAGTGAGTGCAGCTCTGGAGGTGACTGGAGGACAAGACACGATGTAACAGGAGAATAGTGACTGCAGCTCATGAGGTGACTGGAGAATAAGACATGATGTAACAGCAGAATAGTGACTGCATCTCTTGAGGTGAACGGAGGATAAGACCTGATGTAACAACAGAATAGTGACAGCAGCTCTGGAGGTGACTGGAGGATAAGACCTGATGTAACATCAGAATAGTGACTGCAGCTCTGGAGGTGAGTGGAGGATAAGACCTGATGTAACAGCAGAATAGAGACTGCAGCTCTGGAGGTGGCTGGAGGATAAGACACGATGTAACAGCAGAATAGTGACTGCAGCTCTGGAGGTGACTGGAGGATAAGACTCGATGTAACGGCAGAATAGTGACTGCAGCTCTGGAGGAGACTGGAGGATAAGACATGACGTAACAGCAGAATAGTGACTGCAGCTCTGGAGGTGACTGGAAGATAAGACATGATTTAACAGCAGAATGGTGAGTGCAGCTCTGGAGGTGACTGGAGGATAAGACATGATGTAACAGCAGAATAGTGAGTGCAGCTCTTGAGGTGATTGGAGGAATACAGATGATGTAACAGCAGAATAGTGACTGCAGCTCTGGAGGTGACTGGAGGATAAGACAGGATGTAACAATAGAATAGTGATTGCAGCTCTGGAGGTGACAGGAGGATAAGACACGATGTAACAGCAGAATAATGATTGCAGCTCTGGAGGTGACTGGAGGATAAGACCTGATGTAACAGCAGAATGGTGACAGGAAGATAACACATGATGTAACAGCAGAATAGTGAGTGCAGCTCTGGAGGTGGCTGGAGGATAAGACGATGAAACAGCAGAATAGTGAGTGCAGCTCTGGAGGTGACTGGAGGATAAGACACCATGTAACAGTAGAATAGTGACTGCAGCTCTGGAGGTGACTGAAGGATAAGACACGATGTAACGGCAGAATAGTGACAGCAGCTCTGGAGGTGACTGGAGGATAAGACACGATGTAACAGCAGAATAGTGAGTGCAGCTCTGGAGGTGACTGGAGGATAATAGATAATGTAACAGCAGAATAGTGACTGCAGCTCTGGAGGTGACTGGAGGATAAGACATAATGTAACAGTAGAATAGTGATTGCAGCTCTGGAGGTGACAGGAGGATAAGACACGATGTAACATAAGAATAGTGACTGCAGCTCTGGAGGGGACTGGTAGATAGGACATGATGAAACAGCAGAATAGTGACTGCAGCTCTGGAGGTAACTGGAGAATAAGACACGATGTAACAGCAGAAAAGTGAGTGCAGCTCTTGAGGTGACTAGAGGATAAGACATGTAGTAACAGCATAATAGTGAGTGCAGCTCTGGAGGTGACTGGAGGACAAAACACAATGTAACAGCAGAATAGTGACTGCAGCTCTGGAGGTGACTGGAGGATAAGACACCATGTAACAGCAGAATAGTCAGTGCAGCTCTGGAGGTAACTGGAGGATAATACACGATGTAACAGTAGAATAGTGACTGTAGCTCTGGAGGTGACTGGAGGATAATAGATGATGTAACAGCAGAATAGTGACTGCAGCTCTGGAGGTGACTGTGGAGGATAAGACATGATGTAACAGCAGAATAGTGAGTGCAGCTCTGGAGGTGACTGGAGGATAAGACATGATGTAACAGCAGAATAGTGACAGCAGCTCTGGAGGTAACTGGAGTATAAGACACGATGTAACAGCAGAATAGTGAGTGCAGCTCTGGAGGTGACTGGAGGATAAGACACGATGTAACAGCAGAATAGTCAGTGCAGCTCTGGAGGTGACTGGTAGATAGGACATGAGGTAACAGCAGAATAGTGAGTGCAGCTCTGGAGGTGACTGGAGGATAAGACATGATGTAACAGCAGAATAGTGAGTGCAGTTCTTGAGGTGACTGGAGGATAAGACACAATGTAACAGCAGAAAAGTGAGTGCAGCTCTTGAGGTGACTGGAGGATAAGACATGAAGTAGCAGCATAATAGTGAGTGCAGCTCTGGAGGTGACTGGAGGACAAGACACGATGTAACAGCAGAATAGTGACTGCAGCTCTGGAGGTGACTGGAGGACAAGACACGATGTAACAGCAGAATAGTGAGTGCAGCTCTGGAGGTGAGTGGAGGATAAGACCTGATGTAACAGCAGAATAGTGACTGGAGCTCTGGAGGTGGCTGGAGGATAAGACACGATGTAACAGCAGAATAGTGACTGCAGCTCTGGAGGTGACTGGAGGATAAGACACGATGTAACGGCAGAATAGTGACTGCAGCTCTGGAGGAGACTGGAGGATAAGACATGATGTAACAGCAGAATAGTGAGTGCAGCTCTGGAGGTGACTGGAGGATAAGACACGATGTAACACCCGAATAGTGACTGCAGCTCTGGAGGTGACTGGAGGATAAGACACGATGTAACAGCAGAATAGTGACTGCAGCTCTGGAGGTGACTGGAGGATAAGACATAATGTTACAGTAGAATAGTGATTGCAGCTCTGGAGGTGACAGGAGGATAAGACACGATGTAACAGCAGAATAATGATTGCAGTTCTGGAGGTGACTGGAGGATAAGACATGATGTAACAACAGAATAGTGAGTGCAGTTCTGGAGGTGACTGGAGGATAAGACATGATGTAACAGCAGAATAGTGACTGCAGCTCTGGAGGTAACTGGAGAATAAGACACGATGTAACAGCAGAATAGTGACTGCAGCTCTGGAGGTGACTGGAGGATAAGACCTGATGTAACATAAGAATAGTGACTGCAGCTCTGGAGGTAACTGGAGGATAAGACACGATGTAACAGCAGAAAAGTGAGTGCAGCTCTTGAGGTGACTAGAGGATAAGACATGAAGTAACAGCATAATAGTGAGTGCAGCTCTGGAGGTGACTGGAGGACAAAACAAGATGTAACAGCAGAATAGTGACTGCAGCTCTGGAGGTGACTGGAGGATAAGACACCATGTAACAGCAGAATAATGATTGCAGCTCTGGAGGTGACTGGAGGATAAGACATGATGTAAAAGCAGAATAGTGAGTGCAGCTCTGGAGGTGACTGGAGGATAAGACATGATGTAACAGCAGAATAGTGACAGCAGCTCTGGAGGAAACTGGAGTATAAGACACGATGTAACAGCAGAATAGTGAGTGCAGCTCTGGAGGTGACTGGAGTATAAGACACGATGTAACAGCAGAATAGTCAGTGCAGCTCTGGAAGTGACTGGTAGATAGGACATGAGGTAACAGCAGAATAGTGAGTGCAGCTCTGGAGGTGACTGGAGGATAAGACATGATGTAACAGCAGAATAGTGAGTGCAGCTCTGGAGGTGACTGGAGGATAAGACCTGATGTAACATAAGAATAGTGACTGCAGCTCTGGAGGGGACTGGTAGATAGGACATGATGTAACAGCAGAATAGTGAGTGCAGCTCTGGAGGTGACTGGAGGATAAGACATGATGTAACAGCAGAATAGTGACTGCAGCTCTGGAGATAACTGGAGGATAAGACACGATGAAACAGCAGAATAGTGACTGCAGCTCTGGAGGTAACTGGAGGATAAGAAACGATGTAACAGCAGAAAAGTGAGTGCAGCTCTTGAGGTGACTGGAGGACAAAACACCATGTAACAGCAGAACAGTGATTGCATCTCTGGAGGTGAATGGAGGATAAGACATGAAGTAACAGCAGAATAGTGACTGCAGCTCTGGAGGTGACTGGAGGACAAAACACCATGTAACAGCAGAACAGTGATTGCATCTCTGGAGGTGAATGGAGGATAAGAAACGATGTAACAGCAGAATAGTGACTGCAGCTCTGGAGGTGACTGGAGGATAAGACACGATGTAACAGCAGAATAGTGACTGGAGCTCTGGAGGTGGCTGGAGGATAAGACACGATGTAACAGCAGAATAGTGACTGGAGCTCTGGAGGTGGCTGGAGGATAAGACACGATGTAACAGCAGAATAGTGACTGCAGCTCTGGAGGTGACTGGAGGATAAGACATGATGTAACGGCAGAATAGTGACTGCAGCTCTGGAGGAGACTGGAGGATAAGACATGATGTAACAGCAGAATAGTGAGTGCAGCTCTGGAGGTGACTGGAGGATAAGACATGATGTAAAAGCAGAATAGTGAGTGCAGCTCTGGAGGTGACTGGAGGATAAGACATGATGTAACAGCAGAATAGTGACAGCAGCTCTGGAGGAAACTGGAGTATAAGACACGATGTAACAGCAGAATAGTGAGTGCAGCTCTGGAGGTGACTGGAGGATAAGACACGATGTAACAGCAGAATAGTCAGTGCAGCTCTGGAGGTGACTGGTAGATAGGACATGAGGTAACAGCAGAATAGTGAGTGCAGCTCTGGAGGTGACTGGAGGATAAGACATGATGTAACAGCAGAATAGTGAGTGCAGCTCTGGAGGTGACTGGAGGATAAGACCTGATGTAACATAAGAATAGTGACTGCAGCTCTGGAGGGGACTGGTAGATAGGACATGATGTAACAGCAGAATAGTGAGTGCAGCTCTGGAGGTGACTGGAGGATAAGACATGATGTAACAGCAGAATAGTGACTGCAGCTCTGGAGATAACTGGAGGATAAGACACGATGAAACAGCAGAATAGTGACTGCAGCTCTGGAGGTAACTGGAGGATAAGAAACGATGTAACAGCAGAAAAGTGAGTGCAGCTCTTGAGGTGACTAGAGGATAAGACATGAAGTAACAGCATAATAGTGAGTGCAGCTCTGGAGGTGACTGGAGGACAAAACAAGATGTAACAGCAGAATAGTGACTGCAGCTCTGGAGGTGACTGGAGGATAAGACACCATGTAACAGCAGAATAATGATTGCAGCTCTGGAGGTGACTGGAGGATAAGACCTGATGTAACAGCAGAATAGTGACTGCAACTCTGGAGGTGACAGGAAGATAAGACATGATGTAACAGCAGAATGGTGAATTCAGCTCTGGAGGTAACTGGAGGATAATACACGATGTAACAGTAGAATAGTGAGTGCAGCTCTGGAGGTGACTGGAGGATAAGACCTGATGTAACAGCAGAATAGTGACAGCAGGTCTGGAGGTAACTGGAGTATAAGACACGATGTAACAGCCGAATAGTGAGTGCAGCTCTGGAGGTGACTGGAGGATAAGACACGATGTAACAGCAGAATAGTCAGTGCAGCTCTGGAGGTGACTGGTAGATAGAACATGAGGTAACAGCAGAATAGTGAGTGCAGCTCTGGAGGTGACTGGAGGATAAGACATGATGTAACAGCAGAATAGTGAGTGCAGCTCTGGAGGTGACTGGAGGATAAGACACAATGTAACAGCAGAAAAGTGAGTGCAGCTCTTGAGGTGACTGGAGGATAAGACATGAAGTAACAGCATAATAGTGAGTGCAGCTCTGGAGGTGACTGGAGGATAAGAAACGATGTAACAACAGAATAGTGACAGCAGCTCTGGAGGTGACTGGAGGATAAGACATGATGTAACAGCAGAATAGTGACTGCAGCTCTGGAAGTGACTGGAGGATAGGACACGATGTAACAGCAGAATAGTGAGAGCAGCTCTGGAGGTGACTTGAGGATAAGACAGGATGTAACAGCAGAATAGTGACTGCAGCTCTGGAGGTGACTGGAGGATAAGACATGAAGTAACAGCATAATAGTGAGTGCAGCTCTGGAGGTGACTGGAGGACAAGACACGATGTAACAGGAGAATAGTGACTGCAGCTCATGAGGTGACTGGAGGATAAGACATGATGTAACAGCAGAATAGTGACTGCATCTCTTGAGGTGAACGGAGGATAAGACCTGATGTAACAACAGAATAGTGACTGCAGCTCTGGAGGTGGCTGGAGGATAAGACATGAAGTAACAGCAGAATAGTGAGTGCAGCTCTGGAGTTGACTGGACGATAAGATACGATGTAACAGCAGAATAGAGAGTGCAGCTCTTGAGGTGATTGGAGGAATATAGATGATGTAACAACAGAATAGTGACTGCAACTCTGGAGGTGACTGGAGGATAAGACAGGATGTAACAGTAGAATAGTGATTGCAGCTCTGGAGGTGACAGGAGGATAAGACCTGATGTAACAGCAGAATAGTGACTGCAGCTCTGGAGGTGACAGGAAGATAAGACATGATGTAACAGCAGAATGGTGAATTCAGCTCTGGAGGTAACTGGAGGATAATACACGATGTAACAGTAGAATAGTGACTGCAGCTCTGGAGGTGGCTGGAGGATAATAGATGATGTAACAGCAGAATATTGACTGCAGCTCTGGAGGTGGCTGGAGGATAAGACACGATGTAATAGCAGAATAGTGACTGCAGCTCTGGAGGTGGCTGGAGGATAATACACGATGTAACAGTAGAATAGTGACTGTAGCTCTGGAGGTGACTGGAGGATTAGACAAGATGTAACAGCAGAATAGTGAGTGCAGCTCTGGAGGTGGCTGGAGGATAATAGATGATGTAACAGCAGAATAGTGACTGCACCTCTGGAGGTGACTGGAGGATAAGACATGATGTAACAGCAGAATAGTGACAGCAGCTCTGGAGGTAACTGGAGTATAAGACACGATGTAACAGCAGAATAGTGAGAGCAGCTCTGGAGGTGACTGGAGGATAAGACACGATGTAACAGCAGAATAGTCAGTGCAGCTCTGGAGGTGACTGGTAGATAGGACATGAGGTAACAGCAGAATAGTGAGTGCAGCTCTGGAGGTGACTGGAGGATAAGACACAATGTAACAGCAGAAAAGTGAGTGCAGCTCTTGAGGTGACTGGAGGATAAGACATGAAGTAGCAGCAGAATAGTGACTGCAGCTCTGGAGGAGACTGGAGGATAAGACACCATGTAACAGCAGAACAGTGATTGCATCTCTGGAGGTGAATGGAGGATAAGAAACGATGTAACAACAGATTAGTGACAGCAGCTCTGGAGGTGACTGGAGGATAAGACATGATGTAACAGTAGAATAGTGACGGCAGCTCTGGAGGTGACTGGAGGATAAGACATGATGTAACAGCAGAATAGTGACTGCAGCTCTGGAGGTGAACGGAGGATAAGACCTGATGTAACAACAGAATAGTGACAGCAGCTCTGGAGGTGACTGAAGGATAAGACCTGATGTAACATCAGAATAGTGACTGCAGCTCTGGAGGTGAGTGGAGGATAAGACCTGATGTAACAGCAGAATAGTGACAGCAGCTCTGGAGGTGGCTGGAGGATAAGACATGATGTAACAGCAGAATGGTGAATTCAGCTCTGGAGGTAACTGGAGGATAAGACACGATGTAACAGTAGAATAGTGAGTGCATCTCTGGAGGTGAATGGAGGGTAAGACCTGATGTAACAGCAGAATAGTGACAGCAGCTCTGAAGGTGGCTGGAGGATAAGACACGATGTAACAGCATAATAGTGAGTGCAGCTCTGGAGTTGACTGGACGATAAGATACGATGTAACAGCAGAATAGAGAGTGCAGCTCTTGAGGTGATTGGAGGAATATAGATGATGTAACAGTAGAATAGTGATTGCAGCTCTGGAGGTGACAGGAGGATAAGACACGATGTAACAGCAGAATAATGATTGCAGCTCTGGAGGTGACTGGAGCATAAGACCTGATGTAACAGCAGAATAGTGACTGCAGCTCTGGAGGTGACAGGAAGATAAAACATGATGTAACAGCAGAATAGTGAATTCAGCTCTGGAGGATAATACACGATGTAACAGTAGAATAGTGACTGTAGCTCTGGAGGTGGCTGGAGGATAATAGATGATGTAACAGCACAATAGTGACTGCAGCTCTGGAGGTGACTGGAGGATAAGACATGATGTAACAGCAGAACAGTGAGTGCAGCTCTGGAGGTGACTGGAGGATAAGACATGATGTAACAGCAGAATAATGACAGCAGCTCTGGAGGTAACTGGAGTATAAGACACGATGTAACAGCAGAATAGTGAGTGCAGCTGTGGAGGTGACTGGAGGATAAGACACAATGTAACAGCAGAAAAGTGAGTGCAGCTCTTGAGGTGACTGGAGGATAAGACATGAAGTAACAGCATAATAGTGAGTGCAGCTCTGGAGGTGACTCGAGGACAAGACACGATGTAACAGCAGAATAGTGACTGCAGCTCTGGAGGTGACTGGAGGATAAGACACCATGTAACAGCAGAACAGTGATTGCATCTCTGGAGGTGAATGGAGGATAAGAAACGATTTAACAACAGAATAGTGACGGCAGCTCTGGAGGTGACTGGAGGATAAGACATGATGTAACAGCAGAATAGTGACTGCAGCTCTGGAGGTGACTGGAGGATAGGACACGATGTAACAGCAGAATAGTGAGTGCAGCTCTGGAGGTGACTGGAGGATAAGACATGATGTAACAGCAGAATAGTGAGTGCAGCTCTGGAGATGAGTGGAGGATAAGACATGAAGTAACAGCATAATAGTGAGTGCAGCTCTGGAGGTGACTGGAGGATAAGACACGATGTAACAGCAGAATAGTCAGTGCAGCTCTGGAGGTGACTGGTAGATAGGACATGATGTAACAGCAGAATAGTGAGTGCAGCTCTTGAGGTGACTGGAGGATAAGACACGATGTAACAGCAGAAAAGTGAGTGCAGCTCTTGAGGTGACTGGAGGATAAGACATGAAGTAACAGCATAATAGTGAGTGCAGCTCTGGAGGTGACTGGAGGACAAAACACGATGTAACAGCAGAATAGTGACTGCAGCTCTGGAGGTAACTGGAGGATAAGACACCATGTAACAGCAGAACAGTGATTGCATCTCTGGAGGTGAATGGAGGATAAGACACGATGTAACAGCAGAATAGTGACTGCAGCTCTGGAGGTGACTGGAGGATAAGACATGATGTAACAGCAGAACAGTGACTGCAGCTCTGGAGGTGACTGAAGGATAAGACATGATGTAACAGTAGAATAGTGACAGCAGCTCTGGAGGTAACTGGAGTATAAGACACGATGTAACAGCCGAATAGTGAGTGCAGCTCTGGAGGTGACTGGAGGATAAGACACGATGTAACAGCTGAATAGTCAGTGCAGCTCTGGAGGTGACTGGAGGATAAGACACGATGTAACAGCTGAATAGTCAGTGCAGCTCTGGAGGTGACTGGAGGATAAGACATGATGTAACAGCAGAATAGTGATTGCAGCTCTGGAGGTGACAGGAGGATAAGACACGATGTAACAGCAGAATAATGATTGCAGCTCTGGAGGTGACAGGAAGATAACACATGATGTAACAGCAGAATAGTGAGTGCAGCTCTGGAGGTGGCTGGAGGATAAGACACGATGAAACAGCAGCATAGTGAGTGCAGCTCTGGAGGTGACTGGAGGATAAGACACCATGTAACAGTAGAATAGTGACTGCAGCTCTGGAGGTGACTGGAGGATAAGACACGATGTAACGGCAGAATAGTGACAGCAGCTCTGGAGGTGACTGGAGGATAAGACACGATGTAACAGCAGAATAGTGAGTGCAGCTCTGGAGGTGACTGGAGGATAATAGATAATGTAACAGCAGAATAGTGACTGCAGCTCTGGAGGTGACTGGAGGATAAGACCTGATGTAACATCAGAATAGTGAGTGCAGCTCTGGAGGTGAGTGGTAGATAGGACATGATGTAACAACAGAATAGTGAGTTCAGTTCTGGAGGTGACTGGAGGATAAGACATGATGTAACAGCAGAATAGTGACTGCAGCTCTGGAGGTAACTGGAGAATAAGACACGATGTAACAGCAGAATAGTGACTGCAGCTCTGGAGGTGACTGGAGGATAAGACCTGATGTAACATAAGAATAGTGACTGCAGCTCTGGAGGGGACTGGTAGATAGGACATGATGTAACAGCAGAATAGTGAGTGCAGCTCTGGAGGTGACTGGAGGATAAGACATGATGTAACAGCAGAATAGTGACTGCAGCTCTGGAGATGACTGGAGGATAAGACACGATGAAACAGCAGAATAGTGACTGCAGCTCTGGAGGTAACTGGAGAATAAGACACGATGTAACAGCAGAATAGTGACTGCAGCTCTGGAGGTGACTGGAGGATAAGACACCATGTAACAGCAGAATAATGATTGCAGCTCTGGAGGTGACAGGAAGATAAGACATGATGTAACAGCAGAATGGTAAATTCAGCTCTGGAGGTAACTGGAGGATAATACACGATGTAACAGTAGAATAGTGACTGTAGCTCTGGAGGTGACTGGAGGATAATAGATGATGTAACAGCAGAATAGTGACTGCAGCTCTGGAGGTGACTGTGGAGGATAAGACATGATGTAACAGCAGAATAGTCAGTGCAGCTCTGGAGGTGACTGGAGGATAAGACATGATGTAACAGCAGAATAGTCAGTGCAGCTCTGGAGGTGACTGGTAGATAGGACATGAGGTAACAGCAGAATAGTGAGTGCAGCTCTGGAGGTGACTGGAGGATAAGACATGATGTAACAGCAAAATAGTGAGTGCAGTTCTTGAGGTGACAGGAGGATAAGACATGAAGTAGCAGCATAATAGTGAGTGCAGCTCTGGAGGTGACTGGAGGACAAGACACGATGTAACAGCAGAATAGTGACTGCAGCTCTGGAGGTGACTGGAGGATAAGAAACGATGTAACAACAGAATAGTGACAGCAGCTGTGGAGGTGACTGGAGGATAAGACATGATGTAACAGCAGAATAGTGACTGCAGCTCTGGAGGTGACAGGAGGATAGGACACGATGTAACAGCAGAATAGTGACTGCAGCTCTGGAGGTGAGTGGAGGATAAGACCTGATGTAACAGCAGAATAGTGACTGGAGCTCTGGAGGTGGCTGGTGGATAAGACACGATGTAACACCAGAATAGCGAGTGCAGATCTGGAGGTGACTGGAGGATAAGACACGATGTAACAGCATAATAGTGACTGGAGCTCTGGAGGTGGCTGGAGGATTAGACACGATGTAACAGCAGAATAGTGACTGCAGCTCTGGAGGTGACTGGAGGATAAGACATGATGTAACAGCAGAATAGTGACTGCAGCTCTGGAGGAGACTGGAGGATAAGACATGATGTAACAGCAGAATAGTGACTGCAGCTCTGGAGGTGGCTGGAGGATAAGACACGATGTAACAGCATAATAGTGACTGGAGCTCTGGAGGTGGCTGGAGGATTAGACACGATGTAACAGCAGAATAGTGACTGCAGCTCTGGAGGTGACTGGAGGATAAGACACGATGTAACGGCAGAATAGTGACTGCAGCTCTGGAGGAGACTGGAGGATAAGACATGATGTAACAGCAGAATAGTGAGTGCAGCTCTGGAGGTAACTGGAGTATAAGACACGATGTAACAGCCGAATAGTGAGTGCAGCTCTGGAGGTGACTGGAGGATAAGACACGATGTAACACCCGAATAGTGACTGCAGCTCTGGAGGTGACTGGAGGATAAGACACGATGTAACAGCAGAATAGTGACTGCAGCTCTGGAGGTGACTGGAGGATAAGACATAATGTAACAGTAGAATAGTGACTGCAGCTCTGGAGGTGACAGGAGGATAAGACACAATGTAACAGCAGAATAATGATTGCAGTTCTGGAGGTGACTGGAGGATAAGACCTGATGTAACAACAGAATAGTGAGTGCAGTTCTGGAGGTGACTGGAGGATAAGATATGATGTAACAGCAGAATAGTGACTGCAGCTCTGGAGGGGACTGGTAGATAGGACATGATGTAACAGCAGAATAGTGAGTGCAGCTCTGGAGGTGACTGGAGGATAAGACATGATGTAACAGCAGAATAGTGACTGCAGCTCTGGAGATAACTGGAGGATAAGACACGATGAAACAGCAGAATAGTGACTGCAGCTCTGGAGGTAACTGGAGGATAAGACACGATGTAACAGCAGAAAAGTGAGTGCAGCTCTTGAGGTGACTAGAGGATAAGACATGAAGTAACAGCATAATAGTGAGTGCAGCTCTGGAGGTGACTGGAGGAGAAAACAAGATGTAACAGCAGAATAGTGACTGCAGCTCTGGAGGTGACTGGAGGATAAGACACCATGTAACAGCAGAATAGTGACTGCAACTCTGGAGGTGACAGGAAGATAAGACATGATGTAACAGCAGAATGGTGAATTCAGCTCTGGAGGTAACTGGAGGATAATACACGATGTAACAGTAGAATAGTGACTGCAGCTCTGGAGGTGACTGGAGGATAAGACATGATGTAACAGCAGAATAGTGAGTGCAGCTCTGGAGGTGACTGGAGGATAAGACATGATGTAACAGCAGAATAGTGACAACAGCTCTGGAGGTAACTGGAGTATAAGACACGATGTAACAGCAGAATAGTGAGTGCAGCTCTGGAGGTGACTGGAGGATAAGACACGATGTAACAGCAGAATAGTCAGTGCAGCTCTGGAGGTGACTGGTAGATAGGACATGAGGTAACAGCAGAATAGTGAGTGCAGCTCTGGAGGTGACTGGAGGATAAGACATGATGTAACAGCAGAATAGTGAGTGCAGTTCTTGAGGTGACTGGAGGATAAGACACAATGTAACAGCAGAAAAGTGAGTGCAGCTCTTGAGGTGACTGGAGGATAAGACATGAAGTAGCAGCATAATAGTGAGTGCAGCTCTGGAGGTGACTGGAGGACAAGACACGATGTAACAGCAGAATAGTGACTGCAGCTCTGGAGGTGACTGGAGGACAAAACACCATGTAACAGCAGAACAGTGATTGCATCTCTGGAGGTGAATGGAGGATAACAAACGATGTAACAACAGAATAGTGACAGCAGCTGTGGAGGTGACTGGAGGATAAGACATGATGTAACAGCAGAATAGTGACTGCAGCTCTGGAGGCGACAGGAGGATAGGACACGATGTAACAGCAGAATAGTGACTGCAGCTCTGGAGGTGAGTGGAGGATAAGACCTGATGTAACAGCAGAATAGTGACTGGAGCTCTGGAGGTGGCTGGAGGATAAGACACGATGTAACAGCAGAATAGTGACTGGAGCTCTGGAGGTGGCTGGAGGATAAGACACGATGTAGCAGCAGAATAGTGACTGCAGCTCTGGAGGTGACTGGAGGATAAGACACGATGTAACGGCAGAATAGTGACTGCAGCTCTGGAGGAGACTGGAGGATAAGACATGATGTAACAGCAGAATAGTGAGTGCAGCTCTGGAGGTAACTGGAGTATAAGACACGATGTAACAGCCGAATACTGAGTGCAGCTCTGGAGGTGACTGGAGGATAAGACACGATGTAACACCTGAATAGTGACTGCAGCTCTGTAGGTGACTGGAGGATAAGACACGATGTAACAGCAGAATAGTGACTGCAGCTCTGGAGGTGACTGGAGGATAAGACCTGATGTAACAGCAGAATAGTGACAGCAGCTCTGGAGGTAACTGGAGTATAAGACACGATGTAACAGCCGAATAGTGAGTGCAGCTCTGGAGGTGACTGGAGGATAAGACACGATGTAACAGCAGAATAGTCAGTGCAGCTCTGGAGGTGACTGGTAGATAGAACATGAGGTAACAGCAGAATAGTGAGTGCAGCTCTGGAGGTGACTGGAGGATAAGACATGATGTAACAGCAGAATAGTGAGTGCAGCTCTGGAGGTGACTGGAGGATAAGACACAATGTAACAGCAGAAAAGTGAGTGCAGCTCTTGAGGTAACTGGAGGATAAGACATGAAGTAACAGCATAATAGTGAGTGCAGCTCTGGAGGTGACTGGAGGATAAGAAACGATGTAACAACAGAATAGTGACAGCAGCTCTGGAGGTGACTGGAGGATAAGACATGATGTAACAGCAGAATAGTGACTGCAGCTCTGGAGGTGACTGGAGGATAGGACACGATGTAACAGCAGAATAGTGAGTGCAGCTCTGGAGGTGACTGGAGGATAAGACAGGATGTAACAGCAGAATAGTGACTGCAGCTCTGGAGATGAGTGGAGGATAAGACATGAAGTAACAGCATAATAGTGAGTGCAGCTCTGGAGGTGACTGGAGGACAAGACACGATGTAACAGGAGAATAGTGACTGCAGCTCTGGAGGTGACTGGAGGATAAGACAAGATGTAACAGCAGAATAGTGAGTGCATCTCTGGAGGTGAACGGAGGATAAGACCTGATGTAACAACAGAATAGTGACAGCAGCTCTGGAGGTGACTGGAGGATAAGACCTGATGTAACATCAGAATAGTGACTGCAGCTCTGGAGGTGAGTGGAGGATAAGATCTGATGTAACAGCAGAATAGAGACTGCAGCTCTGGAGGTGGCTGGAGGATAAGACATGACGTAACAGCAGAATAGTGACTGCAGCTCTGGAGGTGACTGGAGGATAAGACATGATGTGACAGCAGAATAGTGAGTGCAGCTCTGGAGGTGGCTGGAGGATAAGACATGATGTAACAGCAGAACAGTGACTGCAGCTCTGGAGGTGACTGAAGGATAAGACATGAAGTAACAGCAGAATAGTGAGTGCAGCTCTGGAGTTGACTGGACGATAAGATACGATGTAACAGCAGAATAGAGAGTGCAGCTCTTGAGGTGATTGGAGGAATATAGATGATGTAACAACAGAATAGTGACTGCAACTCTGGAGGTGACTGGAGGATAAGACAGGATGTAACAGTAGAATAGTGACTGCAGCTCTGGAGGTGACGGGAGGATAAGACACGATGTAACAGCAGAATAATGATTGCAGCTCTGGAGGTGACTGGAGGATAAGACCTGATGTAACAGCAGAATAGTGACTGCAGCTCTGGAGGTGACAGGAAGATAAGACATGATGTAACAGCAGAATGGTGAATTCAGCTCTGGAGGTAACTGGAGGATAATACACGATGTAACAGTAGAATAGTGACTGCAGCTCTGGAGGTGGCTGGAGGATAATAGATGATGTAACAACAGAATATTGACTGCAGCTCTGGAAGTGAGTGGAGGATAAGACACGATGTAACAGCAGAATAGTGACTGCAGCTCTGGAGGTGACTGGAGGATAAGACACGATGTAACGGCAGAATAGTGACTGCAGCTCTGGAGGTGGCTGGAGGATAATACACGATGTAACAGTAGAATAGTGACTGTAGCTCTGGAGGTGACTGGAAGATTAGACAAGATGTAATAGCAGAATAGTGAGTGCAGCTCTGGAGGTGGCTGGAGGATAATAGATGATGTAACAGCAGAATAGTGAC
The DNA here is from genome assembly GCF_046119375.1 of Phyllobates terribilis. Lineage (NCBI taxonomy): Eukaryota > Metazoa > Chordata > Amphibia > Anura > Dendrobatidae > Phyllobates > Phyllobates terribilis. The sequence continues at coordinate 191,340 of NW_027363101.1, read as the reverse complement.
TTCACCTCTGGAGGTGACTGGAGGATAAGACATGATGTAACAGCAGAATAGTGAGTGCAGCTCTGGAGGTGACTGGAGGATAAGACATGATGTAACAGCAGAATAGTGACAGCAGCTCTGGAGGTAACTGGAGTATAAGACACGATGTAACAGCAGAATAGTGAGTGCAGCTCTGGAGGTGACTGGTAGATAGGACATGAGGTAACAGCAGAATAGTGAGTGCAGCTCTGGAGGTGACTGGAGGATAAGACATGATGTAACAGCAGAATAGTGAGTGCAGTTCTTGAGGTGACTGGAGGATAAGAAACGATATAACAACAGAATAGTGACAGCAGCTCTGGAGGTGACTGGAGGATAAGACATGATGTAACAGTAGAATAGTGACGGCAGCTCTGGAGGTGACTGGAGGATAGGACACGATGTAACAGCAGAATAGTGAGTGCAGCTCTGGAGGTGACTGGAGGATAAGACATGATGTAACAGCAAAATAGTGACTGCACCTCTGGAGATGAGTGGAGGATAAGACATGAAGTAACAGCATAATAGTGAGTGCAGCTCTGGAGGTGACTGGAGGATAAGACACGATGTAACAGCAGAATAGTGACTGCAGCTCTGGAGGTGACTGGAGGATAAGACAAGATGTAACAGCAGAATAGTGAGTGCATCTCTGGAGGTGAACGGAGGATAAGACCTGATGTAACAACAGAATAGTGACAGCAGCTCTGGAGGTGACTGGAGGATAAGACCTGATGTAACATCAGAATAGTGACTGCAGCTCTGGAGGTGAGTGGAGGATAAGACCTGATGTAACAGCAGAATAGTGACAGCAGCTCTGGAGGTGGCTGGAGGGTAAGACCTGATGTAACAGCAGAATAGTGACAGCAGCTCTGGAGGTGGCTGGAGGATAAGACACGATGTAACAGCAGAATAGTGACTGCAGCTCTGGAGGTGACTGGAGGATAAGACACGATGTAACGGCAGAATAGTGACTGCAGCTCTGGACGTGACTGGAGGATAAGACATGATGTAACAGCAGAATAGTGAGTGCAGCTCTGTAGGTGACTGGAGGATAAGACATGATGTAACAGCAGAATGGTGAATTCAGCTCTGGAGGTAACTGGAGGATAAGACACGATGTAACAGTAGAATAGTGAGTGCAGCTCTGGAGGTGAGTGGAGGTTAAGACCTGATGTAACAGCAGAATAGTGACAGCAGCTCTGGAGGTGGCTGGAGGATAAGACATGATGTAACAGCAGAATAATGATTGCAGCTCTGGAGGTGACTGGAGGATAAGACCTGATGTAACAGCAGAATAGTGACTGCAGCTCTGGAGGTGACAGGAAGATAAAACATGATGTAACAGCAGAATAGTGAATTCAGCTCTGGAGGATAATACACGATGTAACAGTAGAATAGTGACTGCAGCTCTGGAGGTGAGTGGAGGTTAAGACCTGATGTAACAGCAGAATAGTGACAGCAGCTCTGGAGGTGGCTGGAGGATAAGACATGATGTAACAGCAGAATGGTGAATTCAGCTCTGGAGGTAACTGGAGGATAAGATCTGATGTAACAGCAGAATAGTGACTGCAGCACTGGAGGTGACTGAAGGATAAGACATGAAATAACAGCAGAATAGTGAGTGCAGCACTGGAGGTGGCTGGAGGATAAGACATGATGTAATAGCAGAATAGTGAGTGCAGCTCTGGAGTTGACTGGACGATAAGATACGCTGTAACAGCAGAATAGAGAGTGCAGCTCTTGAGGTGATTGGAGGAATATAGATGATGTAACAGTAGAATAGTGAGTGCAGCTCTGGAGGTGACAGGAGGATAAGACACGATGTAACAGCAGAATAATGATTGCAGCTCTGGAGGTGACTGGAGGATAAGACCTGATGTAACAGCAGAATAGTGACTGCAGCTCTGGAGGTGACAGGAAGATAAAACATGATGTAACAGCAGAATAGTGAATTCAGCTCTGGAGGATAATACACGATGTAACAGTAGAATAGTGACTGTAGCTCTGGAGGTGGCTGGAGGATAATAGATGATGTAACAGCACAATAGTGACAGCAGCTCTGGAGGTAACTGGAGTATAAGACACGATGTAACAGCAGAATAGTGAGTGCAGCTCTGGAGGTGACTGGAGGATAAGACACAATGTAACAGCAGAAAAGTGAGTGCAGCTCTTGAGGTGACTGGAGGATAAGACATGAAGTAACAGCATAATAGTGAGTGCAGCTCTGGAGGTGACTGGAGGATAAGACACCATGTAACAGCAGAACAGTGACGGCAGCTCTGGAGGTGACTGGAGGATAAGACATGATGTAACAGCAGAATAGTGACTGCAGCTCTGGAGGTGACTGGAGGATAGGACACGATGTAACAGCAGAATAGTGAGTGCAGCTCTGGAGGTGACTGGAGGATAAGACATGATGTAACAGCAGAATAGTGACTGCAGCTCTGGAGATGAGTGGAGGATAAGACATGAAGTAACAGCATAATAGTGAGTGCAGCTCTGGAGGTGACTGGAGGACAAGACACGATGTAACAGCAGAATAGTGACTGCAGCTCATGAGGTGACTGGAGGATAAGACATGATGTAACAGCAGAATAGTGACTGCAGCTCTTAAGGTGACTGGAGGATAAGACACGATGTAACAGCAGAAGAGTGACTGCAGCTCTGGAGGTGACTGGAGGATAAGACAAGATGTAACAGCAGAATAGTGAGTGCATCTCTGGAGGTGAACGGAGGATAAGACCTGATGTAACAACAGAATAGTGACAGCAGCTCTGGAGGTGACTGGAGGATAAGACCTGATGTAACATCAGAATAGCGACTGCAGCTCTGGAGGTGACTGGAGGATAAGACCTGATGTAACAGCAGAATAGTGACTGCAGCTCTGGAGGTCGCTGGAGGATAAGACACGATATAACAGCAGAATAGTGACTGCAGCTCTGGAGGTGACTGGAGGATAAGACACGATGTAACAGCAGAATAATGATTGCAGCTCTGGAGGTGACTGGAGGATAAGACCTGATGTAACAGCAGAATAGTGACAGCAGCTCTGGAGGTGACTGGAGGATAAGACATGATGTAACAGCAGAATAGTGACTGCAGCTCTGGAGGTGAGTGGAGGATAAGACCTGATGTAACAGCAGAATAGTGACTGCAGCTCTGGAGGTGGCTGGAGGATAAGACATGATGTAACAGCAGAATAGTGACAGCAGCTCTGGAGGTAACTGGAGTATAAGACACGATGTAACAGCAGAATAGTGAGTGCAGCTCTGGAGGTGACTGGAGGACAAGACACGATGTAACAGCAGAATAGTGACTGCAGCTCATGAGGTGACTGGAGGATAAGACATGATGTAACAGCAGAATAGTGACTGCAGCTCTTAAGGTGACTGGAGGATAAGACACGATGTAACAGCAGAAGAGTGACTGCAGCTCTGGAGGTGACTGGAGGATAAGACAAGATGTAACAGCAGAATAGTGAGTGCATCTCTGGAGGTGAACGGAGGATAAGACATGATGTAACAACAGAATAGTGACAGCAGCTCTGGAGGTGACTGGAGGATAAGACATGATGTAACAACAGAATAGTGACAGCAGCTCTGGAGGTGACTGGAGGATAAGACCTGATGTAACATCAGAATAGTGACTGCAGCTCTGGAGGTGACTGGAGGATAAGACCTGATGTAACAGCAGAATAGTGACTGCAGCTCTGGAGGTCGCTGGAGGATAAGACACGACATAACAGCAGAATAGTGACTGCAGCTCTGGAGGTGACAGGAGGATAAGACACGATGTAACAGCAGAATAATGATTGCAGCTCTGGAGGTGACTGGAGGATAAGACCTGATGTAACAGCAGAATAGTGACTGCAGCTCTGCAGGTGACTGGAAGATAAGACATGACTTAACAGCAGCATGGTGAGTGCAGCTCTGTAGGTGACTGGAGGATAAGACACGATGTAACAGCAGAATGGTGAATTCAGCTCTGGAGGTGGCTGGAGGATAAGACACGACGTAAGAGCAGAATAGTGACTGCAGCTCTGGAGGTGACTGGAGGATAAGACCTGATGTAACAACAGAATAGTGACAGCAGCTCTGGAGGTGACTGGAGGATAAGACCTGATGTAACATCAGAATAGTGACTGCAGCTCTGGAGGTGAGTGGAGGATAAGACCTGATGTAACAGCAGAATAGTGACTGCAGCTCTGGAGGTCGCTGGAGGATAAGACACGATATAACAGCAGAATAGTGACTGCAGCTCTGGAGGTGACTGGAGGATAAGACATGATGTAACAGCAGAATAGTGAGTGCAGCTCTGGAGGTGGCTGGAGGATAAGATACGATGTAACAGTAGAATAGTGACTGCAGCTCTGGAGGTGAGTGGAGGATAAGACCTGATCTAACAGCAGAATAGTGACTGCAGCTCTGGAGGTGGCTGGAGGATAAGACACCCTGTAACAGCAGAATAGTGACTGCAGCTCTGGAGGTGACTGGAGGATAGGACACGATGTAACAGCAGAATAGTGAGTGCAGCTCTAGAGGTGACTGGAGGATAAGACATGATGTAACAGCAGAATAGTGACTGCAGCTCTGGAGATGACTGGAGGACAAGACACGATGTAACAGCAGAATAGTGAGTGCAGCTCTGGAGGTGACTGGAGGATAAGACATGATGTAACAGTGGAATAGTGATTGCAGCTCTGGAGGTGACAGGAGGATAAGACACGATGTAACAGCAGAATAATGATTGCAGCTCTGGAGGTGGCTGGAGGATAAGACACCATGTAACAGAGAATAGTGAGTGCATCTCTGGAGGTGAATGGAGGATAAGACCTGATGTAACAGCAGAATAGTGACAGCAGCTCTGGAGGTGACTGGAGGATAAGACATGATGTAACAGCAGAATAGTGACTGCAGCTCTGGAGGTGGCTGGAGGATAAGACACCATGTAACAGCAGAATAGTGACTGCAGCTCTGGAGGTGACTGGAGGATAAGACACGATGTAACGGCAGAATAGTGACTGCAGCTCTGGAGGTGACTGGACGAAAAGATACGATGTAACAGCAGAATAGAGAGTGCAGCTCTTGAGGTGACTGGAGGAATATAGATGATGTAACAGCAGAATAGTGACTGCAGCTCTGGAGGTGACTGGAGGATAAGACAGGATGTAACAGTAGAATAGTGACTGCAGCTCTGGAGGTGACAGGAGGATAAGACACGATGTAACAGCAGAATAATGATTGCCGCTCTGGAGGTGACTGGAGGATAATACACGATGTAACAGTAGAATAGTGACTGTAGCTCTGGAGGTGGTTGGAGGATAATAGATGATGTAACAGCAGAATAGTGACTGCAGCTCTGTAGGTGACTGGAGGATAAGACATGATGTAACAGCAGAATGGTGAATTCAGCTCTGGAGGTAACTGGAGGATAAGACACGATGTAACAGTAGAATAGTGAGTGCATCTCTGGAGGTGAATGGAGGATAAGACCTGATGTAACAGCAGAATAGTGACAGCAGCTCTGGAGGTGACTGGAGGATAAGACATGATGTAACAGCAGAATAGTGAGTGCAGCTCTGGAGGTGAGTGGACGATAAGATCTGATGTAACAGCAGAATAGTGACTGCAGCTCTGGAGGTGGCTGGAGGATAAGACACGATGTAACAGCAGAATAGTGACTGCAGCTCTGGAGGTGACTGGAGGATAAGACAAGATGTAACAGCAGAACAGTGACTGCAGCACTGGAGGTGACTGAAGGATAAGACATGAAATAACCGCAGAATAGTGAGTGCAGCACTGGAGGTGACAGGAGGATAAGACACGATGTAACAGCAGAATAATGATTGCAGCTCTGGAGGTGACTGGAGGATAAGACCTGATGTAACAGCAGAATAGTGACTGCAGCTCTGGAGGTGACAGGAAGATAAAACATGATGTAACAGCAGAATAGTGAATTCAGCTCTGGAGGATAATACACGATGTGACTGCAGCTCTGGAGGTGACTGGAGGATAAGACATGATGTAACAGCAGAATAGTGACTGCAGCTCATGAGGTGACTGGAGGATAAGACATGATGTAACAGCAGAATAGTGACTGCAGCTCTTAAGGTGACTGGAGGATAAGACACGATGTAACAGCAGAAGAGTGACTGCAGCTCTGGAGGTGACTGGAGGATAAGACAAGATGTAACAGCAGAATAGTGAGTGCATCTCTGGAGGTGAACGGAGGATAAGACCTGATGTAACAACAGAATAGTGACAGCAGCTCTGGAGGTGACTGGAGGATAAGACCTGATGTAACATCAGAATAGTGACTGCAGCTCTGGAGGTGACTGGAGGATAAGACCTGATGTAACAGCAGAATAGTGACTGCAGCTCTGGAGGTCGCTGGAGGATAAGACACGATATAACAGCAGAATAGTGACTGCAGCTCTGGAGGTGACTGGAGGATAAGACACGATGTAACGGCAGAATAGTGACTGCAGCTCTGGAGGTGCCAGGAGGATAAGACACGATGTAACAGCAGAATAATGATTGCAGCTCTGGAGGTGACTGGAGGATAAGACCTGATGTAACAGCAGAATAGTGACTGCAGCTCTGAAGGTGACTGGAAGATAAGACATGATGTAACAGCAGAATAGTGACTGCAGCTCTGGAGGTAACTGGAGGATAAGACACGATTTAACAGTAGAATAGTGAGTGCATCTCTGGAGGTGAATGGAGGATAAGACCTGATGTAACAGCAGAATAGTGACAGCAGCTCTGGAGGTGACTGGAGGATAAGACATGATGTAACAGCAGAATAGTGACTGCAGCTCTGGAGGTGAGTGGAGGATAAGACCTGATGTAACAGCAGAATAGTGACAGCAGCTCTGGAGGTAACTGGAGTATAAGACACGATGTAACAGCAGAATAGTGAGTGCAGCTCTGGAGGTGACTGGAGGATAAGACACAATGTAACAGCAGAAAAGTGAGTGCAGCTCTGGAGGTGACTGGAGGACAAGACACGATGTAACAGCAGAATAGTGACTGCAGCTCTGGAGGTGACTGGAGGATAAGACACCATGTAACAGCAGAACAGTGATTGCATCTCTGGAGGTGAATGGAGGATAAGAAACGATGTAACAACAGAATAGTGACGGCAGCTCTGGAGGTGACTGGAGGATAAGACATGATGTAACAGCAGAATAGTGACTGCAGCTCTGGAGGTGACTGGAGGATAAGACATTATGTAACAGCAGAATAGTGACTGCAGCTCTTAAGGTGACTGGAGGATAAGACACGATGTAACAGCAGAAGAGTGACTGCAGCTCTGGAGGTGAGTGGAGGATAAGACCTGATGTAACAGCAGAATAGTGACTGCAGCTCTGGAGGTGGCTGGAGGATAAGACATTATGTAACAGCAGAATAGTGAGTGCAGCTCTGGACGTGACTGGAGGATAAGACACCATGTAACAGCAGAACAGTGATTGCATCTCTGGAGGTGAATGGAGGATAAGAAACGATGTAACAACAGAATAGTGACGGCAGCTCTGGAGGTGACTGGAGGATAAGACATGATGTAACAGCAGAATAGTGACTGCAGCTCTGGAGGTGACTGGAGGATAGGACACGATGTAACAGCAGAATAGTGAGTGCAGCTTTGGAGGTGACTGGAGGATAAGACATGATGTAACAGCAGAATAGTGACTGCAGCTCATGAGGTGACTGGAGGATAAGACATTATGTAACAGCAGAATAGTGACTGCAGCTCTTAAGGTGACTGGAGGATAAGACAAGATGTAACAGCAGAATAGTGAGTGCAGCTCTGGAGGTGAACGGAGGATAAGACCTGATGTAACAACAGAATAGTGACAGCAGCTCTGGAGGTGACTGGAGGATAAGACCTGATGTAACATCAGAATAGTGACTGCAGCTCTGGAGGTGACTGGAGGATAAGACCTGATGTAACAGCAGAATAGTGACTGCAGCTCTGGAGGTCGCTAGAGGATAAGACACGATATAACAGCAGAATAGTGACTGCAGCTCTGGAGGTGACTGGAGGATAAGACACGATGTAACGGCAGAATAGTGACTGCAGCTCTGGAGGTGACAGGAGGATAAGACACGATGTAACAGCAGAATAATGATTGCAGCTCTGGAGGTGACTGGAGGATAAGACCTGATGTAACAGCAGAATAGTGACTGCAGCTCTGCAGGTGACTGGAGGATAAGACACGATGTAACAGCAGAATGGTGAATTCAGCTCTGGAGGTAACTGGAGGATAAGACACGATTTAACAGTAGAATAGTGACAGCAGCTCTGGAGGTGACTGGAGGATAAGACATGATGTAACAGCAGAATAGTGACTGCAGCTCTGGAGGTGAGTGGAGGATAAGACCTGATGTAACAGCTGAATACTGACTGCAGCTCTGGAGGTGGCTGGAGGATAAGACACCATGTAACAGCAGAATAGTGACTGCAGCTCTGGAGGTGACTGGAGGATAGGACACGATGTAACAGCAGAATAGTGAGTGCAGCTCTGGAGGTGACTGGAGGAAAAGACATGATGTAACAGCAGAATAGTGAGTGCATCTCTGGAGATGAGTGGAGGATAAGACACGATGTAACATCAGAATAGTGAGTGCAGCTCTGGAGGTGACTGGAGGACAAGACACAATGTAACAGCAGAATAGTGACTGCAGCTCATGAGGTGACTGGAGGATAAGACACGACGTAACAGCAGAATAGTGACTGCAGCTCTGGAGGTGACTGGAGGATAAGACAAGATGTAACAGCAGAATAGTGACAGCAGCTCTGGAGGTGACTGGAGGATAAGACCTGATGTAACATCAGAATAGTGACTGCAGCTCTGGAGGTGAGTGGAGGATAAGACCTGATGTAACAGCAGAATAGTGAGTGCATCTCTGGAGGTGAACGGAGGATAAGACCTGATGTAACAACAGAATAGTGACAGCAGCTCTGGAGGTGACTGGAGGATAAGACCTGATGTAACATCAGAATAGTGACTGCAGCTCTGGAGGTGAGTGGAGGATAAGACCTGATGTAACAGCAGAATAGTGACTGCAGCTCTGGAGGTCGCTGGAGGATAAGACACGATATAACAGCAGAATAGTGACTGCAGCTCTGGAGGTGACTGGAGGATAAGACACGATGTAACGGCAGAATAGTGACTGCAGCTCTGGAGGAGACTGGAGGATAAGACATGATGTAACAGCAGAATAGTGAGTGCAGCTCTGGAGGTGGCTGGAGGATAAGACATTATTTAACAGCAGAATAGTGACTGCAGCTCTGGAGTTGACTGGAGGATAAGACATGATGTAAAAGCAGAATAGTGACTGCAGCTCTGGAGGTGACTGGAGGATAAGACACGATGTAACAGCAGAATAATGATTGCAGCTCTGGAGGTGACTGGAGGATAAGACCTGATGTAAGAGCAGAATAGTGACTGCAGCTCTGGAGGTGACTGGAAGATAAGACATGATTTAACAGCAGAATGGTGAGTGCAGCTCTGTACGTGACTGGAGGATAAGACATGATGTAACAGCAGAATGGTGAATTCAGCTCTGGAGGTAACTGGAGGATAAGACACGATGTAACAGTAGAATAGTTAGTGCATCTCTGGAGGTGAATGGAGGATAAGACCTGATGTAACAGCAGAATAGTGGCAGCAGCTCTGGAGGTGACTGGAGGATAACACATGATGTAACAGCAGAATAGTGACTGCAGCTCTGGAGGTGAGTGGAGGATAAGACCTGATGTAACAGCAGAATAGTGACTGCAGCTCTGGAGGTGGCTGGAGGATAAGACACCCTGTAACAGCAGAATAGTGACTGCAGCTCTGGAGGTGACTGGAGGATAGGACACGATGTAACAGCAGAATAGTGAGTGCAGCTCTGGAGGTGACTGGAGGATAAGACATGATGTAACAGCAGAATAGTGACTGCAGCTCTGGAGATGACTGGAGGACAAGACACGATGTAACAGCAGAATAGTGACTGCAGCTCTGAAGGTGGCTGGAGGATAAGACATGATGTAACAGCAGAATAGTGAGTGCAGCTCTGGAGTTGACTGGAGGATAAGATACGATGTAACAGCAGAATAGTGAGTGCAGCTCTGGAGGTGACAGGAGGATAAGACACGATGTAACAGCAGAATAATGATTGCAGCTCTGGAGGTGGCTGGAGGATAAGACACCATGTAACAGAGAATAGTGAGTGCATCTCTGGAGGTGAATGGAGGATAAGACCTGATGTAACAGCAGAATAGTGACAGCAGCTCTGGAGGTGACTAGAGGATAAGACATGATGTAACAGCAGAATAGTGACTGCAGCTCTGGAGGTGAGTGGAGGATAAGACCTGATGTGACAGCAGAATAGTGACTGCAGCTCTGGAGGTGGCTGGAGGATAAGACACCATGTAACAGCAGAATAGTGACTGCAGCTCTGGAGGTGACTGGAGGATAAGACACGATGTAACGGCAGAATAGTGAGTGCAGCTCTGGAGGTGACTGGAGGATAAGACATGATGTAATAGCAGAATAGTGAGTGCAGCTCTGGAGGTGGCTGGAGGATAAGACATGATGTAACAGCAGAACAGTGACTGCAGCTCTGGAGGTGACTGAAGGATAAGACATGAAGTAACAGCAGAATAGTGAGTGCAGCTCTGGAGTTGACTGGACGAAAAGTTACGATGTAACAGCAGAATAGAGAGGGAAGCTCTTGAGGTGACTGGAGGAATATAGATGATGTAACAGCAGAATAGTGACTGCAGCTCTGGAGGTGACTGGAGGATAAGACAGGATGTAACAGTAGAATAGTGACTGCAGCTCTGGAGGTGACAGGAGGATAAGACATGATGTAACAGCAGAATAGTGACTGCAGCTCTGGAGATGACTGGAGGACAAGACACGATGTAACAGCAGAATAGTGACTGCAGCTCTGAAGGTGGCTGGAGGATAAGACACGATTTAACAGCAGAATAATGATTGCCGCTCTGGAGGTGACTGGAGGATAATACACGATGTAACAGTAGAATAGTGACTGTAGCTCTGGAGGTGGTTGGAGGATAATAGATGATGTAACAGCAGAATAGTGACTGCAGCTCTGGAGGTGACTGGGGGATAAGACATGATGTAACAGCAGAATGGTGACTTCAGCTCTGGAGGTGACAGGAGGATAAGACACGATGAAACAGCAGAATAGTGACTACAGCTCAGGAGGTGTCAGGGGGATAAGACACGATGAAACAGCAGAATAGTGACTGCAGCTCTGGAGGTGGCTGGAGGATAAGAAATGATGTAACAGCAGAAAAGAGACTACAGCTCTGGAGGTGGCTGGAGGATAAGACATGATGTAACAGCAGAATAGTGACTACAGCTCTGGAGGTGACTGGAGGATAAGAGGCGATGTAACAGCAGAATAGTGAGTGCACATCTGGAGGTGACTGGAGGATAAGACCTGATGTAACAGCAGAATAGTGACGCAGCTCTGGAGGTGACTGGAAGATAAGACACGATGTAACAGCAGAATAGTGACTGCACTTCAGGAAGTGACTGGAGGATAAGACATGATGTAACAGCAGAATAGTGACTGCAACTCTGGAGGTGACTGGAGGATAAGACATGATGTAATAGCAGAATAGTGAGTGCAGCTCTGGAGGTGGCTGGAGGATATGACATGATGTAACAGCAGAACAGTGACTGCAGCTCTGGAGGTGACTGAAGGATAAGACATGAAGTAACAGCAGAATAGTGAGTAGAGCTCTGGAGTTGACTGGACAATAAGATACGATGTAACAGCAGAATAGAGAGTGCAGCTCTTGAGGTGACTGGAGGAATATAGATGATGTAACAGCAGAATAGTGACTGCAGCTCTGGAGGTGACAGGAGGATAATACACGATGTAACAGTAGAATAGTGACTGTAGCTCTGGAGGTGGCTGGAGGATAATACACGATGTAACAGCAGAATAGTGAGTGCAGCTCTGGAGGTGACAGGAGGATAAGACATGATGTAACAGCAGAATGGTGACTACAGCTCAGGAGGTGACTGGAGGATAAGACACGATGTAACAGCAGAATAGTGACTACAGCTCTGGAGGTGTCAGGGGGATAAGACACGATGAAACAGCAGAATAGTGACTGCAGCTCTGGAGGTGGCTGGAGGATAAGAAATGATTTAACAGCAGAAAAGAGACTACAGCTCTGGAGGTGGCTAGAGGATAAGACATGATGTAACAGCAGAATAGTGACTACAGCTCTGGAGGTGACTGGAGGATAAGACACAATGTAACAGCAGAATGATGAGTGCAGCTCTGGAGGTGACTGGAGGATAAGAGGCGATGTAACAGCAGAATAGTGAGTGCACATCTGGAGGTGACTGGAGGATAAGACCTGATGTAACAGCAGAATAGTGAGTGCAGATCTGGAGGTGACTGGAGGATAAGACCTGATGTAACAGCAGAATAGTGACGCAGCTCTGGAGGTGACTGGACGATAAGACACGATGTAACAGCAGAATAGTGAGTGCAGCTCTGGAGGTGACTGGCGGATAAAACATGATGTAACAGCAAACCACCAGGCAATGTGAACTGAGGTCTAAGATGGTAGACATGCAAGGAATAGGAGCATGTTCACACTAGCAAAAAAGAAACAAAACCTACAAAAGACAAAAATATATCTCATACCCTACCATCATTATATATAAATGTAAAGCAAAGTTGCATAATAAATATAGGGTACTTAGTGAACTATTTTTGATCAAAAAAAGTATACAAGCCGTCCCACCAGCGGCAAGGTGACCCTAAATTGGGACGGTACCTATACTGCCTATATTAAAAACCTTACTGTATATCAAAGTTGAAGCAATGCATATAAAAGGGTAGACAAATAGGACCGGGTCCCAACTCCAGACCACCCAGGCCCGTGGTAAGCTACATATATACCAGTCAGCTCAACAATGGGGATGCCACACCCTTAAATTGCACAGAATGCAAACAAGACAAAAAACCAGGCAATGTGAACTGAGGTCTAAGATGGTAGACATGCAAGGAATAGGAGCATGTTCACACTAGCAAAAAAGAAACAAAACCTACAAAAGACAAAAGACAAAAATATATCTCATACCCTACCATCATTATATATAAATGTAAAGCAAAGTTGCATAATAAATATAGGGTACTTAGTGAACTATTTTTGATCAAAAAAAGTATACAAGCCGTCCCACCAGCGGCAAGGTGACCCTAAATTGGGACGGTACCTATACTGCCTATATTAAAAACCTTACTGTATATCAAAGTTGAAGCAATGCATATAAAAGGGTAGACAAATAGGACCGGGTCCCAACTCCAGACCACCCAGGCCCGTGGTAAGCTACATATATACCAGTCAGCTCAACAATGGGGATGCCACACCCTTAAATTGCACAGAATGCAAACAAGACAAAAAACCAGGCAATGTGAACTGAGGTCTAAGATGGTAGACATGCAAGGAATAGGAGCATGTTCACACTAGCAAAAAAGAAACAAAACCTACAAAAGACAAAAGACAAAAATATATCTCATACCCTACCATCATTATATATAAATGTAAAGCAAAGTTGCATAATAAATATAGGGTACTTAGTGAACTATTTTTGATCAAAAAAAGTATACAAGCCGTCCCACCAGCGGCAAGGTGACCCTAAATTGGGACGGTACCTATACTGCCTATATTAAAAACCTTACTGTATATCAAAGTTGAAGCAATGCATATAAAAGGGTAGACAAATAGGACCGGGTCCCAACTCCAGACCACCCAGGCCCGTGGTAAGCTACATATATACCAGTCAGCTCAACAATGGGGATGCCACACCCTTAAATTGCACAGAATGCAAACAAGACAAAAAACCAGGCAATGTGAACTGAGGTCTAAGATGGTAGACATGCAAGGAATAGGAGCATGTTCACACTAGCAAAAAAGAAACAAAACCTACAAAAGACAAAAGACAAAAATATATCTCATACCCTACCATCATTATATATAAATGTAAAGCAAAGTTGCATAATAAATATAGGGTACTTAGTGAACTATTTTTGATCAAAAAAAGTATACAAGCCGTCCCACCAGCGGCAAGGTGACCCTAAATTGGGACGGTACCTATACTGCCTATATTAAAAACCTTACTGTATATCAAAGTTGAAGCAATGCATATAAAAGGGTAGACAAATAGGACCGGGTCCCAACTCCAGACCACCCAGGCCCGTGGTAAGCTACATATATACCAGTCAGCTCAACAATGGGGATGCCACACCCTTAAATTGCACAGAATGCAAACAAGACAAAAAACCAGGCAATGTGAACTGAGGTCTAAGATGGTAGACATGCAAGGAATAGGAGCATGTTCACACTAGCAAAAAAGAAACAAAACCTACAAAAGACAAAAATATATCTCATACCCTACCATCATTATATATAAATGTAAAGCAAAGTTGCATAATAAATATAGGGTACTTAGTGAACTATTTTTGATCAAAAAAAGTATACAAGCCGTCCCACCAGCGGCAAGGTGACCCTAAATTGGGACGGTACCTATACTGCCTATATTAAAAACCTTACTGTATATCAAAGTTGAAGCAATGCATATAAAAGGGTAGACAAATAGGACCGGGTCCCAACTCCAGACCACCCAGGCCCGTGGTAAGCTACATATATACCAGTCAGCTCAACAATGGGGATGCCACACCCTTAAATTGCACAGAATGCAAACAAGACAAAAAACCAGGCAATGTGAACTGAGGTCTAAGATGGTAGACATGCAAGGAATAGGAGCATGTTCACACTAGCAAAAAAGAAACAAAACCTACAAAAGACAAAAGACAAAAATATATCTCATACCCTACCATCATTATATATAAATGTAAAGCAAAGTTGCATAATAAATATAGGGTACTTAGTGAACTATTTTTGATCAAAAAAAGTATACAAGCCGTCCCACCAGCGGCAAGGTGACCCTAAATTGGGACGGTACCTATACTGCCTATATTAAAAACCTTACTGTATATCAAAGTTGAAGCAATGCATATAAAAGGGTAGACAAATAGGACCGGGTCCCAACTCCAGACCACCCAGGCCCGTGGTAAGCTACATATATACCAGTCAGCTCAACAATGGGGATGCCACACCCTTAAATTGCACAGAATGCAAACAAGACAAAAAACCAGGCAATGTGAACTGAGGTCTAAGATGGTAGACATGCAAGGAATAGGAGCATGTTCACACTAGCAAAAAAGAAACAAAACCTACAAAAGACAAAAGACAAAAATATATCTCATACCCTACCATCATTATATATAAATGTAAAGCAAAGTTGCATAATAAATATAGGGTACTTAGTGAACTATTTTTGATCAAAAAAAGTATACAAGCCGTCCCACCAGCGGCAAGGTGACCCTAAATTGGGACGGTACCTATACTGCCTATATTAAAAACCTTACTGTATATCAAAGTTGAAGCAATGCATATAAAAGGGTAGACAAATAGGACCGGGTCCCAACTCCAGACCACCCAGGCCCGTGGTAAGCTACATATATACCAGTCAGCTCAACAATGGGGATGCCACACCCTTAAATTGCACAGAATGCAAACAAGACAAAAAAACAGGCAATGTGAACTGAGGTCTAAGATGGTAGACATGCAAGGAATAGGAGCATGTTCACACTAGCAAAAAAGAAACAAAACCTACAAAAGACAAAAATATATCTCATACCCTACCATCCGCAGTTCACATTGCCTGGTTTTTTGTCTTGTTTGCATTCTGTGCAATTTAAGGGTGTGGCATCCCCATTGTTGAGCTGACTGGTATATATGTAGCTTACCACGGGCCTGGGTGGTCTGGAGTTGGGACCCGGTCCTATTTGTCTACCCTTTTATATGCATTGCTTCAACTTTGATATACAGTAAGGTTTTTAATATAGGCAGTATAGGTACCGTCCCAATTTAGGGTCACCTTGCCGCTGGTGGGACGGCTTGTATACTTTTTTTGATCAAAAATAGTTCACTAAGTACCCTATATTTATTATGCAACTTTGCTTTACATTTATATATAATGATGGTAGGGTATGAGATATATTTTTGTCTTTTGTCTTTTGTAGGTTTTGTTTCTTTTTTGCTAGTGTGAACATGCTCCTATTCCTTGCATGTCTACCATCTTAGACCTCAGTTCACATTGCCTGGTTTTTTGTCTTGTTTGCATTCTGTGCAATTTAAGGGTGTGGCATCCCCATTGTTGAGCTGACTGGTATATATGTAGCTTACCACGGGCCTGGGTGGTCTGGAGTTGGGACCCGGTCCTATTTGTCTACCCTTTTATATGCATTGCTTCAACTTTGATATACAGTAAGGTTTTTAATATAGGCAGTATAGGTACCGTCCCAATTTAGGGTCACCTTGCCGCTGGTGGGACGGCTTGTATACTTTTTTTGATCAAAAATAGTTCACTAAGTACCCTATATTTATTATGCAACTTTGCTTTACATTTATATATAATGATGGTAGGGTATGAGATATATTTTTGTCTTTTGTCTTTTGTAGGTTTTGTTTCTTTTTTGCTAGTGTGAACATGCTCCTATTCCTTGCATGTCTACCATCTTAGACCTCAGTTCACATTGCCTGGTTTTTTGTCTTGTTTGCATTCTGTGCAATTTAAGGGTGTGGCATCCCCATTGTTGAGCTGACTGGTATATATGTAGCTTACCACGGGCCTGGGTGGTCTGGAGTTTGGACCCGGTCCTATTTGTCTACCCTTTTATATGCATTGCTTCAACTTTGATATACAGTAAGGTTTTTAATATAGGCAGTATAGGTACCGTCCCAATTTAGGGTCACCTTGCCGCTGGTGGGACGGCTTGTATACTTTTTTTGATCAAAAATAGTTCACTAAGTACCCTATATTTATTATGCAACTTTGCTTTACATTTATATATAATGATGGTAGGGTATGAGATATATTTTTGTCTTTTGTCTTTTGTAGGTTTTGTTTCTTTTTTGCTAGTGTGAACATGCTCCTATTCCTTGCATGTCTACCATCTTAGACCTCAGTTCACATTGCCTGGTTTTTTGTCTTGTTTGCATTCTGTGCAATTTAAGGGTGTGGCATCCCCATTGTTGAGCTGACTGGTATATATGTAGCTTACCACGGGCCTGGGTGGTCTGGAGTTGGGACCCGGTCCTATTTGTCTACCCTTTTATATGCATTGCTTCAACTTTGATATACAGTAAGGTTTTTAATATAGGCAGTATAGGTACCGTCCCAATTTAGGGTCACCTTGCCGCTGGTGGGACGGCTTGTATACTTTTTTTGATCAAAAATAGTTCACTAAGTACCCTATATTTATTATGCAACTTTGCTTTACATTTATATATAATGATGGTAGGGTATGAGATATATTTTTGTCTTTTGTAGGTTTTGTTTCTTTTTTGCTAGTGTGAACATGCTCCTATTCCTTGCATGTCTACCATCTTAGACCTCAGTTCACATTGCCTGGTTTTTTGTCTTGTTTGCATTCTGTGCAATTTAAGGGTGTGGCATCCCCATTGTTGAGCTGACTGGTATATATGTAGCTTACCACGGGCCTGGGTGGTCTGGAGTTGGGACCCGGTCCTATTTGTCTACCCTTTTATATGCATTGCTTCAACTTTGATATACAGTAAGGTTTTTAATATAGGCAGTATAGGTACCGTCCCAATTTAGGGTCACCTTGCCGCTGGTGGGACGGCTTGTATACTTTTTTTGATCAAAAATAGTTCACTAAGTACCCTATATTTATTATGCAACTTTGCTTTACATTTATATATAATGATGGTAGGGTATGAGATATATTTTTGTCTTTTGTCTTTTGTAGGTTATGATTTAACAGCAGAATAGTGAGAGCAGCTCTGGAGGTGACTGGAGGATAAGACGTGATGTAACAGCAGAATAGTGACTGCAGCTCTGGAGGTGACTGGAGGATAAGATACGATGTAACAGCAGAATAGTGAGTGCAGCTATGGAGGTGACTGGAGGATAAGACGTGATGTAACAGCAGAATATAGACTGCAGCTCTTGATGTGACTGAAGGATAAGACACGATGTAACAGCAGAATAGTGACTGCAGCTCTGGAGGTGTCTGGAGGATAAGACAAGATGTAACAGCAGAATAGTGAGTGCAGCTCTGGAGGTGAACGGAGGATAAGACACGATGTAACAGCAGAATAGTGACTGCAGCTCTGGAGGTGACTGGAGGATAAGACATGAAGTAACAGCATAATAGTGAGTGCAGCTCTGGAGGTGACTTGAGGACAAGACACGATGTAACAGCAGAATAGTGACTGCAGCTCATGAGGTGACTGGAGGATAAGACATGATGTAACAGCAGAATAGTGACTGCAGCTCTTGAGGTGACTGGAGGATAAGACACGATGTAACAGCAGAATAGTGACTGCAGCTCTGGAGGTGAGTGGAGGATAAGACCTGATGTAACAGCAGAATAGTGACTGCAGCTCTGGAGGAGACTGGAGGATAAGACATGATTTAACAGCAGAATAGTGAGTGCAGCTCTGGAGATGGCTGGAGGATAAGACATGATTTAACAGCAGAATAGTGAGTGCAGCTCTGGAGTTGACTGGAGGATAAGATACGATGTAACAGCAGAATAGTGAGTGCAGCTCTGGAAGTGACTGGAGGATAAGACATGATGTAACAGTGGAATAGTGATTGCAGCTCTGGAGGTGACAGGAGGATAAGACACGATGTAACAGCAGAATAATGATTGCAGCTCTGGAGGTGACTGGAAGATAAGACCTGATGTAACAGCAGAATAGTGACTGCAGCTCTGGAGGTGACTGGAGGATAAGACATGAAGTAACAGCATAATAGTGAGTGCAGCTCTGGAAGTGACTGGAGGACAAGACACGATGTAACAGCAGAATAGTGACTGCAGCTCATGAGGTGACTGGAGGATAAGACATGATATAACAGCAGAATAGTGACTGCAGCTCATGAGGTGACTGGAGGATAAGACATGATGTAACAGCAGAATAGTGACTGCAGCTCTGGAGGTGAGTGGAAGATAAGACATGATTTAACAGCAGAATGGTGAGTGCAGCTCTGTAGGTGACTGGAGGATAAGACATGATGTAACAGCAGAATGGTGAATTCAGCTCTGGAGGTAACTGGAGGATAAGACACGATGTAACAGTAGAATAGTGAGTCCATCTCTAGAGGTGACTGGCGGAATATAGATGATGTAACAGCAGAATAGTGACTGCAGCTCTGGAGGTGATTGGAGGATAAGACAGGATGTAACAGTAAAATAGTGATTGCAGCTCTGGAGGTGACAGGAGGATAAGACAAGATGTAACAGAAGAATAATGATTGCAGCTCTGGAGGTGACTAGAGGATAAGACCTGATGTAACAGCAGAATAGTGACTGCAGCTCTGGAGGTGACTGGAAGATAAGACCTGATGTAACAGCAGAATGGTGAATTCAGCTCTGGAGGTAACTGGAGGATAATACACGATGTAACAGTAGAATAGTGACTATAGCTCTGGAGGTGGCTGGAGGATAATAGATGATGTAACAGCAGAATAGTGACTGCAGCTCTGGAGGTGACAGGAGGATAAGACATGATGTAACAGCAGAATAGTGAGTGCAGCTCTGGAGGTGACTGGAGGATAATACACTATGCAACAGCAGAATAGTTAGTGTAGCTCTGGAGGTGACTGGAGGATAAGACATGATGTAACAGCAGAATGGTGACTTCAGCTCTGGAGGTGACAGGAGGATAAGACACGATGAAACAGCAGAATAGTGACTACAGCTCAGGAGGTGACTGGAGGATAAGACACGATGAAACAGCAGAATAGTGACTGCAGCTCTGGAGGTGGCAGGAGGATAAGAAATGATGTAACAGCAGAAAAGAGACTACAGCTCTGGAGGTGGCTGGAGGATAAGACATGATGTAACAGCAGAATAGTGACTACAGATCTGGAGGTGACTGGAGGATAAGACACAATGTAACAGCAGAATAGTGAGTGCAGCTCTGGAGGTGACTGGCGGATAAAACATGATGTAACAGCAGAATAGTGAGAGCAGCTCTGGAGGTGACTGGAGGATAAGACGTGATGTAACAGCAGAATAGTGAGTGCAGCTCTGGAGGTGACTGGAGGATATGACATGATGCAACAGCAGAATAGTGACTGCAGCTCTGGAGGTGACTGGAGGATAAGATACGATGTAACAGCAGAATAGTGAGTGCAGCAATGGAGGTGACTGGAGGATAAGACGTGATGTAACAGCAGAATATAGACTGCAGCTCTGGAGATGACTGGAGTATAAGACACGATGTAACAGCAGAATAGTGACTGCAGCTCTGGAGGTGACTGGAGGATAAGATACGATGTAACAAAATAATAGTGAGTTCAGCTCTTGACGTGACTGAAGGATAAGACACGATGTAACAGCAGAATAGTGAGTGCAGCTCTGGAAGTGAACGGAGGATAAGACACGATGTAACAACAGAATAGTGTCTGCAGCTCTGGAGGTGTCTGGAGGATAAGACACGATGTAACAGCAGAATAGTGACTGCAGCTCTGGAGGTGACTGGAGGATAAGACACGATGTAACAGCAGAATAGTGACTGCAGCTCTGGAGGTGAATGGAGGATAAGATACGATGTAACAGCAGAATAGTGACTGCAGCTCTGGAGGTGAACGGAGGATAAGACACGATGTAACAGCAGAATAGTGACTGCAGCTCTTGAGGTGACTGGAGGATAAGACACGATGTAACAGCAGAATAGTGAGTGCAGCTCTGGAGGTGTCTGGAGGATAAGACACGATGTAACAGCAGAATAGTGAGTGCAGCTCTGGAAGTGAACGGAGGATAAGACACGATGTAACAACAGAATAGTGTCTGCAGCTCTGGAGGTGTCTGGAGGATAAGACACGATGTAACAGCAGAATAGTGACTGCAGCTCTGGAGGTGACTGGAGGATAAGACACGATGTAACAGCAGAATAGTGACTGCAGCTCTGGAGGTGAATGGAGGATAAGATACGATGTAACAGCAGAATAGTGACTGCAGCTCTGGAGGTGAACGGAGGATAAGACACGATGTAACAGCAGAATAGAGACACAGCTCTGGAGGTGACTGGAGGATAAGACACGATGTAACAGCAGAATAGTGTTTGCAGCTCTGGAGGTGTCTGGAGGATAAGACACGATGTAACAGCAGAATAGTGAGTGCAGCTCTGGAGGTGGCTGGAGGATAAGACCTTATGAAACAGCAGAATAGAGACTACAGCTCTTGAGGTGACTGGAGGATAAGACACGATGTAACAGCAGAATAGTGAGTGCAGCTCTTGAGGTGACTGGAGGATAAGACACGATGTAACAGCAGAATAGTGTCTGCAGCTCTGGAGGTGTCTGGAGTATAAGACACGATGTAACAGCAGAATAGTGAGTGCAGCTCTGGAGGTGGCTGGAGGATAAGACACAATGTAACAGCAGAATAGTGTCTGCAGCTCTGGAGGTGTCTGGAGGATAAGACACGATGTAACAGCAGAATAGTGACTGCAGCTCTGGAGGTGACTGGAGGATAAGACACGATGTAACAGCAGAATAGAGACTGGCGCTCTGGAGATGACTGGAGGATAAGACACGATGTAACAGCAGAATAGTGTCTGCAGCTCTGGAGGTGTCTGGAGGATAAGATACGATGTAACAAAATAATAGTGAGTGCAGCTCTTGAGGTGACTGGAGGATAAGACACGATGTAACAGCAGAATAGTAAGTGCAGCTCTGGAGGTGTCTGGAGGATAAGACACGATGTAACAGCAGAATAGTGAGTGCAGATCTGGAGGTGACTGGAGGATAATACCTGATGTAACAGCAGAATAGAGAAGCAGCTCTGGAGGTGACTGGAGGATAAGACAAGATGTAACAGCAGAATAGTGTCTGCAGCTCTGGAGGATAAGACACGATGTAACAGC
Organism: Phyllobates terribilis; assembly: GCF_046119375.1. NCBI lineage: Eukaryota > Metazoa > Chordata > Amphibia > Anura > Dendrobatidae > Phyllobates > Phyllobates terribilis. Next base: position 169,311 of record NW_027363101.1, on the reverse strand, counting down.
AGAATAGTGAGTGCAGCTCTTGAGGTCACTGGAGGATAAGACACGATATTACAGCAGAATAGTGACTGCAGCTCTGGAGGTGACTTGAGGATAAGACATGATGTAACAGCAGAATATTGACTGGAGCTCGGGAGGTGGCTGGAGGATAAGACACGATTTAACAGCAGAATAGTGAGTGCAGCTCTGGAGGTGAGTGGAGGATAAGACCTGATGTAACAGCAGAATAGTGACTGCAGCTCTGGAGGTGACTGTAGGATAAGACACGATGTAACAGCAGAATAGTGACTGCAGCTCTGGAGTTTACTGGAGGTTAAGACACGATGTAACAGCAGAATAGTGACTGCAGCTCTGGAGGTGACTGGAGGATAAGACATGAAGCAATAGCATAATAGTGAGTGCAGCTCTGGAGGTGACAGGAGGACAAGACACGGTGTAACAGCAGAATATTGACTGCAGCTCTTGAGGTGACTGGAGGATAAGACACGATGTAATAGCAGAATAGTGACTGCAGCTCTTGAGGTGACTGGAGGATAAGACACGATGTAACAGCAGAAGAGTGACTGCAGCTCTGGAGGTGACAGGAGGATAAGACACGATGTAACGGCAGAATAGTGACTACAGCTTGGGAGGTGACTGGAGGATAAGACACGATGTAACAGCAGAATAGTGATTGCAGCTCTGGAGGAGACTGGAGGATAAGACATGATGTAACAGCAGAATAGTGAGTGCAGCTCTTGAGGATAAGACACGATATTACAGCAGAATAGTGACTGCAGCTCTGGAAATGACTGGAGGATAAGACTTGATGTAACACCAGAATAGTGACTGCAGCTCTGGAGGTGACTGGAAGATAGGACATGATGTAACAGCAGAATAGTGATTGCAGCTCTGGAGGTGACTGGAGGATAAGACATGATGTAACAGCAGAATAATGACTGCAGCTGTGGAGGTGACTAGAAGATAGGTCATAATGTAACAGCAGAAGAGTGACTGCAGCTCTGGAGGTGACTGCAGGATAAGACATGATGTAACAGCAGAATAGTGACTGCAGCTCTGGAGGTGGCTGGAGTGTAAGACATGATGTAACAGCAAAATAGTGACTACAGCTCTGGAGGTGACTGGAGGATAAGACACGATGTAACAGCAGAATATTGAGTGCAGCTCTGGAGGTGACTGGAGGATAAGACACGATGTAACAGCAGAATAGTGAGTGCAGCTCTGGAGGTGACTGGAGGATAAGACCTGATTTAACAGCAGAATAGGGACTGCAGCTCTGGAGGTGACTGGAGGATAAGACACGATGTAACAGCAGAATAGTGACTGCAGCTCTGGAGTTTACTGGAGGATAAGACACGATGTAACAGCAGAATAGTGAGTGCAGCTCTGGAGGTGAATGGAGGATAAGACACGATGTAACAGCAGAATAGTGATACAGCCCCATCCTGCAGTATATCTCACCTCCCACCTATATACAGCCCCATCCTGTAGCATATCCCACCTCTCATCTAGATACCGTCCCATCCTGCAGTATATCCCACCTCTCACCTATATACAGCCCCATCCTGTAGTATATCCCACCTCTCACCTATATACAGCCCCATCCTGCAGTATATCCCACCTCTCACCTATATACAGCCCCATCCTGTAGTATATCCCACCTCTCACCTATATACAGCCCCATCCTGCAGTATATCCCACCTCTCACCTATATACAGCCCCATCCTGCAGTATATCCCACCTCTCACCTATATACAGCCCCATCCTGTAGTATATCCCACCTCTCACCTATATACCGTCCCATCCTGTAGTATATCCCACCTCTCACCTATATACAGCCCTATCCTGCAGTATATCACACCTCTCACCTATATACAGCCCCATCCTGTAGTATATGCCACCTCTCACCTATATACAGCCCCATCCTGCAGTATATCCCACCTCTCACCTATATACAGCCCCATCCTGTAGTATATCCCACCTCTCACTTATATACAGCTCCATCCTGCAGTATATCCCACCTCTCACCTATATACAGCCCCAGCCTGTAGTATATCCCACGTCTCACCTATATACCGTTCCATCCTGCAGTATATCTCACCTCTCACCTATATACAGCCCCATCCTGCAGTATATCCCACCTCTCACCTATATACAGCCCCATCCTGCAGTATATCCCACCTCTCACCTATTTACAGCCCCATCCTGCAGTATATCCCACCTCTCACCTATATACAGCCCCATCCTGCAGTATATCCCCCCTCTCACCTATATACCGCCCCATCCTGCAGTATATCCCACCTCTCACCTATATACCGCCCCATCCTGCAGTATATCCCACCTCTCACCTATATACCGCCCCATCCTGCAGTATATCCCACCTCTCACCTATATACAGCCCCATCCTGGAGTATATCCCACCTCTCACCTATATACAGCCCCATCCTGCAGTATATCCCACCTCTCACCTATATACAGCCCCATCCTGTAGTATATCCCACCTCTCACCTATATACAGCCCCATCCTGTAGTATATCCCACCTCTCACCTATATACAGCCCCATCCTGCAGTATATCTCACCTCTCACCTATATACAGCCCCATCCTGCAGTATATCCCACCTCTCACCTATATACAGCCCCATCCTGTAGTATATCCCACCTCTCATCTATATACAGCCCCATCCTGTAGTATATCCCACCTCTCATCTATATACAGCCCCATCCTGTAGTATATCCCACCTCTCATCTAGATACCGTCCCATCCTGCAGTATATCCCACCTCTCATCTATATACAGTCCCATCCTGCAGTATATCCCACCTCTCATCTATATACCGTCCCATCCTGCAGTATATCCCCCCTCTCAGACCCTCTATATAGCTCTGTATAATGCAGCCCCATATAGTATAATGCACCCCTATTGCCCATTCAGTGTAAAGCCCTCCATATAGTATAATGCAGCCCCATAGTCTTAAATGTAATTTAATGGCCACAACAATGTCCTAAAAAATTAAAATACAATACTCACCTCTCCTCCGCGGTCGCCGCAGCTTGTGTTCTATGCGTCGCACCTCCCAGTGTAGAGGACGCTACGTAGTGACGTCATCGTGCTGAGACGTTAGACGCTGAGATAGAACGATGGGGGAGGGAGCGTCAGCTGTGACGTTTCGTCCTCCATCGCTTTCAAGTGTATCTGCAGATGTCGCCTATACAGTGACCCTGCGGAGGGGCCCCCAGCTCAAAGGGCCCAATAGAGGCAAAGCCGCACAGTTTAACCTTTTCAGCTCCGGGTGGCCCCTCAGAGCGCGGGGCCCGGGGCGGTCACAGTCTTTGCCCCCGGTAGCTGCGCTACTACATCACTTCAGCCTGCAGGACCGGGCTCCTCGTAGTGACCTGCGGACTGTGCTGCGGCCTCCGTGTATGAGCTCCGCACTGTGGGAAGCTCTGCCGCCTGGTGACGTTATCCCTCAGAAGAGCTGCTCCATTATACAGGTCTGTGAGGAGCAGGAGAGGATTGTCAGCTGGACACAGAGCAGCTACAGCACAGGGACAGGTGTGATGGGTGAGCTGCTGGGGAAGGTGATGGCAGGTGACTGGTGCCACAACACTGACCACACAGTGACAGCTCTCCCGGCTAACAGGGCTCAAGGCACAAGCTCCACCCCCGGTCCATGCCCCACCTCTACCCCACCCCCGGTCCATGCCCCACCTCTACCCCACCCCCGGTCCATGCCCCCACCTCTACCCCACCCCCGGTCCATGCCCCCACCTCTACCCCACCCCCGGTCCATGCCCCCACCTCCACCCCGCACCCCGGCCATGCCCCCACCTCCACCCCACTACCGGTTCATGCCCCCACCTCTACCCCACCCTCGGTCTATGCCCCCACCTTAGAATAGATATCTCAATGTGATTTTTTTCAGTGTCATTTTGATGTTAAAGCCTAGAAAAAAAAACAGATTAATCCTGGAAAGAGCATTGCCCCCTGTCATTCTAACTTCCCAGCTGTGCGATAAAAGGTGGAGATGAATGGAGAGCACAGATCAATATTGTGCGATGTGTCCAAGCATCATTAAACTCATCTAAATGCCATCTATTTCCTTAAAGGGAAACGTCCTAGCTGCTATGTAAACTGCCCCTATAGCGTTGGTAGTGATGCAATGTACATCACTAACACTTTTTTCATTATAATTGGTGCAACTATAATGAGTGTATAGCACTTTACATACTTACTAGCTATTGAACCCGTTGGCGAGCATTTTTATTGGTATATGGTCTCCCATGCTGGTATGTGCTGCCCCCCTCCTTGTATTTGTGCTGCCCCCATCCTGTCCCCACCATCCAATCCTGGTATGCGTGGCCCCCCTCACCCCCAATCCTGGTATGCGTGGCATTCCTCACCCCCAATCCTGGTATGCGTGGCACCCCTCACCCCCAATCCTGGTATGCATGGCACCCCTCACCCCCAATCCTGGTATGCGTGGCACCCCTCACCCCTATCCTGGTGTGTATGGTATCCCTCATCCTGGTATGCATGGCACCCCATCCCTCACCCCCAATCCCGGTATGCGTGGCACCCCTCACCCCCAATCCCGGTATGCATGGCACCCCTCATCCTTATCCTGGTGTGTATGGTATCCCTCATCCTGGTATGCATGGTACCCCATCCCTATCCTGGTGTGTATGGTATCCCTCATCCTGGTATGCATGGCACCCCATCCCTCATTCCCAATCCCAGTATGCCTGGCACCCCTCACCCCCCAATCCCGGTATGCGTGGCACCCCTCACCCCCCAATCCTGGTATGCGTGGTACCCCTTACCCCTCAATCATGGTATGCGTGGTACCCCTCACCCCCAATCCTGGTATGCGTGGTACCCCTCACCCCCAATCGTCACAGCGCATGCGCGGCTCCCAGCGCTACAAGCTTTGCTGTCAGCTGTGTCATACTGCACAAGCGTCCCATAACTTCAGCGCTCACCGGGAGCAAAATTCAAACACCTGGGCGGCGCCACCTATGGCTGAATGTGAGGATCACACCCCTATGACTGAATGAGCAGGTAGGGTATAAGTATATAAAGTGCTATACACTCATTATAGTTGCACCAATTATAATGAAAAAAGTGTGTTAGTGATGTACATTGCATCACTATCAACGCTATGGGGGCAGTTTACATAGTAACTAGGATGTGACAGCTTCCCTTTAACATGACAACATGTCAGTTCAGAGTCTTCATAAATGCCTGCTCCAGGAATCTTTTTTTTCCAGCCCCCATCTGGGCTCATCATCTATAATGTTGATAATTTACCTTTATCATAAAATCTTTTCCCGCAGCTTGGAATCTCACTATTTCCCGATGCATTGGCTCTTTGCTTCTCATTGTCTTCTGTGTTGCAGTTTATTTCTTGTACTGAATTCTGAGTTTGGGGCAGGATGGAATAAAATATATATTCAGGTTCCCCAAGGGGGTGGGCTGCAAGTAATAGATAACTTCAGAGCAGACACGAAATAAAAGCGCAGTGAGCCGTACTTCGAGTTCTTGACAATTTCTGCTCATCAGTCTGACTGATGAGAATGGAGGAGTAGGAGTTATCTGAATGTATAATCCTTTATACTTAGAGACTTGTGTTTTTGAAATTTCTCGATAGGCTGGAAACTGAGCGTTGTTAGATTTTCTCTCAGTGAATTAATGGCTGGAATAATGTTATTACCTTACAAAAAGGAGTAGTATTGAAGTTCTTTCTGCTTGCATTCATCATGGTTGTATATTACTGCGGTATTTTATTGCTATTTTTAGTTGAGTTATATTAATCACACTAAAATTTATTAAAGAGAATCTGTAACCACCTGCATGATGTAGAGGCAGAGACCATGATTACAGCGATGTATCACTTACTTTACTGGGTTCCGCAGTATTGATTAAAAACTGTTTTATCTGCCACAGATCTAAGAGATCTCTGAATTCTGAGATCTAGATAGCTCCGCCCTCACACCACTGAGCTGCCAATCAGTGATGGAGGCGGGGTTGGACTACCTAGCATCAGGCCAAGTAGTCCTGATAATCTGCTGCTAATAAAACAGTATTTTTTTCAAAACTACATTAACCCCTTAAGGTCGGAGACAATTATGTCCTTAATGATCAGGCCAATTTTTACAATTCTGTCCACTGTCACTTTATGAGGTAATAACTCTGGAACGCTTCAACGGATCCCCCTGATTCTGAGACTGTCCTTTCGTGACATATTGCACTCCATGTTAGTGATAAAATTTCTTCGATATCACTTGCATTTATTTGTGAAAAAAATCAGAAATTTGATGAAAATTTTGAAAATTTCACAATTTTCAAAATTTTAATTTCCATGCCCTTAAATCAGATATACAGTACAGACCAAAAGTTTGGACACACCTTCTCATTTAAAGATTTTTCTGTATTTTCATGACTATGAAAATTGTACATTCACACTGAAGGCATCAAAACTATGAATTAACACATGTGGAATTATATACTTAACAAAAAAGTGTGACACAACTGAAAATATGTCTTATATTCTAGGTTCTTCAAAGTAGCCACCTTTTGCTTTGATAACTGCTTTGCACACTCTTGGCATTCTCTTGATGAGCTTCAAGAGGTAGTCACCGGAAATGGTTTTCACTTCACAGGTGTGTCCTGTCAGGTTTAATAAGTGGGATTTCATGCCGTTTTCAGCATGGGGGCCCAGAATGCTTGGGCCTTACCATGCTGAGAATCCCAGCCCCCAGCTGCCTGGTTTTACCTGGCTGGCGATCAAAATATGGTGGGCGCCCACGCATTTTTTTTATTGTTATTTTTTTAAATAATTTAAAAAAAAAAACATTGGCCTTTCCAGACTTTTGATCAGCAGCCACAGTAAAGCCAGGCAGCCAGAGGTGGCAGCCCGTAGCTGTCTGCTTTATCTGCGCTGAGAATCAAAAATTCTGCGGAACGCTATGTCATTTTTGTTTTATTATTTATTTATTTTCACACTTCTATATGTGTGACAGTCCCAACAGCCAATCACAGACGCTGACACAGAGAATGGGCATCGTGATTGGCTGCTTGAGTAACCTGAAAGCAGCCCATACATAGTACCATACTAGAATATATGGGCTAATTGTACATTAGTCGAACAGTCAATCACAGAGGCCCATCCTCTTTGACAGAATCTGCGATTGGCTGTTGGGTCTGTCACATATAGAAGTGTGAAAAGAAATTTTTAAAAACGATGTAGCGCTCTGCAGAATTTTTGATTCTCACCGCAGATAAAGCAGACAACTACGGCCTGCCACCCCCAGCTGCCTGGCTTTACCTTGGCTGGCGATCAAAAGACAGAGAAGCCGAATATTTGTTTTAAACGTATTTAACATTTAAAAAAAAAAAAAATGCGTGGGCTCCCGCCATATGTTGATCGCCAGCCAGATAAAACAAGGCAGCTGGGGGCTGGGATTCGCAGCATGGCATGGTAAGGCCCAAGCGTTCTTGGCCCCCCACGCTGAAAATCGCAGCCCGCAGCCACCCCTGAAAATGGCGCATTCATCCTAGCACCATTTCCACATGCTTTACCTGGCTATTCCAGCATCCCTGGTGGGAGTGGCACCCTGGGTAATAATAGGGTTAGTACCAGGCCAGCTTTGTATTATCAGCTGGTACTAAGCCCAAAATTCATGGTGTCACGCCAAATTAGACATAGCCACCATGAATTTCTAGTAAACAGAAAAAAAAAAAGACAGAATTTTTTTTTTTATTAAAAATAAAACACATTTAGGGACTCCATCTTTAATAAAGAAAAATCCTCACTCCAACGTAATCCATAGGTCTTCTGTCTTCAGCTCTGCTACATCTTTGCCATCAGACAAATATGTCTGCTGACAGAGATGAGCAGGCACAGAATGACACTGGAGCTCTGTTACTGTGTAGTGCGGCACTAGGTTGCTTTTTTTTGTCATTTCATGCAGTGTAGAAATCTTGGGAAAAGTGTGGATTGTGCTCTGGAAGTGATCAGTTATAGCTATAGTTATTTTCTGCAGAGATAAGTCCTGCATAGAAGATGTGATATATTGGTCTGCGGCAGATAAAGAACTTGTGAGTATGTGTATTACCTATACACGCACACTGACACTATATACAGAGCTCCTGTGTGTAATGTCACTGGTGATCACTGTATTACCTATACACACACACTGACACTATATACAGAGATCCTGTGTGTAATGTCACTGGTGAGTATGTGTATTACCTATACACGCACACTGACACTATATACAGAGCTCCTGTGTGTAATGTCACTGGTGATCACTGTATTACCTGTACACTGACACTATATACAGAGCTCCTGTGTGTAATGTCACTGGTGATCACTGTATTACCTATACACACACACACTGACACTATATACAGAGCTCCTGTGTATAATGTCACTGGTGATCACTGTATTACCTATACACACACACTGACACTATATACAGAGCTCCTGTGTGTAATGTCACTGGTGATCACTGTATTACCTATACACACCCACTGACACTATATACAGAGCTCCTGTGTGTAATGTCACTGGTGATGACTGTATAACCTGTACACTATATGCAGAGCTCCTGTGTATAATGTCACTGGTGATCACTGTATAACCTGTACACTGACCCAATATACAGAGCTTTTTTACATTTTTATTATTTTAGCATTATTTGTCACTATGTGGTGGCATTATGTGCTTTGGTCATGGTGTGGCGGTATTTGTGCCTTGTATGTGGCATTATTTGGGCACTATGTGGTGGTAATATGTGATCTGGTCACGGTGTGGTAGTATTTCTGCCTTCTATCTGGTAATATTGGTCTTGGTAGAGTGGATTGTGGTTGGTCATTTGTTTTATCTGATATCAATTAGGGGAAACCTCTTTATTGCCAACAGATATTAAATACTTGGATGTTTAACCCCTCCCTGTCCTGTAACTATTACACAGCAGCAGAGATGCAGTTACAGAGGTTCATCAGAGAAAGCAAGTTGGCATTTGGTGAGATTTTGACCTCTGTATTTATAAGAAAAAAACAGAAGTGGGTGAGAAATGCATAAAACATTACCTCGGATTGCTCCACTCCTGGTTTTGTCTTATAAATACTGAGGTAAAAATCTCACCAAATACTCAAAGTGCCACAATCTTCTGACAGTGCGGATTCCACCAATAAATAAGTGATCACCTTCCCAACCTGTGCATCGCTGATAACTTGTTTTCACCAATAAAAACCCTTTAATGCAAACTACAGTAATTGAACATCGCAGTTCTGGTGAGCGCACAGTGATGGGCAGGAGCCGCCAATATAATGGGTATAACGGCTAACCGGTATTTGCAAATAGCTGAAGGGTGGGTTGGCCTGGGTGGGTGGGCCCCTGGAGTCAATTTCCCTGGTGGGCCCCAGACACTCCAGTCCGGCGCTGGCCTCCGCCTTCGCCCTAACTCCTGCCTTAGCCCTCCTTCTGTTCTCCACCACCTGGGGAAGAGTGGCGCTACTGTGCACTGTACTACACCAACCCGACAAACAGGGCTACAAAGACAGGGGTTAATAGAAAACTCCAGGTATACGAAATATTCACTCACATATTACAGAGGGAAACACCAGGGTGTGAAGGTAGGGGGAATAAACCAAAATGGAGAAGGATAAGGAATTACACGCATACAAACCAGACACCAGTCACAAGTAATTCCTCCAACACTCCTTCTCATAAGAAACTCCTCTCCCTCCTCTGACATAGATTAGTATCAGAGCCCAGATTATAAAGGGAAAAGGAGTGGCTAACCGAGCTCAGCTGTGAGCACAGGGAAATCCAACATGGCCGCTTAACCCCTGTTCAGCCAGAATAAATACACACAATTAAAATGACAGAGAAGTGCTTTGTCTCAGAGACTGAGTAGGAGCAATATGACGCTTAGGTCTCCTGGCTCCAAACTGTCGTGGTAACCATGTGACAAAATCATTTTTCGCATGATTATTAACTGCTTTGTTTATTTCTTCCTGACCATCCCCCAATGCTGCGCAGAGATTTGTGAAAGAAGTATCATAGAACCTGCAATTATCAGGTGACAAAACCTTTCCCAGTCCAGCACAGAAGGTGGGTGTGCGTGCATTTGCCAGTGTATGCATGTGCCTCTGTCTGCAAAAAATCAATTTTGCGCATGATTATTAACTCCATTATTTTTTCCTTCCTGACCCTCCCCCAATGCTGCATGGAGATTTGTGGACTAAGTATCATAGGACCTGCAATAATCAAGTAAGAAAACTTTTCAAATTCCAGCTCAGAAGGAGGGTGTGTGTAAAGGTGCCTGTGTCTGCAAAAAATCAGTTTTGCAGAAGATTATTAACTGCATTGTTTCTTTCTTCCTGACCCTCCCCCAAGACTGCACTGAGATTTGTGGACTAAGTATCATAGGACCTGCAATTATCAAGTGAGAAAATCTTTCAAGGTCCAGCACAGAAGGTGGGTGGGCGTGCCTTTGCTTGTGTATGCATGTGCCTGTGTCTGCAAAAAATAATTTTTACAAATGATTTTTAACTAAATCTTTCTTTTTTCCTGATCCTCCCCCAATGCTGCACAGAGATTTTTAGATAAAGTAACATAGGACCTGCAATTATCAAGTGAGAAAACATTTCAAGGTCAAGCACAGAAGGTGGGTGTGCATGCCTTTGCCTGTGTATGCATGTGCCTGTGTGTGCAAAAATAATTTTTGCTGATGATTATTAACTGCATTGTTTCTTTCTTCCTGGTCATCCCCCAATGCTGCACTGAGATTTGTGGCGTAAATTTCATGGGACCTGCAATCATCAAGTGAGAAAACTTTTCAAATTCCAGCACAGAAGGTGGGTGTGCATGCGTGCATGCATGCATGCATTTATCTATGTATGCTTGTGCCTGTGTCTGCAAAAAATCAGTTTTGCAGGAGATTATTAACTGCTTTGTTTCTTTCTTCCTGGCCCTCCCCCAATGCTTCACTGAGATATGTGGACTAAGTATCATACGACCTGTAATTATCAAGTGAGAAAACCTTTCAACGTTCTGCACAGAAGGTGTGTCTGCATGCCTCTGCTTGTGTATGCATATGCCTGTGTCTGCAAAAAATCATTTTTACAGAACATTTTTAACTACATTTTTCTTTCTTCCTGACCCCCTCCCAATGCTGCACTGAGATTTGTGTAGTAAGTATCATTGGACCTGCAATTATCAAATGAGAAAACATTTGAAGGTCCTGCACAGAAGGTGGGTGTGCATGCATTTGCTTGTGCATGCATGCATGTACCTGTGTCTGCAAAAAATCATCTTTGCACATGATTATTAACTGCATTGTTTCTTTCTTTCTTACCCTCCCCCAATGATGGACTAAGTACCATAGGACCTGCAATAATCAAGTAAGAAAACTTTTAAAATTCCAGCTCAGAAGGAGGGTGTGGATGCATGCATTTGCCTGTGTATGCATGTGCCTGTGTCTGTAAACAATCAGTTTTGCAGATGATTATTAACTTCATTTTTCTTTTTTCCTGACCCTCCCCCAATGCTGCACTGAGATTTGTGGTCGAATTATCATAGGACGTGCAATTATCAAGTGAAAAAACCTTTCAAGGTCTAGTACAGAAGGTGGGTGTGCATGCGTGCCTGTGTCTGCAAAAAAAATCAGTTTTGCAGATGATTATTAACTTAATTTTTCTTTTTTCCTGACCATCCCCCAATGCTTCACTGAGATTTGTCGCGTATCATAAGACCTGCAATTATCAAGTGAGAAAACATTTCAAGGTCCAGGACAGAAGGTGGGTGTGCATGCATTTGCCTGTGTATGCATGTGCCTGTGTCTGCAATAAATAATTTTTGCTGATGATTATTAACTGCATTGTTTCTTTCTTCCTGGCCATCCCCCAAAGCTGCACTTTGTGGCGTAAATTTCATGGGACCTGCAATCATCAAGTGAGAAAACCTTTTAAGATCCATCACAGAAGGTGGGTGTTCATGTGTGCATTTGCCTTTGTATGCGTGTGCCTGTGTCTACAAAAATCTTTTTTGCGGATGATTATTAACTGCATTTTTTCTTTCTTCCTGATCCTGCCTCAATGCTGTACTGAAACTTGTGAAGTATCGTAGGAACTGCAATTATCAAGTGAAAAAAACTTTAAAGGTCCAGCACAGAAGGTGGGTGTGCGTGCCTTTGCCTGTGTATTCATGTGCCTTTGTCTGCAAAAAAATTTTTTTTTCAGATGATTATTAACTGCCTTGTTTATTCCTGACCCTTCTCCAATGCTGCACTGAGATTTGTGGAGTAAATATCATAGGACCTGCAATTATCAAGTGAGAAAACATTTCAAGGTCCAGCACAGAAGGTGGGTGTGCATGCATTTGCCTGTGCATGCATGTGCCTGTGTGTGCAATAAATAATTTTTGCTGATGATTATTAACTGCATTGTTTCTTTCTTCCTGGTCATCCCCCAATGCTGCACTGAGATTTGTGGCGTAAATATGTGACCTGCAATCATCAAGAGAGAAAACTTTTCAAATTCCAGCACAGAAGGTGGGTGTGCATGCGTGCATTTGTCTATGTATGAATGTGCCTGTGTCTGCAAAAAATCAGTTTTGCTGATGATTATTAACTGCAATGTTTCTTGGTTCCTGGCCATCCCCCAATGCTTCATGGAGATTTGTGGCGTAAATTTCATGGGACCTGCAATCATCAAGTGAGAAAACCTTTCAAGATCCATCACAGCAGGTGGGTGTGCATGCTTTTGCCTTTGTATACGTGTGCCTGTGTCTGCAGAAATCATTTTTGCGGATGATTATTAACTGCATTTTTTCTATCTTCCTGATCCTGCCTCAATGCTGTACTGAAACTTGTGAAGTATCGTAGTACCTGCAGTTATCAAGTTAGAAAACATTTCAAGGTCCAGCTCAGAAGGTGGGTGTGCATGCATGTGCCTGTGTCTGCAAAAAATCATCTTTGCACATGATTATTAACTGCATTGTTTCTTTCTTCCTTACCCTCCCCCAATGATGCACGGAGATTTGTGTAGTAAGTTTCATAGGACCTGCAATTACCAAGTGAGAAAACCTTTCAAGGTCTAGCACAGAAGGTGGGTGTGCATGCGTGCATTTGCCTGTGTCTGTAAACAATCAGTTTTGCTGATGATTATTAACTGAATTTTTCTTTCTTCCTGACCATGTCCCATTGCTGCACTGAGATTTGTGGCGTAAGTATCATAGGACCTGCAATTATCAAGTGAGAAAACATTTCAAGGTCCAGCACAGAAGGTGGGTGTGCATGCATTTGCCTGTGTATGCATGTGCCTGTGTGTGCAAAAATAACTTTTGCTGATGATTATTAACTGCATTGTTTCTTTCTTCCTGGTCATCCCCCAATGCTGCACTGAGATTTGTGGCGTAAATTTCATGGGACCCGCAATCATCAAGTGAGAAAACCTTTTAGGATCCATCACAGAAGGTGGGTGTGCATGCTTTTGCCTTTGTATGCATGTGCCTGTGTCTGCAAAAAATCAGTTTTGCAGGAGATTATTAACTGCTTTGTTTCTTTCTTCCTGACCCTCCCCCAATGCTTCACTGAGATATGTGGACTAAGTATCATACGACCTGTAATTATCAAGTGAGAAAACCTTTCAACGTTCTGCACAGAAGGTGTGTCTGCATGCCTCTGCTTGTGTATGCATATGCCTGTGTCTGCAAAAAATCATTTTTACAGAAGATTTTTAACTAAATTTTTCTTTCTTCCTGACCCTCTCCCAATGCTGCACTGAGATTTGTGTAGTAAGTATCATTGGACCTGCAATTATCAAGTGAGAATACATTTGAAGGTCCTGCACAGAAGGTGGGTGTGCATGCATTTGCTTGTTCATGCATGTACCTGTGTCTGCAAAAAATCATCTTTGCGCATGATTATTAGCTGCATTGTTTCTTTCTTTCTTACCCTCCTCCAATGATGGACCATAGGACCTGCAATAATCAAGTAAGAAAACTTTTCAAATTCCAGCTCAGAAGGAGGGTGTTCGTAAATGTGCTTGTGTCTGCAAAAAATAAGTTTTGCAGAAGATTATTAACTGCATTGTTTCTTTCTTTCTGCCCCTCCCCCAATGCTGCACTGAGATTTGTGGACTAAGTATCATTGGACCTGCAATTATCAAGTGAGAATACATTTCAAGGTCCAGCACAGAAGATTGGTGTGCATGCATTTGCCTGTGTATGCATGTGCCTGTGTCTGCAATAAATAATTTTTGCTGATGATTGTTAACTGCATTTTTTCTTTCTTCCTGATCCTGCCTCAATGCTGTACTGAAACTTGTGAAGTATCGTAGTACCTGCAGTTATCAAGTTAGAAAACATTTCAAGGTCCAGCTCAGAAGGTGGGTGTGCATGCATGTGCCTGTGTCTCCAAAAAATCATCTTTGCACATGATTATTAACTGCATTGTTTCTTTCTTCCTTACCCTCCCCCAATGCTGCACTGAGATTTGTGTAGTAAGTATCATTGGACCTGCAAATATCAAGTGAGAATACATTTGAAGGTCCTGCACAGAAGGTGGGTGTGCATGCATTTGCTTGTGCATGCATGTTCCTGTGTGTGCAATAAATAATTTTTGCTGATGATTATTTAACTGCATTGTTTCTTTCTTTCTTACCCTCCCCCAATGATGGACTAAGTACCATAGGACCTGCAATAATCAAGTAAGAAAACTTTTCAAATTCCAGCTCAGAAGGAGGGTGTGCGTAAATGTGCTTGTGTCTGCAAAAAATCAGTTTTGCAGAAGATTATTAACTGCATTGTTTCTTTCTTCCTGCCCCTCCCCCAAGACTGCACTGAGATTTGTGGACTAAGTATCATAGGACCTGCAATTATCAAGTGAGAAAACATTTCAAGGTCCAGCACAGAAGGTGGGTGTGCATGCATTTGCCTGTGTATGCATGTGCCTGTGTCTGCAATAAATAATTTTTGCTGATGATTGTTAACTGCATTTTTTCTTTCTTCCTGATCCTCCCTCAATGCTGTACTGAAACTTGTGAAGTATCGTAGGACCTGCAGTTATCAAGTTAGAAAACCTTTCAAGGTCTAGCACAGACGGTGGGTGTGCGTGCATTTGCCTATGTATGCATGTGACTGTGTGTGCAATAAATAATTTTTGCTGATGATTATTAACTGCATTGTTTCTTTCTTCCTGGTCATCCCCCAATGCTGCACTGAGATTTGTCGCGTAAATATCATGGGACCTGCAATCATCAAGTGAGAAAACTTTTCAAATTTCAGCACAGAAGGTGGGTGTACATGCGTGAATTTACACATTCTGTGCTTGACCTTAAAAGGTTTTCTCACTTGATAATTGCAAGTCCTACGATATTTATTTCACAAATCTCAGGGCAACATTTCGGGAGGGCCAGGAAGAAAGAAATAATGCAGTTAATAATCATCAACAAAAATTATATTTTGCAGACACAGGGACATGCATACTCAGGCAAATGCATGCACACCCACCTTCTGTGCTGGACCTTGTAAGGTTTTCTCACTTGATAATTGCAGATCCTATTATACTTACTTCACAAATCTCAGTGCAGCATTGGGAGAGGGTCAGGAAGAAAGAAACAATGTAGATAGTAATCTTCTGCAAAACTGATTTTTTGTAGACACAGGTGTTAAGATGAATAAATTAAGTTGTTTATGAAATTAATTATTGCCTTTATATGAGTCAGTAGAGATGCTAGAAAGTGCTGTGAGACAAGATGGCGCCTGCACTCAGGACCAAGCCCTGGAAAGCAAGATATCTTGTGCTGGAAGTCTACGCAATGCAAAGACCATATATGGACTATCCAATGGAAAAGGACATGACAATCAGCTAGCTACGCCTTAGTATGCGATGATATAAAATGCCCCTTGCTTGTGTCGCAATAAAGATTTGACGCACCTACTCTGTCAAGAGAGGAGCTGCACCTGACTGTGTCTGGTTTTATTTCTTCTGCGCATGCACTTGATTTAAACCATTAGGTCAGGAGCACGCAATCGAGCGTCCTGATATAGGACCACCCTAACATTCTTGGCGCCCAACGTGGGGCCACCAGCAGGAGGCGCCCCAACTCCAGCAACCGAAGGAGATGCCGCGGGACACATCGGCGAGGCTTGATACGGAGACTGATCACCTCCAAAGGAACACATTTTTTGGATATTCTATCTCTCAATGTTAAAATTACCCTACCCTTAAAATTATAGACTGTTCATGTCTTTGTAAGTGGGCAAACTTACAAAAACAGCAAGGTATCAAATACTTATTTCCCCCACTGTGTATGTATATACACTCCTCAAAAAAATAAAGGGAACACTTAAGCAACAGAATATAAATCCAAGTAAATCAAACTTCTGTGAAAGCAAACTGTCCACTTAGGAAGCAACACTGATTGACAATCAATTTCACATGCTGTTGTGCAAATGGAATAGTCAATAGATGAAAATTATTGGCAATTATCAAGACACACTCAATAAAGGAGTGGTTCTGCAGGTGGGGACCACAGACCACATCTCAGTACCAATGCTTTCTGGCTGATGTTTTGGTCACTTTTGAATGTTGGTTGTACTTTCACACTCATGGTAGCATGAGACGGACTCTACAACCCACAGAAGTTGCTCAGATAGTGCTGCTCATCCAGGATGGCACATCAATGCGAGTTGTGGCAAGAAGGTTTGCTGTGTGTGTCAGTGTAGTGTCCAGAGGCTGGAGGCGCTATCAGGAGACAGGCCAGTACACCAGGAGACGTGGAGGGGACCGTAGGAGGGCAACAAACCAGCAGCAGGATCGCTACCTCCACCTTTGTGCAAGGAGGAGCACTGCAAGAGCCCTGCAAAATGACCTCCAGCAGGCCACAAATGTGCATGTGTCTGCACAAGCTGTTAATAACCGACTCTATGAGGGTGGTATGGGGGCCCAACGTCCACGGATGGGGGTTGTGCTCACAGCCCAACACCGTGCAGGACGCTTGGCATTTGCCACAGAACAACAGGATTGGCAAAGTCACCACTAGTGCCATGTGCTCTTCACAGATGAAAGCAGGTTCACACTGAGCACATGTGACAGACGTGACAGAGTCTGGAGACGCCGTGGA
The DNA here is from genome assembly GCF_046119375.1 of Phyllobates terribilis. Classification (NCBI taxonomy): domain Eukaryota; kingdom Metazoa; phylum Chordata; class Amphibia; order Anura; family Dendrobatidae; genus Phyllobates; species Phyllobates terribilis. The sequence continues at coordinate 152,176 of NW_027363101.1, read as the reverse complement.
GAGCGATCTGCTGCCTGCAACATCCTTCAGCATGACCGGTTTGGCAGTGGGTTAGTAATGGTGTGGGGTGGCATTTCTTTGGAGAGCCGCAGAGCCCTCCATGTTCTCGCCAGAGGTAGCCTGACTGCCATTAGGTACCGAGATGAGATCCTTAGACCCCTTGTGAGACCATATGCTGGTGTGGTTGGCCCTGGGTTCCTCCTAATGCAGGACAATACCAGACCTCATGTGGCTGGAGTGTGTCAGCAGTTCCTGCAAGATGAAGGCATTGAAGCTATGGACTGGCCCGCCCGTTCCACAGACCTGAATCCGATTGAGCACATCTGGGACATCATGTCTCGCTCCATCCACCAACGTCACATTGCTAGTGTTGAGCGAGCACTAAAATGCTCGGGTGCTTGAAGCTCGGGCCGAGCCCGCCGTGATACTCGGGTGCTCGACCCGAGCAACTAGCCCAATGTTAGTCTATGGGAGACCCGAGCATTTTTGCGGCGGCTCCCCCGGCAGTCTTTTAAAAGCCTAACAAGTGCCCAAAACGATACTGACAGTGCTGAAATGACATGGGGACAGCATGGGGATCGCCCCAGGAAGCATTTCTGACCCCCAGGTCACTGCTGTCAGCAACGTGGTCAGAGATATTAAGCCACTGTTAAGGGCTCACAATAAAACGTTCAAAAACGAAACTGAAGTGCTTTCCTGTGAAATATGTTAAGGAAGTTCCTTTCCAGGGTAAAGACTTGTGTATAAGGTAAAATAAATAACCCCCAAAAAAATACTCCTCCACACCTTGGGCTATGTTCACAAGTAGCATTTTTTATGCGTTTTTACACTTTTGTATTGCTTTCAACCGTAACAAATGCATTCACCGGGAAATGTCATTTTAACATTTTACAACCTTATCTGGCCATGTGCTGTGTGACACATGCATACAGTGCTGAAAAGACATGGGAACAGCATGGGGAAGACCCCTGGAAGCATCTCTGACACCCAGGTCACTGCCTAAATGTGTGCCCATCAGAAGTCATCCTTGCCGCATCAGAAGATACAGACTTGCAGCTATCCCCGTGCAAGTTCTTGTCCCAGGGCAGTGCTCAATTGTACCTCCCCCATTCCTTGCGATGCAAGCACAAATATGCAGCCAACCACCCACCCACCCCCAGGCTGCAATACCATACTGCTTGCTTGCACTTGAAATTGGGCCTTTTAGGCATGTGGAGGCGGAATCTGGCCACCACGTCATGGCTGCGTTGGCGGCCTGGTATCCATACTCAGTCCCCAGCCGCCCGGCGGCCGGGTGTCCACACTCGGTCCCCAGCCGTAAGGGGGCGGCCGGGTGTCCATACTCGGTCCCCAGCCGCCCCCCGGCCAGGTGTCCACACACGGTCCCCAGCCGCCTCGGGGCAGCCGGGTGTCCATAAACTGTCCCCAGCCGCCCCTATTTCTCCTTGGAACATCCCCCACACACTTTTCTCCGGTGGGCCCTGGCTTCTCCATCAGGGGAGTTGAGAGTGCCAAGGTGAGGAGCATGATGATGATAGAAGTTAGCATCTGCTTTGTTTTCTTGGAATGCAAGCGTAAGTGTGCAGCCTGCCACCCACCCACCCCCAGACTGCAATACCATACTGCTTGCTTGCACTTGAAATTGGGCCTTTTAGGCATGTGGAGGCGGAATCTGGCCACCACGTCATGGCTGCGTTGGCTGCCTGGTATCCATACTCAGTCCCAAGCCGCCCGGCGGCCGGGTGTCCACACTCGGTCCCCAGCCGCAAGGGGGTGGCTGGGTGTCCACACACGGTCCCCAGCCGCCTGGGGGCAGCCGGGTGTCCATAAATGGTCCCCAGCCGCCCCTATTTCTCCTTGGAACATCCCCACACACACTTTTCTTAGCCCGGCCTGCTTTAGGGCAGCATTGGACGAGCCCACCAGAGAACCAGACTCCTCCGGTGGGCCCTGGCTTCTCCATCAGGGGAGTTGAGAGTGCCAAGGTGAGGACCATGATGATGATGATAGAAGTTAGCATCTGCTTTGTTTTCTTGGAATGCAAGCGCATGTATGTAGTAGCGGCTGGGCCTGAGGTGGTCAGCATTTTGGCGCATATCCTACCTCCTCCGTGGATTGCTGGATGTTTTCCTGCTACTATTCCAGTTCTATGACTCCCGTTAAAACAAAGCTTCAGGTGATAAATGATGGATGAGGTAGTGGCAAAGGAGAAAGAGCAGGAGGAACAGGGACCATTCACATCAATATCAGGCCAGTCAACCACATATGTCTTATAGGATATGTTTCTGTAACAAAAGGAGCGGTTCGGCTACACAGTTATAGGGCATACAGTGAGTGCAATGCCTACCAAAAATTTTGAGGCACTCCAATGCCCCTTGGAAATGACATGGAGGTCAGAGGGCCTTAACTAAACCTTTTTTTCCATTTATAGCAACTGGGTCTCCTGTACACTGTTGGCCTAAGCAGTGAATGGAAGGCTTTCCAAAAATTATGAGGAACTGCAATGCCCCTTGAAACAGACGTGGATTACAGCGTACTAAAAACTTTCTACCCATTATTGGGGAGTGGGTCTCCCTTAGTTTTCGCCTTTGCATTGAAAAGCAAAAGCTGACTAAAATTAGGAGGAAATGCAATGCCCGTTGGAAGAGTCGTGGAGGTTACAGGTAATTAAAAACAACATTTCAATGCCCCTTGGAAGAGCTGTGGAGTTCAGAGTGGCTTAAGAAGACGCTTTTAATGCCCCTTTGAAGAGACGTGGAGGTCACAGTAGCTTAACAAGACGGTTTTAATGCCCCTCGGAAAAGACGTGGAGGTCCCAGTAGCTTAACAAGACGGTTTGAATGCCCCTTGGAAGAGACATGGAGGTCACAGTAGCTTAACAAGACGGTTTTAATGCCCCTCGGAAAAGTGGTGGAGGTCGCAGTAGCTTAACAAGACTGTTTTAATGCCCCTTACAAGAGCCATACAGTACAGCATCTTAAAAACATTATTCCCATGATTGGGGAGTGTGTCTCCCATAGTATTTGCTTATGCCTTCCAAGCAAAAGCTGCCAAAAATTAGGACGGAGGAACTTGCAATGCCCCTTACAAGAGCCATGCAGTACAGCATATTACAAACATTCCCTCCTCCTCCTCCCCTCTGTCCTCAGGCCACCCACGCTGACCCGACGGTATGAGAGTTGTACAGGTACTACCGTCTACAGCGCATGATACAAGCTCCTGTTCTTCCTCCTCCTCCTCTCCCTCATTGTCCCCCAATGCACGTTGGGATGAGATGAGGCTGGGCTGTGTGTAATCGACCGCTACGGCTTCTTGATCCATCTCATCATACTCTGGCTGCAATGCCTCCTCTTTAATTCTCTGCAGAGAGCGTTGCAAAAGACAGACAAGTGGAATGCTGACACTAATGATGGCGTCATCGCCACTCACCATCTGGGTGGACTCCTCAAAGTTTGTCAAGATGGTACAGATGTCAGACATCTAGGTCCACTCCTGAGGTCTTATGTGTGGAGTCTGACCTGAATATCGACTGCCTTGTTGCAGGTGGTACTCCACAACTGCTCTCTTCTGCTCACAAATCCTTTGCAACATGTGGAGGGTAGAGTTCCAACGTGTGGGGACATCACACACCAGTCGGTGTGAGGGAAGCTACAATCGCTGCTGCAACACAGCAAGGGCGGCGGAAGCTGTAGCCGACTTGAGAAAATGAGCTGACAGGCGGCGTACTTTGATGAGCAGATCTGGCAACTCTGGGTACGATTTAAGAAACTGCTGAACCACGAGGTTAAGCACATGAGCCAAGCATGGTACGTGTGTGATCTCGCCTCAGAGCCGCCACCAGGTTACGGCCATTGTCACACCCGACCATGCCTGGATGTAGGTTCAGCAGTCTCAGCCACAGATCTGCCTGCTCTTTCACAGCTGTCCACAACTCACAAGCAGTGTGAGGTTTCTCACCTAAGCTTATGAGTTTCAGCACAGCCTGTTGCCGCTTGGGGGAGGCAGTACTGCAATGCTTCCAGCTTGTAACTGATGTGGTGATATCTGAGATGGAGGCTGAACATGAGGAGGAGGAAGATGATGTGCAGGAGCTGTACACTGTGGGGGCAACTCTGACTGACATAAGGCCCGCAATCCTTGGTGTAGGGAGGATGTGTTCCGTCCCAAGGTCCTACTGGATCCCGGCTTCCACTATGTTTACCCAGTGTGCCGTCAGGGAGATGTACCGTCCCTGGCCACAAGCACTTGTCCACGTGTCTGTTGTCAGGTGGACTCTCCCAGTAACTGCTTTGTTGAGGGCACGGCAGTTGTTTTGGGACACGTGCTTGTGTAGTCCGGGGATGGCACACCGGGCAAAATAGTGTCGGCTGGGGACCGAGTACCGAGGGACGGCCACCGCCATAAGGTTGCGGAAGGATTCCGTCTCCACCAGCCTAAAAGGCAGCATTTCCAACGCAAGCAGTCGTGAAATGTGCAAATTTAGGACTGTGGCCTGTGGGGCATTAGCTGCGAATTTCCGCTTTCATTCAAAGGTCTGGGATATGGACAATTGAACGCTGCGATGGGACGTGGACGTTGATGCTGTTTCTTGAGAAACTGCCATAACAAGTGAAGACTGAGAGGAGGGGGCATCTTTACATGCAGTATGGACAGGGGATTGCCTTGCACGCACAACAGGGGGTTCTATTGGATGCACAACAGCGGAAGAAGCAGTGGTGACACCCGCTGACCCTGGTCGTGGACCCTGGGGTTCGCCCCACAAAGTCGGGTGCTTTGCTGCCATGTGCCTGATCATGCTGGTGGTGGCCAGGCTGGTAGTTTTGTCACCCCTGCTGATGCTGGCATGGCAGGTAGTACAAATGGCCCTTTTGGGGTTATCAGCAGAGTCTTTAAAAAAATTCCAGACTCTGGAAGACCTACCGCTTGTACTGCCAACGTCCCTCGTGTTGGTGTTACGAGGAACTGTTGCCCGCCTTCAGTCTGCGGCCACCACATTGCTTCTTCCTGTCTGTTGGGGTACTCTGCCTCCCTCCCCCTTAGTGCTGCTGGCGTCACTCTGCATGTCCTCCTGCCACGTTGGGTCAGTTACTAGATCATCCACCACCTCCTCCTCTTCCACTTGCGCACCACGATCCTCCTCCTCACTTCCTGGCAATTGTGTCTCATCATCGTCCACCTCTTGTGACAAATTGCCAGCGTCGACTTCCTGTGGCCGTGGCTGTTCAAATATTTGGGCATCGCTACATGGGATCTCCTCTTCCACCACTTCAAGCGGAGCAGGCGAGGGGCACAAATCTGGAAATGACCAGTGAACAGCTCTTCAGAGTGTCCAAGTGTGGGATCAGTTACTGTCTGACGACACTCGGCATGGTGGGGGTAAGGAGCATCAGGCTGAGGAGGAGTATGCGGTCGAGACTCATGGCTACTAAGAGTCGACCGTGTGGAAGACAGGCCGGAGGTGGTGGTGCCCAGGTAACGAAGTATTATCTGTTATCCTATTAATAACCTGTTCACACTGATCAGTTCGCAATACTGGTGTTGTTCTGTGCTTCCCTAGTAATTCGGTCAAGAAGTGGGAGCAAGAAGATGTGGCTGTTGGTTGTGGCACATTTTCACCTTGGCCATGGCCCCGTCCTCTGCACGCACCATCACCAGAACGTCCACTTCCACGTCCCTTGCCACGTGCCTTGCCCATTGTAAAGGAAGCAAAATAGCTTACACTCGCACTATCAATGGAACAAGGGTAATAAAAAGTAGATTAGAACCGGGGAAGAGGAAAACCACAGTTCTTTCTCTGGCCTACACCCGACTCTTTTAAACAATCTGAACAATCAGGGAGAAACTATTACTGTTTTTCTTTACGGAAAAAATACCAAAAGCTGAATAATAGAGATTTCTTACCGTGGAACAGCAAAACCACAGTTATAATTTACTGGTGTATACCAGACTTTTTTAAATACATATATTTGCGGCTGAACAGTGAGCGATACACTCAAACTGTTTTTTTAGATACAAATGGCCCAAAAGTGGATAATACAGAGGTTTGAACCGTGGAACTGCAAAACCACACTTGTATTTCTCGGGCCTACACCAAACTATTTTCAACAGATATATTTGTGTCTGAACAATCAGGAGACACTATTATTTATTTTTTACGGCAAAAATTGCGAAAAGCAGGATAATAGAGATTTTTTACCGTGGAACAGCAAAACCACAGTTATAATTTACTTGTGTATACCAGACTTTTTTAAATATATATATTTGCGGCTGAACAGTGAGTGACACACTCAAACTGTTTTTGTTAGATACAAATGGCCCAAAAGTGGATGATACAGAGGTTTGAACCGTGGAACTGTAAAACCACACTTGTATTTCTCGGGCCTACACCAGACTATCTTCAACAGATATATTTGTGTCTGAACAATCAGGGAGACACTATTATTTTTTTTTTTTACGGCAAAAAATGCCAAAAGCAGGATAATAGAGATTTTTTACCGTGGAACAGCAAAACCACACTTCTGTCTCTCTGGCCTACACCAGACTATTTTCAACAGATATATTTGTGTCTGAAAAATCAGGGAGACACTATTATTTTTTTTTTTATGGCAAAAAATGCCAAAAGCAGGATAATAGAGATTTTTTACCGTGGAACAGCAAAACCACACTTCTGTCTCTCTGGCCTACACCAGACTATTTTCAACAGATATATTTGTGTCTGAAAAATCAGGGAGACACTATTATTTTTTTTTTTACGGCAAAAAATGCCAAAAGCAGGATAATAGAGATTTTTTACTGTGGAACAGCAAAACCACACTGCTGTCTCTCTGGCCTACACCAGACTATTTTCAACAGATATATTTGTGTCTGAAAAATCAGGGAGACACTATTATTTTTTTTTTTACGGCAAAAAATGCCAAAAGCAGGATAATAGAGATTTTTTACCGTGAAACAGCAAAACCACACTTCTGTCTCTCTGGCCTACACCAGACTATTTTCAACAGATATATTTGTGTCTGAAAAATCAGGGAGACACTGTTATTTTTTTTTTTTACGGCAAAAAATGCCTAAAGCAGGATAATAGAGATTTTTTACCGTGGAACAGCAAAACCACACTTCTGTCTCTCTGGCCTACACCAGACTATTTTCAACAGATATATTTGTGTCTGAAAAATCAGGAAGACACTATTATTTTTTTTTTACGGCAAAAAATGCCAAAAGCAGGATAATAGAGATTTTTTACCGTGGAACAGCAAAACCACACTTCTGTCTCTCTGGCCTACACCAGACTATCTTCAACAGATATATTTGTGTCTGAAAAATCAGGGAGACACTATTATTTTTTTTTTACGGCAAAAAATGCCAAAAGCAGGATAATAGAGATTTTTTACCGTGGAACAGCAAAACCACAGTTATAATTTACTGGTGTATACCAGACTTTTTTAAATATATATATTTGTGGCTGAACAGTGAGCGACACACTCAAACTGTTTTTTTAGATACAAATGGCCCATGGAACTGCAAAACCACACTTCTATTTCTCTGACCTACACCAGACTATTTTCAACAGATATATTTGTGTCTGAAAAATCAGAGACACGCTTTTTTTTTGGGGGGGGGGGGGGGGGCACCAAAAGGTTAATAAGACGGGTATTTGTACAGTGTGAAGGAGGAAAAAAAATAGAGGATTTAGATGAAAAAAAAAGGATTTTTCCTGGCCCCCGAGACCTGGAGCTAAGTCCAGCAATTTCAGCAACAGGAGCACACAGGACTGTAATGCAGCATTTGCTGGTATAACCACTGCGTCTCCTATACAGCCTGCCTGCCTGATATCTGGGATGGATATTAGTCCTTAGAAGGACTGTTTGTTTGATCTGGCAGCCTTTACAGACCCTACACTAACTATTTCGCAGGATATATCTCTCCCTAAATCAACAGCGCTGTCCCTACACTGTCTGTTCTGGAGCGACTGTGTCCAAGATGGCGGCGCCCAGTTTTAAATACTCGAGGTGACGCTGTGCGGCCAGCCAATCACTGTAATGCCCACAAACAACATGGCTGCGGCATTAAAGTGACTGGCTGGCAATCCCTGCATGTTCATTGGCTCTGTAAAGAGCGCCAAACATGCAGGGCGGAGACCCGAGCTCCCGCCCGAGTAACCCGGAAATGCTCGGTGCTCGCCGAACATCCCGAGTAGCGTGATGCTCGGGCAAGTACCGAGCAGTGTCGAGCATGCTCGCTCAATACTACACATTGCACCACAAACTGTCCAGGAGTTGGCAGATGCTTTAGTCCAGGTCTGGGAGGAGATCCCACAGGAGACCATCCACAACCTCATCAGTAGCATGCCCAGGCGTTGTAGGGAGGTCATACAGGCACGTGGAGGCCACACACAATACTGAGCCTCATTTTGACTTGTTTTAAGGACATTACATCGAAGTTGGATCAGCCTGTTGTGTGTTTTTCCACTTTAATTTTGGGGGTGACTCCAAATCCAGGCCTCCATTGGTTAATAAATTTGATTTCCATTGATGATTTTTGTGTGATTTTGTTGTCAGCACATTCAACTTTGTACAGAACAAAGTATTCAATGAGAATATTTCATTCATTCAGATCTAGGATGTGTTATTTGAGTGTTCCCTTTATTTTTTTGAGCAGTGTATATACACAGTGTGTCTATCTGTGTCTGTGTGTGACAGCTGAGTGTGTGTACACTTTATGGAACATAATACTATGTTGTGATTGGGGTCTGTGGGGCATCATACAGTGTGTGGGCATTGTTAGGGCTGTATACTATGTGTGAGAGGCTGTTGGGTATCATGCAGTGTTGTGGGCACTATTGGGGCCATATACTATGTGTGGGGGGCTGAGGGGGCATCATAAAGTGTTGTGGGCAAAGTTGGAGCTGTATACTATATGTGGGGGGTTTCAGGGGCATCATACAGAGTTGTTTGCACTGTTGGGGCTGTGGCGCCCCTGAGGGTTCGGTCGCCACAGAGGTATTGCATCTCATCCAGATGTGTGGTACTTCACTCTCAGGTAAGGAAGGAGTATGGCTCAGGATCCTAACACCAGCATTCGCTACACCACATTTCCGGGGGACAGGGCAAGATTGCTCCTACGGGAGACCACAGTCCCTGATCCCTGGCTGGAGTGGGGGGAACCACCTAGAGAGGGGGAACCATGTAGTGGATGGGGTGAAGGACGCAGATCCTGGGAACACTTGAGTGGGAGCAGTATAAAATAGGGACACCATCTTAGAGAGTTCAGTCAGAGGAGGAGAAGTGAAGGAGCAGAGGCTCTGCATGAGCTCTGCTCCAGAGGTGGGCCTAGCCTGTGAGGCCCAGGACTGAAGGAGAGAAGAGAGGAGTGGGAGCAGGAAGGCTCCAGGAACTGAAGGGACCCTAGGGGTACGGGCCGTGCAGAAGGCCACCCGTACGCCCGCTGCTACCAGGAGGTAGAGGGGTCAGGCCAGATAAGGAGAACCGGTCCCTCAACTAGCAGAGAAACAGCAAGGCTCAACTAGAAACCGGAAGCTGCAGCACTTTATGTGCCGTAAGCCAAAAGTCCACACCAGTCTCACTAAGAAGGTAGCCACACGTCGCCCGCCAAGGCCCGAGGGTACCGGATAGAAGTGTCACTGAGTGTGAGGTGCAGGGAGAAGGCCAGAGAAAAGACACACAGAGGAGGATCCTGCTAAATACTTCGGAGTTAAATGGGGGTCGGCTGAACCCCTCACTGAGTGAGCACAGAACGACGAGGGCCGTTACATGGGTCCCTGTAACCAGAACTGCAATAACTGTGAGTAAAGACCTTGGGACTGCATCACACGGACTCTGTTTTCATTACTGACTCCTTGCCCTACAATCACCATCATCCACTCACACTGCCCTGAAGCTACACTCTTCCTGTGGGGAGTTATACCACATGTGCTGCCAAACCATCAGCTTCAGACGACTGTTCCGCAGCGGCGGCCTCATTGGCCGCACTCCACAGGTGGCGTAGTCGGACATTATAAAACCCCTACACACAAATACTACCCTTAGATTGACCGCCCTGGGTCGCGGACCGGGTCACCGCCACAGTGACTACAACCCCCAGCGTCTACCGGCCCGGCTCCGGGTACCCCACGGCCCAGGGGGCACGTCAACTTTGGCGTAGTCGGCAGGATATGAGCCCACCCGTTATCACCGGGTATCGCGCGCCTAAAGACTGTGTTTTCTACTAAATGTGGCGCCCGCCCCAGAACAACGGGCGCCATTATGTGCGTGCTAAAAGACGACAAAAAACCACCTCCCATCGTGGGCCAGGTCCCAGAATGGTGCCAGAAGCGGAGCCCGCCCCAAACAGCAGTGGTCATGTATGCAAGTGTGTCCATCAAGGTGGGGGGGCTGACCCTGAAAAGTAACCGACAGCAGATTGCCATGGGACTGCAACAAACTGCCCTGGGACCGCCCCCAAAAGGGGAGAGGAGAGAAGAAAACTGGGAGACAGGGCGTGGTCTGGATCAGTCTAGACAGACCGCACCCTGTAGGGAAGATGGAGGACGGCAGCACAAGAGCCCCAGTCAGCGGCCTGCTGCAGGCCGCAGCACCCTACACCTTGGAGGAGCTAGTGGCTAAGCTGCCCCAGGAGGACTCGGAGTTCCTCCGCTCTGGGATGGAAGACCAGGGCCGGAGGATGGAGAGGGCCTAGCGAGACGCCATCACCGGGTGGAGACGGGAGACGACGCTACCAAGCACCGGCGGTGCCCCAGCCTTAGCGGAGCCCGACCAGCGCCAGGAGGCGACACGTGACGCAGGAGCGGCTGCGGGAGCAGGTAGGAGGAGTTTCCCTGTCCCGGGCGCTGCCAGCGTCGACCTGCTCCTGGGCCCCCTGGTGGAGCCGCTGACCCCGGGCGCTACCAACACCAGCCCGCTCCTGACCACGCAGCAAGGCTCCCAGCCAAGCCCTCCAGCCCCGGGCGCCGCCAGCGTCGACCTGCTCCTGGGCCCGCTGGTGGAGCTGCTGACCCCAGGCGCCACCAGCGGCGGCCCGCACCTGACCCCGCCGCAAGGTCCACAAGTCCCGGGCGCGCCTGCCCTGCACGCCCCGCAAGCCCAGACACCGCCACCTCCGGGCACCGGCACAGCCAGCCAGCTTCTGGGTCCCCTGCAGGAACCAACTCCCCCACCAGCCAAGTGGGTATACAGACGTCGCCGGTGGGACTGGTCCACGGAGGTGGAGGACCAGCGGCCCTCGCTCCTACCCGCTCCGCAGCCTGCCGCCATCTCCCGGTTGCCGGAAGACGAGGCCCAGTTTGAGTGGGCAGCCACAGCCCGTCGCAAAGAGTTCTGCCACCAGCAGCTGGTCCAATTTGAAAAAGAGCGCAGCTCACGGCGCGTGCGGTGGGAGAAATTAGAGGCCCAGAATATGCAGGAAAAGACCCGGGCCTGCCAGGCCAACAAAGCCACCCACGGTCCCAAGGAAGAAGGGACCGTAGTTAAATTCAATTTGGATGCCGGGTGGGGATTCATCCGGGACCCACACACAGACATTGATCTGTTCGTCAACAGGAGGGACGTGGAGTCCCACCTAATAGCAGGTCACCCTGATAGGGACCTCTACCCCGGAGACATCGTGACCTATACCCGTCACAAAGGAGTCAGAGGCTGGTACGCCTTAAATGTCCACAAGGTGGTAGAAGAGCACGGCTTCTACCAGTATGAAGCTGAAGACCCGGCTGGGTCAGCTTGTGATGAACTAGAGCCTCCCTGGAGGGAGCAATACTACTAAGGACTGCCAGTAGTAATCAGTACCCGTACAGCAGCATAGACGCTGCAGGTTCACCGTTTGTGTTTTTACTAGGTTGTTTAGTTACCCGTAAAGGGTCCAGAGACTAACCGGCTGAGGACTGGGAGCAGCCGCTTCTTGTAAATAGTTGCACCTCTTGAGGTGCCCCTTTTTGGTTTTATAAGAACTACAACGAGTGACCTCAGAACAAAAACCCATTGTAGGTGACCGAAGACGAGGTCCAGCATCTGGATCGTCTAAGCCCTGCAGCCACCCCAGGGCCTCCGTTGAGGGTTTGGGACGGGTCCGTCATATTCATGTTTGCAAGTTTGCACTTTATCGAAAAATGGACACCTGGTTGCAGACATTACTATGACCGGTTGACCAAAAGTTTTACTTGAAAATGTGTTGATATGAAGAATGTTTATATTAAAAATGTCTTATATGTGTGAAGAAATATTTTATAAGTGTGAAGAGAAATGTCCTTTAAAAAGTATCCATAATGTTATATAATGTGATGCATCCAAAAATTTGCATGTCCTAATTTACCCTGTCTTTTGCTCTGTTCCAGCCCGCGGATGTGCTGTGTTTTACCAGGGGGGTGTGTGGCGCCCCTGAGGGTTCGGTCGCCACAGAGGTATTGCATCTCACCCAGAGGTGTGGTATCTCACTCCCATGTAAGGAAAGAGTACAGCTCAGGACCCTAACACCAGCATTCACTACACCACATTTCCGGGGGACAGGGCGAGATTGCTCCTACGGGAGAGCACAGTCCCTGGTCCCTGGCTGGAGTGGGGGGAACCACCTAGAGAGGGGGAATTATGTAGTGGATGGGGTGGAGGACATAGATACTGGGAGCACATGTGTAGGAGGTATAAAAGTAAGGAACCATCTTGGTTCAGACAGAAGAGCAGGTGGAGTTCCAGTCAGACAGACTGAGGAGAAGTCAGGGAGCAGAGGCTCTGTATGAGCTCTGCTCCAAAGGCGGGCCAAGTCAGGAGGCCTGAGCCTGAGAGAGAGGAGAGGGAGCAGGACGGCTCCAGGAATGAGGAGTGAAGGGACCCTAGGGGTACGGGCCGTGTAGCAAGCCACCTGTACCAGGAGGTAGAGGGGTCAGGCCAGAACAGGGAACCGGGTCCTTCAACTAGTAGAGAAACAGCAAATGCTTAACTAGGAACCGGAGGCTGCAGCATTTCAAGTACTGCAGACCACAAGTCCACACCAGTACACTAAGAAGGTATCAGCACAGGACCCAGGGGACAGAACACACGTCGCCCGCCAAGGCCCGAGGGTACCGGATAGAAGTGGCGCTGGGTGTGAGGTGCAGGAAGAGGCCAGAGGAAGGTACACAGAACGTGGTCCTGATAAGTGCTCTGGAAATACCTGAGGGTGGACTGAACCCCTCACTGAGTACGCACAGCACGACGGTGGAAGATTGCTTGGTACCTGTAATCTGAACTACAACAACAATGAGTAAAGACCCTGGGACTGCACTATCCTGTCTCTGTGTTCCTTGCGGCGCCAGCACTCATAGCACTAGAACGCCCTGCACAATCACCACCATCATCCAAGCACGCTGCCCTGAAGCTACACTCCTCCTGTGGGGAGTCACATCACCTTGCTGCACATACCACCAGCTTCAGCGGACTGCTCCGCAGTGGCGGTTACCAATGACCGCAATCCACAGGTGGCTTAGTCGGACATTAACATTTGTACATATAGACTACCCCCTTGGTTTGACCGCCCGGGGTCACGGACCGGGTCACCACCACGGTGACTACAACCCCCAGCATCTACAAGGCCCGGCTCCGGGTATCCCCATGGCTCAGGGGGCGCGTCATCATGGCCAGGTATTTTTGACAAGGAAGGAAAAGTTTTCAAAGATGGTCAAGCAATACCTGGCCGACCAAACCAGCTTATTTGTTAATTCCTCTGCGACCTTCAGCTATTGGGTCTCAAAGCTGGACACCTGGCATGAGCTGTCCCTCTATGCCTTGGAGGTGTTGTGCTGCACTGCCGCTAGGGTCTTGTCTCAGCAGATTTTTAGTGCCAAAGGGGGGTCATAACGGACAGGCGCTTTCTCCTGTAACAGAAAGGCTGACTGATAACAATGAACAAAGCATGGATTATACCAGGCTTTTACACACCACCTGATGACAGCAGCATATAAAGTGTTTTTAATGTTCTATATTTGAATGAGGCCTGCCAGTTGTTGCCTTCTAGGGTCTATGGATGACCTTACTTATAATTTGTTCCTGCCTTTGTACTTGTGCAAATCCTTTATGAATGTAGGAGTACCACAACTACACTTTGTTCACAATATTTGAATGAAGCACTACAGTTGGTGCCTTCAAGAGAGTATGGATAACCCTGCTTGTAATTTTTGGCAGGATTTGCACTTAGTGCATAGCCTTTATGAGTCTAGGAGTACCACTACATGACAATTTGAACAGAATGTGTATGAGACCCTCCTTTATGTCTAATACAGGGTGTATCCGAGTCGATAATTTTTGGCAGTTCGTGCTTCCTTCATAAATTACACTGAAGTTTACTATTTTTTCATAAAAAAAACAATTTTGGTTTACTTAAATTATAATTTTTTTAAAATGCTTTTTAAATTTTGCCTTATATACAAGTTATTATACAGGAAACATATTTCTTAACATTTTTTTTCATCTAAAATGCAATTTATCGTTGATTTGGAATGTTTTATTGTCAGTCCTTAAAGTGGAGTAAAAGTGTGAAACCATTGTTCTCAGCTGTGATCTGGGAGTCAGAGATGCTTCCAGGGGTCTTCCCCATGCTGTTCTCCTTCCATTCAGCACCTTTCTCATCCATTTGCACATTTTCTCTGCCCCCCAGACCTCCTTGTAGGATCTGCCGGAAAAATGCTCAGATTTCTCATTGACTCCCATTATACTCGTTACTCGAAACGAGCACCCGAGCATTAGGAATTGTTTGGTCCGAGTAAGGAGCATTTTAGTTACTCGTGCATGCGTCCTGCAGTCACCGAGCACTGATCAGTGACACAAATCACTAATCGTGCTCGCTGTTTTCCAGTAATTTTTTTTCCTCTAATCCCCGACCTCCACCCTTCCTTTACACCACTTCCGTGCATGCGTCCTGCAGCCGCCGAGCCGCTGATCAGACGCACATCACTAATTGGAACCAATGCTCACATTTGGCTAGGACTTTTTTCTTTCCTTTCTATTTTTTTTATCCTCTTTTTTCACCAGATCTGTGTATGCGTCCTACAGCCATTGAGCGCTGATCGGCATCCGATTATTTATTTTTTTTGTGTGTGATAAAACAATTAAAAAAAATTAGAGTAATTAATAGGACTAGAATAGGGACAGTAAAAATATACATGGTGTGGTAGCCTTTTTATACATGGTGTGGTAGGTCGACTTGCTCGGCCGCTTCCGGAAGTAGACTCAGGAACCAGGTTTTCTCTGCAGGCGTTATTATATGGCATAATGCTGTCACATCAGGTGTTAGTGCAATACAGAGGGAAAAGGGAAAGGGAGCCCAGACACTAGGGAAAGGGGGAAGTGGAGACCTCCTAGTCTAGTCTAGCATCACTGTTTCTCAACTACCGCCCCTATATTGACTCTTCAGCAATCGCTGCACGCGTGCCTCACCCTACTTTCCCTCATGTATGGCTACGGCTAGGGATGGAAAGAGATGAGCACTAGTCAACCGCCACTAAACACTATAGACAACAAGGGAAGACAAAACGGGGAAATTGCTTAGCTTTAGATCAGTTCAAATATACACACGCCCTCAAGCTCCAGAAAGGACTAAGTGCTGCTCCTGATAAGCCTCACAAGTGGAAATTAATATAGCCGGCGACTCCCTCTCAGACACACGCGCGCGTGTGGGGAAACCCGGAACCGGACTCATTGCGGATGCTGGGGGTTGTAGTCTTCGTGCGGCGGGGACCCGGTCCCGTGGCTCAGGGTGGTCAACTCAAATGGCAGTCTATTTGTGTGGTTTTTATGATATTAAATGTTCGACTGCGCCACCCGTGGATTGCGGTCAGGATGAACCGCTGCCGCAGGGCAGACCGCTGAGGCTGGTGTTGTGAGTGCAGCAGAGTGTAGTACAACTCCCTACGGGAGGAGTGTAGTCTCAGGGCAGTGTATGCGGAGGATGGGAGTGATGGTGCAGGAGTAGCAGTGACGACACAGAGTCAGTGATGCAGTCCAGGGTCTTTACTCACAGTTCTTATTATCCAGACCACTTCTGCAGGTAACGGCTGCCTACGTTGTACTGTGCTCACCAGCCTCTGCTCCCACCTCCTGCTCCCTCTTCTTCTCTCACTGAACTGTCTTCTCTTTTAGTGCTTGCTGGGCCTCACAGGCTAGGCCCGCCTCCGGAGCAGAGCTCCACAGAGGCCCTGCTCTGTCACTTCCTCTCTCAGACTGAACACTGATCTAAGATGGTGCCCACCTTTTATACCTCCCTCTAGGTGCACCCAGGAACTACCTCCTCCCTGCTCCTGCACTACAGGGTTCCCACTTCCTCGGTGTTCCCTCCCCCCACTCCAGCCAGGGACAGGGACTGTCGTGCTCTACTTGGAGCATATCGGTCGCCCTGCCCCCTGGAAATGTGGTGTAATGCAGGTGTCAGGGTCCTGATCCACACTGCATCCATACCTGAGAGTGAGATATCGCACATCTGGCTGAGATGCAATACCTCTGTAGCAACCGAGCCCTCGGGGTGCTACATATACACCCAGGCCAGAGAGCTAATTAGCAAGAGAGAGGTAGCCACTTGGTCCTAAAGACAGCTTCTTATCTACAATCTTATCTTATCTGTAATGCCAAACGTAGAGATCTCCTGCAACCCACTGCAGAGCGACTGTTTGTTACCTTTGACACACTTGCGATAGTAGCCCCCCCTCTACGAGTGGCCTCAGGACCGGGTTTCTCAGGAAAAGAGGTGTGGAATGAGCTAACCAATCTGGGAACGTTCACCTCTGACGCTGAAACCCACATCCTCTCCTCTGGACTATGGCCTTTTCAGTGCACCAAGTATTGTAAAGAACGACATTTGAGATGAGAATCTACAATCCTCAAAATCTGGAACTCCAGATTACCATCAACCAGTACTGGGGGCGGTGGTAGACTTGAAGGTTCAAGAGGTTCCACATACCTTTTGAGTAAGGATATGTGGAACACATTGTGGACCTTTAAGGGCCTGAGGAAGTTCAAGATGAAACGCTGCTGGGTTAATGACGGTGGTTATTTTATAGGGCTTATTAGCCTAGGTCCCAGCTTCCAAGAAGGAACTTTTAATCTTATATTCGTGGTAGACAACCACACAAAATCATTCACATTCAGGTCCAGACCTGGCAAGCGTTTTCTGTCGGCCATACGTTTATACCTGTTTCACATGGTCTTTAAGTTTCAAAGAACACCCTGCCATATGGAGGAGAGCAATGATGTAAACCGTTCCTCCTCAGAAACTCATGAAGCTCTTCCCCCACTGAAGGTACCAAACTGTGGATGATAACCATATGTACCGAAGAACGGTGACCTGCCAGTGGATTCTTGACGATGATTATTGATGGCAAATTCTGCTGGCGGTAAGTAGGATGCCCAATCCTCCTGATTTTCGGAAACGAAACACCTGAGGTATGTCTCCAAGTTCTGATTGACACGCTCGGTCTGACCATTCGACTGAGGGTAGAAGGCAGATGAAAAGGACTGCTGCACCCCCAGTCGAGAACAGAATGCCTTCCAGAACTTGGAAACAAACTGGGTCCCCTGATCAGACACCACATTGGAGAGAACCCCGTGAAACTTCACAATATCATTTATGAACACCTGAGCAAGTGTTTTGGCATTGGGAAGTGCAGGTAATGCGTCAAAGTGAACCATTTTACTGAACCTATCTACTACCACCAAAACCACCGTTTCACCTGCAGAAACCGGTAGGTCGGTAATAAAATGCATGGACAAGTGTGTCCATGACCTACTAGGGATAAGTAGCGGAAGAAGAGTACCAGACGGAGGGGTATACGAAACCTTAGAACGCGCGCAAATACTACAAGCAGCTAAGTGTTCAATTGGATCCCGATGCAACCCCAGCCACCAAAAACGACGAGAGAGGAGGTCCGCAGTTGCCTTACCACCTGGATGCTCAGCAAGCACAGAGTTATGATGTTCCTTGATTACTTTGCGGCGCATGTCAGATGGTACAAATAACTTTCCTGAAGGGCAGAGCCTCCAACACCTCACCGTCCAGTTCAGGATAAAGAGCGAAAATGACTACCCCTTTCTGTAATATCAGGGCAGGGTTCTCATGGTCACCACCACCAGGGAAGCTCCGGGACAAAGCATCAGCCTTGACATTTTTGACCCCTGGACGAAGAGTGACAACAAAATTGAACCCAGGGTTGAGACATTTAGCTGACTGGAGATATGACGGGTTCTTATGGTCAGTAATAACAGTAATAGGATGGACAGCCTCCTCCAACTATTGTCGACATTACTTGAACGCCAATTTGATCGCCAAAAGTTCCCTATTACCCATGTCATAATTTCTCTCTGCTGAAGACAATTTTTTAGAAAAGAAGGAGAATGGATGCTATTTACCAGGGGATGAACCCTGAGACAACACAGCCCCAACCCCAACATCAGAAGCATCAACCTCCACATTAAAGGGTTGAGAAACATCGGGTTGACTGAGTATACATGCAGTGGCAAAATGGTTCTTTAAGGAAGAAAAAGCCTGGAGGGAAGAATCAGGAAGAGGGTTTGGATCATGGATGGTAATTTGATGTAATTCTCGGAAATCTAAACAGGGACGTAGACCGCCATCTTTTTTCTTCACAAAGAAGAACCCTGCCGCCACTAGCGAAGATGAGGGTCTGATATATCCCTTCTCCAGACAAAGGAAAAAAAATTACAGCTTTTTTTTTTTTCTTTTCAAAACGTGCTCGGCCGGCTATAATGTCACGCCAGGAGTTAGTGCAACACAAAGGGAAAAGGGAAAGGAGGAAGTAGAGACCTCCTAGTATGGTCTAACGTCACCCTGTCTTAACTACCGTACCTATATTGCCTCTTCAGCAATCACCGTATGCGTGCCTCGCCCTACTTTCCCTGGCGTACGGCTACGGCTAGGGATGGAAGGAGATGAGAACTAGTCAACCTCCACTAAACACTATAGACAACAAGAGAAGACAAAACAGGGGAAAATTGCTTAGCTTTAGATGATTTCAAATATACACATGGCCTCAAGCTCCAGAAAGGATGAAGTGCTGCTCCTGATAAGCCTCACAAGTAGAAATGAATATAGCCGGCGACTCCCTCTCAGACACACCAGGTATATATACACCCAGGCCAGAGAGCTAATTAGCAAGAGAGAGGTAGCTACTTGGTCCTAAAGACAGCCTCTTATCTAAGAAGCTGTCTGCAATGCCAAACGTAGATGTCTCCTGCAACTCACTGTAGGGCGACTGTCTGTCACCTCTGACACACCCGTGACAAAAGCTCTGCAACTCCAGCAAAGATAAACACAGCCTTACTAGCAAAACAACATAACAAAAGATAAACAATAGCACAGTCCATATGTGTATGTGCCGTTCACCCACACAGGTTATGTCCACCCTTCAGCTCTGTCCTGAGCTATGGCTGTCCAGCCTGGAGACCTTGCCTCTCCAAACACAACACAAAGAAAAAAAAACAGGACTGAACATTTAAAGCTTGCTCAGCCACACCCTGAGGAGGAGGTATGGGGAATGACTTCCCTCCCATCTCTACATCATTCCCATAAAACCACACCCTTTAAAAGAGGTAACCCACAGCATATAACATGCTGGCAGAGATTCAGTAGGTCTCAGTTCACACAGGAGAGAATCCTGAGTGACACATACCTCCCCTCGCATATAATACCAGTGACTCTGTCACATATTCCCCTCCCTCTGCCAAAAGCTGGGGGGCACCTTCAGTCACCCAGCAGGGAATTCTGGAGAGGGCAGTAGCATTAGCGTGTAACTTCGCAGGTCTATGCTCCATGTGAAAATTAAAGTATTTGAGACCTAAGAACCACCTAGTTGCTCAGGCATTCTTACCCTTCTTTTCCCTCAACCATCTCAAAGGGGCATAGTCTGACACCAATTTAAACTTTTGGCCAAGTAGGTAATATCTTAGCGTGTGTATGGCTCATTTTATGGCTAAGCATTCTTTCTTCACAATGGTATAATTTTTCTCACAGGATGAGAGCTTCCGGCTCATATACAGGATGGGATGCTCTTCCCCATTATCTCCTGTGACAGCACGGCTCCTAGGCCAACTTCTGAGTCATCTGTCTGTAGCACAAACTCTTTAGTAAAGTCTGGTGCCACCAGGACCGGCTGCTTACAGAGTGCCAGCTTCAGCTGTTGGAACGTCATCTCGGTTTCAACCGTCCATTTCGCCCTCGTTGATTTTGTGCCTTTCAGAAGGTCCGTCAGTGGTGCAGCAATCATAGAAAAATTTGGGCCAAACCGCCGGTAATATCCCACGATTCCAAGAAACGCTCTCACATGCTTCTTGGAGAGCGGTTGCAGCCAGTTCTGAATTGCCTCGTTCTTATTGACCTGTGGCTTAATTTTGCCTCTCCCAACTACGAAGCTTAAGTACTTGGCCTCCTTTTTTTGTTATTTTCTGTAAAGTAGTTAAAAATTATATACATTTCTCTTCATGTTTTGAATTAGAAAACAGCGTGTAATGTTCCCAATGCTGGAAATAAAAACTAGTAGAAAGATTTTGTGCTTAACTCATGTTTTTGGACACACTGCTATTGTTTTGAACACTACTGTATTAAAACGAAATCTGTGTTCTAAAAGCCAAGCAGCGCTCCTTCCTATCCAACCCCTGCTGTGTGCTCAAACATTAGTGTACAACCACATATGGGGTATCACTGTGATCGGTAAAAATTGCATAACAAATTATGGGGTCCATTTTCTCCTATTAACGCTTGTGTAAATTATAAATTTGGTGCTAAAACAGTATTTTAGTATAAAAAAATAATTTTTTGTTCTCACATCTGGAAGTTATAAAGTTTTGTGAATCACCTGTAAGTTAAAAATGCTCAATACATCCCTAGATAAATTCCTTGAGGGGACTAGTTTCCAAAATTGGGTCACTTGTGGTGGCTTCTGCTGTTTTCGCATGTCAGGGGCTTTCCAAATGCGACATGGCATTCACAATATATTCCAGACCAATAGCTCTCTTTCCTTTCCTAGTCCTGCCATGTGCCCAAATAGAAGTTTTTGATCATCGCGTTATTTTTTAACCTATTGTCCATTGTGAAAATAATCAATTTGGGGCTAAAACGTCATTTTTGTGAAATAAATGACAATTTTCAATATGACGACCTAATGTTAACAAA
Organism: Phyllobates terribilis; assembly: GCF_046119375.1. Lineage (NCBI taxonomy): Eukaryota > Metazoa > Chordata > Amphibia > Anura > Dendrobatidae > Phyllobates > Phyllobates terribilis. Next base: position 131,026 of record NW_027363101.1, on the reverse strand, counting down.
TTATGTGTAGTACCTGTGGTTTACAAATGCTCACTATACATAACCCTGGATAAAATCCTTGAGGGGTGTAGTTTTCAAAATGGGGTAACTTGTGGGGGGGGGGGTTTCCACTGCTTAGGCACATCAGGGGCTCTCCAAACGCGACATGACACCCGCAGACCATTCCATCAAAGTCTGCTTTCCAAAACGTCACTCCTTCCTTTCCGAACCCTGCCATGTGCCCAAAAAATAGTTTTCCCCTACATATGAGATATCGGCGCACTCAGGAGCAGTTGCACAACAAATTTTTGGGTCCATTTTCTCCCATTACCCTTGTGGGAAAAAAATTTGGGGCTAAAAGTATATTTTTGTGGTAAAAAATAGATTTTTTTAAATTTTCACGGCTCTGCGTTATAAACTTTTGTGAAGCACCTGGGCGTTCAAGGTGCTCACCAGGCATCTACATGCATTCCTTGAGAGGTCTAGTTTCCAAAATCGTGTCACTTGTAGGGGTTTTCACTGTTTAGGCACATATGGGGCTCTCCAAACGACATGGCGTCTGCTCTCGATTCCAGCTATTTTTGCATTCAAAAAGACATTATGCTCCTTCCCTTCCGAACCCTGCCGTGTGCCCAATCAGTAGTTTTATCCCACATATAGGGTATTGGCATACTCAGGACCAATTACACAACAATTTTTGGTGTCCATTTCTCCTGTTACCCTTGTGAAAATAAAAAAAATGGGGCTAAAGTAAAATTTTTGTGGAAAAAATGTTCATTTTTTCCTTGCCATTGCTTTAGTTCCTGTGAAGCACATGAACGGTTAATAAACTTTTTGAATGTGGCTTTGAGAAATTAAGGAGTGCAATTTTTAGAATAGTATCCCTTTTGGATATTTTGTGTCATATATGCCCCCCAAAGTCAATTGAAATGTCATGTGGTCCCTAAAAAAAATATTTAGTAAATTTTGTTGTAAAAATGAGAAATCACTGGTCAAATCTTGTCCCTTATAACTTCCTAACAGAAAAAACGATGTTTCAAAAATGACGCAGATGTATAGTAAGCATGTGGGAAATGTTATTTATTAACTATTTTGTGTGACATGACATTCTGATTTAAGGGCATAAGAACTAAAAGGTTGAAAATTGTGAAATTTTAAAAATTTTCGCCAAATTTCCGATATTTTCACAAATAAATGAAAGTCATATTGAAAAATTGTTACCACTATTATGAAGTACAATATGTCATGAAAAAAACAGTCTCAAAATCAGTGGGATCCGTTGAAGCGTTAAAGAGTTATTACCACATAAATTGACATTGGTCAAACTTCAAAAATTTGGGCAGGTCATTAAGGTCAAAATTGGCTTGGTCACTAAGGAGTTAAGGAAGATTTGGCGGTATGAAACATGTTGTTGTTTTGCTTTAATAATAATAATCTTTATTCATATAGCGCCAACATATTCCTCAGCGCTTTACAATTCAGGATCATATACAACAGTCATAAGTAACATAGCTAAAGATAATACAATAATTACAGCAAAACTAATGAGGACCCTGCTGGTAAGAGCTTACAATCTATAATGAGGTGGGGGGGACACAAAGTACAGGGGCTTATTTACAATGATGGTCCGCCATCTTGAGGGGATGAGGGAGAGATAAAGGCTGCAGGAGCTGTCACCAGCCAGGATTTGTAGTGGTTTTGGGTGCGGTGGAGTGACTTATGTTTGGAGAAATAATGAATGGGCTATAAATATATAAAAGGACTTTGATTAAGGAGCGTGATAGGCCGCCCTAAACAGATGTGGTTTTAGGGAGCACCTATCTTCGAGGAGTTAAGACTAAATGAACAGGTCACCAGCCAATATCTGTACATATGAACAGGTCACCAGCCAATATCTGTACATATGTACAGATATTAAGTGCTACTGAGTGCTGGGGGCAAAACTTAGATTAGTGACATGACTTGATAGTCTTGCTAAAAATTATCTGTTTTTAGTGAACACTTAAATCCATAGACAGTAGGAATGAACCTGATGCACTCCTGAGAGCTGGTGCAGCACAGAAAAAGTCATGGACGTGAGAGTGGGAGGTCCTGATTATGGAGGATATTAGTCTTTGCTCATTGGAGTGTAGATATGGTAGTAGACTGACATATGGGAGGAGTTATAGAACACTGGAGCATTGTGGAGAGCTTTGTGGGAGAGTGCAATGACTGGTACTGTGGAGGCGCCGGTGTAGCTGCTGGACAGAAATATGAGCCTGGCTGCTGCATTCAGAATAATGACAAATGCAGTTAGTGTTAAGAAGCACAATTAGTGAGTTACAATTAGTTGTGAACTCAAGATGAAAAAAAATCAGAGCAACAGTAACAGCTTTTATTTTTATTTTTTTATTATTAATAATAGGATAGAAGGTTAAGACATGAACAAAACCATGAATATTATTAATAGATGAAATCATAGTCATGAACACAGCTGGGGTCAGATACCAGGTGATCAGTAAAAGCCAATTCAGGCGAGTAGTATGAATACCGTGGAGCCTGGTGATAGAGGCAAAACATATCCGGGTAAAGATGTTCCAGTGAGAAGGCCACAGGAAGCTGGTGAAGGTCCTTCTATACAGGTTCAGCAGTGATGGAGGATCTGCTGCTTTTCTGGGCACTAGATGCGGAGGTTTTCAGTCTTTTAGATGATGCTGGGGGAACAGTGACAACATGCACATATCCGAGCAGCCCTGGACAATCCACGCCGGCAGGATGATAAGATCCGGCGGAGGAGGGAACCTATGAGCAGAGAAATAAATATAATGTAAGTACTGGGACTCCGTATTACATGACACCACTGCGTGGACACTGCGGCCAAACGGCAGAGGAATCTTATCATACAGAGGTCAGGGATCATTGTTAGCCGTCATACATGCGACAATCCCATCACTGACAGATGACATCTGCTCCACATGAATTATTCTCACTGACATCACACAACATAGAGCTGATTCTCACACTTACCTCGTCTCCTTCCTCTCTTTTCTTCATTTTCTGAGTTTTGTTCCTGTGTACTCAGATTTTTTTCAGATTTCCTTTCTTTCTGAGCTGGAAATTCTGATCAGAAAGTAAAAAAAAAAACTCAGTAACAATATATTCTTATAGGATCTGCTTTGTATTAATAATGTAAGTAAAGGAGCTGATTTTCACACTTACCTCGTCTCTTTTGCCTCTTTTCTTTATTTTCTGAGTTTTGTTGCTCTCTAAGCAAATACAGCGAAGATTTTCTTTTCTCGAGAGCTGGAATTTCTGATCAGAAAGTAGAAAAAAAAAACAGTAACAATATATTCTTATAAGATCTGCTTTGTGTCTATAATGTAAGTAAAGGGACGACTTATTACTTGATACTACTGTGCGGTCACTGTGGCTGAACGGCAGAGGAATCTTATTCATAAAGAGGTCAGGGATCATTGTCAGCCATCATATATGTGACGGTCCGTACTGGACATCTAGTGTCTCCCGGAAGTCTGTGTTACTGTTCAGGTTCAGCAGTCTGAACAAAGCTTGTTGAAAGGATGCAGCACAGCCATTCAATAAACTTTTCTGGTGTGGGCACTTCAGGCCCCATCACAGCCATGCCAAGTATTGGTATGCCTGTGATTGGCCGGCGCAGTATAAAGGGGACCCCACGTCATTTTGGGGGGTGCCCCCCCCTTTAATAATCAGTGAAGGCTATGCAGACAGCCGTGAGCTGATATTAATAGCCTGGGAAGCTTCATGGACATTGGCCTCTTCCCAGAATAATAACACCAGACCCGAGCTGTCTGCTGTCCCTCATCTGGGCATTTTTTTATTTTATTTTTTTAATTATTATCTAAATACATGTACAGTAAGCTACACACACACACTGCACTAAATTATATATCTCACTGACAAATTTCTAACTATGCACAGGCACCGGCTGGTGAATACCGTATTTTTCGGACTATAAGACGCACCTAGGTTTTAGAAGAGCAAAATAGAAAAAAAATGTAAGCAAAAAATGTTGTCATGCTGCCCTGTTAAGGAGGAGGGGGTCTGCTGCTGACACTGTGTAATGTACCCCACTTCCGTTAATATACCCCATCCTGGTATATATGGCCCCCTCCTTCCTGTTATATGTGGCCCTCATCCCCATCATGATATGCAATGGCACCCCAATCCACCATCCTGGTATGCATAGCACCCCAATCCCCCATCCTGGTATGCATGGCTCCCTCATCCCTCTTCCTGGTATGTATGGCACCCTTCATCCTGTTATGTATGGCACCCCCGCACACCCATCCTGGTATGTATGGCACCTTCATCCCTCTTCCTGGTATGTATGGTACCTTCATTCCTCTTCCTGGTATGTATACTATGTATGGCACTATTCATCCCTGTATGTATGGCCCCTCTCATCCTTCATCCCTGTATGTATGGCCCCCCTCATCCCGGTATGTATGGCCCCCTTCATCCCTGTATGTATGGTCCCCCTCATGCCTCATCCCTGTATGTATAGCCCCCCTCATCCTTGTATGCATCGCCCCCCTCATCCTTATATGCATGGCCCCCTTCATCCCTGTATGTATAGCCCCCTCATCCTGGTATGCTTGGCACTCCCTGATCCCTGTCACGCTGCTCATAAAAAAAATAAACAATCAAACTCACCTCCTCTCTCCTCCAGCGCTGTGTTCCCCGAACATCCACGGGTCTGCCCATCCCTAATAACAACTGCTCCACATGAATTATTCTCACTGAATGACATCACACAACATGGAGCTGACTCTCTCGCTTACCTCGTCTCTTTTCCCTCTTTTCTTCATTTTCTGAGATTTCTTGCTCTATACTCAGATATATTGAAGATTTTCTTTCCACGTCAGCTGGAATTTCTAATCAGTAAGTAAAAAAAAGCCCTCATTAACAATATATTCTTATAGGATCTGCTTTGTGACAGTCCGTACTGGACATCTAGTGTCTCCCGGAAGTCTGTGTTACTGTTTGGGTTCAGCAGTCCGAACAAAGCTTGTTGAAAGGATGCAGAACAGCCAATCAACAAACTTTTCTGGAGTGGGCACTTCAGGCCCCATCACAGCCATGCCAAGTATTGGTATGCCTGTGATTGGCCGGCGCAGTATAAAGGGGACCCCACATCACTTTTGGGGGTGCACCCCCTTTTAATAATCAGTAAAGGCTATGCAGACAGCCGTGAGCTGATATTAATAGCCTGGGAAGCTTCATGGACATTGGCCTCTTCCCAGAATAATAACACCAGTCCCGAGTTGTCTGCTTTCCCTCATCTGGGCATTTTTTTATTTTATTTTTTTAATTATTATCTAAATACATGTACAGTAAGCTACACACACACACTGCACTAAATTATATATCTCACTGACAAATTTCTAACTATGCACAGGCACCGGCTGGTGAATACCATATTTTTCGGACTATAAGACGCACCTAGGTTTTAGAGGAGCAAAATTGAAAAAAAATTTAAGCAAAAAATGTTGTCATGATGCCCTGTTAAGCTGGAGGGGGTCTGCTGCTGACACTGTTATAGGGGTAATGTACCCCACTTCCGTTAATATCCTCCAACCTGGTATATATGGCCCCCTTCTTCCTGTTATATGTGGCCCTCATCTCCATCCTGATATGCAATGGCACCCCAATCCACCATCCTGGTATGCATGGCACCCCAATCCCCCATCCTGGTATGCATGGCCCCCTCATCCCTCTTCCTGGTATGTATGGCACTCTTCATCCTGTTATGTATGGCGCCCCCGCACACCAATCCTGGTATGTATGGCACCTTCATCCCTCTTCCTGTTATGTATGGTACCTTCATTCCTCTTCCTGGTATGTATGGCACTCTTCATCCCTGTATGTATGGCCCCCCTCATCCTTCATCCCTGTATGTATGGACCCCCTCATCCAAGTATGTATGGCCCCCTTCATCCCTGTATGTATGGCCCCCCTCATGCCTCATCCCTGTATGTATAGCCCCCCTCATCCTTGTATGCATCGCCCCCCTCATCACTTATATGCATGGCCCCCTTCATCCCTGTATGTATGGCCCCCTCATCCTGGTATGCTTGGCACCCCCTGATCTCTGTCACGCTGCTCATAAAAAAAATAAACAATCATACTCACCTCCTCTCTCCTCCAGCGCTGTGTTCCCCTCTGTGCTGGAATATTCACTGCATGCGTGGGGAGCAGTGACCACTCATTTTCCCTAATAGTTTGCACGTGGTAGGCGCAGCGCGGCTCCTGCTGCGCTCAGCTGTCTGTGTGCCCGCTATTAAAGTCCCATGAATATTCACCACATCCCGTTCGGGTTCGGGATCACGTTAGGGTAACATTCTTGAGCCTGATGGACCCGAACATCCACAGGTCTGCCCATCCCTAATAACAACTGCTCCACATGAATTATTCTCACTGAATGACATCACACAACATGGAGCTGACTCTCACACTTACCTCGTCTCTTTTCCCCCTTTTCTTCATTTTCTGAGATTTCTTGCTCTATACTCAGATATAGTGAAGATTTTCTTTCCACGTCAGCTGGAATTTCTAATCAGAAAGTAAAAAAAAGCCCTCATTAACAATATATTCTTATAGGATCTGCTTTGTATCTTTCCTGTATATAGTAGAATTGTTCTACTCCTGTCCCCTATACATCTGGTAATCTGGAAAAACTTTACAAAATTAGGCAAATGGAGATACAGTATGGGCCTATGGGCAACATAATTGGGATCCATGAAACATGTATAACATAGAAGACCACTAACAAAAATACCATATGAAAATATTTGAGCCTTGACATCAACATTCTCATTTTTTGTGCTGTAGACATGTACATACCTGACAATGGGGACGAGGGTGGCAAGCTGGTAATAGCATCATCTCTAATAGACACAGGAAAAGATTCTTTCTGCCTGTTTGGAAGAAGATAAACGTGTAAATTACAAGTAAATTCGGCATAGAAGGGGTTGTCTCACTAGATTAACATCAACAATAAGGCCTATTAGGATATATAAGAGTTATGGTAGGGAAGGCTTCCTACTCAAAACTACCTTCTATAAAGCAGAGCGAAAAACCACTACCAAGAATGGCTGGCATGTAGTACTAAATCTCTCCTACAGTGTGGGCAGCACTAAAAGTGCATGACTGGCTGCAATTATGGGCTGTCACCACCAGAGGTTTCTGAAGCCAAAAGCACAATGACTGCTAATCACGGGCGATGCATGCTGTATTTGTTGTTATGGTATTTATGTCCTATATTTGGGTTTGTGCATATATATCAGTATGGAGCTCCCAGTAATGACCCTAGAATCTACTCACATTTCTGAGATGCTTGTGCTGGATGCCGGGGTACACTCTGGAGGGGACTTGGGATCCTCATTGTTCATCCTCCTAGTAGCGGTGGTGCAGAGCTAAATGTGGACAACAAGAAGATATTAAATACTTTTTTTTACTTTTAGAGGTCTTTTTTTTTACATATTTTAGATTTATTGTTCTCATACTTACTTTAGAAAGCTTTTCAGAAGAAGATGTAAAATTCTGGAAGTTAAAGCTCTCATTGTCCTCCTCATCCTCTGAGACGAGATGTTTGTTTATATCAGAGTGATCTACCAGAGATAAGTAAAGAAGTATTATTAGAGATTGTTAGTTTAGCACAGTAACCATTTATCTGTAATATTAATGGGAGCCAATTGTCTCAAATTATGGTAGACGAGACAAATAGCTGCTTTGTCTAGATGACGTCTCCTTCTACTTACTGATAGGGGAGCTTGTGTCCACGTCTGACAAAAGCTGAGGAACGTACTCAGGCTTCTGACTTAAAAGGTTGTCAAAGTCTACATCACTCAGGAATGGATGACCTTTGATCTCAAATGCTCCTGCTGTAGAAGACAAAACAAAAGTGTTGCGGATATTGTCAGGAGACTGCTCCATATCTGAACTGTTTAACTTAATCTGAACTAATGACATAACTGAGCAAACATGAAGGAAATATACTGAAAGTCATATTATGGCGAACTAAAAATGGATGAGCTGATAGAGAAGTGCTGAGTCTCATGGACTTGAGCGATATGTCCTTGGTGTAATAAGTAAACTGTTACCTGTCCCAAGTCTTTGTGCAGGAATTTTTCTGAGCAGTTTAGTGATGAGGTTCTGAGCAACAAAGGGAGGAACGGGATTACTATCCCAAATTACGCCTCCTGTTATATAGAAAAAGACAGAAAATGAAACCTCTTTATTGGACTGTACGATAAAGCAAAGGAAATAAGTAAACAAATGTAACCAATCAAAGCCATAATTGGATTATTCTACTTACCTGTGACAACATTTTCATAAATCTCAGTTGGGGAATTTCCATAAAATGGAACCAATCCCACAAGAAATTGATGTAGTATGATCCCCATTGACCACCAGTCAACAGGTCTCCCATAGCCTTTTTTCAGGATGACCTCTGGGGCTACATAATATGGGGTGCCACAGACCTGGAAACCAATAGAAGAAAGAGATGAGATTGATGATACCATTAATATGACAAGTTCTCACCATAAAAACACAATGACAGAAGATAAAATATCAGTGGAAAAGTTCTCTAGGAATGAAGTACGTAGAGAAGAAGCAATAGTGTGATGAGATTTGTAAAGAACAAGCTGGGTTTCTGTAGGTGATGCTGACCTCATGGTCCCGGAACTCTCTGGTGATGTCCTCTGTTAATTGCTTGTAGATGTTGGTTTTTGGTATCATGACACCAACTTTTGAAAGCCCAAAATCGGTAACTTTAATGTGTCCAGCAGATGTTATCAGGAGGCTGCGAAAAAAAAGATGATTTTAGCCTTACAGACTATATGATAGTAAATAATAACTTTCCCTCCTTATTATACTACAGGGGCACTTACTTCTCCGGTTTCAGGTCTCTGTGCACCACACCACAGCTGTGCAAGTATTCCACAGCTACAACCACTTCTGCAAAGTACAAGCGGGTCAAGGGGACAGATAAATGACCCCTGGTGTTTAGAAGGGTCTGACAGTTTCCACCTATAGAAAAAAAGGAAATATGACAGGTGAGGGGTTTATAAATCAGATCCCTGTGACGAATAATGAGAAGTCAGCAGATATATTTGGCAGGAGAGAATATATACAGATGTAATGGATAGTGCACATAATATTAGACTAAAGTAGTGGTAAAATGTGGTCCTTAACTAATTACATAAATACATGTCCCACTCAATATGAGTGGCCCCTCACACATAATTTTGACCACAACATAGAATGAGGATCCCCACACAGAATAAGGACTCCCACAGCACACCACTCAGTATGAGGACCCCACTAAGTTTAGGGGCATTCACAGTCGGCAACTCAATATAGGAGCATTCACAGTCTCCCATAGCCTCTCACACAGTATTATATCTCCCACAGCCCCCAATTCAGTATTATGCCCCCCACCTGCCACATCACTCAGTATTATGGCACCCACCAGCCTCACTATTTCATATTATGGCACTCACCAGCCATCTAATCAGTATCATGGCCCCCACCAGCCCCACCACTTATACAAATCAGTATAGTTGCTCCCACGAGCCTCTTAACTCAATATTATGACTCCCAGCAGCCCCACCACTCAGTATTATGGCTGACACAAGCCTCACTACTCAGTATTATGGCCCCCATCACTCATTATTATGGACCTCACCAGCCCCACCACTCAGTATTATGGCCCTCACCAGCCATCTAATCGGTATCATGGCCCCCACCAGCCCCACCAATCAGTATTATGGGCCTCACCAGCCCTCCAATCAGTATCATGGCCTCCACGAGCCCCACCACTTAGTATTATGGCCCTAACCATCCATCCAATCAGTATAATGGCCCCACCACTCAGTATAATTGACCCCACTAGCCCCCCAACTCATTATTATGGCTCCCTTCAGCCCCACCACTCAGTATTTTGCCCCCCTGAAATCAGCATGATGACCCCCACCAGTGCCCCAAGCAGTATGATTGGCTACTGCCAGACACTCATTTAGTATTATGGCCCCTACAAATACTAACATAAAAAAGCACTACTCATCTCACCCCATTCCCCAGGCATTCTGGTCAGTGCAGTGTGAGTACTGAGTCGCCACACTACAGGCGTGATGCTATTGCGACTTTTCACCTTCAGTGCACAGAGTCTCAGACTCACCACAGGCTGAATGGTGGATCAGGGAGCTTTTGGCTTCTTGATCCACCATTCTGTTCAGCCATATTCGCATTCTGAGGATGTGGCTATGCTGAAATTTTGATGATAGGAACAGGGATGGGAAACAAAGCAAAGTGGCGCGGGACCCGTCCGACTCATGGGCACCATAGCACCCGTGCACACAGATCAATGAATTTCCGGGTATCTTGGTAATATATAACCTATAGTAAATTCTCTGTGGGGATGTAGCCAACCACTTGGACAAATCCTAATTATATGAGCGGTGATAAGATGTAAGCAGACATGGATTGAATATAATATAATGTACATGTCCTACCTTCTACATACTCCATAACCATACACAGGTGAGATTTAGTTGGAAAGGAGCAGAGCATGGAGACCACAAAGGGACAATCAGCGAATGTTAAGATGTCCCTCTCCAGAAAGGCCAATTCCACTTTTCTTGGAGTATCCAGGTTCTGCTTGGCCATTTTCTTCACTGCAAAGATCTGGTGTGAGTCTTTATGGTGCACTAAGTATACGGCCCTGGAAAAAAGGAGAATCTATGGGTTATAATGAATCCTTATTAATAGTCCATCTATAGAAGTCATTACATGATCTTCTGTACCAATTCTTGAAATCTGGCCGTCACTGGATATTCATTTCAAGAAATTAATAAAATAGCACTTTGTAGATCAACTATGGGAGATCTGCACAATGCCATGTCTGTCTGAGCCCTCACCCATGTCGCATTAGAGACATGGGACAGAATCTACCGAAATTCTTCTTGGCCAGATTCTCTATATTTGGTCAATAGATACGATTCTGTCCAAGTGACATTTACTGCAAATTGAAATTCCTCCAATTGCTGTAAGAAGAAATTTATTATGCTCCTCCCATACCCTATGGCATAATAAAAGAAGGGGATGGAAGTAGTTAAAAAATAATAAAACATGTTATACCCACCTATCCTAGGCTCTCACCTGTCCATCACTGCAGTCCTGCGTCCTCTGTGCCAGTCTTTGGATGTTCTGGCGCCCCCTTCTGGTGCTGAGGCCAGTGATTGGACTCACATTGTCATGGTGGAGGATGTGGGTGCAGATGTCATTGACGTCAGTATCGTGTCAATCCTCACGTGACCGTGTGCAGCCAATCTCTCTTATCAGCTCCATAATGGGGCCGCCCCCGAAAAAAACAAAGTCCGCTGAGGAGGAGAAGGAAGCCCTGGTGGAGGTGCAGCATAAGAACAGGTGAGGGGCTAGGACAGGGGAATGGAATATATTATTTTATCTCTTTCCTTAAGGGTATGTGTCCATATGAAGTATTTGGAGCAGAAAGTTTTCCACCAAATCTGCATCCCTAGGCAGGAAAAACTATGCAAAAAAGAGGTGCGTTTTGTCATGTTTTTACCTGCGTTTTTGTTGCAGATTTTTCCCCACTTATTATTATGTGTGAAATCTGCAGAAAAAATACTGAAAGAAATGACATGATGCAGATGTGCTGCAAATCTGCAAGGAAAAATAAGCATCGTGTGCACAAGATTTCAGGAATCTCCATCACTTTGCTGGCAACATGAAATCCCTCAGGTTTTGTGACAATTCTGAGCAGAAAAAACACAACAAAAATGCAAAAAATCTGCAATGTGTGCACAGGCCCTTACAGTCTGATTTGTTATAGATCAGTTTGCTCAACTGTATATAAATGACCTGAATAGTGAGAATTAGAACAGTGATGTGGACTCCGATCATTTCCCTATGATAACGCTGAATGGCAGAGCACAGAGGCAGAAGCATTGTCATAGTGAACCTGAGAAATATGGATTATACCAACAGAAATCTCACCCAAAAGCTCCGCTGCCGATCAGTTTGGATGTTTGGAAGTCGCTCATATGGGGCTTTCTCGCCGGGATCAATGATTCGATCACACTCTATAAAAAAATAAGAAATGATTTTCAGATAAAAAAGCTGCAAGAAAAAAGCTCCGGATACAAAACCATCTTCCACCTCTGTTATGTCCCAGCTGATTTACACTGATTGTATGTAGGGGGCGATACAAGCAGGACGCGCCGCAGACATGGGGGTAATTTAGGGGGATCCTCCATACACCGGAATCATTGTACAGTGCAGAATAATATGGGAGATCACAGAAGAGAACTGAAAAGGAATCTGTCAGCAAGTTGTGTTTTATATGTAATCTAAGAACTGCATGAAGTAAGGGCCGAAATCCTGATTCCAGCGATGTGTCACTTACTAGGGTCTGTGTCGTTGTTTTATTAAAATCAGTGTTTAATCAGCAAGAGATTATCACTACAGGACTAGTTGTCTTGTGCCATGTAGTCCTATTGCTCTGTGTAACCCTGCCCCCACCACTGATTAGCGGATTTCTGCCTATTCACAGTGTACTGTACAAGAAAGCTGCCAATCAGTGCTGTGGGCAGTTATACATAGCCCAGCATGCAGAGAAAGAGAGATTTTATCACAACTGCTGCACCCAGTAAGTGACATTGCTGGAATCAGGGTCCCTGCCCCTACATCATGCTGCTCTCAGATGAGTAGCACAATCTGGTGACAGATTCCCTTTAGTATAAGTGCTATTATCTAACACAATAGTGTCATCTACATTTAGAATAGAGATGTCCCATGGTTATATGGGGATAATACTGGACGTGTCATTCACACCCCATGATCTGGTGATATACAGACATCTCCCTCTATGATACTTACAGCGGCAGGTTCTTGGATCTCTGGGATCTCACAGATTACACTTCAGCATCCGCCAGCACAGTTGTATCTAAAATAGTGATAAAACAATGAAGAAATAAAATGTATTAGATGATATCAATCCTATATACACAATACAGCAATATAATGGAGAAATGGCAGGACGTCTGTAAATGGGGCTATTACTAATTATATGGGGATTCTAAATATGAGAACGTACGGCACATCCATAGACAGATACATGTAATATAAATGATGGAGGAATCCCCAATCATCACATGAATGAGGAACTCATCACCCTCACTGTACATGTGAGTGATGGGAAAAGACAGTTCAAGCAGAGCAGCCATATGCAAGTTAGCCTGGAAGTGCACTGGGGGCATGTTACTGCACTCTGACTTTTTCTTCCCCCCCAGTGAACTTCCATCCAGATTTATATTAGATTTCTCCTGACTAAGACATTGGATCCTGATCCCCCATCCTGGTATATGCTACCCCCCATCCTGGTATATGCTCCCCCATCATGGTATATGCTCCCCCATCTTGGGCCCCCATTCTAGTATGTGCTCCTTCATCCTGGAATATGCTCCCCCATCCTGGTATATGCTCCCCTATCCTGGTCCCCATCCTGGTATATGCTCCCTCATACTGATTTCCCATCCCGGTATATGCTCCTCCATCATGACATATGCTCCCCCTCATCCTCTGGCGCCAGTCTCCTCCACCGGCCTCTCAGAAGATCAGGGTATGTCTCCACTGGAGATCGCAATACACGGTAAGCGCCTACGCATACCGCTTTATCAGTCACCACACTCCTCCTCCATCCTCATCCTCCTCCCTCCCTGTCTGGGATGTGTCTTTCTGTCTCTGTCACATCCCTGATTATATTATAGGTAGAAGGTCGGATGATCGGCTTACCTGTAATCAGATCACTGGTCAGTTCCGGCTGACTCGTATTAGGGTCAGGGATTATTTCCGGGTGTAGATTTTGCCCATCTTTGGTGTTGCCTTTTGCTGTTTCCTAATAATTATAATATATATATTTAATATGTGGAAGATTTCACCAAATCACGAAACACATAAATCAGGAAGCACTAAACCCACATTTACAGATGCAGCAATTGTAACTGTACAAATAATGCGCCATCTTGATAATATTTCTCAGAAAGTTCTCTGATTTACGTGGATTAAGATAAATTTAGATTGAAAAATCAAACGTTCAGTGTAAACTTCGACTTTTCTGCACTGTGATACCCCAGAGCTGTGTTACCTGCATTCTTTATATCATGGGTACATCTTGTACTCCATTCCCTACAGTATTGGGTGGAATTGCTTTACACTGCAGTTCCTCTCCACAAGTCCATGTTAATATAGTGTAGAAGAGACTTGTGTGCACTATTATCGCCTATTATCTCAGCTTCAGCATTTACAAGCAGGAAGACTCTGATAATAGTGATAGACAGAAGCGGTAATACAGACTTCCCACCACTGAGCTGTGACTACATCAGCAGAATACAGACTGTCCTCACAGGCGAGGGAGCAGCACAGACTGGCGGCCATACATATGCTGAGCCTGCCAGGAGCTGACAGGAGGCCTGTAACATCTACCACCAGATCTGATATCTGACTGCTGACCTGGAGAAGATCAGAAAACAAGGACGTGTGATAGAGATGACGGCTCCTTACCAGGCGTTCCGATGAGCGGGCCGGACGTTCCAGTACAGACAGGACTTTTTCGGCGAGTTCTTTAATAAAAGCCAAATCGCCGTTTTGAAATTTTTTTTCAGCCTATAAAAAAGAAAAGAAATAAAAATGAAAATCCTGAGTGAGAAAGGGCACAATGGAGGCGGCCATTGTATGTGACATCTGCTCCTCTAAAGAAGTTTCTGTCCCGCTATTATTATCTATGATTATGGAGAAGATTTGTGCGGAGCGTCCGCCACTTACCTGCTGTAGTAAAGTCCTGATGTTCTGAGGTAAATCCGTCAGATAGTCTGACGTTAGATGACCTTGGTAGTGTTTGGTCAGGCAGTCATTTACTAGCTTTATCACCATCCGGTGAGTGAAGCTGAGGACGCCATCAGGTGGTAGAAGCACAGTGTCTGGGTTATTATTGATAATAATCTCCCATAGTGCGTCTACCTGAAGATTATCCAAAAGTAATTCAGCCATAGCGAAAAACTGCAAATGCTATCAGTCACTATGAAGCCAAGAAAGGCACCCGTGACCCTGTGTACATTCTATAAGTAATGGCTGTGAGCTGTGATGTCATAATGGCCGACCATCACCAGTGATGTCATCATGGAATCTTGTCACAGAATGTTAAACTGGCGGCTCTGCACAAAAAGATGCCACCTAGCAATACTGACAGTGCAAACACCATAGAATGAATTACATCTCCATGTTATTATGGACGTTTTATTTTATTTCCAATTACAGCACAACCAGGATAAGGGGATGTTCACACGTTGCATTTTCACTGCATTTTTTTCCACCCTGAAAACCTGAGTGGTAGGAGGAACAACGCTGCATACAATACTCGCGTTTTTGCAGCTCTTTTAATGTTGTTTTTTTTTCATTTTAATGGGTGAAAAGCGCTGCAAAACTGAAAGAATTGACAAGCTGCAGATTTAAAAGAACAGGAAAAAAAATGCAGCGTGTGATTGAGAGTTTAGAAATCTCATTCTCTAAGCCGGCTCTGTAAAATGCAGCGTTTTATTTCCTCAGAAGAAAAAAAAAGGCTGAAAAAAAAACTGCCAACTGTGAACATACCTTAAAAATATACTCAGCTATGTTACTGGAAACATTGTGTAGATTTATTTCTCATGTGTCTTTTTTTACTATAGAACATTTAACTCATTGGCTGCACATGACTATTAACAACTGTGACAACTATTGAGCAATTAAAGATAAGCGACTGAAGTTACAAATCATTTAGATCAGGGGTTGGCAATTCATTTTCCTGAGGGGCCACATAAGAAATTGTGACTGTTGTGGCTGAACTAATAGGCTGAGAATGAATTCTACTATGCTCACGCGCCATGCTCAAGTCCCCGGCCCGCATATTGTGCGGCTGTGACAGCTGACAAACATGCAGGAAATGTTTTCCATACACATGGCCTTAGCCATGTTGGTTATTGGCATTCCTGTGATTGGCCGGCTGCATTGCGTCATCGGGTTTATAGAAGACCCTGTGAGGCGAAGCTTACCACACTGTCCTCTGGAAGCAGCTCAGAGAGAGTTGACCTAAAAAGGGAGAGCTTATATTATTCTACGTCCCACCCTAAATATTATACAATTGTACCCTTTACTACCTTTCATGGTGTTTTTAACATTTTCTGACCTATTTAATAAGTAATGAATTTTAAAAAATGACGTGGCGTCCCCCCTATTTTTGATAACCAGCCAAGGTAAAGCAGACAGCTACAGGCTGATATTACTGATATTATCAGGCTGGGAAGGTCTATGGATATTGGCCTCTTCCCTGCCTAACAATACCAGCCCCAGCCGCCCATGTAATCCATGGCGATCCCACGACATCCACCGATTCTGTAGTACAGCCGATGGAGTCTCGTTCTGAGAACAAAGCCTCTTAGGTCACTCCCGGTCAAGCTGCGCTCTGCGAGACCCAGCGAGAGCAGTGATGACATCAGTAATGTTACTGAATATATATCTAAAATATTTACAGCTTCTATCTATCCATCTATATACAATATCTAAAATATATACAGTGTCTATCTATCTACAATATTTACCTGTCTACAGAATCTATCTATCATCTATTTATATATCAATCTCTCATGTCTGTCTATCTATCTATGTGTGCATACATATGTGTGTGTATATATGTGTGTCACCTATGGTGTATGTACATTCATGGCCGAAAGTGTTGGCACCCTTGAAATTGTTCCAGATAATGAAGTACCGTATTTTTCGATTTATAAGACGCACTTTTTCCCCCCATATTTGGGGGGAAAATAGGGGTGCATCTTAGAAAGCGAAATCACCTTACCAGCTGCGGTGGAGTGGGTCCCGGAGATGCTGCGGGGTGCCAGAGATGCGGACGTGGTGCCGGAGATGCTGCGGGGTCAGGATGGGGTGTTCTGAGGCGGCCCCCCTGTTGTCTGCCAAGTTCTACGCTGTAGATGTCCGGTGGTGAGGGGGATCCGCTGACATCTTGTGGCAGCCGGAGCCCCAGACCTTCCATGCTGTCCTATGTGATGGACTCCGGGAAAGTGGCCGCCGGATTGAGATTTTTGTTCTGAGATCTCGTCTCCTGAGATCTTGGTGCCGAGATCTCAATCTGAGCATGCGCCGCCTCTGGCGGCCATTTTCCCAGAGTTCATTGCATAGGACAGCATGGAAGGTGCGGGGACTCCGCCAACATACGGCTGCCACAAGATGTTGGCGGATCCCCCGCACCACCGGACACCTCCTGCGCAGAACTTGGCAGACAGCATGGGGCCGGCAGCCACCTCCGACACCCTGTCCTGACCCTGCAGCATCTCCGGCACACCGTCCGCATGTTCGGGACCCCGCAGCATCTGTAGCCTCAGTCAGCGGCAGCCCTGGGAGCCCACTCTACCAACGCCACCGCCCCCCAGGCAAGCTGATTATAATATACACCAGTTTATAAAAAAAAAAATTCCTATTTTCCTGCCCAAAATTATGAACCAGTGCGTATTATAATCCGCAAAATACGGTATTTCTTCCAGAAAATTATTGCAATTACACATCTTTTGTTGTACACATGTTTATTTCCTTTGTGTACTGGAATAACACAAAAAAACAGAGATAGAAAGGCAAATTGGACATAATTTCACAAAAAAAAACTAAAATGGGCAGGACAAAATTGCTGACAACTTTCCAAAATTGTGTGGGCAATATGAAAATCACACCTGAAACAAGATAAAAAGGGTAGAAGTTGACTCAATCTTTGCATTGTGTGTCTGTGTGTGTCACACTAAGAATGGAGTACAGAAAGAAGAGAAGAGAACTGTCTGGAGACTTGAGAACTAAAATTGTTGAAAAATATCAACACTCTCAAGGTTACAAGTCCATTTGCAGAGATCTTGATGTTCCATTTTCCATGGTGTGCAACATAATCAAGAAGTTTATAACCCATGGCACTGTAGCTAATCTCTGTTGACATGAAAGGCAGAGAAAAATTAATGAAAGGTTGCAATGCAGCATAGTCCGGATGGTGGATAAGCAGCCCCAATCAAGTTCTAAAGAAACTTTAGCTGTCCTGCAAGCTCAGGGTGCATCAGTGTCAGCGTGAACTATCCGTCGACATTTGAATGAAATGAAATGCTATGGCAGGTGATCCAGGAGGACCCCACTGCTAACACAGAGACATAAAAAAGCTAGACTGCAGTTTGCCAAAATGTGCGTGAGTAAGCCAAAATTTCTCTGGGAAAACGCCTTGTAGGCAGATGAGATCAAGATAGAGACGTTTGGTAAAGCACATCATTCTACTGTTTGGAAGGCCTACAAAGAAAAGAACACAGTACCCACAGTCAAATATGGTGGAGGTTCAAAGATGTTTTGGGGTTGTTTTGCTGTCTCTGGCACTGGGTGCCCTGACTGTGTGCAAGGCATCATGAAATGTGAAGGTACCAAAGGATGCAATGTAATGCTGTAGTGCTAAGATGTTAATGGCCACCAGGAATCCATATTGGTATCCTGTCTTTAAAGAACCCTTTAAGATATTTTACAGTAACAGTTCAACTTGATAGCCTTGTACTTTCTGTAATTTTCTCAAACACCTGGACTGCATAACTCCATTATCAATGTTTAGTTTATAGTATCACCCAGTACCATATAGCTCCATTATCAATGTTTAGTGAGAATGATGCATGTTTGTATTCGTTAGCAATATTTGGTGAGAATATGCTGTGTTTATAGAATGGTAAGACATCTGGTACCAGGAGCATTTGGCATATTTCATCTCCGGTGATATATTTGATATATTTGTTCGGTGTTAATTGACATCTGAACAGCTGGCCACTCAGAAGAAAGATACTATATTGAACAAATAGAACCTGTCAGAATTTGAGTAACATTTGGTTGCGCAAGCATTTGTTTTTGAACAAGATATAAGCTAGTGAAGTTTTCAGCTAAGACAGAAGCCTGTTGACCTGTGGACTAAAAGGGGACGCCCTGACGTCGCAGTGTGGATTCATCCCAGGACTTTTCTCTGTCTTCGCTGTTTTGCTTCTCACAGCTGATATTTTTCTGGACAGATGATGTATGTTGCTTCTGGTGAAGTTTTTCCTGTATAGTGTGCGCTGTAACTACGTTACTTTTGTGATTTATATTATGCAAAAGTGTACGCAATATCACACCATTTCCTATTTTCTGTAATGATTTAATTATAATAAAAATTAATTGCCTTCTTTAAAGCCGTATCCGAGCCCTTTAAATACTTGGCAAAACATTTTGGTGTCAGAAGTGGGATACACAGAAGGCTTAAAATAAAAATTTTAGCTAAATTCCGATAATCCGGAATTTTGAGACCAAATTCCAATAGTCCGGAAAAGTGTGCGTACACCCCAGCAAGATACTACTCTGCTGATCCAACTCCCAGATCCAGAAAAACAGTCGATGCCTTTCTATAGAAGCATGCTTCAAATCCAAAGGAATTACTCCGCCACATGGCAAGATCTCATTTCCCTGGCAAATCTTAAAGCAGGTGATGCATATTGGCCTGTTATGGACACTGCATTTAATGATGCCTCACTTGTCAGTGACACCACATGGGACTCTGATGTTCAGTTCTGCCAAAAACTTAAGCTCCGAGCTGTTAACGTGGTAACCGTACTAGAAAGTCCCATTGTGCCCAATCCACATACATTGTCAGAAATGCCATCAGATGCAAAACGTGTCATCGATCTGGCCAATGCTTTCTTCAGTGTACCACTGCATCCAGAAGATTGGTATCTGTTTGCCTTCACTTACAGAGGATCACAATACACCTGGACAGTCTTACCACAAGGAGCACAGAACTCACCAAGTCATTTCTCTCAGGCTCTTGCCTTTTGTTTACGGCCGTGGAAAGAGACTAACCATCAAGTTGTCCTTCTTCAGTAAGTGGATGATCTCCTACTATGTTGGCCGGATCAGGCGACAGCTGAAGAGTCGAGTCTCAGTCTTCTCTTTCATCTTGCACAACAAAACTGTAAGGTGTCCCTCAACAAAATCCAGTGGTGTCAGCCCAAAGTTGTGTTTTTAGGCCACTGTCTCTCTCCAAACCTGAAACACCTAACGGGTGAAAGGAAACTTGCTATTGAGACCGTTCCTCTACCAAAAGGACCTAAGCAATTACAAGCTTTCTTAGGACTTATCACATATTGTCGCCAATGGATTCCAGATGCCTCAAAGCTGATGCAACCATTGTACTATTGTAGCAAAGGCGAGAGAGCTTGTAAGGGAATTCCTACATGATGTTTCAAAGATAGAGAGAGGCTGCCATCTGCTGGCCAGACACAGTCAAGCGGAACCAAGATATGCAAGGGAAGTTGAAGGGAGAGCAGATTTAGATGCTGGACCCAATCAGGTGACTTTCAGGAAGGAGTTCCGGGAGATAAGAGGCCAGCGCGCCAAACCTGAGGGGTCTTTGGCGCCAAGCAGCAGAAAGGAGCAGACGTGTTCCCTGCGTGCTGAGAAGCCCCGCGTGACAGGCCTAAGCCAGAGGCCTGTGAGGTGCCACAGCCGGGCACCAGTAGAAGAGCTCCGGATCCCTCACAGATGTGACCCGAGTGCTGTGCCTGCTGAGGAGACTCGGAACCTGCTTGCGGTGCTGAGTGAGTTTGCGGAACCCGACGCCGCCCGCCGACAGACGAGGACTGGACACCCCTACCCAAGGCTTGAGAAACTGCCTCCAACGGTCAAGCAGAGAGGACTTGAGAGACGGCTGCCCCAGGAAAGTCACGCCAGCGAAAACAGAGGAGCTGCATATGTCACTTCTACTGTTCACTCATGGTACCGGGGACAATTGAGTTTAGGTACTCAGGTTGGGAGGGGAACGGTTGGGGCTAAAGAAGTTCAACGTGACCTAATTGAATTTATCTGGAAAAAGACTCACGGCCTAGCGGGAATAACCGGTGACCCCCGCTAGAGCCATATGCACAGTTAAGGAACTCACGTGGTGTCTCCCATGATCTAGGGCACCACATTACCTTGAGAGACTTCGCATTTTGCTAATACTTCAAATTACTGTTTATTACCCTTGTTGCAATCCCTTGTTCAGCGTACCTGTTAAATATAAATATAAACTGTTTATATTCAACTCTTACTGTTCTCGCCTTGTGTCTCTGTGCGTTGCATTCCGGCACCTGCATTACATTTAGCGTAGTTGGCAGGATGCAACATTCAGACGCAGAGATGGCGGAGCAGCCTGTGACTGGGTCCGGCCGGAGCCATATACCTTTGGGGGCTATGCTCAGCCACCTACCCAAGTTTACGGGGGATGGCATGTCACTGTGGGACTGGATAGAAAGACTGAGAAGTATGCTACGTATGTATCCCCTCGATCCTCTAGCCCAGGCGGAGCTGGCCCTCCTAACCCTTGATGCAGAGGCCCGGCAGACTGTGATGTACCGCCCACCTGGGGACCGTGACACCGTGGACAAAGTGATAAAAATTCTAGAGGACATGCACGGTGACACCACAGATCTGGGACACTTGCGCTTACGGTTGTTTCAGCGGATCCAAGGGGAAAATGAGACAGTAAATCAGTATGTTAATGCATTACAGGAAGTGACGGTCCATATCACCAAGAAAGCTCGAGATGGGAACCGAGGACTGGGACCATTGGATGAGGTGTTGCGTGACCAACTGATTGCTGGCTTGAAAGACCCTTCCCTGAGGCAGATCCTGAAGGAGCGGCTGCGATTGAGCCCTGATCTGGGCTTCCTGGAGGTAGAGGCTGAAGCTAGAGTCCCGCAGAGAGAAGTTCCTGTTGTCAAAGCCACAGTTAGAAGTCATGAGGAAATTGCCCCTGAATTCACCAACAAAGAGCCTGATTGGGTACAGGAAATACGTCAGGAAATTCGAGACATTCGGGGTGAGTTGAATGCTATTAGAAAAACCCCTACTGCCCCCTTGCCTACGGACCGTACTGCCCAACGCAGACGGAGACCAGAGCGAGAAAGACGTTCCTACCCGGCCCCAGCACGGCATGTACCTGACCAATTGGTAGAACGAGGACCAGAGTGCTGGACCTGCGGAGGTAGGGGGCATATCTCCAAAGACTGTCCCAACCGAGAAGGAGGAGGAGGGGACAGCCGTTAAACTAAAATGCCCCACGGTTGTGGAGCATACCGTGGGGTCTCGAGCTTCAGAGAGTGGAAGAGGGAGCTCTAAAGACATGGTCTCCGAGAGGCCCATTATCTGGGCTGAATTCAATGGGCAGTGGATCCGCTGTTTAATGGACACTGGGTCTCAAGTGACCACTATGCCTGAGACGTATTTCCAAAGTCACTTTCCTGAAGTCGCTCGTTCCTGCCGGGAACCCACTGTCAAACTGGTGGCGGCTTATCAACTACCTATCCCAGTAGCGGGAGTAGTATGGATATCCGTTCGGGCATGTGGAAAGGACCTCGGTCGGAAAGGGATCGTACTGACCACAGGGCCCGGAGGCGATGAGCCTATTGTAACCCTGGGCATGAATGTGCTGAAAGAGGTCGGACAGTTCCTGGCTGAGGGCTGTAACAAAAACAACTGGACCCGTGCCACTCGAGATCCAGCTAACAAGAGAGTATTCCAGCATCTCGTGCCGGTCAGTCAGATTCAAAAATTGCCCGCTACCTCTCAGTACCTTGGTAAGGTATCGATACCACCCGAAGCCACAATGACACTGCCAGTGGGACAGACTGTACTCACTCTACCGGTGCTGGCACATGTGTCCTTAGAGGGCGTGGACATTCAAATTGAACTAATGGAGGGAGAGGAAGCACCCTCTGGACTCCTGGTTGCTCGGACCCTGGCCACCGTGCGGCACGGTCGAGTACCCGTGCGTTGCATCAATTTAAGTGGCACAAGTTTACAGTTGGTACCCTGACGAGAGGTGGCGCGAGTGTGTATAATGCCAGAAGCCCTTACTAGAGCTGACGCTATAGGGCTGGCACCTGTAGAAGGAAAGCCATGGACCCTGGAGGTGTCCCTCAATAGCCAAGAGAATGGAAGAGAACCGTTGGCTGGGCGCTACCTCTTGGAGGAAATGGAGGCTAATCTGACTGAGTTTTCTGCTGGACAAGTAAGGCAGATCGAAGAACTTCTACAGCGATATCAGGGAGTGTTTGCACAGCATTAAGATGATTTCGGGTGCACTCGGGACATTCAGCACGAAATACCCACCGGAAATACTGCTCCCATCAGAAAGAGATATCGACAGATCCCGCCTCAAATGTACCAGGAGGTGAAAGAGCTGTTGGCCCACATGTTGCGGAACGGTGTGATCCGTGAAAGTCAGAGTCCTTGGGCGGCTCCGATCCTGCTGGTCCTGAAGAAGGTTGGTACCCTGAGATTCTGCGTAGACTATCGAAAGCTGAATGCCTGTACAGTACGGGACTCCTATCCACTCCTCTGAATTGAAGAGTCTCTATCTGCACTAGGGAGCACCAAGTTCTTCTCTTCCCTTGACCTGGCCAGTGGCTATTGGCAGGTCCCAGTTGCTGAGAAGGATCGTCCGAAGACAGCTTTTGTTCTTCCTATGGGCCTGTTTGAGTTCAATCGGATGCCGTTCGGGCTAACAAATGCGCCGGGAACCTTCCAAAGACTGATGGAGAGATGCTTGGGGGACCTCAACTTTGAAGCCACTTTAATATATCTGGACGATATAATTATCTATTCCGGTACGTTTGAAGATCATCTCCGCCGATTGGAACAAGTGTTAGAACGGCTTCAAAGGCACGGCCTGAAAATTAAGCCTCGTAAGCGTCGTCTCTTCAAACGAGAAATTGAATATCTGTGGCACACTGTGTCCAGTGCAGGAGTGCACACCACTGCGGAGAAAGTAACTGCCGTACAGAAGTGGCCCACACCCGCCAATCTAAGGGAACTGAGGGCATTCCTGGGGCTTGCTGGATACTACCGCAGATTCATTAAAGACTTCGCTAAGATTGCGATCCCGCTCAATGAATTCCTGAGAGGAACAGCCGGGGGAGCCAAGTGGCAGCTCATTCAGTGGGGCCCATGCCAAGATGAGGCATTCCGAGCATTGAAAATGGCGCTAATGGATGCCCCAATTCTGTCCTACGCTGACTTTTCGCAGCCTTTTATGTTGTACACTGATGGAAGCTTGCATGGACTGGGAGCAGTGCTGGCTCAAGTACAAGGAGGAAAAGAGTGAGTGATCGCGTATGCCAGCAGGTCACTCCGAGACATGGAGAAGAATCCGGACAACTACAGTTCGTTTAAGCTGGAGCTACTGGCACTGGTGTGGGCCATGACCGAGAAATTTGCTGAGTACCTGTCAGGGTCAGAAGTGCAAGTGCGGACAGATAACAACTCTTTGGCCCACATGGAGAATGCCAAACTGGGTGCGTTAGAACAGCGGTGGGTCGCAAGGATGTCCAAATACCAATATAAAATCGCCTATCGGTCCAAGGCCCTGAACACTCATGCAGATGCTCTGTCCCGGGTCACTCAGGCGGGGCCGAAGAGGGACAGAGATGAGGAGCTTGAAGGCAACGAGATCCCGGATTTCAGCCAGTTCGCCGCTGCTCTGGTCGACGCCCAGGAGACCAGAGAGGAGCCGAGGCCCACTCAAATTCTGGGCCGTTTGTTAAATAGTTAATTATGGATATTCATTTTTCTTAAATCTGAGTTCTATGCATCAGCCATCGTGTCTAGTTGACATGCGCTATTTGTGTGTGTATTCTTAGTTCACTACCATATGTAGAACAGGTGTGCCATACGACTGGCTATAAAAGCCCATGGTACAGAAAGGGGGGGCTCTCTTGCTCTTCCCACCCCACAAGACACAGAAGAAGGATCTTCATGCTGAGAAGCAGCTGACATGTAGGCCTGGACACGTGTTGGACAAAGACATGATTTACCAGCCATGATCCAAGGAAAGATGGACACTCATGATTGAATCTCTTTGTAACTACTTCATCTATTTTTATATTCTGTTTCAATTATTTTTTAATGGACAATTCAAGAATAAATAGATACATTTTTTTATAAGAAAATCTTGATATTGATACTTTGCGAAGTCCTTAGTAGAGAAAAATAATACAGTCCTGATTTAAGTGAGTAAGTGAATTTCTTCCCTGAACAAAGGGGGGAGTCCTGACGAGTTGAACAGCTGTTGTTCACGTGTCAGTAAATTCACTAATTTGTCACGAGAAGCAGAAAGGACCTACAGACTGAGGACTAACAGGAAGCAAAGGTACTAACAAGGAACAGAATCAGACAGGAAAAGAATCAGACGAACTGAAGACAGGACGTGCTGATAAAGAGAAGCTAAGGAATCTTAAGGTAAGCAAAATATGGATATAATTTCTTCTTTTGCTAAACAAAGTAATATTAATTTCAAAGTTAATGTAGGATATGACTTAGACGTTTTGTGGCTCAGTTTATACAAAGAATGTGAATTGCAGAATTTACAGTTAACTTCTAAATTGGTAAATAGAGAGAAACACAAATTGCGGAATATTCTACATCTTGTACAAGTATTTCATAATTTTGTACTTGAGAGTTCTAAGCAGGACAATAGTGTAGAAGAAGTGTCAGATGGTGACAATGATTCTGACTGTAATGTGGAAAATGAACAAGATTTGAGACACGTGTATGTAACTGAAGGTGACCTTGGGTCTGACCAAGAGACGGACATACAGAAACCTGACATGGGAGGAGACATGACTGACATACGAGAAACTGACATATTAGGTGATGTGGGAGAAGACGTGAGTGACGTAGGAGGCACGGACGTACAAGAGCCACTAAAAATATCAGAGAATTCAGGAATTACCCAGGCTCAACTACAAATTAAAATGAGGGAAAATTTGCTGAAATTATACAAAATCATGCCAAAATATGATGTCAAAATCCATGCCTGTAGAAATTCAGAGACATTTGAGAGCTTTTCTGATAAGTTTGATTTATCCAATGAGGAATCAATTATTTAAAATATGGATTCCTGTGACATTGTCCAGATGTTACTCTCCTAATGGATGGGAAAATGATTCGGACAGGTTAAAATATTTGATTTATTGTGTCACAAAGGATTTTCCCAACATAGAAGATCTGCAGAAATTAAGGATTGGTAGGAAGGAGTGTACATATACATTCATGTCCATATTTGAACGGTTGTACAAAGCTCTCATCAAAAATGGAAAAGTACAACAAATGATAACAACTTTTGTACAAAAATTCAAATTCCTAAATCCAGTGTCTCAAGTTATGGCATCACAAAAAATTCATTATTTGACTGTGCGCAGTTGCTGGATTTTGTTAGAAAACATGAGATTTGTGAAAAGAAAATAAATCAAGTTAAATTTATAAAACCAGAAAAGGTAAAATCTTACCAAAAGCCAATATCAAACTCTCCTAGACTGAGTCATCCCCATAGTAAATTCTATCAAATACGCAGAAGATTTCATATATGTTATAAGCCATATCAGACAATTCAAAGGTCCATCTCTTCACAGAAAGAGTTAAAAATTCAAAGCTGTGACTTCTCCCTGGAAAGGAAAATGGCTGAAACTGATGGACAGAGTCAGGTGAGACGACCAGCTCACAGTGACATCATGGAATGTGGACAGAAGGACAGGCAGTTCTCTGAGGTTTTGAAGGATAGAAAAATGTCTTTCCTAAGTAGGGCGTTTATGGAGATATTTGAGAGAGACAGAAGATTTGGTTTAGGGAGTGGCTAAGAAAAAACTGTAATTGTAATGTTGTATCAAAATGTAATACAATGTATCATTATTAATTTATAATCTTATACAGTAAAATTGTAGTTACATGGTTTCTAATAGTTCATATATATATATATATATATATATATATATATACACTTGTCTAAGTAGAGATTGTGTATAATTGTATATATATATATTTATAGTAATAATTAAAGAAATTATTAATTAATAAATTAGAATTTCACATATAAATTAAAATAGCAATATTTTGAATTACATTACAACCAACTAATATATGTATAAGATATTTAAATAATTCTGTTTCTGTATGAATTTGATATTTAATTTTATTTTCTTATATTTCCTTAGAGTTTTCATTCCAAAGCAGGATTTGATCAAACAACTCTAAAATGGATTTATTTCTTTATTCACACAGGAAGTTGAAAATTGCATGATTTATGTGTATAACATTTTAAAATAATAACAATATAACTAGTTGAATTATTTTGTGTTGCTAATATTTTCTGTGCATGAAGTGTTCGTGCTAATTAAAGTAGCTTTACAGCATGACGTGTAACAGCTGCAGCCTTTGAACTTTGAGCTAATAAGTATAGATCCCATTCATTCTATTTCCAGCTGATGTAACTTAAAACCTGGCAGCCAGTGAAAAAAGAATCTAAGTCAAGTCAAGAGTTTTTTTCAAGTGTCTGAAATTTCAGTGACTTACTCTCATATTATATAATATGTACTTGGGGAATATTCAAATAAATATTACGATATTAAATTTAATTGATAAATTGGGATACAACAATTTTGGGTTAAATATATATATATCTAAAATTTCATATGTGGAATGTTTGAGTTGAACAGATCTGTGAATGTCAGAGTGAAAATGACAGGGGATGAATGTAAGCAGCTGCTAAGTTATTGAATGTGAGGCCTCATGTGTACGAGAAAAAAAAATGTTTCCTTTATGTGAAGGTACAAAAAAATATATTTAATTCTGAGAAAATTATAATACATAATTAGGTATTATCTACATATATATATATATATTTCTATATTTCTTTAATAATTATGATTTCTTGATTTAACTAATAGTGGATAAGGGAAACCACACAGCAAAATGGTTTACAAAGTAAATTTACATTTAGAATAATTTTTCCACATGATAATATCCTTGAATAACTATGATATTATTATTTTTTTTAATGGTTACCTAAATAGGTACACACCTCTGTTTAGACAAATCTATGCTACCCATCGATATGAAATTTATGCAAAATATTTATAGAAGAATAATTATTTTTTGATTTGGTTCTGATATATACATACATTTTATAAAATAATATTTTTTGATATTAAGGGGGAAAAATGTGTTTTTGATCCTGATTACATAATCACTTTTGATCAATACTTATTTTTCACACATTTTAATAAAGGTAAAATATTAATAAGGTACTATGGTATAATTAAGAAGGGTATTACATGCAAAGTTGCATAATTTAATATTTTTTGGTGATACAAGTTTATGACAAATATGAAATCATCCAAATAATGGAGATATAAAGGTATTTTTTATCAAGAATGATTGTTCTGCATTTGTCATTAAAATTTAAAGGCCTTATTTTTGTTTTTATTCTGATTTTTACTCTTAATTTTATTTTTCATTTTTAAAATTTTATTCTTACTTATTTTCTTATTTTTCCATTTTTCATTTTTAATTCTCAATTTTTGATTTTATTTCGGTTCAATATCTCAATTGAGAAAACACATTAATATTTAATAAAGTAATGTCTAGTACAAAGAATATTGCTTCATTAAATATAATGATATAAATTAATAGAAGGAAAAATGTTTACATTTTCTGAGTAAACACAACAATTCATTCATTCATTCATATATTTATTCATTTTAGTTCAGGAGTATACATTCTTTGGTATTATTGGTTTAATAAAGATATAAACACTTGTTGTTTCAAAACACACTGACACCTATGGGTTGGAAAAGGTAATTACACCTATGACATAAAAATATTTTATCACATGAAGAACTTGATTAATAATGAATCATTATCTATTATTGTTTATTATTCCAAACATAATTTATTTAATATTTTGATAATAATTAGATGGATATTATTGATTGCTATGGTACACTGTGATATTATAGGTTAGAAAAAAATGCCAGATTTGGTATCAGATTAGGGAATGAAGACTTCAATCAAGACATCGCAATTATGAATTTTATCTTAATAAAGACTTTTAATTTTTATAAATGAAAGAGACTCTCAAAAGTTACAAGAAGAAGCAACCGATATCCGGAAGTCTCAGAAGGTAACAGGTGTGAATGCTGAGTGATAATAGACTGTGTTCATTACATACAATACAATTCTCACCACTGATCACCAGGACGGCAGAGGACGATGATCCTATATGAACTGTGTTGTGCTCAAGTTTCATCACGTTCCAGTGGTTTCTCATCACCTGCAACGCTTCAATGAAAGCTGGTGAACAGGTAATACCTGGCATATGTGTCCTGTACATAAAGGACTGAGTACTGGTTATGGTGCTATATAAAGCAGGGAAGTGTCTAGTTAACCCTTGCTTTACTGACCAAAGACGTCACATCTGTTCCAAAAGTGACATGAGACCAGTGCGGACGACACGGAAGATTCCAGAACTATCCAACGTAAGTCCAGGTGACATCGCACAGATATTAAAGCTACATTTCATCCATGGACTTTGTTTTCTTATCAATTGATCTTTCTAATAAAGAGTACAGTTTATGGACTGCACAATGATGAATACAATTATGGGCTGTACAATATCTACACGCTATCATTTATTTCAAAGGAGTTTTCATCTAAAGACTGTGTTATAAAAGAACCAAGAAGAAGACGAGACGAAGACCCGATGACATCAGACGATGACGATTGAACCAGCGATTGCTTCAATTTAGATATAGGGAAGTATAATTATACATATTAAATGAATATTAGTCACGGCTTACCATAACATGAATTCACATCATTATATAACAATAATCAGATATTGATACTATTATCATTATTATTATTATTATTATGGAAATTTAATGATATTGCCAAGGAAGAAGGAAAGAAAAAATGATTGATGAATGTATCTTCTTTTGTGGATTTTCAGTTAAAGTCCTTTTATCCTCAAAAAAAAAGGGGGGAATGTTAAATAGTTAATTATGGATAATCATTTTTCTTAAATCTGAGTTCTATGCATCAGCCATCGTGTCTAGTTGACATGCGCTATTTGTGTGTGTATTTTTAGTTCACTACCATATGTAGAGCAGGTGTGCCATACGACTGGCTATAAAAGCCATGGTACAGAAAGGGGGGGCTCTCTTGTTCTTCCCACCCCACAAGACACAGAAGAAGGTTCATGCTGAGAAGCAGCTGACATGTAGGCCTGGACACGTGCTGGACAAAGACGTGATTTACCAGCCAGGATCCAAGGAAAGATGGGTGAATCTCAACAATTAAGCTAATTATGGACAAATGGACAATTACTTTATAACTAATTATTGTATGTACCTGCTGCAATCTGATTCTTTTTAATGGACAATCCAAGAATAAATAGATACATTTTTTATAAGAATATCGTGATAGTGATACTTTGAGAAGTCCTCAGTAGAAAAAATAATATAGAAAGAAGTATTATTTAACAGCAGGATCCCTTCTGCGCAGTTAGAAAGCGGGTGGCATTACCAGACAGGCTTTGGGTGCAGGTGGAGGACCGAGAGGAGGCAGAAGCAGTGGAGGAACTTCTAGATAAAGAGGATTGATGCACAACTAGTGGGGACAGCAAGATTTGGACAGCAGCCCCTTGTCCTGCTGTCACCATAGTTACCCAGTGCCCAGTCAGCGACATATAACGCCCCTGTACATGCCTACTCGTCCAAGTGTCTGTGGTGAAATGCACCCTGTCACACACAGAGTTTCTCAAAGAAGCGGTGATGTTGTGTGCGACATGCTGGTGTAGCGCAGGCACACCTTTCTTTGAGAAGTAGTGCCGACTGGGCATCTGGTACTGGGGCACTGCGACGGACATAAGGTCTCGAAAATCCTCTGTGTTCACCAGGCGGAAAGGCAGCATTTCTGGAGCCAACAGCTTGCAGATGGTGAAATTCAACCTCTTAGCTTTGTCATGGCTAGGAGGAAATGGTCTTTTACTTGTCCACATTTGAGGGACCGAGGGCTGGCTGTTGTGCTTAGACGGGGTTGAGTAGGGTGTCCCCAGCAAACTGCCGGTCTGTGAGGAAGATACAGGCGGAAAAGTTAGGTTGCCTTGATCCAAAGGTGGTGCTCTCGATGTCGAAGAGTGCTCAACACCAGCTGGTGTTTCCACTTCCAAATGAAATGATGACCGGCCAATCACACTGGCTGTTGCGGGTAAAGAGGTGGCAGGTCTGCGTCCAAAAACATGTGTGACTGCTGTCCCCCCAGTCACAGAGGATGAAGAGGCCGCAGATGCACAAGATGGGGCAGACGGTGGATTGCCCGGCCCACTTCGCCGCATTGTAGCACAGTGAGCTTCCCACTGCAACTTATTCTTCATATCCATGTGACGGTTCATGCATGAAGTACTCAAACTATGGATTTTTTGGCCTCTACTTAGCTTTTGGTGACAAATATTACAGATAACACGAGTTGGGTCATCCTTATCGATCTGAAAAAAAGCCCAGGCTATGCAAGGCTTAGCACCCATGCGACCTGAAGAGCCACCACGACTTGTGGTCAGAGGCAGAGTTGTGGTGGAGGATGCAGTTGTTGACGTGCTTCCAGTACTCCGTCTCTGTCCAGGAAGGCGCAACCTAACTTCGTCGTCACTAGCATCCTCCTCCACCTCCTCTGCTGACCTCATCAACTGGCTGACTGTGGGTTGACAGTAAGTGGGATCTCCAACCTCGTCATCATCACCCTGTGTGTTCTCACACCCGTCGTCCTCAGAGCCAACCTCTTCCTGCCCTGACCGAAAAATCAAGTTGTCGCTCCAATCAGGTATTTCAGTCTCATCATCGTCTTCATCATTGTCTCCACCATCAAGAGTTACAGTTTAGGAACGAGGGTCTACATTATGCTCAGAACCTTCTTCATCTGGTCCTGGATCCGACTCATAAAGATTCTGGGCATCAGTGCAGATCATTTCTTCGTCTGGATTAACAGAAGCTCTGGAGCAGACCTCCATTTCCCAGGCTATAGTATGAGTAAACAGCTCTGCAGACTCAACCATCTGTGTTACCCCATACTCAGACCGGCAGCTGGAGACTTGGGAGCGACACCTCTGAGGACTGGAGTATTTGTGATGTTGAAGTTGAGGTGGAGGAGAGCCCACTTGAAGGAGCACTTGATATCCGTTGAAGCACCTGCTGTTTTTGTGCCTCATCTGGAATGTAGCGATGGGCGTGTCCGTAAGAAAGGGATCGTATCACATTGTCCACGAAAAGAAGTAGACATCTTAGTTTGGCTGGAATATGGTCTTTCTTCTACAGATGTTACTCCCCCCCCACCGCGGGGGGGCTCGACCCACCAGCGGACAGGCACCAGTATTGGGAGAGGGGGGCTTGCCATCAGGGTTCACCGCGGCTCTGGCACAAACCCGGCGACACGGAGGTCACACGGGCAGGAACGGACTGGCCGTGTCGGCTTCGCACTCCAGCGTAGACCCTCTGCCCGCTCGCGCCCGTAACCTCAAAGAGATGCGCAAGCGGCTTTTCTTCCCAGGGCTGTTCTCCGCCCAGCAGGAACGTGGGGGAGCTCAGGTTGGCCTCCCACTGTACTCCCTTACCTCCCTCGCCCTCTTTCCTTCTTCCATTCTCCATCTAACCCCTCGGCTCTGTGGTGTCCGCTCTCCCTCCAGCTCTCTCCTTCTCACAGGCGGACTACCGCGTGTATTCTCACTGTGGCGAATCTTTTGGGCCTAGGCATAAGAAGTTGTCGAGGTAATGGATAATATGTGCCCCCTTAGAAATGTCCATTACAACCCATTCGAGGAAGCAACTAAACGCCTCAAATAGTGAGCAGGATCTGGACCACCCCATGGGCAAAACAGCGATCTATATAGTATGCTCCTTCCCAGAAGCAGCCCAATAGGTGGACACTATTCGGAGGCACAGGTAGTAAGTAACCAGAACGCCGCATCAATGTCTGTTTTGGCCATTAGGGTGACCCTTCCCAACTTCTTGATCCGCCTGATTGCCTTGTCAAAGGATGTACAGTATATACTACTGTACTTGGTTCCGCGTCGATGTTGTCGTTTACTGACCTGCCC
Source organism: Phyllobates terribilis (assembly GCF_046119375.1). Classification (NCBI taxonomy): domain Eukaryota; kingdom Metazoa; phylum Chordata; class Amphibia; order Anura; family Dendrobatidae; genus Phyllobates; species Phyllobates terribilis. Next base: position 97,959 of record NW_027363101.1, on the reverse strand, counting down.
CTTGGATATGACAAATGGTGGATTAGTCCGAATGTATTGGGTTCCGTTTTTGGCACAACTCACAACGGGGATACCACTACGTTTTGTAAGGAAAGTGTTCTGAATGGAACAGCCATTCTACCTAAAGATATTTCTTTTTTTAATTTTCTTGTCACGACGTCTGGGTGTTGGTAGGCTGATTTTAGATTTTTACTCCAGCCTTTCTTGATTTTAGAAGGGCATGACATGCCGATATCTGTGTCTCCCCCTCCTTTTACTCCTCCACCTCTTTTCTTTTCGCATGACTATATGTACTTGTCACTTTTCCATGTGTTAGTTGTGTCTTCTGAGAAGTTTGTCAGCTTTTGGACACCTTTGAAGGTGTTTTCTAAGTGTTTCTATGTGTTTTTGCTTGCCTGCCATTGGTTTTAACGGTGCTCGACGGTGTTCGACGAACAGTTCGACGAACAGTTCGGCGAACATATGGGTGTTCGACGAACCGAACCGAACCCGAACACTACGGGGGTGGCTCAACTCTACTCTTCACTGGTCTAAGTGCCAGCACACTCTCTCACAACTCCGAACTAACTCAGCTCCTGGCTCCACCTTCCTTATATATATGTGACGCGCCCCCTGGGCCTGTGTTGTGCAGGGGAACCTGGAACCGGGCCTGTTGTAGAATGCTGGGGGTTGTAGTCTCCGTGTGGCGGTGACCCGGTCCGTGCCCAGGGTGGTCAAACCAGTGGCAGTCTTAATGTATAGCAAATGTCCGACTACGCCACCCGTGGATTGCGGTCAGTGGGGACCGCCGCTGCGCTGCCGACCGCTGAGGCTGATGTTGTTTGCGCAGCCGAGTATGGGATAACTCCCCACGGGAGAAGTATTGCCTCAGGGCAGCTAATGTGAGAGATGATGGGAGTGATGGTGTGAGGGTCCCAGTGCTAATGGTGCTGGTGCGGCAAGGAATCACAGAGACGTGAGGTGCAGTTCAGGGTCTTTACTGATGGTACAAGGCAGACCCTCCCGGGAGTACTGGCTAGTATAAGGGGCCTGGTCAGTCTGCGAGCAAGCAGGAGTTCCCCTGGCCAGGTGGAGTTGTAGGCCTCCCCGTTTATCTGCACTCTTCCTGGCTACCTTGCTGTCAGCGGTTACAAGTAGCCCACGTCCCTGAGTATACCGTGTGGTGCTCACCCGTATGGCTGGTGACTTGGGGCCTTCTGTTAGCCTCTGCTCCTGGATGGCGGCGCTGGTCCCTTCTTTGTGACTGAGCCTCCGGGCTTCTATGGCCAGAGGACCTGGAATCCCCTGCCGGCTGGTTTCTGCTGCTGGGTATATATCAGTCCCCACAGCCTCGGACTCCTGTGTCCGGTTTTAGTAACTTCAGCCAGGGCGAGCTATATCTCTGCTCACAGCCCCTGGCCTTCTGCCTCTGCTCCTACAGAGCTCCTGATGTATCTTTTCCTGTGTCTGCAGCTTCACTCTAGGCTCTGACTGCTCTGCTTGTTCTGCAGGCTCTGTCTGACTTAATCCCGCCCCAGACCCAGTTTATAAGGGCAGATTCCTCCCCTCCCAGGTCTGGGCGGGCAGTGTTGCATGCTTAGGGCTCCTGACCAGAGAAACCTCCCACTTGCTCTCAGACATAATATCTCTATTACTGTGGCAACCAGACCCCTGGGGTGTCACATATGTCCCTAACGGGTTCCCTCTGCTGGTGTGAGGTGGAAGGGTGGAGGTCTATGAATGTAGTGAGGGCCTCTTATAGAGAAGTCCATCCATGCACCCTACTGGGTTCTGTGGCACCTAGGCGTAGCAGGGTGCCACATAAGGGCTGTAGTCAGGACCTGGTAGGAGCCCCTACATTCTGCTGCCTCCAATAATATATACCCGAAAGTAGCCCATACATTCTGCTGCCTCCAATAAGATATACCTGAAAGGAGCCCATACATTCTGCTGCCTCTAATAATATATACCTGACAGGAGCCCATACATTCTGCTGCCTCCAATAATATATACCCGACAGGAGCCTATGCATTCTGCTGCCTCCAATAATATATACCCGACAGGAGCCCATACATTCTGCTGCCTCCAATAATATATACCCGAAAGGAGCCCATACATTCTGCTGCCTTCAATAATATATACCCGACAGGAGACCATATATTCTGCTGCCTCCAATAATATATACCCGACAGGAGCCTATAAATTCTGCTGCCTCCAATAATATATACCCGACAGGAGCCTATAAATTCTGCTGCCTCCAATAATATATACCCGACAGGAGCCCATACATTCTGCTGCCTTCAATAATATATACCCGACAGGAGACCATATATTCTGCTGCCTCCAATAATATATAGCCGACAGTAGACCATACATTCTGCTGCCTTCAATAATATATACCCGACAGGAGCCTATAAATTCTGCTGCCTCCAATAATATATACCCGACAGGAGCCCATACATTCTGCTGCCTCCAATAATATATACCCGAAAGGAGCCCATACATTCTGCTGCCTCCAATAATATATACCCGACAGGAGCCCATACATTCTGCTGCCTCCAATAATATATACACGACAGGAGCCCATACATTCTGCTGCCTCCAATAATATATACCCAACAGGAGCCCATACATTCTGCTGCCTCCAATAATATACACCCGACAGGAGCCCATATATTCTGCTGCCTCCAATAATATATACCTGACAGGAGCCCATTCCTTCTGCTGCCTCCAATAATATATACCTGACAGGAGCCCATACATTCTGCTGCCTCCAATAATATATACCCGAAAGGAGCCCATACATTCTGCTGCCTCCAATAATATATACCCGACAGGAGCCCATACATTCTGCTGCCTCCAATAATATATACCCGAAAGGAGCCCATATATTCTGCTGCCAACAATAATAAATACTCGACAGGAGCTCATACATTCTGCTGCCCCCAATAATATATACCCGACAGGAGTTCATACATTCTGCTGCCTCCAATAATATATACCCGACAAAAGCCCATACATTCTGCTGCCTCCAATAATATATACCCGACAGGAGCCCATATATTCTGCTGCCTCCAATAATATATACCCGACAGGTGCCCATACATTCTGCTGCCTCCAATAATATATACCCGACAGGAGCTCATACATTATGCTGCCTCCAATAATATATACCCGACAGGAGACCATACATTCTGCTGCCTCCAATAATATATACCCGACAGGAGCCCATACATTCTGCTGCCTCCAATAATATATACCCGACAGGAGCTCATACATTCTGCTGCCTCCAATAATATATACCCAACAGGAGCTCATACATTCTGTTGCCTCCAATAATATATACCGACCGGAGCCCATACATTCTGCTGCCTCCAATATTATATACCCGAAAGGAGCCCATAGATTCTGCTGCCTCCAATAATATATACCCGACAGGAGCCCATACATTCTGCTGCCTACAATAATATATACCCGACAGGAGCCCATACATTCTGCTGCCTCCAATAATATATACCCAACAGGAGCCCATACATTCTGCTGCCTCCAATAATATATACCCGACAGGAGCCCATACATTCTGCTGCCTCCAATAATATACACCCGACAGAAGCCCATACATTCTGCTGCCTCCAATAATATATACCTGACAGGAGCCCACACATTCTGCTGCCTCTAATAATATACACCCGACAGGAGCCCATACATTCTGCTGCCTCCAATAATATATACCCGACAGGAGCCCATACATTCTGCTGCCTCCAATAATATATACCCGACAGGAGCTCATACATTCTGCTGCCTCCAATAATATATACCCAACAGGAGCTCATACATTCTGTTGCCTCCAATAATATATACCGACCGGAGCCCATACATTCTGCTGCCTCCAATATTATATACCCGAAAGGAGCCCATAGATTCTGCTGCCTCCAATAATATATACCCGACAGGAGCCCATACATTCTGCTGCCTCCAATAATATATACCCGACAGGAGCCCATACATTCTGCTGCCTCCAATAATATATTCCCAACAGGAGCCCATACATTCTGCTGCCTCCAATAATATATACCCGACAGGAGCCCATACATTCTGCTGCCTCCAATAATATACACCCGACAGGAGCCCATACATTCTGCTGCCTCCAATAATATATACCCGACGGGAGCCCACACATTCTGCTGCCTCTAATAATATACACCCGACAGGAGCCCATACATTCTGCTGCCTCCAATAATATATACCCGACAGGAGCCCATACATTCTGCTGCCTCCAATAATATACACCCGACAGGAGCCCATACATTCTGCTGCCTCCAATAATATATACCCGACAGGAGCCCATACATTCTGCTGCCTCCAATAATATATACCCAACAGGAGCCCATACATTCTGCTGCCTCCAATAATATAAACCTGACAGGAGCCCATACATTCTGCTGCCTCCAATAATATAAACCTGACAGGACCCCATAGATTCTGCTATCTTCCAGAACGTATGAGCTCCTTCCAGGTCCTGACTGCAGCCCATACATTCTAGCTGGCTCACTAGTAAAGACGCTAGAATGTATGGGCTCCTTCCAGGTCCTGACTGCAGCCCATACATTCTAGCTGGCTCACTAGTAAAGATGCTAGAATGCATGGGCTCTTTCCAGGTCCTGCAGTCAGGACCTGGAAGGAGCCAATACATTCTAGTTTCCGAAAATGATGATGTGCGCACACACCCTTAGGGTGACTCGTCACACCCAGTGCCATGGAATAGTGGAGCAGTTGCCCAATCAGATTCCATAGGTCATAGCAGACAAGAGAGTGAGTTGCACATGTGCGACCATCTCTCCTCTGAGAGTGGTGCGAGGCAATGCCCCATTACTGTCACACAAACACAAACAAAAGGTATATGGCTCAATGTGCCTGACAGAAGCTGCTTTGGAGGTGGTAGTGGCCCCCTTATCATTTGGGCACCTGTGCAGCTACACAGGTTGCACCAATCATTTGTCCGTCGCTGGTCCTATATATATACTGCAGATTAGCATCTCACTTCAGGTGACGGTCAGAAGTTTATCTCAATGGGTGGCAAAATATTGCCCTGTGAGATGTCCGCCTAAAAATTCTGCCTTAGAATGGGACCGAGTGTGTGAAGCGGGATCAGGAGCTGTGCCTGGTTCACACACAGTAAACGCTGACTGTCACACTGCTGGCATCTGTCTCAAACAGTAATTGCCGGAGCTAAGCATCAAATGCAGCTGTTAACCATTTAGATTCTGCTGTCAATTTCTGACATCGGCATTTAAATGGAGCAGTTCCTGCTAAGGCGATTGTGGGGTACCGATAAGCTGCCGGAGGCCAAGGGAAGGCCTGATCCACTGCCATTTACGCTTTCCAGTCACATTAAGAGGTGGGAAAAAATATGTTGTTCACCCTTCTCGATTTATTGCAGTCCGTGGACATCGGACTACATTCGGATGTCTACCGAGTGAGGTAAGATGTTTTCCATGGACCCATAGACTTGCATTGCCAATTTTGATCCAACACTCGGATGAAAATATGACATGTCACCAATTTTTTTTTTTTTTTCCCCTCGGATGACTGGGTCAAGTGCACAGCCCCATATAATAACATGGATACGAGGGCTATCCGTGAAAACCAAGGATAACACTCGTCCGATATAATAGGTTGTATGCTCAAACCCTTGCTCTGATTCATTCTCATCTGGACTACCGCAACTCTACTAAATATTCTCTCTCTTACTAAACTCTCCTCTCCAATCCATCCTAAATGCGTCAGCGGGGTTCATATTTCTGTCCAGCTGTTACACCGATGCTTCCACCCTGTTCCATTCATTGCACTGGTTGCATCTGCTAAAGAGTACAATATAAACTTATCAATATCACCCACAACACTCTCCACAGTTCTGTACCACCCTGCATCTCCTCCCTCACCTCTGTCTACCACCCTATCTCCGTTTTCTGTTCTGCTAATGACTGTATCCTGACATTCTCTATAATCCAAACCTCCCACTCAAAAACTTCTCTCATGCTGCTCCAGTTCTCTGAAATGCATTGCCCCAAACAATCTGGTTAATTCCCAGTATCCACAGTTTTAAACCACATTTCTTTAGACTAGCCTATCACAGTACCTCACTAATCTAATCATTGCCTGTTTTCTCTTCTTAAATTCTTAGAATCTTGTACCTTCTGTCATCTATTCTCAACAATCCGTGCATTCAGTAGCACTTTGTATCTGTCCTTATACAGGTACTGGCTGATGACTGGTTCATGAAGCGTTATGTGAATACCCCTATTTATTACAATGACGACTGGACTATACAATACAAGCCCCTTTTGCTCATCCCGCTATTTTGTAATAGATTGTAAGCTCTTGCGAGCAGGGCCCTCACACCTTTTAGTTTTTGATGAATTATGTGTTACGATGTAATGTCTGATATTGTTTTTACAAGTATTGTAAATTGCTGCGGAATATGTTGGCGCTATAAAATAATTATTATTTGCACTCATGTATATTTAGAATATGGAAATTATTTTTTATATTCTAGAGTACTGATATAGCAGCCGCCATATGCTGTGCTATGTTAATAGTGGAGCGCACCACATCACTGTGCGCTAGTAGTGGACTACAGCTGTCTTATTAGTGGCTGCTACATCTGGATTTAGAATATTGTAAGCGTTAATTAATAATATAGAGAAAAAAATGTCTCTGGAGCTCTACACCACGGGCGGACCCTGGGAACCTGTTGTAAAAATGTGAATGCTATTCCTGGGAGTACAGCAGTGTTTCTTTACACCTGAATATCTGACAAAAGAGAGAAGTACTGCATAAGGCTAAGTGCCCACGATGCAGAAATGCTGCATCTCCCTGGCAGGAAGAACGCATGCGGATTTTACATGCGTTTTTCTTGCCAGGTAGAAGCGTTTGTCAAGCATTTTTGCATGCATTTCTGCATGCGGGTTATCAAGCGCTTTTCCAAGCGATTTTATCATGGCTTATAAAAGTGCTTGACATTTTGGTCACACTATATAAATCCATGCAACCGGCATGGATTTATATAGTGTGACCAAGTTAATAGTTAAAAAAAAAGAATAACAATGGTAAAAAATAAAAAAAACATTATACTCACCTTCTGATGGCCCCCGGTCATTTCTCCGCTGCGTCCGGTCTCTTGTGCGGCTCGCGGTGGTGTGAAAGGACCTTTCATGATGTCATTTAGTCATGTGACAGGTCACGCGACGTTCTATGGTACCCGAGTCCCCTCTTCTCCAGACCCGGGTACCATCCGCACATTGAATCGCTTAATATCCGCATGTGCACATGTAGTCATGCGGATATTAAGCGATTCAATGCAAGTCAATGGCGGCAATTACGCTGCATGTCCGCAAAATTAATGGACATGCTGCGTATTTTTCAGCAATGATAAGCCGCAGCGGAAATTTCCGCAGCATGTGCACAGCACATGCGGATTATCATTGGGGACCATGCGGCACGTATTACCAAGCGTTTTTTAAGCGTTTTCGCTGCGGAAATTCGGCGGCAAAAAAGCTTGAAAAACGCATAGTGAGCACGCAGCCTAAGTCTTCAAAGGTGTTGTCCATGATTAGAAACTTTTGTTTTTTGTCTAAAAACAGCACCACAACCTGTCTACAGGTTCAGTGTGGTATTGCAGCTCAGCTCCATTTATTTCAGTAGAGCTGAAGTCCAATGCCAGTCACAATCTATGGACAGATGTGATATTGCTTTTGAAAGAAAACAATAATGTTTTTCTAATCCTGTATGTGAAGATCTGAGGTTGTGGGTTGCAATAATCACCTAGACAAGTTAACGATGCAACAATAGTTTATCTCTTACATCCAAGGTTTTACTACAACTCTAGGTAAATGGACAAAATACATTGCCCCCAGTGCACAAGATACCCTTCCTGGGGCGGTAGTTCAACTGCCTTTGTACCAGGCGATACTCACTGTTTCCCAACTTTTGGTTGGCTCACAGATTTCGTATCGCCAACCAGTATAGTTTGTATTCACATTCCTCGCTCCTCCAGACGACAAGATAAAACAATAGAGACACAGGTATCCAGTAGCAACAGTCCTTAAGAAAGTTCATCAAATCCAGACGACAGATTCCACAACTGTAGCACATTTATCCAGCCCAGTGATCAACCGATCTTCAAACTCCATAGGCCATTCACCCATGGGTCCAGGACCTCAGCCTAGATCCTTTCCCTTCAACGTCATTTCACCAACTTCCTAAACATGGGGTTTTTTTTCCTCCCTTCATGGGAGCATTTGAGGGTCATCAGAGAGGTTCACATACAGCTATTTGAATTGGTTTTAAAAATAATATTTTTCTTTCATATATTTTCACGTTTTGGGTGCAGTTTTTGTTTATGTCCTAGATCATATTTATGTCTTTTTAGCATTGTATAAATAAAGGTTACATTTTATTATTAGATCCCTTTATGATTTCTGACTTTTTGAGACCTCTATATACATTTGACCATTAACCTGCAGATTAACTGCATATCTGCAGGTTAATAGCCTTTCTTTCACGTGACTGGTTCCCTTGTAGGGTTGTCGTATGAATGCAATCCTTAATAAACCCAATCCTGTCTATGCTATATATACCCCTGTCCAGATCTATATTATAAAAGTATACAGTTGACATCTATTTGATGGATACATTTTTTTGCCAAACCTGTTTTCTAGTTCGCCCGTTATATTCATGCTGCAGCGTGGACTTACTTTACAGAGTGTTTTTATAGCAGCGTGCTTTAGTAGAGGCATTTCCATGGGGATTTTTCACTTGATGTGATATGCATGTAACATTTTACTGTATATGCCGTGTTGCCAATGTGGTTTTCTGTAAAAAGATGTAGTAAATTAATTATTAAAACACTGCGCTACGACAGCCATCAATTAGATCCCATAATGATACAATAACCAGTACAGTTCTATTATCCTCATTGGACAGCGGTGTACACAGTTTATTGTATAGACCTTTGCTGCACAATGGGACAGTGTTCATTTATGTAAAATAATCCATAGATGTGGGACAGGTCCATAGGGATATGTACAAACACCCTCCATATAAATGTGCACATATAAGCTAACACTGCCCCCTACAGCTTCAGTGGCTGATCTCAGGTGCCCACAGGGAATCAGTGCCCATGTATTGTTAGTAGACTTCCATTGTAGTCTTTATTAACACATCTACAACCCTTTGTATTATTCTGAACCTCCATAGAAGTGAATGGAGAAAGCCTATCATGCACAGCCACTTCTATGTTCATATTACCTAGAGATACAGCCTTATCTCGATAGCTGCGGGGGGCTACAGAGGTGGAGCCAACATCTATTAGCCATTTATGGCTTATTTGGTGGATATATCTGAGAGGGAAATAACCCTTTAATTGGGTTATCCACTACTAGACACCAACTATTGATGGGCCAAGGGAGGTGAGAAAACTAAAAGAAATTGATATCTCCAGACCAGCGCTGCATACCCCACTGGTTACATGAGGTTAACAACCGGTGGGGGCAACGCATGAGTGTTGCAGCTTCTGATTGGTTGCAGCATTCATATTTCATCTAAGCCAGAAGAAGTAGTGCTCACTTGACACCCCTGCCTGATGTTGATGTCAGAATAATGGCGGGATACACAGCAATGAGTATAAGAGGGCACTGGTTTGGGAGGTGATTTGGTAATTTTTTAATATTTTCCCCTTCCTAGGTCCACAAATAGGACCCTACAAGTTCCAGGGAACATAGGTACACAGAACATCCTTTTTGGGCTGTGCATCTTCTCTATATACAGTGGGGAAAAAAGTAAACTGCTCAAAAAAATAAAGGGAGCACTTAAACAACAGAATATAACTCCAAGTAAATCAAACTTCTGTGAAATCAAACTGTCCACTTAGGAAGCAACACTGATTGACAATCAATTTCACATGCTGTTGTGCAAATGGAATAGTCAATAGATGGAAATTATTGGCAATTATCAAGACACCCTCAATAAAGGAGTGGTTCTGCAGGTGGGGACCACAGATCACATCTCAGTACCAATGCTTTCTGGCTGATGTTTTGGTCACTTTTGAATGTTGGTTGTGCTTTCACACTTCTGGTAGCATGAGACGGACCCTACAACCCACAGAAGTTGCTCAGGTAGTGCAGCTCATCCAGGATGGCACATCAATGCAAGCTGTGGCAAGAATGTTTGCTGCATCTGTCAGCGTAGTGTCCAGAGGCTGGAGGTGCTTCCAGGAGACAGGCCAGTACACCAGGAGACGTGGAGGGGGCCGTAGGAGGGCAACAACCCAGCAGCAGGACCGCTACCTCCGCCTTTGTGCAAGGAGGAACAGGAGGAGCACTGCCAGAGCCCTGCAGAATGACCTCCAGCAGGCCACAAATGTGCATGTGTCTGCACAAACAGTTAGAAACCGACTCCATGAGGATGGTATGAGGGCCCGACGTCCACAGATGGGGGTTGTGCTCACAGCCCAACACCGTGCAGGACACTTGGCATTTTCCACAGAACACCAGGATTGGCAAAGTCGCTGCAACATACCTGGCGGCGCCCTTGCATAGTGGTCCATCTCCCACTGTGCAAGAGCGCGCACTTGATCTCCAATCCAGAATGTCTCTCTGGCTTCCCTCCATGCTGTTTGTTTGCCTCTGTTTCTGCTGCTTAAGGGCGGCGCCCAATGACTTCCTCCTTTTTGTACCTGCTGCAGGCACACCCCTTGTGCGCCCTCAGCCTATTGCTGTCTGTCACCTGGTATTTAAACCAGCTGCTCCAATTAACCCATGCCTGAGCATCTTGCCCTGTCAGTTGGCTTCTTGTCTCTGACATGCCAGGTCCTGTGTATGTTACCTGTCTTGCAGTATCTGTTCCCGTGTCTGTACTGTGTCCTACCTGTGTACTCTAACCTGCAGTCTGTACACGCTCTCTAGCCTGTTGTCTTCTGCCTATCCTGGAGGCTGTATTTTCAGGCCAGTGTGAACACGCTCCTAGCCTGTTCCTTCCGCCTTCTAGGGGCTGTTTACCTAGACCCGCTCCTGTATCTTGCTACTGTGTCTGTTCTTGTCTGAATACTCTTCTAACCTGTTTCCTGTTTTTCTCTATGTCCGTACCTTTCCTTTTTCTGCAGAATCTGAACTCGTACCTATCTCCTACTCGTTGTCTCTGTACTCCCGTTTGTGAGTTTAGAGTCCATTCGCTACTTCATTGCAAGTATCCTGTGTGTACCTGGTTCTGCCTTTCCCTTCCAGTCTGTTCCGTGTGAACAGAGCCCTGTTCCCTCTGCTCTGCCTTGCTTACCGCTCCGGCGGTTCTTGCCCGCTCTGCTCTGTCCACCGCGTTTGCGGTTTCGCTTTGCTCAGCCCTGTCCACCGCGTCTGCGGTTTCGCTTTGCTCAGCCCTGTCCACCGCGTCTGCGGTTTCGCTTTGCTCAGCCCTGTCCACCGCGTCTGCGGTTTCGCTTTGCTCAGCCCTGTCCACCGCGTCTGCGGTTTCGCTTTGCTCAGCCCTGTCCACCGCGTCTGCGGTTTCGCTTTGCTCAGCCCTGTCCACCGCGTCTGCGGTTTCGCTTTGCTCAGCCCTGTCCACCGCATCTGCGGTTTCGCTTTGCTCAGCCCTGTCAACAGCGTCTGCGGTTTTGCTTTGCTCAGCTTTGTCTACCGCGTCTGCGGTTTCGCTCTGCTCAGCCTTGTCTACCATGTCTGCGGTTTTGCTCTGCTCAGCCTTGTCTACCGCATCTGCGGTTCTGCTCTGCTCAGCCTTGTCTACCACGTCTGCGGTTCTGCTCTGCTCAGCCTTGTCTACCGCACCTGCGGTTTCGCTTTACTCTGTTTGTTTACCGCATCTGCGGCTCTGAATTTGTCTCCCAGTCTGTACTGGACCCTACCCAGCCTGCGCTCTAGTCTGCCTGTTCCTGTATTCCCCGGTGTGGGTCAACAGCCATGTCCGGAGTCTGACCTGGAGTAGACCCTGGTCCCTCTGCTCGGTTCCTCCCTGGTGCACTGGCATCGTATGCCGTCGTGGGACCTTGGTCGGATCGGGCAGATACTTAGTTACGCCCCTCCAGGCACTCTCCGGTTCATGGCACAGTGGAACCACTAAACACGCACACGCCGGTCTGTCCGGGCGTGTGCATTACAGTCGCCACTGGCGACCTGTGCTCTTCATAGATGAAAGCAAGTTCACACTGAGCTCATGCGACAGACGTGACAGAGTATGGAGACGCCGTGGAGAGCGCATAGTGGGCAAACAACCTTACGTGGTGAAATGAGCTGCATCTGGATCTCGTCCACCTAAAGGGACTGTCAGCACAGAATGACTATTCAAACTAAGTCCCAACTCTCGGTGCTTCATGACAGGGCCAATCATTTATATACACCTTCCCACCTGCTTGTTTTCCCTCTATCCACACCCTCCTCTTCTTTGATTGACAGCTCTGGCTTCATAGAACCAGAGAAGGAAGGAGACAGAGGTAAAACAAGCAGGTTGGAAGGTGTATATAAATGATTGGCCCACGCCGTGATCCATGGAGCGCTTGTACTTGATTTCAACAGTCATTCTGTGCTGACAGTCCCTTTTAAAATCAGTGTTTCCCAAACTCCAGTCCCCACGGCCCTCCACAGGTCATGTCTTCAGGATTTCTATAGTATTGCACAGGTGAGAGAATTCCTGATTCCTTGATGATACTTTCATCACATGTGTAATACTGAGGAAATCCTGAAAACATGACCTGTTGGGGGGAAAACCTGACCTGTTGGGGGCCATGAGGACTGGAGTTTGGGAAACACTGCCTTAAATGGAGCGTTGCTGCAGTTTTATTATTCAGCGATTAGCAGGATCCCCCAACAATTTCTTAAGCAATGAGAAAATGCAGTCCCTAATGATATCCTCTGACAATAAGCGGATCACGGACAGCAGATGCATTGGGTTCTGCATTTCTTTGAGAATGGGATGGGGCAGCTTCTGTCTTCTCAGTGATACAATCAGGAAGGAGATGCAGCGTGAGACAATCCCTGTCTAGATCTTTGATCTGATCATCAATACAGAGGGCTGATTGGTGAAGACAGAGGGAAAGGCTAATAAGATTATTAAAAAAAAAACTTAGTTTTTCAGCTGGTACTTCCTCTGGGGTCAGTATGCCAACCTCATTGACTTCATAGCACTTGCCAGAGTGGGCAGACACGATTTATTGCCTTTACACACGTCACCTCCACACAGGGCGATGCTGGCTACCACGCCTCTGTAGTGATCAAACGTTGAGTCAAACAGCAGGGCTTTAAGAGGGCTGCCCTTTTCAATCTTGGGACTAAAACACAAAAATAAGACATCCTGTTAAGGGTTATAAAGGTAAGTAAACCGCGTTCAGTCCGGGGTGATGAATTCCAAAAGACAAAGTTTATTCTGCCATCACATAACGTTTCGACCTGTTATAGGTCTTTATCAAGTATATACAAAGACATACAGGGATACTGATCCCCCTGGTCAGTGGCCAGAACCCTGTAAATTCCCCTTAAATGGTCCAAAACTGAAACTGTGGGAACAATCGAATCCACTTAGGGTTCAGCAAACTTACAGTCAAGGGTTTGATAAAGTTATCTACACCCTTGTGTCTCCGGAAAGCATGGCGTACGTTCACGTGCTGAAAATGCCGACCAGTGCTGGAGTGAGCGGAGGTCCGCAGCTTGTGAAACTACAGATCCCAGCAGGCTGACGGTCTCTCATCAAGTTATGCTGGGAGCCGCAGTTTCACAAATAGTGCTAGAGGATCCATGTCAGAAATATGAGGCTGCCACTAGGGTTTCTCCCACAAATATGTAATCGGACGTGGAGCAGATCCGCACGTGGATGAGCCATATTCTCTATCTGTGAACATACTACTCCTTCACTCAGATTCTAAGTGGTTCTGCAGCGCATCTGTGCAGAGCAAGCTGTCAATCAAAATCCGGGCCAGGTTTACAGCCGTCACCTCCGATATAGTGAGCGGTGCTGTGATCCAAGACTGTAGCCGCTCCGTGCACAACGATGAGTGAAGGCCGGCGGCTGCAGGGAGGAAAGAAGTTAATTTTCTCCCGGTACCTGCACTATCAATAAGGCGGCCATTGTAACAATATTTATCTGCAGATTAACCCTATACCTGCAGGTACATAGCATTTTTCAAGGTGACAGGTTCCCTTTAATAAAGAGAAGATGGATAGAGCCGCATTAGTCCATACTCACGGTGGAAGCCTCCTGACAACTTCTTGAAGAACACTTTCCACATTTGTTCCAAGCTTCGCCGAGATCTAATAGAAATAAACAGAGAAATTAATTTCTTAATACAATGAATCACAAGAAATGAAACCTGTTTGAAGCTGACAAGCAATCAAGCCCCTCCGTAAGCCACACAGAACATGGCTACTTATGTCATCTGCAGGTGATTAAAGGAACCTGTCATGTTGAAATGGTATAAGATCTGTAGGGGGATGTTGTAGAGCAGAGAAGTTGATCAGACTGATAGACATATCTGTGGGAAGAGAGTCAGTAAGACTTGCATTTTATGCAGAGAAAGTCCTGCAGTATGTATACTAGTCCAGTGGGCGGTCCTAAGTGATTGACAGTTCCCTGTATGACCATGCAGGCAAAGATAGCTGTCAATCACCAGCATGACCGCCCACTGGACTCATCTATACAAACAGCAGGATTCCACAGAATAAATTGATACAGGAAAAATATCTATCTTTGTACTGTGTTAGCCAGTAGATAGAAGAGTATTTAGATTTGAGAGTCCTCAGTGGTTGATACCTTTTAATGGCTAACGGAAAAGATGGTAACAAATTGCAAGCTTTCCAGACTACTCAGGTCTCAGGTCGGCCTGATGAAGAGGCCTGAGCAGTTTGGAAAGCTTGCAATTTGTTACCATCTTTTCAGTTAGCCATTAAAGGTATCAACCACTGAGGACTCTCAAATCTAATGAATGAATTACAATTTATACTGAATCTTCTCCCACAAACCTATATATCGTTCTGCTCAGTTTCTCATGGATAAAACCTGTAAGTCTGAATGGGGCTGTAATGTTATTACAATCATGTAAACGCAGATCACAAAATCTTTCAGATGATCTTTTTTTTTTAACACTCAAAACCCCTATGGATATTTATGTTTACTAAAGGATTCCTTACCCATTCTTCTGACAGCTCTTCTTTAGGTATGGACACATACCGGCATCCGGCATAAAAACATCTGGAGACTTTTCCTTTTTCTGTGATATTGGATAATCTTGTTCATTTCTAACGCTTTAAATCTTTCAAATTCTTTCCGAAAAATGGATCATAAAGCGACGTCCTCAGGTCAGTTTTGCTTGTGGTTGTGTTACCATTATTTGTGCCAAATGTATCAAAGAGTTGCACGATGTTTGATAAATGTTTATGTAGCACTTCCATCTTTATTTATTTTACTCACTTACATAGCACCATCCTATTCCGCTGCGCTTTACAGACATTATCATCGCTGTCCCCATTGGGGCTCACAATCTACATTCCCTATCAGTATGTCTTTGGAGTGTAGGAGGAAACCCACACAAACACGGGGAGAACATACAAACTTCTTGCAGATGTCGTCCTTGGTGGGATTTGAACCCAGGATCCCAGTGCTGCAAAGCAACAATGCTAACCATTGAGCCACCGTGTATCTTTATCCACTTTTAACGTCACCCGTCGTTCTTAGACCTGTGTAGCTTACCAAGCCCAATTCCTAAAAGTTGCAAGAGTGCTGTAAAATAGGAAGCTGAACATTTTTGCGCAAAAATGATGCATCACAAAATAATTTCGTGTTTTTTTAACACCAAAAATTGATGTAAATTCCTCGCTACATTGCCCCTTTTCCAGCCAAATTTTGTAGAAAAAAATAAATAAAAGACAAGGTACAGACAGCGAAGTTAAATTTGCCTACAGGAATGATTTTGATCTGGAGCGCATTGTACCCGGATACAGTCACTAGCGGGAATGTCAACCATCTTCTCAATTTGTTTCTCCACCCTCTCCGGATCTGCATTCTTCAAGTCTATCTAAAAGCAAAAGTATAAATACTAATTATTTATCAAAGCTGGACAAAATCTAGAAACCATATAATAAAACTGGCATAAAATATAGTGCTGAGCAAGAGTTTAGGGAGAGATGTACAACTGGCACTGGCCTTTAAAAGGGATTGTGTAATCGCACAAAACTAGCAAAAATGTAAAGTGCCTGTAAAACAAGGAACGTGCAATTTACCTCTTAGTGAAAATCCTATTCTTTCTCAAGAACGGGAGGAATTTTAATTTCATGATTTTTTTTTAATCAAATAATTTTTATTGCAAAACTCCAAACACAAATTTTCCATCTTTCAAATAACATACATGACATAGTAATTCCATAGTATAAAACATGAACAAAGTATCTGAACTTCAATTCCCTAACCCACCCTAAACCCAAATCCCAACACTCCAGAGAGAACCATTTTCAGAGCAGTTCTAGAATAATGGACTACAGCATTCGTAGAAGGGGAAGAAGATAAAAAAGTGACTAACAAAGGGATAGCAGCGTTTTAATTTGATCATTTACTGCTTGATGCCTGAGCCGGGAAGTGCACGCTTGAAAACTGTTGCAGGCTGCTGTAATCACAGGACACAAGCAAACAGCATGGCATTTCCTATCAGCAGGGAGGAAGTAAAGGGAACAGTAATGAAAGTCTCCTCCTACTCCGCTCCATAATGAAATGAACAGTGTGCATCCTACAAATGCGATGCATATGTAGCACCCTGAGGATTCGGCTGCTACAGGGGTATTGCACCTCAACCCAGAGGTGTGATATTCCACTCCCGGGTAAGGATGGAGTGTGGAACTGAGCTCGGTAGGCTGCATGCACTACACACATCCCATTTCCGAGGAGCAGACCAACGGTACTCCCACTTAGAAATGTGCAGGTACAACCGAGTCTGTTCCTGGCTGGAGTGGGAGGGGGGTGGTACATCCCAAGTAGTGTAGGGGCAGATAGGGGGAGCAGCCTGGGTAAAGATAGGAGCTCATTGGGTGCTGGTCACCTGAGCTCACAC
The DNA here is from genome assembly GCF_046119375.1 of Phyllobates terribilis. Classification (NCBI taxonomy): domain Eukaryota; kingdom Metazoa; phylum Chordata; class Amphibia; order Anura; family Dendrobatidae; genus Phyllobates; species Phyllobates terribilis. The sequence goes on along the minus strand of NW_027363101.1, from coordinate 80,882 downwards.
ATAGAGGGAGTATATAAGGTGGGCACCATCTTAGATCAGGGTCAGTCTGTCAGCCTTTGCAGAGAAGTCAGAGGAAGAGGAGCAGAGCAGCCCCAGAGAGAGAGAGAGGAGAAAGCAAGAAAGACCCAGAGGGGACAAAGAGAGGACTCTGAGAACCCAAATTCAATCCCCGGGTGAAGAGTCGGCATTAGGGTACCGGATCCCAAACTGGTGGGGGCTAAAGCACACCCTAGCCAGAGACCGGAGGCCGTGGGCAGGATCTGCCACGGCCACCCACCACATCCACCCCGAAGGCAAACCACGTGGAGGGTCAGGGAACCCAAGGCCAAGGGTCTCCCAACAGAAGGCCCGAGGGAGCTGGACCTAGGTGGATCACTAGTGGGGACGGCCAGAGGAAAGGACAGAAGGAGAGCTCAGGGTCACGCTCCGGACTTGTTTGGGGGTTTGCTGAATCCAGGACCTGGTGGACGCAGCACGGCTCGGGTGGTCACTTGAAGCTGGAGTGACCGGAACATCAGCAGTGAGTAAATACCCTAAACTGCACAACCCGACTCTGTCTTCATTTAACATCTATGCTGCACCACCACAACCCCCATCCTCTGCACCTGACCCCCTGAGGCTATACCCCACCCGTTGGGGGTTATACTATCAAAAGCTGCACCAACACCATCAGCCTCAGCGGACCCTGCTGCAGCGGCGGCCGTAGTGACCGCAATACAACGGGTGGCGTAGTCGACATTAAGAACTTTATAACATCTGTAGGACTGCCACATACTCTGAGCTTGATACCCTGGGCACGGACCGGGTCACAGCCACTCGGAAGACTACAACCCCCATCTGATCCGGCTCCGGGTATTCCCCTAAAGAATATGGCCCAGGGGGCGCGTCAACTTTGGCGTAGTCGGCAGGATTACGTGCCCGCAACACCCGGGTACTGCGTGCCTGAAGAAAAGAACGAGTTTACCTCAAAAAGAAGTCTCCTGCCGGTTCCGGAGGGTCCCCGCCATCGGACTCCGTCACAGATCGATTCCCGCCGGTTGTCCGCCATTAACAGCTTTTTCCCGCCATCTGCAGAGTTTCCCGCCACTGGGAGACGATTCCCGCCATTTCCAAAGGTTTCCCGCCTTGTCAGAGCGGACGCCATTATGGGCGTGCCAGAGGATGGCAAGAGGCCGCCTCCCATCGTGGGCCAGGACCGAAAATGGCGCCAAAAGTGGAAACCGCCCCCACCAACAGAGACTGTGATGCTAGAGGTGTCTGTCAGCGTGAAAGAACTGCCCCTGGAGCTGACAATCACCAAGTGGCCCCGGGACCGCCCTCGAAGTGGGAGGACTGAGGACAAGAGAGCAAAGATGGGTGTCGCCTGGAGCAGTCTGGAGAGAGCGCACCCGGAGGCAAGAAGCCTGGAGAAGGGTATCGGAGGAGCTTACCCGGGGATGGCGAGAAAGCAGAGCAGCACCGGCCCGTTGGCCAGGAGCCTGCTAGAAACAGAGGAGGGAGAGCAGAGCAGCACCGGCCCGCTGGCCAGGAGCCTGCTGGAGACAGCAGGAGGAGAGCAGAGCAGCACCGACCCGTTGGTCAGGAGCCTGCTGGAAGCAACGACTCCACTAGGCCTAGTGGAGGTCCTAGCACAGCTCCCCCGAGATCGGGAGTGTGCGCAGACCGCTCTGGAGGGCCTCGCAAGGAGGATGGCCCGGGTGCAGCGAGAGACGTTGGCGGAGTGGAGCCGAGAGATGGCCCAGCAGACCGAGACCCGTCAGCGGAGCACGCCACCCAAGACGAGGAGACAGACCGCCTCTGAGGATGGCGCTGGAGGACTCAAGGCCGGAGACGGCGCCGAGAAGGGAGCCGAACGAGTGGAGGCAGGTAAAGGGGACGTCTATACCCCAAACCGGGAAACCGCGTACCTGCCCCAGCTCCCCGTCGCAGGGCCCGAAGTCTATCCTGCCGTGCCCGTCGCTGCAACGTCACCGCCGCAAACTAGGCCTCAAACGGGAGCCGCGACCCCTGTGACGTCACACGCCTCGACCCCGAGCGTGACCAAGCAGGAAGTACCACCAGCCTGGTCGCAAGGCCTAGTACCCCCGGGTGCCGCAATACCAACAGCGCCCCCTACCTCCGCGGAGCCCCCGGCCTGGTCGCAGGGCCAAGTAGCCCAGGGCGCCGCCGTCCTTACGGTGCCCTTCACCTTCCAGATACCCCCGGCCTGGCCGCAAGGCCCGGGCAACCCGGGCGCTAACACCACCGCGCCCATAAGACCAAAAGTGCCGCATCTGGGAGAAGATCTGTTCGCCCAACACACATGGCCGGACGGGCAGCCCTTTGTCTGGCCCAGGGAGTACTACGAACGAGAGCTCCAAAAGAGGGGAAGGCCCATGTGTGAACCCCTGATCCCGGCTCCAAAGCCCGTTAAGAGGATCTCGCCCCCGCTAGAGGAAGCACGGTTTGAGTGGGACCCCACCGGAGAAGATCTCATGGGGTTCACTCAGGAGACTCGGGCAGCTGCAGCGGAGCGTGCTGAGTGCTGCCGCCAACAACTCGAGGTCTTTGAGAGGGAGCGGAGAGAGAGGCGGGTCCGGGAACAGCAAGCTCAAATAAGGAGCGCGGAGCCGAAGAGCCGGGCCAGGAGAGACCCCCGTGCAGCACATAGTCCCCGCACCACCGGGACTGTGATCAAGTTTAACATGCAGCATGGGTGGGGCTTCATCCGAGACCACCGCACCCCAGGCGACGTCTTCGTGACCAGGAGAGACGTTGAGTCCCACCTACCGGAGGGACACAGAGGTCGTGACCTTTACATCGGAGACGAGGTCACCTTCACCCGGCACAAGTGTGCCAAAGGACCCTACGCCCTCCATGTGCATCGTCTGACGGAGGAAGAGCTGCGGTGTGAGGAGGAAGAACAAGAGGACCCGGACGGGTCTGAAGTAGAGATGAGCGGTGTTCGACTAGAACTGTTCGCCAATCTCAAATTCGAGCTGTTTTGGGCGGTGTTCGAGTTGTTCGACGAACCCGAACGATTTGCAAAAAATTCGGCTGTTCGAGGTTATGTTCGATAACTGTTCGTACACCAAAAGCGTGTCCTGCATGGATTGTCTGCCACTCACTGTAATGCCACAGCCATGGTGGTTGTGGCATTACAGTGATTGCCCAAATCGATGGGAACAGTGCCAACAGTGAAACATGAAAAGCCGGCAATTCAGCAGCGGCATACACCTGTACCCGACAATTTAGAACCGAAAGAATAGAGCTTCACACATAGATTAGATAGATATAAACATGTCAGCCACATATATACGAAGTACAGTGAAAGTGCTGCTTACTGTACTTGTCATTTAGCGTAAAGGATTTATCAAAAAAAATAATAGTGTTTTCATGCACCGTCTCTTTAAGAAAGCCGGACGGCAATTCAGCATCTGTACCCGACAATTTATAACAGACAGAATAGAGCTTCACACATAGATTAGATAGATAGAAACATGTCAGTCACATATATATGAAGTACAGTGATAGTGTTGGTTACTGTACTTGTCATTTAGTATTAAAATAAAGGATTTATTATTAAAAAAATTGGCGTGGGGTTCCCCTTAATTTTAGGCTCTAGCGGAGGTTAAGCAGACGGCTGGGGCAGATGTTTGAAGCCTGGGAAGGGGGTAATACCCACGGAGCTTCCCAGGCTACTAATATCAGCCCCCAGCTGAATACATAGCCTTTACTAGCTATTAAAATGGGGGACCCCTCAAAAAAAATGACGTGGGGTCCCCCCTAATTTAATAGCTAGCAAAGGCTAGGCAGACAGCTGGGGGCTGATATTAATAGCCCAGGAAGGGAGCCATGAATATTGGCCCCCTCCCAGGCTAGAAACACCAGCCGTCAGCCGCCCCAGAAATGGCGCATTCATAGGATGCGCCAATTCTGGCACTTAGCCTCGCTCTTCCACGCTGCCCTGGTGCGGTGGCAGGGGGTAATAGGGTTGGGGTTGATGTCAGCTTATAATGCCAGCTGACATCAAGCCCAGGTTAGTAACGGAGAGGCGTCTATAAGACACCCCCATTACTAACCCCATAGTCAAAGTTAAAAAAAACACAAACACCCAGAATAAAGTCCTTTAATTGAAATAAAGACACAGTCCTTTATTGTTCTAAATTAAACCATACTTACCGTCACGCCCATTCCAGCTGAAGCCAACGATCTCCTGCAATAAAAGAAAAATAATAAAGCAACCTCATCCTTACCTTTCCATGGTTCCCACGACAGCTTCAGCTCTGCTACATCGAGATGACAGGCTGGACCGCAGCAGAACGCTGCCATCCAGCCTCTCATCCCGCAGACACTGAGAAGCGCAGGCTTGCTTGCGCTGCTCAGCGTCTCTCTGTGACGACATCCAGATGAGCCGAGTTCATGTCCAATGAACTCGGCTCACCTCATGCACGTCACTGACAGCGTGGGAAAATTCTCAAGCTGAAGCGCTGAGTGCAGGAGAATTTTCCCACGCTGTCAGTGACGTGCATAAGGTGAGCTCATGTCCAATGAACTCAGCTCACCTCCTGCACGTCACTGACAGCGTGGGAGAATTCTCCTGCACTCAGCGCTTCAGTGTGAGAATTCTCCCACGCTGAAGCGCTGAGTGCAGGAGAATTTTCCCACGCTGTCAGTGACGTGCATGAGGTGAGCCGAGTTCATTGGACATTAACTCGGCTCATCTGGATGCCCTCACAGAGAGACACTGTGGAGCGCAAGCAAGCCTGCGCTTCTCAGTGTCTGCGGGATGACAGACTGGATGGCAGCGTTCTGCTGCGGTCCAGCCTGTCATCTCGATGTAGCAGAGCTGAAGCTGTCATGGGAACCATGGAAAGGTAAGGATGATGTTGCTTTATTATTTTTCTTTTATTTCAGGAGATCGTTGGCTTCAGCTGGAATGGGCGTGATGGTAAGTATGGTTTAATTTAGAACAATAAAGAATTGTGTGTTTATTTCAATTAAAGGACTTTTTTCTGGGTGTTGTGTTTTTTTTTAATTCTTTACTAGAAATTCATGGTGGTCATGTCTAATATTGGCGTGACCCCATGAATTTCGGGCTTAGGGCCAGCTGATAATACCAAGCTGGCCCTAACCCCTTTATTACCCAGTGAGCCACCGCATCAGGGCCCTGGATGAGTTGGGTACAGCGCCAGAAGATGGCGCTTCTATGAACGCGCCATTTTCCGGGGTGGCTGCGGACTGCAATTTGCAGCGGGGGTGGCCCAGAAAGCTTGGGCCTCCCTGCGCTGCGGATTCCAGCCCCCAGCTGCCTAGTTGTACCTGGCTGGACACAAAAACAGGGCGAAGCCCCACGTCAATTTTCTTTAAATTATTTCATGAAATAATTAAGAAAAAAGGGCTTCCCTATATTGTTGTGTCCGGCCAGGTACAAATAGGCAGCTGGTGGTTGGGGGCAGCCCGTTCCTGCCTGCTGTACCTGGCTGGACACAAATATAGTGCGAAGCCCCACATCAATTTTTTTAAAATTATTTCATGAATTTCCTGAAATAATTTAAAAAAATTTAAGTGGGGCTTCGCACTATATTTGTGTCCAGCCAGGTACAGCAGGCAGGAACGGGCTGCCCCCATCCACCAGCTGCCTATTTGTACCTGGCCGGACACAACAATATAGGGAAGCCCTTTTTTTCTTAATTATTTCATGAATTTCATGAAATAATTAAAAAAAATTGAAGTGGGGCTTCGCACAATATTTGTGTCCAGCCAGGTACAGCAGGCAGGAACGGGCTGCCCCCAACCACCAGCTGCCTATTTGTACCTGGCCGGACACAACAATATAGGGAAGGCCTTTTTTTCTTAATTATTTCATGAATTTCATGAAATAATTAAAAAAAAAGTACGTGGGGCTTCGCCCTATTTTTGTGTCCAGCCAGGTACAACTAGGCAGCTGGGGGCTGGAATCTGCAGCGCAGGGAGGCCCAAGCTTTCTGGGCCCCCCCCCGCTACAAATTGCAGTCCGCAGCCACCCCGGAAAATGGCGCGTTCATAGAAGCGCCATCTTCTGGCGCTGTACCCAACTCATCCAGGGCCCTGGTGCGGTGGCTCACTGGGTAATAAAGGGGTTAGGGCCAGCTTGGTATTATCAGCTGGCCCCAAGCCCAAAATTCATGGGGTCACGCCAGTATTAGACATGACCGCCATGAATTTCTAGTAAAGTATTTAAAAAAAACACAACACCCAGAATAAAGTCCTTTAATTGAAATAAAGACACAATTCTTTATTGTTCTAAATTAAACCATACTTACCATCACACCCATTCCAGCTGAAGCCAACGATCTCCTGCAATAAAAGAAAAATAATAAACCAACCTCATCCTTACCTTTCCATGGTTCCCACGACAGCTTCAGCTCTGCTACATCGAGATGACTGGCTGGACCGCAGCAGAACGCTGCCATCCAGTCTGTCATCCCGCAGACACTGAGAAGCGCAGGCATGCTTGCGCTCCTCACTGTCTCGCTGTGACGGCATCCAGATGAGCCGAGGTCATGTCCAATGAACTCGGCTCACCTCATGCACGTCACTGACAGCGTGGGAAAATTCTCACGCTGAAGTGCTGAGTGCAGGAGAATTCTCCCACGCTGTCAGTGATGTGCATGAGGTGAGCTCATGTCCAATGAACTCAGCTCACCTCCTGCACGTCACTGACAGCGTGGGAAAATTCTCCTGCAATCAGCGCTTCAGCGTGAGAATTTTCCCACGCTGTCAGTGACGTGAATGAGGTGAGCCGAGTTCATTGGACATGAACTCGGCTCATCTGGATGTCGTCACAGAGAGACGCTGAGCAGCGCAAGCAAGCCTGCGCTTCTCAGTGTCTGCGGGATGACAGGCTGGATGGCAGCGTTCTGCTGCGGTCCAGCCTGTCATCTCGATGTAGCAGAGCTGAAGCTGTCGTGGGAACCATGGAAAGGTAAGGATGAGGTTGCTTTATTATTTTTCTTTTATTGCAGGAGATCGTTGGCTTCAGCTGGAATGGGCGTGACGGTAAGTATGGTTTAATTTAGAACAATAAAGGACTGTGTCTTTATTTCAATTAAAGGACTTTATTCTGGGTGTTTGTGTTTTTTTTAACTTTGACTATGGGGTTAGTAATGGGGGTGTCTTATAGACGCCTCTCCATTACTAACCTGGGCTTGATGTCAGCTGGCATTATAAGCTGACATCAACCCCAACCCTATTACCCCCTGCCACCGCACCAGGGCAGCGTGGAAGAGCGAGGCTAAGTGCCAGAATTGGCGCATCCTATGAATGCGCCATTTCTGGGGCGGCTGACGGCTGGTGTTTCTAGCCTGGGAGGGGGCCAATATTCATGGCTCCCTTCCTGGGCTATTAATATCAGCCCCCAGCTGTCTGCCTAGCCTTTGCTAGCTATTAAATTAGGGGGGACCCCACGTCATTTTTTTTGGGGGGTCCCCCATTTTAATAGCTAGTAAAGGCTATGTATTCAGCTGGGGGCTGATATTAGTAGCCTGGGAAGCTCCGTGGGTATTACCCCCTTCCCAGGCTTCAAACATCTGCCCCAGCCGTCTGCTTAACCTCCGCTAGAGCCTAAAATTAAGGGGAACCCCACGCCAATTTTTTTAATAATAAATCCTTTATTTTAATACTAAATGACAAGTACAGTAACCAACACTATCACTGTACTTCATATATATGTGACTGACATGTTTCTATCTATCTAATCTATGTGTGATGCTCTATCTTTCTGTTCTAAATTGTCGGGTACCGCTGCTGAATTGCCGGCCGGCTTTTTTAAAGAGACAGTGCATGAAAACACTATTATTTTTTTAAATAAATCCTTTACACTAAATGACAAGTACAGTAAGCAACACTGTCACTGTACTTATTATATATGTGACTGACATGTTTCTATCTATCTAATCTATGTGTGAAGCTCTATTCTTTCTGTTCTAAATTGTCGGGTACAGATGCTGAATTGCCGGCCGGCTTTTTTAAAGAGACGGTGCATGAAAACACTAATATTTTTTTTAATAAATCCTTTACACTAAATGACAAGTGCAGTAACCAACACTGTCACTGTGCTTCTTATATGTGTGACTGACATGTTTCTATCTATCTAATCTATGTGTGATGCTCTATTCCTTCTTGTCTAAATTGTCGGGTACCGGTGTATGCCGCTGCTGAATTTGCCGGCCGGCTTTTTTAAAGAGAGTGTCTTCTGAGCAGTTTGTCAGCTTTTGGACACCTTTGCAGGTGTTTTCTATGTGTTTCTATGTGTTTTTGTTTGCCTGCCATTGGTTTTAACGGTGTTCGACGGTGTTCTAAGGTGTTCGACGAACAGTTCGACGAACAGTTCCTCGAACATCCCGGTGTTCGACGAACCGAACCGAACCCGAACACTACGAGGGTGGCTCAACACTAGTCTGAAGCCAAAGGTAACCATAAAGCAAGAGCAGGAGGACGCCGTCGTTAAGTACAGCGAAGCAGAAGCTGTATATAGTTGCCCGTCGGGGCACCGTGAACTGAAACTGTTACTGTTGCTAAATATAGTCCCCGTTGGGACCAGCATGTGTGAACTGTTACCCGTATTTCCCTTAATTCCCACTGACCGAGGACTGAGAGCGGCCATATCCCTGTATATAGTTGCGCGTCCTAAAGCGCCCCCTACCGGTTTTATAGGAAAACCATTTTTCTAAGAGACTGTCGCACTTTTCCCGGACACACGTTGCACAGTGTCCGGAGGAGGAACCAGAAAAAGAAGAAAGAATGTTTATATGAAAAGTTTTATATGATGTTTTATTATGTTTATGTTTATGAAAAAAAAAATAAAAATGTATGTTTGTGGATGTTTTGTCTTGCAGCCCGAGGACGTGCTGTGATTTACCAGGGGGGAATGTAGCACCCTGAGGATTCGGCTGCTACAGGGGTATTGCACCTCAACCCAGAGGTGTGATATTCCACTCCCGGGTAAGGATGGAGTGTGGAACTGAGCTCGGTAGGCTGCATGCACTACACACATCCCATTTCCGAGGAGCAGACCAACGGTACTCCCACTTAGAAATGTGCAGGTACAACCGAGTCTGTTCCTGGCTGGAGTGGGAGGGGGGTGGTACATCCCAAGTAGTGTAGGGGCAGATAGGGGGAGCAGCCTGGGTAAAGATAGGAGCTCATTGGGTGCTGGTCACCTGAGCTCACACATAGAGGGAGTATATAAGGTGGGCACCATCTTAGATCAGGGTCAGTCTGTCAGCCTTTGCAGAGAAGTCAGAGGAAGAGGAGCAGAGCAGCCCCAGAGAGAGAGAGAGGAGAAAGCAAGAAAGACCCAGAGGGGACAAAGAGAGGACTCTGAGAACCCAAATTCAATCCCCGGGTGAAGAGTCGGCATTAGGGTACCGGATCCCAAACTGGTGGGGGCTAAAGCACACCCTAGCCAGAGACCGGAGGCCGTGGGCAGGATCTGCCACGGCCACCCACCACATCCACCCCGAAGGCAAACCACGTGGAGGGTCAGGGAACCCAAGGCCAAGGGTCTCCCAACAGAAGGCCCGAGGGAGCTGGACCTAGGTGGATCACTAGTGGGGACGGCCAGAGGAAAGGACAGAAGGAGAGCTCAGGGTCACGCTCCGGACTTGTTTGGGGGTTTGCTGAATCCAGGACCTGGTGGACGCAGCACGGCTCGGGTGGTCACTTGAAGCTGGAGTGACCGGAACATCAGCAGTGAGTAAATACCCTAAACTGCACAACCCGACTCTGTCTTCATTTAACATCTATTGTGCACCACCACAACCCCCATCCTCTGCACCTGACCCCCTGAGGCTATACCCCACCCGTTGGGGGTTATACTATCAAAAGCTGCACCAACACCATCAGCCTCAGCGGACCCTGCTGCAGCGGCGGCCGTAGTGACCGCAATACAACGGGTGGCGTAGTCGACATTAAGAACTTTATAACATCTGTAGGACTGCCACATACTCTGAGCTTGATACCCTGGGCACGGACCGGGTCACAGCCACTCGGAAGACTACAACCCCCATCTGATCCGGCTCCGGGTATTCCCCTAAAGAATATGGCCCAGGGGGCGCGTCACATACAGCAAACAATTCATTTTCCATACACAGGTTGTGAGTTGACCACTGGATATATACATGTGTATAACTAATTACCAGAACTGGAAATCGAAAAAAACGACGAGCAAGTTTGGGGTGAATCCTGCCTTCATTACTGCACAGCCGCTCATAGAGGGATCGGTACTAGGAACAGCAGGAGTGCCGGCGATGTTCACAGATTTACCTGCTGCGGGACTGAAGGAGTCTGATAGTGTTCGGCTCTAAGCTTTTCACCTTGTTTACGACAGGAATAATTGAAAGCTGTGCTTCAAAGGCGAGGAAGAAGTTGGTCACTGTCTGCGCTTGAATACCCTTAAGAGGGGAAAAAATATATATATACATATATACAAATACTGAAACATCTAAATGCATTAGAACATCAAACCTGGTGAAGCGGTAAATGACTTGTCCTCCAGGGATACAGGCTACTGTCATTCAGTAATTATTTAATAGGAATTTTACATTTTATGTGATCACCACGCTAGAATGTAAATGATGAAAACACAACACAACTCCTCACCATATGAAGATATTTTGTGTTTTATAGAACAGCATTTCTGTGGAATAACACGACTGATTTACTGTGTATGCACCATAGCCTTCATTTGATGTCACTTACTGTCACCTGTCACCTTGCCCCAACTCTGCAATCCCCAATATCAGTCCATGACCTCAATGGGGTCACTATAAAATTCTAAAGAGGACTGGTCATGTCTCTATTAGAAAATAGATAAACTTAGGATAGAAACAATATGAGCATATACCCTGCTATAAGTAAGTAAAAAGCAATAGTGAATATATATAATATAGGGTACTTAGTAAACATGGTTTTTGATTTAAAAAAAGCCATCCCACCCGCACCAAGGTGTACCCAGTCAGTTATGTGAAATATATAATAAAATACACTTTAGTACAATATTAGTGTTTTGTCCCTTTAAATCTGCTGCTACTTCTGTCACCATGGTAACTGCATTCATACTCAGCCAATAGGATTGCTCGGTTTGAATTTGGGAAAAAAAAAAAGTCCTATATCGTCAGTTTGTTCCTTCTCATCTGAGTGTGAAGACAGACACCTGCGATCAGCGAGAGATTATAGGTATAAGACGTGATATAATATAACGGACGGAGCCACATCCCATCACACGCACTCAGCGACCACAACTGACAGGAATCAGCACATTTACCAGACAATAAGTTATTATTCCCCAACACATGATACGCTGAGACACCAGTGGGGGGCGCCGCACTCGTTACATCTCCCATCTGGATGGATCCAGCGACGAGATCCTGATATTTCCCCCCAGCTCCGCTCCTCCATAGGGAATGGCCCAGATGCACGCAGAACGGACCGAAGTGTAATACTGCTAGAACTCTGCATGATATCACATCCACCATATATACCACATAATAAAGGGGTGCTCCCACTGGGACAGGTCATCACCTATCCAGAGATCAGTGATAACTTGTTCCAACTAGACATCCCCTTTAATGGAAGAGATCACATCTCTAACAGTCAATACGCTATTCATTCCCAATCTTCCCTGGCCCCAGTAATGCCCCTGAGTATATCGCCAATATGAGCCAATCATCAAACCCTCTGCTGACTGTTCCCGATGTTTTATAGAGTTTGGAGACGTTGCTACAAGAGAAGATATCAGCGGACACCATGGGGGTGGAGTATTCTGCCAGCGATGGAGCAGGTAGTATCCACCAGTCTGTGATATCTGACCTTCCTCCATATTCTGCTCTTACATGCGTTTCTTCAGCTTTACCCCTTCCCGACATAACCAATTTATGTTTTTTTTCTGTTTTTTCCTCCGCTTTTTCCAAGGGCTATAACTTTTTGATATCTGTCCACATAGTGTGAGGTCTTGTTATTTTGTAGGATGAGCTGTCCTTATAAATGACACCATTCATTTACCACATAGTCCTAGAAAACGGGAAAAACATTTCAAGTGCAGTAAAAGTGCAAAAAAAAAAGCCTGACATTGTTTTTCTGGGAACGGTTTTAACGGCGCACATTGTGTGGTAAAAATGACCTGGTAATAGGATCCTACTCCTCAGTGTGATTACAGCAAGACCAAACTTCTCCAATAGTTTTGGCAAAAGAAAAAAACTTTTTTTTGATGCTGTCACCATTTTTTCTGAGACCCGAAACATTTTCAGTTTTCGGGTTGATGGAGCTGTGTGGGGGCTTATTTTTTGAAGGGCAAGAGGACTTTATTGATAACATTTTGGGACACATATGTCATGGTCATCGCTTCTTACAGGATTTTCTGCAGTATTGAGGCGAACGAAAAAATGCAATTTTGTCTTTTTGAATTTTTTTCTGTGTTCACTGATCGTTTTTTTTTTATATTTTGATAGATTGTATTTCTCTGAAAGAGACCATACCACAAAATGTGTATATTTTTATTATCTTTATTTTTAGTGGGAGGTGAGTTGAACGTGTGGGGTTTTAATAAATATATATATACTTTTTTTCACTGTATTTGTATACATCATCTGATTGCTTGTGCTATATACAGCGATACCACAGTAATGCTCCATATAGCAAAACCACGGTCTTCTTTACAGCCCAAATGAAGCTTTATGATGACAGGCACGGAGGCTTCAGCAGACCCCCGGATGTCATAGCAGTCCATCGGCGCCCTATGATCGCGTCACAGGAGCGCCGGTGGGCGTATGGAACGACGCGTCCCAATGCTGGCGCGCTGTTAATGCTGCTGTTAGAGATTGACAGCAGCACTGAACAGGTTAACAGTGGTGGGCAGATCTTCGCTCCACTCGCAGCTGTTAGAGGCAGGTCCTGGTTGTTTGTCACAGCCATTATCTGCCATGTACGGGGCGAGCTGACCCTGCTCCATACACCCGCTACTGACTTATACCATACATGTACGGCAGATGTTGGTAAGGAGTTAAAGCGGTTGTCCAGCTTTGGGGCCATTTTTTTTACTTTAATGCAAGTATTTGGGGCTAAAATCGATTTCTGTAATTGAGTTTCATTAAAAATGTTGCCTTCTGTAGCATCTGTGCTGCACTGTCTATTGCTGGCTGCAAAATTAGCTAACTGAGAATCTATCAGTGAGCTCCTTAGTCTTAAGGGAGAGTTTGTAGATCTTTCATCTGTTTTTTTTTCCTGAGTGCCTATTAGCTGATCTATGTCCAAAGAAAACACAAAACTTGAATGTGCAGGGAAACAATAAGTCTGTAATAGTCGGTGTAAAACACTTAATGAAACCTAAATGTAAAAAATTACTTTTAGTAGTAAATACATGACATGAGAAAATATACACTGCTCAAAAAAATAAAGGGAACACTTAAACAACAGAATATAACTCCAAGTAAATCAAACTTCTGTGAAATCAAACTGTCCACTTAGGAAGCAACACTGATTGACAATCAATTTCACATGCTGTTGTGCAAATGGAAGACAATAGATTGAAATTATTGGCAATTATCAAGACACACTCAATAAAGGAGTGGTTCTGCAGGTGGAGACCACAGACCACATCTCAGTACCAATGCTTTCTGGCTGATGTTTTGGTCACTTTTGAATGTTGGTTGTGCTTTCACACTCGTGGTAGCATGAGACGGACTCTACAACCCACAGAAGTTGCTCAGGTAGTGCAGCTCATCCAGGATGGCACATCATTGCGAGCTGTGGCAAGAAGGTTTGCTGCGTCTGTCAGCGTAGTGTCCAGAGGCTGGAGGCGCTACCAGGAGACAGGCCAGTACACCAGGAGACGTGGAGGGGGCCATAGGAGGGCAACAAACCAGCAGCAGGACCCCTACCTCTGCCTTTGTGCAAGGAGGAACAGGAGGAGCACTTCCAGAGCCATGCAAAATGACCTCCAGCAGGCCACAAATGTGCATGTGTCTGCATAAACGGTTAGAAACCGACTCCATGAGAGTGGGATGAGGGCGAGACGTCCACAGATGGGGGTTGTGCCCAATGCCAGACCTCATGTGGCTGGAGTATGTCAGCAGTTCCTGCAAGATGAAGGCATTGAAACTATGGACTAGCCCGCCCGTTCCCCAGACCTGAATCCCATTGAGCACATCTGGGACATCATGTCTCACTCCATCCACCAACTGTTAGAACCTTGCTCTTAGGTTTTTTTTCCTTTGCTGGTCACATGACCTCGTTGGCCTATTTAATCCTGCTCCGCCCTTCTGGCTTTGCTGGACTTCATTGTATAACTACTTTCTAGCTAGCCTGTGCTCTGTATCTAACTCTGTTAGTTTGCTTGGTCTACGGACCTCAGTGTTCTATATATTTTGTTTGTTTTTCTGTCTGCTACTATTTCTGTTAGGAGGTGTCCCATTTTCCTCCCAGTCCTTAGTACTTGTAGGGATTCCTTCCCCACATCTATAGGTCTCCGTACAGACTAGCTTAGGACTTTAGCAGGTCTGATCGCAGGATCAGGTTACCTGTTACATCGTAGGGATTCAGCTGAGTTCTATCGTAGGGACAGATTTCTTCTCTTTCCTTAGCTCTGGTAGCAGAACATAACAGTAAGTCCAGCCCGCAAATTCTCTAAGGAAAGATTTTTCTGTTCCATCATGGTGTCGGTTCAGGATTTGGCTCATCGCCTGCAGGGACTCTCTCTGGAGGTGGCCGAGCTCCGTCAGCACGTGAGTAACTGTCCTGGAGCACATTTCTTGGAGCCTAAGGTATGTTTGCCGGATTTATTTTTTGGTGAACACCGAGAATTTTTTTCATTTAAAAATGCTTGCTTATTGTATTTTCGTTTGAGACCCAAGTCCTCTGGGGATGAATCCCAGCGCATAGGGTTCATAATGTCACTTTTGCGCAAAGAGCCTCAGGAGTGGGCCTTTTCTTTGCAACCTAGTGATACATGCTTCAGATCAGTGGATAGTTTTTTTTCTGCTTTGGGACTATTATATGATGATCCTGACCGTGTCGCATCAGCTGAGACTGAGTTAAGACGTTTGAGACAGGGATCAGGTAATGTGGAAAAATATTGTACTCATTTCCGTCGTTGGTCTACTCAAACAGGGTGAAACGATTCTGCTCTGAAAAGTCTATTTCTTGCTGGGCTCAATGAAAGGGTTAAAGACCTGCTAATTGCTTATCCTACACCTGAAGATTTGCAACAGGCTATGCAATTAGCTATACGGGTGGATAGGAGGGTTAATGAGAGCAAATCCTCTGCTATGTCAGTTTCTGGTTATGAGAATGTGTGTACTAACAGTGGTGAATCGATGGAGATTGGATCGGTGGCACCTCGCTCTCAAGAAAAAGACCGTAGATTTTCTGAAGGCTTGTGTTTCTATTGCGGAAAATCTGGTCATTTGATTAAAGGCTGTGAGCTTCGTATGAAGAAAGAAAAAAAAAAGGTCAGTCATGCCCGTATTGCCTGTTTAAATTCCAAGGGTGTATTTTTAGCTGCTTCCACGATTGCTCAGGAAAAATTAATGGAATTTCGGGTGTTTGTTGATTGTGGGTCTACTCTGAATGTAATTGATGGGGGATTCTTGGAAAGACTCAATTTAAAACCCGAACCTTTATCATCCCCCATTGCTGTGGTTTCTGTGGATGGTTCCCCTTTGAAGAATATTACTCTCAAGGTCTGTGAATTTCCTCTCACTATTAATGGTGTTCACCATGAGAAATTGGATTTGGTAGTTTTGAATAACTTGCCTTCTCCAGTAATATTGGGATTGCCCTGGTTAAAATTTCACAATCCTGTACTGGATTGGTCTACCAATGAAATTAAATCCTGGAGCCATAAATGTTATGACAAGTGTTGTAACGGGCGTATTGCAGCTTTGGATAGGGGAGAATTGCCTGTTCCTATTCAGGATTTTTGGAGAGTTTTTTCTGAGAAGGAATCGCAGGTTTTGCCTCCCCATAGAGACTATGATTGTTCTATTGAATTTGTCCCTGGAGCGACTCTTCCTAAAAGTCGTTTATTTAACCTTACTATTCCTGAGAGGAAGGTTTTGGATGAATACATACAGACAAGTTTGGCCGCCGGTCACATTAGGCCCTCTAAGTCTCCTGTGGCGGTTGGATTTTTTTTTGTAAAAAAAAAGGACGGCGGTTTACGTCCTTGTCTGGATTTTCGTGAGATTAACAAAATTACTGTACGCAATCCTTACCCACTGCCATTGATTCCTGATCTGTTTAACCAGTTAATGGGGGCCAAGTGGTTCTCTAAAATTGACCTTAAGGGGGCATACAATCTGTTGCGCATGAAGGAGGGTGACGAATGGAAGACTGCTTTTAACACTCCTGTGGGTCATTTTGAGAATCTGGTTATGCCTTTTGGTCTTACTAATGCTCCTGCATTTTTTCAGAATCTTATTAATGACATCCTTAGACCTTTGATCGGCAAAAATGTGGTTGTGTATTTGGATGACATTTTGATTTATTCGCCGGATCTGGAGTCTCATTGGCGGAGCGTACGTGAGGTATTACAATTGTTAATGGACAATTCGCTTTTTGCTAAGCTGGAGAAATGTGAGTTCGGTGTACAGAGAATTAGTTTTTTGGGTTACATTATCTCCAGCGAAGGTTTTGAGATGGACCTGGTTAAAGTTCAAGCTGTACAGGAATGGCCTAGGCCTATTGGTTTGAAATCGATACAGAGGTTTTTAGGTTTCGCCAATTATTACAGAAAATTCATAAAAAATTTTTCTAGTATTGTCAAACCTCTGACCGATCTCACCAGGAAAGGTGCTGATGCGGTTCAGTGGTCTTCTGAGGCCATTGAAGCTTTTGTGTATCTCAAGGAGAGGTTCACCTCTGCTCCCATCCTTATGCAGCCTGATGTGACTAAGCCGTTTTTGGTTGAGGTTGATGCTTCTTCGGTGGGGGTTGGCGCAGTATTGTCTCAGGATAACGGGGATGGATTACATCCCTGTGCCTTTTTTTCAAAAAAATTTTTGGAGACTGAACTGAACTACGATATTGGTAATCGGGAATTATTGGCTATTAAACTCGCATTTGAACACTGGCGCCACTTCTTGGAAGGTGCGGAATTTCCCGTTCAGGTTCTTACGGATCATAAAAATCTGATATATCTTGATGCTGCCAAGCGCCTGAATGCCCGTCAGGCTAGGTGGGCACTGTTTTTCTCGCGGTTTAATTTCTCCGTTACTTACATCCCTGGTACTAAGAATGTTAAGGCGGATGCCTTGTCTCGCAGTTTTTCTCCCATAGTCGGTGCTGAGAAAGAGGAGAACATTTTACAAGAAGGTGTTGTGATAGCTGCTTTGGACTCCGTTTTGGAAGATGAGATTCTTAAAGCACAGGAGAATGCCCCATCTAACACTCCTCATGGGAGGTTGTTTGTGCCTGGGACCTTTAGGAGAGATTTGTTTGTTGAGTGTCACGAATCTCGGTTGGCAGGTCATCCCGGAATCTCTGAGACCAAGAGACTGGTGGGTCGCAGTTTTTGGTGGCCTGGATGGCAGAAGGAAGTCATTAAGTGGGTGCGTCAATGTACTATATGTGCTAGATCTAAGTCCTCACATACTCCTGCTGCGGGGTTGCTTTGTCCTTTGGAGGTTCCCAGTGCTCCTTGGACACATTTGGCTATGGACTTTATAACTGACCTTCCCCCCTCTGAGGGTTTTACTGTCATCTGGGTGGTCGTGGACCGTTTTAGCAAGATGTGTCACTTGGTTCCCTTCGTCAAACTGCCCTGCGCTAAAACTCTCGCTAAGGCCTTTGTCAAGGAAATTGTCAGACTTCATGGCGTTCCTACTGACATTGTTTTTGATAGGGGTCCTCAGTTCGTGGCTCGTTTTTGGCGTGCCTTTTGTGACAGGTTGGGAGTTCATCTGTCGTTCTCGTCCGGATATCATCCTGAATCTAATGGCCAGACAGAAAGGAAAAACTAGGATGTTGAGCAGTTCTTGCGTTGTTTTGTGGCAGACAATCAAGAGGGGTGGTCTGAGTTTCTGCCACTTGCTGAATTTGCTCTGAACAATCATACATCTTCTTCTGCTGGTTGTTCGCCTTTTTTTTGTTGTTCTGGGAGACATCCGTCGTTTGGGTCGTTCTCCAAGTTGGGATCTGCCGTGCCTGAGGAGGAGAATTTTTCCGGTGATTTGGAGAGAGTTTGGACGGATGTGCGTGGTAATCTTCAGGAGGCCAACAGAAAATCTAAAGACTACTTTGATAGGAAACGACAGGAGGTTTTGTTCGCTGTTGGTGACATGGTTTGGTTGTCCTCTAGGAATCTGCGGTTGAGGATTCCTTCTAAGAAATTGGGTCCCAAGTTTGTAGGGCCCTTTAAGGTGCTTCAGGTTGTCAACCAATCTGCTGTTAGGTTGGAGGTTCCTACCTCCTGGAGAATTAATCCGGTATTTCATGTCTCTCTGTTAAAAAAAGCTGTTGTGTCGGATGGTGACGCCTCTGCCTCTGTTCCTCCGGTGGTGGAGGACGGGGAATATGAAATTTCTCGCATCCTTAACTCTAGACGGTATAGAGGTAGTTTGCAGTATCTGGTGGCCTGGAAAGGTTTCGGACCCGAGGATAACTCTTGGGTGAGGTCAGATGATGTTTCCGTGTCCAGACTTATCAGAGCGTTTCACAGGAGATTTCCTGATAAGCCTGGTCCTAGGGGATCCGGAGGATCCTCTTAGAAGGGGGGGTACTGTTAGAACCTTGCTCTTAGGTTTTTTTTCCTTTGCTGGTCACATGACCTCGTTGGCCTATTTAATCCTGCTCCGCCCTTCTGGCTTTGCTGGACTTCATTGTATAACTACTTTCTAGCTAGCCTGTGCTCTGTATCTAACTCTGTTAGTTTGCTTGGTCTACGGACCTCAGTGTTCTATATATTTTGTTTGTTTTTCTGTCTGCTACTATTTCTGTTAGGAGGTGTCCCATTTTCCTCCCAGTCCTTAGTACTTGTAGGGATTCCTTCCCCACATCTATAGGTCTCCGTACAGACTAGCTTAGGACTTTAGCAGGTCTGATCGCAAGATCAGGTTCCCTGTTACATCGTAGGGATTCAGCTGAGTTCTATCGTAGGGACAGATTTCCTCTCTTTCCTTAGCTCTGGTAGCAGAACATAACACCAACGTCACATTGCACCACAGACTGTCCAGGAGTTGGTGGATGCTTTAGGCCAGGTCTGGGAGGAGATCCCACAGGAGACCATCCGCATCCTCATCAGGAGCATGTCCAGGCGTTGTAGGGAGGTTATACAGGCACGTGGAGGCCACACACAATACTGAGCCTCATTTTGACTTGTTTTAAGGACATTACATCAAAGTTGGATCAGCCTGTAGTGTGTTTTTCCACTTTAATTTTGGGGGTGACTCCGAATCCAGGCCTCCATTGGTTAATAGATTTGATTTCCATTGATGATTTTTGTGTGATTTTGTTGTCAACACATTCAACTTTGTACAGAACAAAGTATTCAATGAGAATATTTCATTCATTCAGATCTAGGATGTGTTATTTGAGAGTTCCCTTTATTTTTTTGAGCAGTGTGTATATATAATATAAATAATTACTGCAGCTTTAATGCTATTTATTACGTCTCAGGAGGAGGACGGAAGAGGAAGAGGACGGAAGAGGCGGAGGACGGAAGAGATGGAGGACGGAAGAGGCGGAGGACGGAAGAGGAGGAGGACAGAAGAGGAGGAGGACGGAAAAGGAGGAGGACGGAAGAGGAGGAGGATGGAAGAGAAGGAGGACGGAAGAGGCGGAGGACGGAAGAGGCGGAGGATGGAAGAGGCAGAGGACAGAAGAGGCGGAGGACGGAAGAGGCGGAGGACGGAAGAGAAGGAGGACGGAAGAGGAGGAGGATGGAAGATGAGGAGGACCGAAGAGGAGGAGGACGTAAGAGGAAGAGGACGGAAGAGGAAGAGGACGAAAGAGGCGGAGGACAGAAAAGGCGGAGGACGGAAGAGGCGGAGGACAGAAGAGGCGGAGGACGGAAGAGGCGGAGGACAGAAGAGGAGGAGGACGGAAGAGAAGGAGGACGGAAGAGGAGGAGGACGGAAGAGGAGGAGGACAGAAGAGGAGGAGGACGGAAGAGGAAGAGGACGGAAGAGGAGGAAGACGAAAGTGGAGGAGGATGGAAGAGGAGGAGGACAGAATAGGAGGAGGAGGACAGAACTGCACCTTAAGATCCCTAGGGGGAAAGGGATGGTAGTAATATAGTGGTAGTATATCCGTATTAGTGTAATATGAGTAATAATACTAGTGATAATAGTAAGAAAGTAATAAAATAACAGTAGTAATAGTAGTAGGTAGAATAGCAGTGTGATCCAGGGTCCTAGGACTGATCGCCTTTTCTCGGGGTCAAGAAGGAATTTTTCCCCTGTGACACAAATTGGCTGAAGGTATCCTGGGGTTTTTGCCTTCTTCTGGATCAACACTGTAGGTATAGGGCAGTATTAGTAGTGATAGGAAAGAAGAATATTACTGTAATAAGATAGCACAATGTAATAATAACCATATCAAATAGATTTATAAAAACAAATTAAAATAACTCCAGTAGTACAATAATTAGTGTAATATTATATAACTTGTAATAACATTAATAGGTTTGATCCAGGGTCCTAGGACTGATCGCCTTTTCCCGGGGTCAAGAAGGAATTTTTCCCCTGTGACACAAATTGGCTGAAGGTGTCCTGGGGTTTTTGCCTTCTTCTGGATCAACACTGTAGGTATAGGGCAGTATTAGTAGTGAAAGGAAAGAAGAATAATACTGTAATAAGATAGCACAATGTAATAATAACCATATCAAATAGATTTATAAAAACAAATTAAAATAACTCCAGTAGTACAATAATTATTGTAATATTATATAACTTGTAATAACATTATTAGGTTTGATCCAGGGTCCTAGGACTGATCGCCTTTTCCCGGGGTCAAGAAGGAATTTTTCCCCTGTGACACAAATTGGCTGAAGGTGTCCTGGGGTTTTTGCCTTCTTCTGGATCAACAGCTTTAGGCATAGGGATTTTAGTAATACCATTATTAGAATCACAAGATTAATAAAAAAAAATTAGAATTACATTTTTTTAATTCGTTTTATAACAGTTACAATTAATTGCATTAATGCAATAATAATAAATAGTAAAAATGGTGGTAATAATAATAATACAAAAAACTAGTCCCAGTTAGTAAGTTAGTGTAATGTTAGTGTAGGGACCCATCTGAAGAGGTCGCCTTGACGTTGTCAGATGGGCTCGCACAATTTGCTCAAAATGTGCGCTAAGAACCTCATATTTCTATGTACAGGAGATCTAGCAGTAATACCATTCAGGAGATAGATATCTCTGTACACACATTTTGTTATATACTTTTGTGCAGCACACAGGGCAGGTATACAGGTACAGGGCGAGAGTGTTACAGTGATATTATAACTCGGCCTTAAGGATAAAATGCTGATAACTACAGATCCTGGAAACACATTCGAAACTAGACCTTGTAAGTAACTGGTTCCCAGCTAGTGGTAAATATGTACAGGGCAGTCCGGTACCAAGACCTGCTCTATAGGACACATTATCATCAGGCAGGTCCTTACAAGATCTGCGGCAGAAGTGTGGCTGTATAACACAGTCCTGCTCCTGCGTCAGCTGCCCACAGTGGAGCCAACCTTGATCCTGGCAGCTTAATCCATTGAATGACACAGTAGGGGGCTTCCACAGCATTTAGGCACTTTAGACAGGAGAGGGAGGCATGCTCATGGTGCCAATGAGTTTCTATGGCAGCTGAGATCTAACAATGGACCCCATGATGGCCATTTTACTGCTCCTATTAGACCCCGGCTGAGGAAAGGTCTATGAGGACACCGGTCAGACTTATGTCGCCTGCTCTGCACATATTAGAAATACCTAGGGCTGATTAGTTTGCCATTTGTAAATCTGATCCAGCAGCGCTGGGCTACCACTGACGTGATCAGGGCTATTGAGCTCCTAGATTGGGCAGAGGAGCTCAGTATTCAGCAGGAGCTGGCCGAGGAGAGCAGAGCAACTTGCATGGGGCTGCTGCACAAGAAGCAACTCACAAGGTGGAGATTTACCCGGAGACGCTGTGCTCGGGCTGTGATCTGCTGTGCAGGCTGCATAGTAGATGCCTCCAAGGACCCGAACTTCACCCCTAACAGGCACAGCAGAGCTCGGACGGCTCCAAGTGAACGGAGAGCGGCTGATTAGTAACTGCTGCGTCTCCTGCAGCTCAGATAAGAGCCGCACAGAGCGGGGGTTCAGTAATGATGAATATGGGAAGTGTCCGCCCCTCACATGCCCTAAATGCGGCCTCCAGAGGTAAAGTTTCCCCTGTAACCAGCGCCTCCTCCCACCTTCTCTGCTGGCATGCTCCATTACTTAAAGGGGATGTCTGAAGAAAACAAGTTATCACTTATCCACAGGCTCGGTGATCACTTACTGATCGTGGGGTCTGACCGCTGTGAGCCATCGTCTGATCGGGAAGGAGTGGAAAGTCAGGGATCAACTGCAGCTCCATTCATTCTCTATGGGGCTCCGGAAAAGCCGAGCTCAGCGCTTGAATGCCACATAGGGAATGAATGGAGCGGATCCTGGAGTAATAACATGCCCTCCTCTCCTCAGCTTTCTGTCTGTGTAAGTGGCTCAGCCCTTGTCTCCCCTTCTGCTCCGGCTTCTGTGCTGGTCCTTGTGAGGAAGAGGAAACCCTCTGCCCTTCTGCTCCGGCTTCTGTGCTGGTCCCTGTGAGGAAGAGGAAACCCTCTGCCCTTCTGCTCTCAGTCCTCTGCGACTTTTCACAATCGCTCAGTGCACCCATTATATGTAATAAGGATCATTCTTCATCCCTTGTCCAGCTTTCATCCCCCCCAGTCTGACCAGCGGACAAGATAATAAACATGTGAGTGGAAGGTTCACAATTATTAGATGTGTTGTGAAAAGTCTCCACAGCATTATCCGGAGAAAACTGCAGGGTGACCGCTTGTGAAACCAGCACAAAATCCAGCGGACAGCGCTTCCCTGCCCCCCGCCCGTCTCTGTATCCTGGCATTCAGCTATTCCATTTGGTGCTTATTCTGGAAGGAAAACAAAAATGTGATGTTCTTACACAGACGCCTGAAGACGCAGCTTTTCATCATCCATGTTGGGCTGTTGTATGACGTGTGGATTACTCTGCTTGCTGGATTCTTGCATTACCACAAACACTGCCTTTATTTTGTGATTTCTGTGCCGCTTCCCACTTCTATTGGCACTGTGATATATCAGCACGTGAGGGCTGCCACAATCATGTGTCAATAGGTTATTGCTGGAGCCTGTGATATAGAGACCATCCTGGACCAGGGAAGACTTGGTACAGAAGCACCTAGAGAGGGGGGTATAGGGGCTTCATTTCAATTTTAAACTTAGCTGGATTGTGTTTAGCTACAAGAATGGAAAGTAAAATAATAAAATGTTAATTTTTTTTTTCTATTTGGCAAAATCGTCCATCAGAGGTTTGGCCACTACCGAAAAGTTTTTGATGAACTTACAGTAGTAGCTGGCGAAACTCAAAAAACTTTGTAACGCCTTTAAGTCTTGAATATAATACCAATCCAGTACCGTCCGGACTTTGGCCAGATCCATG
Source organism: Phyllobates terribilis (assembly GCF_046119375.1). Lineage (NCBI taxonomy): Eukaryota > Metazoa > Chordata > Amphibia > Anura > Dendrobatidae > Phyllobates > Phyllobates terribilis. The sequence goes on along the minus strand of NW_027363101.1, from coordinate 57,215 downwards.
CAAAAACGGTGAATGATAAGAACTAACCCTGAATGGAGAACATACATTTCTCTGGTTTGACAAATAATTTATTATCTTTGAGTATCTGTAAGACCTGCCTGATATGTACCTGATGTGACTGGAGGTAAGTAAATTAATATGTCATCAAGATTGGTTTGTTGTGATCTACCTGCCAGATGACTAAAAATGTCACTAACAGTGTTGAAAGAAAGCGGGAGCATTAGTCAACCCAAATGCCATCACAAGCTTTTCATAGTGCCCCTCAGGAGTATTGAAGGCCATCTTCCACTCATCTCCTCAATGTGAATGAGATTATAAGCCCCCCTGAGGTCTAGTTTAATCAAATCGTAGGAGCCAAATTTTTTTCTAAAGAGGTCGGGGATGAGAGGGAGAGGATATGCATCCCAGACCGTGATCCGATTAAACTCGCGAAAATCAAGGCGGGGGCGCAACCCCCAGTCTTTTTTTTTGACAAATAAAAACCCCACTGCAACGGGAGATGAAGAACGTCTTATAGGGCCCAATGGTAGACTGACTGACCATTCTGTTCTGAACTGCCACCCTAAGATGGCTTCCCATTATATACCTACTGTATAAGTGCTCCCTCTAACGGCTTCCTCCACCCACACCCACTACTGGTTCCCCCTACCTTTGGGTTCCCCCCACTCCAGCCAGGGACAGGGCTCAGCAGCTGCACTCTGCATGTTGGATGCAGGTGTTTTGGGGGGTTCTGTGCAGCACTCCCATCTTACCTGAGTGAAGTGAGACACACCCCCCCTCAGTCCATGTGACGCGCCCCCTGGGCCAGTGTTGTTGGGGATACCCGGAGCCGGATCAGATGGGGGTTGTAGTCTCCGAGTGGCTGTGACCCGGTCCGTGCCCAGGGTGTCAAGCTCAGTGTGTGGCAGTCCTTATGATGTTACTAGATGTTCTTTTGTGTCGACTACGCCACCCGTTGAATTGCGGTCAGTACGGCCGCCGGTGCAGCAGGGTCCGCTGAGGCTGGTGATGTATGTGCAGCTCAGGTAGTATAACCCCCAACGGGAGGGGTATAGCCTCAGGGGGTCAGTTGCAGAGGATGGGGGTTGTGGTGGTGCAGCGGGGATGGAAATGAGACTCAGAGTCGGGCTGTGCAGTTCAGGGTTTGTTTACTTACTGCAGTTGTTCTGGTCACTCCGGCCTTGAGTGACCACCCGAGCCGTGCTGCGTCCACCAGGTCCTGGACTCAGCCAACCCCCAGGTGATTCTGGAGCGTGGTCCTGAGCTCCCTTTCTGTCCTGTCCTCTTCTCTGGCCTTCCCCACCAGGGATCCACCTATGTCCGGCTCCCTCGGGCCTCTTGGTGGTAAACCCTTGTCTCTGGGTTCCCTGACCCTATTCCTGGTCTGCCTTCCGGGTGGATTTAGTGGGTGATCGTGGCAGATCCTGCCCACGACCTCCGGTTCCTGGCTAAGGTGTGCTGTAGCCTCTGCCAGCTTGGGATCCGGTACCCTGTTGCCAACTCTTCACCCTCTGGTCTAATTTGGGCTCTTGGAGTTCCTTCTTTCTCCCCCTCTGGGTCTTTCTCTCTCCTCTCTCTCTCTCTCTTGGCCTTGGAGCTGCTCTTCTCCTCTGCTCTCTTCCTCTACAAAGACCCTAATCTAAGATGGTGCCCACCTTATATACTCCCTCTATGTGTGAGCTCAGGTGACCAGCACCCAATGAGCTCCTAGCTTTACCCAGGCTGCTCCCCCTATCTGCCCCTACACTACTGGGATGTTCCACCCCCCTCCCACTCCAGCCAGGAACAGACACTGTCGTACCTGCACATTTCTCTAGTGGGAGTACCATCGGTCTGTTCCCCGGAAATGGGATGTGTGTAGTGCATGCAGCCTACTGAGCTCAGTTCCACACTCCATCCTTACCCGGGAGTGGAATACCACACCTCTGGCTTGAGGTGCAATACCCCTGTAGCAGCCGAATCCTCAGGGTGCTACACATGCATACATGCTCCCTCTCCCCACCAGCCATTGTGCATCCCATATTAAAAAAAAAAAAAACACATAATAAACCCTCCTCCTCACCTTCCTTCTTCTCCCGCGCAGAGTCCTCTCCTGTAGTCGGCACATCTAGCTGAAGTGTATTGCCGCGCACGTACTAGCCAGGTCCGTGCGCGCTGCAGTACACGCTGCCGGCCAATCAGAGGCCAGCGGCCGCTGGCCTCTGATTGGCCAGCCGACGTCATGCTGGCCTCTGATTTGCCGGCAGCCGCTTCTGATTGTCCGGAAGCCACTAGCCTCTGATTGGCCGGCCAACGTCATGCTGGTCTCTGATTGGCCAGAAGCCGCAGGCCTCTGATTGGCTGGCCGAATTCATGCTGGCCTCTGATTGGAAGGAAGCCGCTGGCCTCTGATTGGCCGGTCGACGTCATGCTGGCCTCTGATTGGCCGGCAGACGCTGGCCTCTGATTGACCGGTCGACGTCATGCTGGCCTCTGATTGGCCGGCAGCCGCTTCTGATTGTCCGGAAGCCGCTAGCCTCTGATTGTCCGGCCGAATTCATGCTGGCCTCTGATTGACCGGAAGCCGCTGGCCTCTGATTGACCGGCCGACGTCATGCTGGCCTCTGATTGGCCGGCAGCCGCTGGCCTCTGATTGGCCGGCAGCGTGTATTGCAGCGCACGGGCCTGGCTAGTTCGTGCGCTGCAATACACTCCAGCTCGATGTGTTTCCGTCCGAGAGAGATCGCACATCTAGCTGCAGTAGCGGAGCTGGTGCCGGCACTCGGCGGCTCAGAGTTCTCCCCCGCCGGCCCGATCCAGTAGCGCTAGTGCTGCGGCCATGGTGCCCCCCAGGAGGGCTCTGCTGCCCCCTCTGCACGCTGCCATAGGTTCCCAGCACTGGTGTAAAGCATTTCTTCTTTTACAGCTGACGACCCAAAATTGGTGATTTTCTGAAAAAAAAATAAAAAATGGCCAGTCTGCATTATATATGGTGGAAGTGAGAATCTATCATCTGGATAAGGGGGTGGTCTTCACAGAGGGGTCTATGGAGAGATGTCACTTTATAAGAAGCACATAGCATGGAATACCGGGGGGAAGCCTTCTGGCTCCTTATGTTGCACCAGTCCGGAATGCTCCACTATGGTCCATCCTTCTATAGTTCTTCTCTTACACTTTCTGCTGGTCGGTATATGGACGTATTCGCTCTATGCTGACAGGCGCTCCCTTAGTATAGCCCATGTAATGCACGGCACCACAATGTTGTAGGTTCTGACTACTGTGTAAAAAAACACCCACCCAGAGACCGGCCATAATCTTATAGTCTGGGTGTGAATACGCTGTAGGTAGAGCTACACTTTTGTTGTGGAAATTTTGGTAATTTTATTTACCTTTTTGCATTTAGGCTATGTGCCCACGATGCAGAAATGAAGCAGAAAATTTCTGCAGCATTTCTGCATCTCCCTGGCAGAAAAAACGCATGCAGATTAACAAGCGCTTTCCAGGCGATTTTAGCATCACTTGGAAAGTGCTTGACAACTAGGTCACACTGTATAAATTCATGGAAACAGCATGGATTTATATAGTGTGAACCGTAAAAATGAAAACAAATAAAGCTATACTCACCCCTGATGCCCGACGTGGCTGCAGCGCTGCTTCCTGTCTGGTTCCTGGATGCCGGCATATCGCGAGACAGAGCGGTGAAGGGCCTGCGGTCACATGACTGTGACGTCACCGCAGGTCCTCAAGCGATGCCGGCATTCAGAGAGAAGCCGCCGGACAGGTGAATATAAACTTTATTTGTTTTTTTATTCTTTTTTTACAGGTACAATGGTACCCAGGTCTGGATGAGAGTCTCCTCTCCTCCAGAACTGGGTACCATCCGCACATAGAGACGCATAGAAGCCGCTTGTAAAAATGTACAGTCGCGGTTTCTATGCGTCTCAATGCAAGTCAATGGCGGGGCTTCCGCTGCGCTTCTGCAAAATTAAATGACATGCTGCAGATTTTTGTACGCAGCATAAACGCTGCGGAAAAATCCGCAGCATGTGCATAGAACATGCGGAATCCCCTTGGGGACCATGGGGTGCGGATTACCTAGCGTTTCACAAGCGTTTATGCTGCGGAAATTCCGCAGCATAAACGCTTGAAAAACGCTACGTGGGCACTCAGCCTTACCCGAATGAGGCTTGTGAGAAATCCTTAAATATGCTGCAGATTTCTCCTGTATGATGCTGACCAATCATAAGCAAGCAGCAACACTCAAAGAAAAGAAGAACACGCCCCCACCATAGCTCAAAGCGGGTTTCTTAGGGTATAAAGCTACGTTCTCACTATGAGTTTTTAGTGAGTTTTTACGCTGCATATTTTAGAAATAATGCAAGTAACCTATCTTAATGGGTGCAGAAATTCTGCAACATCAAAAACTCACCAAAAGCTCATCGTGGGAACCTAGCCTAAGATGTGTAATGATGGAGAGTCCTGATCTCCTGGTCTAACCTTCTGCATGATTAGAAAGCAGAGGTAACAGCTCTTAGACAAGGAAGGAGCCGCACAGCTGAGTTTCTCTGTGTCACATTACAAACCCTTTTATTGACTCTCCTGATTATGGAGTGTGCCAGTATCACACTTATGTCTTCTGTGCTCAAGCAACTTGTATTCTTTCTGCAGTGATATTAGGCTGTTATTACACCTCACACAGGAGCAGTGTGTTCTGGGTTACTTCTATGGTGAAATGCAATGACAGTCTGCTCTAATCTCACTGCAGAATGAGTACAAGTTGAGCACAACGGATCTAAGTGTGATACTGACACTGTGCTCTCATTTCTGGACAGGCAGTTTAGGATTGGCGCAGAACAGCAGAGGTGAGAGTGCCATAAGAGGAGGAAAGCTGTTAGAAAGGTTTGTAATGTTGCACAACTAAACTCTCTTGTGCTGCCCCTTCACCCACAGAGACCTTAACTGAAAGGTATTAGTCAGTTGTGTGCTCTAATCATGCAGGAGGTTAGCCCAGGTGACCAGGTCTGTATCCTTACATCTTAGACACTGAGAAATCTGCTCTAAGCTATGGTGGGGATGTGATCATCTTTCTTTTCAGTGCTGTTGTCTGCTTATAATTGGTCAGCATCATGCAGGGAGAAGAATTTCGCACCCCCAGTGAAAACTCTGATAACATCTACTTGGACTTAATTTTTTTTAACTCATTAGGCGCCAAATACTTTCATTGCTAATATCTCTGCAAATGAAAGATAAAATAGAAAGAGCATGGATGAGATACCAGGACACTGTGTGTGGCACTTTATTATTATTATTATTATTATTATTATTATTATTTATTATTCTAGCTCCATTTATTCCATGGTGCTTTACATGTGAAAAAGGGGGTATACATAGCAAACACAATTGCAAAAATCTTGAACAAAAACGCAATGGCAAACTGGTACTGGAGGAGAGAGAACCCTACCTGCGATGTCTCACAATCTTCAAGGGATGGGTGAGGATACAGTAGGTGAGGGTAGAGCTGGTCATGCAGCGGTGTGGTGGAGCAATGATTACTGCAGGTTGTAGGCTTTTCGGAAGAGGTGGGTTTTCAGGTTCCTTTAGAAGGTTTCCACGGTAGGCGAGAGTCTGATGTTTTGGGGTAGAGAGTTCTAGAGTAGGGGGGATGCACGGGAGAAATCTTGTATGCAATTGTGAGAAGAAACGATAAGAGGGGAGTAGAGAAGGAGATCTTGTGAGGATTGTAGGTTGCGTGTAGGTGTGTACCGGGAGACTAGGTCACAGATGTATGGAGGAGACAGGTAGTGGATGGCTTGGTATGCCACGGTTAGGGTTTTGAACTGGAGTCTCTGGGCAATGGGGAGTCGGTGAACCATTTGACAGAGAGGAGAGGCCGGGGAGTAGGCGGAAGGCAGGTGGATTAGTCGGGCAGCAGAGTTTAGGATAGATTGGAGGGGTACGGGAGTGTTAGCGGGGAGGCCACAGAGCAGGAGGTTGTAGTAGTCGAGGCGGGAGATGATGAGGGCGTGCACTAGTGTTTTTGCAGATTCATGGTTGAGGAATATGCGGATCCATGTTTTTGAGTTGGAGTCGGCAGGAGGAGGAAAGGGCTTTGATATGTGGCTTGAAGGAGAGGTTAGAGTCCAGGGTTACTCTGATGCAGCGAGCTTGTGGGACTGGGGAAAGTGGACAGCCATTGATTTTGATGGATAGGTCAGATGGGGAGGCTGAGTGAAATGGGGGAAAGATGATGAATTCTGTTTTATCCATGTTAAGTTTTAGAAATCTAGCAGAGAAGAAGGATGAGATAGCGAACAGACATTTTGGGGTTCTGGTTAGTAAGGAGGTGATATCAGGTCCAGAGAGGTAAATCTGTGTGTCGTTAGCATAGAGATGATACTGAAAGCCGTGGGACTCTATGAGCTGTCCCAGGCCGAAGGTGTAGATGGAGAAGAGCAGGGGTCCTATGACTTAACCTTGGGGAACACTGACAGATAGGATGCGAGATGAGGAGGTGGTGTGTGAGTGAGAAACACTGAAGGTTCTGTCTGTTAAGTATGAGTAGATCCAAGATTATTATGATCTGCAACATAAACTAGGGAAAGAAGGGGAGAGCTGTCCCCACAGTAAGACTAAGCTGAGTCCCTACGTTGTAGCAGGCAACCTGTTCCTTGTGAACAGACGCGCCTTCGTCCTCGGCTAGTCTGAACGGAGACCTATAGAGAAAGGAAGGGGTCCCTAAAAGAACTAAGGACTGGGACAAAAATGGGACACCTCCTAACAGAAGTTGTTGCAGAGCAAAAGAAAAACTGACAAAAGTACTAGAGGTCCAGAGGACCAAGCAAACTAGAGATAGATAGGCACAAAAGCACCTGGCTAGAAAGACAGTCTAAACAACACTGAAGTCTAGCAAGGCCAGAAGGGCGGAGCTGGAATAAATAGGAAGATGGTCACATGACCGCAAAACACAAGATAGAAACAAAAACAAACAGGAGGGTTCTAACAGTACCCCCTCTTTTATGAGGATCCTCCGGATCCTCCAGGCCCAGGCCTATCTGGAAATCTCCTGTGGAAAGCTCTGACAAGTCTAGGGGCAGAGACATCATCCGCCTTAACCCAGGAGTTATTCCTCGGGACCGAAACCTTTCCAAGCGACGAGATACTGCAATCTCCCTCTATGCTCTCTGGAATTCAGGATACGAGAAATTTCATATTCTCCGTCTTCCACCACCGGAGGAACTGTGACAGTGGCCTCCCTATCCGATACATCAGCCTTTTTCAACAAGGAAACATGAAACACAGGATTAATCTTCCAGGAGGAGGGAACCTCCAACCTAACAGCAGACTGGTTAACCACCTGAAGCACCTTAAAAGGCCCCACAAACTTCGGACCCAATTTTTTAGAGGAAATCCTCAATCGCAGATTCTTTGAGGACAACCAAACCATGTCACCCACAGTAAACAAAACCTCTTTACATTTCCTGTTAAAATACTTCTTGGACTTTTTGTTAGCCTCTTGAAGGTTACAACGTACATTAGTCCAAACTCTCTCCAAATCACCGGAAAAATTCTCCTCCTCCGGCACCGCCGACCGCAATTTGGAGAACGAACCAAAAGACAGATGTCTCCCAGCACAACAAAAAAAGAACACCCAGCAGAGGAGGATGTATGGTTGTTAAGAGCAAATTCTGCGAGTGGCAGAAACTCAGACCACCTCTCTTGATTGTCTGCCACAAATCAACGCAAAAACTGTTCCACATCCTGGTTCTTTCTTTCAGTCTGTCCATTAGACTCAGGATGATAACCAGACGAAAATGACAAATGGACTCCCAACCTGTCACAAAAAGCACGCCAAAAGCGAGCCACAAACTGAGGTCTCCTATCAGAAACAATGTCGGTGGGAACGCCATGGTGCCTGACAATTTCCTTAACAAACGCCTTAGCGAGTGTCTTAGCGCAGGGTAGCTTAATGAATGGAACCAAATGACACATCTTGCTAAAACGGTCCATGACCACCCAGATGTCAGTGAAACCCTCGGACACAGGAAGGTCAGTAATAAAATCCATTGCCAAATGCGTCCAAGGCGCACTAGGAACCTCCAGAGGTCAAAGCAACCCCGCAGCAGGGGTATGGGAAGCCTTTGACCTAGCACACACCGCACACTGACGCACCCACTTGATGACTTCCTTCTGCCACCCGGGCCACCAAAAACTGCGACTGATAAGTCTCTTAGTCCCAGAAATTCCTGGATGACCTGCCAACCGAGACTCATGATACCCCACAAACAAATCTCTCCTAGAGGTTCTAGGCACAAACAATCTCCCATGAGGAGTGTTAGATGAGGCATCCTCTTGGGCTTTCAGAATCCCTTCTTCCAAAACAGAGTCTAATGCTGCTACCACAACTCCTTCCTGTAAAATGCTCTCCTCCTCCTCGGTACCAACCATGGGGGAAAAGCTGCGAGATAAAGCATCGGCTTTAACATTCCTAGTACCAGGGATATAGGTAACAGAAAAATTAAACCGAGAAAAAAAAAGTGCCCACCTAGCTTGACGGGCATTCAAGCGTTTGGCAGCATCCAGATAGATCAAATTCTTATGATCTGTGAAAACCTGAACAGGAAATTTAGCACTTTCCAAGAAATGATGCCAATGTTCAAACGCAAGTTTAATAGCCAACAATTCCCGATTACCAACATCGTAATTAAGTTCGGTTTCTGAAAATTTTTTTGAAAAAAAATCACAGGGATGTACTCCATCCTTGTTCTCCTGAGACAAAACTGCACCGACCCCCACCGAAGAAGCATCAACCTCGACCAAAAAAGGCTTGGTCTCATCAGGCTGCATAAGGATAGGGGCAGAACTGAACCTCTCCTTGAGATACACAAAAGCTTCAATGGCCTCAGTAGTCCACTGGACCGTATTCGCACCTTTCCTGGTGAGATCAGTCAGTGGCTTAACAATTATAGAAAAATTCTTAATGAATTTCCTGTAATAATTGGCGAAACCCAAAAATCTCTGTATCGATTTCAGACCAATAGGCCTAGGCCATTCCTGCACAGCCTGAACTTTCACCGGGTCCATCTCAAAGCCCTTGCTGGAGATAATGTAGCCCAAAAAACTAATTCTCTGCACAGCGAACTCACATTTCTCCAGCTTAGCAAAAAGTGAATTATCACTCAATAACTGCAACACCTCACGTACGCTCTGCCAATGGGAATCCAGATCTGGTGAATAAATCAGAATGTCATCCAAATACACAACCACATTCTTGCCAATCAAAGGTCTCAGGATGTCATTAATAAGGTTCTGAAAAAACGCGGGTGCATTGGTAAGACCGAAGGGCATCACCAGATTCACAAAATGACCTACCGGAGTGTTAAAAGCAGTTTTCCATTCATCACCCTCCTTCATTCGTAACAAATTGTATGCCCCCCGGAGATCAATTTTATAGAACCACTTGGTCCCCACTAACTGGTTAAACAAGTCTGGAATTAACGGCAATGGGTAGGAATTGCGTACGGTAATCTTATTAATTTCACGAAAGTCCAGACATGGACGTAAACCACCATCTTTTTTTTTAACAAAGAAAAATCCAACGGCCACAGGCGACTTAGAAGGTCTAATGTGACCAGCAGCCAAGCTCGTCTGTATGTATTCCTCCAAGGCCTTTCTTTCAGGGATAGTCAGATTTAATAAGCGACTCTTGGGAAGAGTAGCTCCAGGAACAAACTCAATGGTGCAATCATAGTCCCTATGAGGAGGTAAAACTTGCGACTCCTCCTCTGAAAAAACCTTCCAAAAATCCTGAATAGGTACAGATAATTCCCCTTTTTCCACAGCTGCAATGCGACCATTACAACATTTATCATAGCACTTAGGACTCCAAGACTTAATCTCATTAGTAGACCAGTCCAGTAAAGGATTGTGCAGTTTTAACCAAGGCAAACCTGCACATGCGGATTTCAATTGGGGAACATTGCTGCCCTTCTACCATGCTTTTTTCATGCGTTTCCGCAGCGTTTACGCAACTGCAAAAACGCCGCGGAAACGCATGAAAAACGCATCGTGTGAACTCAGCCTCAGGCTATGTGCCCACGTTGCAGAAATGAAGCAGAAAATTTCTGCTTCATTTCTGCAAGTCCTCTCCCGGAAAAACGCATGCGGAATTCCGCACGCATTTATCGCGCGTTTTTCGTGCGTTTATCTCGCGTATTCCACATGCGGAATTGCCTTGCGTTTTTAATGCATTGCACAAGGCAATTCCGCTTGCGGAAATGCAAAATTAATTGACATGCTGCGGATTTTTGAACGCAGCATAAAAGCTGCGGAAAAATCCGCAGCATGGGCATAGAACTTGCGGAATCCCCTTGGGGACCATGGGGTGCGGATTACCATGCGTTTTACAAGCATTTCCGCTGCGGAAATTCCGCATCAAAAACGCTTGTAATGCGCAACGTGGGCACGCAGCCTAAAAGCAAAAGTATAAATACTAATTATTTATCAAAGCTGGACAAAATCTAGAAACCATATAATAAAACTGGCATAAAATATAGTGCTGAGCAAGAGTTTAGGGAGAGATGTACAACTGGCACTGGCCTTTAAAAGGGATTGTGTAATCGCACAAAACTAGCAAAAATGTAAAGTGCCTGTAAAACAAGGAACGTGCAATTTACCTCTTAGTAAAAATCCTATTCTTTCTCAAGAACGGGAGGAATTTTAATTTCATGATTTTTTTTTAATCAAATAATTTTTATTGAAAAACTCCAAATACAAATTTTCCATCTTTCAAATAACATACATGACATAGTAATTCCATAGTATAAAACATGAACAAAGTATCTGAACTTCAATTCCCTAACCCACCCTAAACCCAAATCCCAACACTCCAGAGAGAACCATTTTCAGAGCAGTTCTAGAATAACGGACTACAGCATTCGTAGAAGGGGAAGAAGATAAAAAAGTGACTAACAAAGGGATAGCAGCGTTTTAATTTGATCATTTACTGCTTGATGCCTGAGCCGGGAAGTGCACGCTTGAAAACTGTTGCAGGCTGCTGTAATCACAGGACACAAGCAAACAGCATGGCATTTCCTATCAGCAGGGAGGAAGTAAAGGGAACAGTAATGAAAGTCTCCTCCTACTCCGCTCCATAATGAAATGAACAGTGTGCATCCTACAAATGCGATGCATACAGCAAACAATTCATTTTCCATACACAGGTTGTGAGTTGACCACTGGATATATACATGTGTATAACTAATTACCAGAACTGGAAATCGAAAAAAACGACGAGCAAGTTTGGGGTGAATCCTGCCTTCATTACTGCACAGCCGCTCATAGAGGGATCCGTACTAGGAACAGCAGGAGTGCCGGCGATGTTCACAGATTTACCTGCTGCGGGACTGAAGGAGTCTGATAGTGCTCGGCTCTAAGCTTTTTACCTTGTTTACGACAGGAATAATTGAAAGCTGTGCTTCAAAGGCGAGGAAGAAGTTGGTCACCGTCTGCGCTTGAATACCCTTAAGGGGGGAAAAAATATATATATACATATATACAAATACTGAAACATCTAAATGCATTAGAACATCAAACCTGGTGAAGCGGTAAATGACTTGTCCTCCAGGGATACAGGCTACTGTCATTCAGTAATTATTTAATAGGAATTTTACATTTTATGTGATCACCACGCTAGAATGTAAATGATGAAAACACAACACAACTCCTCACCATATGAAGATATTTTGTGTTTTAGGCTATGTGCCCACGATGCAGAAATGAAGCAGAAAATTTCTGCAGCATTTCTGCATCTCCCTGGCAGAAAAAAACGCATGCAGATTGTGCATGCGTTTTTCCTGCAGAATACATGCGGATCCACATGCGGATTCACATGCATTTCCGCATGCAGATTGACAAGCACTTTCCAGGCGATTAGCATCACTTGGAAAGTGCTTGACAACTAGGTCACACTGTATAAATCCATGGAAACAGCATGGATTTATACAGTGTGAACCGCAAAAATTAAAACAAATAAAGCTATACTCACCCCCGAGGCCCCGGCGTGGCTGCAGCGCTGCTTCCTGGCTGGTTCCCGGCTGCCGGCATATCGCGAGACAGAGCGGTGAAGGGCCTGCGGTCACATGACTGTGACGTCACCGAAGGTCCTTCAGCGCTGCTGGCATTCAGAGAGAAGACGCCGGACAGGTGAATATAAACTTTATTTGTTATTTTATTCTTTTTTTTACAGGTACAATGGTACCCAGGTCTGGATCAGAGTCTCCTCTCCTCCAGAACTGGGTACCATCCGCACTTAGAGACGCATAGAAGCCGCTTGTAAAAATGTACAGTCGCGGTTTCTGTGCGTCTCAATGCAAGTCAATGGCGGGAATTCCGCTGCACTTCCGCAAAATTAAATGACATGCTGCGGATTTTTGTACGCAGCATAAACGCTGCGGAAAAATCCGCAGCATGTGCATAGAACATGCGGAATCCCCTTGGGGACCATGGGGGGCGGATTACCTAGCGTTTTACAAGCGTTTCCGCTGCGGAAATTCCGCAGCATAAACGCTTGAAAAATGCTACGTGGGCACACAGCCTTATAGAACATTATTTCTGTGGAATAACACGACTGATTTACTGTGTATGCACCATAGCCTTCATTTGATGTCACTTACTGTCACCTGTCACCTTGCCCCAACTCTGCAATCCCCAATATCAGTCCATGACCTCAATGGGGTCACTATAAAATTCTAAAGAGGACTGGTCATGTCTCTATTAGAAAATAGATAAACTTAGGATAGAAACAATATGAGCATATACCCTGCTATAAGTAAGTAAAAAGCAATAGTGAATATATATAATATAGGGTACTTAGTAAACATGGTTTTTGATTTAAAAAAAGCCATCCCACCCACACCAAGGTGTACCCAGTCAGTTATGTGAAATATGTAATAAAATACACTTTAGTACAATATTAGTGTTTTGTCCCTTTAAATCTGCTGCTACTTCTGTCACCATGGTAACTGCATTCATACTCAGCCAATAGGATTGCTCGGTTTGAATTTGGAAAAAAAAAAAAAAGTCCTATATCGTCAGTTTGTTCCTTCTCATCTGAGTGTGAAGACAGACACCTGCGATCAGCGAGAGATTATAGGTATAAGACGTGATATAATATAACGGACGGAGCCACATCCCATCACACGCACTCAGCGACCACAACTGACAGGAGTCAGCACATTTACCAGACAATAAGTTATTATTCCCCAACACATAATACGCTGAGACACCAGTGGGGGGCGCCGCACTCGTTACATCTCCCATCTGGATGGATCCAGCGACGAGATCCTGATATTTACCCCCAGCTCCGCTCCTCCATAGGGAATGGCCCAGATGCACGCAGAACGGACCGAAGTGTAATACTGCTAGAACTCTGCATGATATCACATCCTCCATATATACCACATAATAAAGGGGTGCTCCCACTGGGACAGGTCATCACCTATCCAGAGATCAGTGATAACTTGTTCCAACTAGACATCCCCTTTAATGGAAGAGATCACATCTCTAACAGTCAATACGCTATTCATTCCCAATCTTCCCTGGCCCCAGTAATGCCCCTGAGTATATCGCCAATATGAGCCAATCATCAAACCCTCTGCTGACTGTTCCCGATGTTTTATAGAGTTTGGAGACGTTGCTACAAGAGAAGATATCAGCGGACACCATGGGGGTGGAGTATTCTGCCAGCGATGGAGCAGGTAGTATCCACCAGTCTGTGATATCTGACCTTCCTCCATATTCTGCTCTTACATGCGTTTCTTCAGCTTTACCCCTTCCCGACATAACCAATTTATGTTTTTTTTCTGTTTTTTCCTCCGCTTTTTCCAAGGGCTATAACTTTTTGATATCTGTCCACATAGTGTGAGGTCTTGTTATTTTGTAGGATGAGCTGTCCTTATAAATGACACCATTCATTTACCACATAGTGCTAGAAAACGGGAAAAACATTTCAAGTGCAGTAAAAGTGCGAAAAAAAAAGCCTGACAATGTTTTTCTGGGAACGGTTTTAACGGCGCACATTGTGTGGTAAAAATGACCTGGTAATAGGATCCTACTCCTCAGTGTGATTACAGCAAGACCAAACTTCTCCAATAGTTTTGGCAAAAGAAAAAAACTTTTTTTTGATGCTGTCACCATTTTTTCTGAGACCCGAAACATTTTCAGTTTCCGGGTTGATGGAGCTGTGTGGGGGCTTATTTTTTGAAGGGCAAGAGGACTTTATTGATAACATTTTTGGACACATATGTCATGGTCATCGCTTCTTACAGGATTTTCTGCAGTATTGAGGCGAACGAAAAAATGCAATTTTGTCTTTTTGAATTTTTTTCTGTGTTCACTGATCGTTTTTTTTTTTTATATTTTGATAGATTGTATTTCTCTGAAAGAGACCATACCACAAAATGTGTATATTTTTATTATCTTTATTTTTAGTGGGAGGTGAGTTGAACGTGTGGGGTTTTAATAAATATATATATACTTTTTTTCACTGTATTTGTATACATCATCTGATTGCTTGTGCTATATACAGCGATACCACAGTAATGCTCCATATAGCAAAACCACGGTCTTCTTTACAGCCCAAATGAAGCTTTATAATGACAGGCACGGAGGCTTCAGCAGACCCCCGGATGTCATAGCAGTCCATCGGCGCCCTATGATCGCGTCACAGGAGCGCCGGTGGGCGTATGGAACGACGCGTCCCAATGCTGGCACACTGTTAATGCTGCTGTTAGAGATTGACAGCAGCACTGAACAGGTTAACAGTGGTGGGCAGATCTTCGCTCCACTCGCAGCTGTTAGAGGCAGGTCCTGGTTGTTTGTCACAGCCATTATCTGCCATGTACGGGGCGAGCTGACCCTGCTCCATACACCCGCTACTGACTTATACCATACATGTACGGCAGATGTTGGTAAGGAGTTAAAGTGGTTGTCCAGCTTTGGGGCCATTTTTTTTACTTTAATGCAAGTATTTGGGGCTAAAATCGATTTCTGTAATTGAGTTTCATTAAAAATGTTGCCTTCTGTAGCATCTGTGCTGCACTGTCTATTGCTGGCTGCAAAATTAGCTAACTGAGAATCTATCAGTGAGCTCCTTAGTCTTAAGGGAGAGTTTGTAGATCTTTAATCTGTTTTTTTTTCCTGAGTGCCTATTAGCTGATCTATGCCCAAAGAAAACACAAAACTTGAATGTGCAGGGAAACAATAAGTCTGTAATAGTCGGTGTAAAACACTTAATGAAACCTAAATGTAAAAAATTACTTTTAGTAGTAAATACATGACATGAGAAAATATACACTGCTCAAAAAAATAAAGGGAACACTTAAACAACAGAATATAACTCCAAGTAAATCAAACTTCTGTGAAATCAAACTGTCCACTTAGGAAGCAACACTGATTGACAATCAATTTCACATGCTGTTGTGCAAATGGAAGACAATAGATGGAAATTATTGGCAATTATCAAGACACACTCAATAAAGGAGTGGTTCTGCAGGTGGAGACCACAGACCACATCTCAGTACCAATTCTTTCTGGCTGATGTTTTGGTCACTTTTGAATGTTGGTTGTGCTTTCACACTCGTGGTAGCATGAGACAGACTCTACAACCCACAGAAGTTGCTCAGGTAGTGCAGCTCATCCAGGATGGCACATCATTGCGAGCTGTGGCAAGAAGGTTTGCTGCGTCTGTCAGCGTAGTGTCCAGAGGCTGGAGGCGCTACCAGGAGACAGGCCAGTACACCAGGAGACGTGGAGGGGGCCATAGCAGGGTAACAACCCAGCAGCAGGACCCCTACCTCTGCCTTTGTGCAAGGAGGAACAGGAGGAGCACTTCCAGAGCCATGCAAAATGACCTCCAGCAGGCCACAAATGTGCATGTGTCTGCATAAACGGTTAGAAACCGACTCCATGAGAGTGGGATGAGGGCCAGACGTCCACAGATGGGGGTTGTGCCCAATGCCAGACCTCATGTGGCTGGAGTATGTCAGCAGTTCCTGCAAGATGAAGGCATTGAAGCTATGGACTAGCCCGCCCGTTCCCCAGACCTGAATCCCATTGAGCACATCTGGGACATCATGTCTCACTCCATCCACCAACGTCACGTAGCACCACAGACTGTCCAGGAGTTGGTGGATGCTTTAGTCCAGGTTTGGGAGGAGATCCCACAGGAGACCATCCGCAACCTCATCAGGAGCATGTCCAGGCGTTGTAGGGAGGTTATACAGGCACGTGGAGGCCACACACAATACTGAGCCTCATTTTGACTTGTTTTAAGGACATTACATCAAAGTTGGATCAGCCTGTAGTGTGTTTTTCCACTTTAATTTTGGGGGTGACTCCGAATCCAGGCCTCCATTGGTTAATAAATTTGATTTCCATTGATGATTTTTGTGTGATTTTGTTGTCAACACATTCAACTTTGTACAGAACAAAGTATTCAATGAGAATATTTCATTCATTCAGATCTAGGATGTGTTATTTGAGTGTTCCCTTTATTTTTTTGAGCAGTGTGTATATATAATATAAATAATTACTGCAGCTTTAATGCTATTTATTACGTCTCAGGAGGAGGACGGAAGAGGAAGAGGACGGAAGAGGCGGAGGACGGAAGAGATGGAGGACGGAAGAGGCGGAGGACGGAAGAGGAGGAGGACAGAAGAGGAGGAGGACGGAAAAGGAGGAGGACGGAAGAGGAGGAGGATGGAAGAGAAGGAGGACGGAAGAGGCGGAGGACGGAAGAGGCGGAGGATGGAAGAGGCAGAGGACAGAAGAGGCGGAGGATGGAAGAGGCGGAGGACGGAAGAGAAGGAGGACGGAAGAGGAGGAGGACGGAAGATGAGGAGGACCGAAGAGGAGGAGGACGTAAGAGGAAGAGGACGGAAGAGGAAGAGGACGAAAGAGGCGGAGGACAGAAAAGGCGGAGGACGGAAGAGGCGGAGGACGGAAGAGGCGGAGGACGGAAGAGGCGGAGGACAGAAGAGGAGGAGGACGGAAGAGAAGGAGGACGGAAGAGGAGGAGGACAGAAGAGGAGGAGGACAGAAGAGGAGGAGGACGGAAGAGGAAGAGGACGGAAGAGGAGGAGGACGAAAGTGGAGGAGGATGGAAGAGGAGGAGGACAGAATAGGAGGAGGAGGACAGAACTGCACCTGAAGATCCCTAGGGGGAAAGGGATGGTAGTAATATAGTGGTAGTATATCCGTATTAGTGTAATATGAGTAATAATACTAGTGATAATAGTAAGAAAGTAATAAAATAACAGTAGTAATAGTAGTAGGTAGAATAGCAGTGTGATCCAGGGTCCTAGGACTGATCGCCTTTTCTCGGGGTCAAGAAGAAATTTTTCCCCTGTGACACAAATTGGCTGAAGGTGTCCTGGGGTTTTTGCCTTCTTCTGGATCAACACTGTAGGTATAGGGCAATATTAGTAGTGATAGGAAAGAAGAATAATACTGTAATAAGATAGCACAATGTAATAATAACAATATCAAATAGATTTATAAAAACAAATTAAAATAACTCCAGTAGTACAATAATTAGTGTAATATTATATAACTTGTAATAACATTAATAGGTTTGATCCAGGGTCCTAGGACTGATCGCCTTTTCCCGGGGTCAAGAAGGAATTTTTCCCCTGTGACACAAATTGGCTGAAGGTGTCCTGGGGTTTTTGCCTTCTTCTGGATCAACACTGTATGTATAGGGCAGTATTTGTAGTGAAAGGAAAGAAGAATAATACTGTAATAAGATAGCACAATGTAATAATAACCATATCAAATAGATTTATAAAAACAAATTAAAATAACTCCAGTAGTACAATAATTAGTGTAATATTATATAACTTGTAATAACATTATTAGGTTTGATCCAGGGTCCTAGGACTGATCGCCTTTTCCCAGGGTCAAGAAGGAATTTTTCCCCTGTGACACAAATTGGCTGAAGGTGTCCTGGGGTTTTTGCCTTCTTCTGGATCAACAGCTTTAGGCATAGGGATTTTAGTAATACCATTATTAGAATCACAAGATTAATAAAAAAAAATTAGAATTACATTTTTTTAATTCGTTTTATAACAGTTACAATTAATTGCATTAATGCAATAATAATAAATAGTAAAAATGGTGGTAATAATAATAATACAAAAAACTAGTCCCAGTTAGTAAGTTAGTGTAATGTTAGTGTAGGGACCCATCTGAAGAGGTCGCCTTGACGTTGTCAGATGGGCTCGCACAATTTGCTCAAAATGTGCGCTAAGAACCTCATATTTCTATGTACAGGAGATCTAGCAGTAATACCATTCAGGAGATATCTGTGTACACACATTTTGTTATATACTTTTGTGCAGCACACAGGGCAGGTATACAGGTACAGGGCGAGAGTGTTACAGTGATATTATAACTCGGCCTTAAGGATAAAATGCTGATAACTACAGATCCTGGAAACACATTCGAAACTAGACCTTGTAAGTAACTGGTTCCCAGCTAGTGGTAAATATGTACAGGGCAGTCCGGTACCAAGACCTGCTCTATAGGACACATTATCATCAGGCAGGTCCTTACAAGATCTGCGGCAGAAGTGTGGCTGTGTAACACAGTCCTGCTCCTGCCTCAGCTGCCCACAGTGGAGCCAACCTTGATCCTGGCAGCTTAATCCATTGTATGACACAGTAGGGGGCTTCCACAGCATTTAGGCACTTTAGACAGGAGAGGGAGGCATGATCATGGTGGCAATGAGTTTCTATGGCAGCTGAGATCTAACAATGGACCCCATGACGGCCATTTTACTGCTCCTATTAGACCCCGGCTGAGGAAAGGTCTATGAGGACACCGGTCAGACTTATGTCGCCTGCTCTGCACATATTAGAAATACCTAGGGCTGATTAGTTTGCCATTTGTAAATCTGATCCAGCAGCGTTGGGCTACCACTGACGTGATCAGGGCTATTGAGCTCCTAGATTGGGCAGAGGAGCTCAGTATTCAGCAGGAGCTGGCCGAGGAGAGCAGAGCAACTTGCATGGGGCTGCTGCACAAGAAGCAACTCACAAGGTGGAGATTTACCCGGAGACGCTGTGCTCGGGCTGTGATCTGCTGTGCAGGCTGCATAGTAGATGCCTCCAAGGACCCGAACTTCACCCCTAACAGGCACAGCAGAGCTCGGACGGCTGCAAGTGAACAGAGAGCGGCTGATTAGTAACTGCTGCGTCTCCTGCAGCTCAGATTAGAGCCGCACAGAGCGGGGGTTCAGTAATGATGAATATGGGAAGTGTCCGCCCCTCACATGCCCTAAATGCGGCCTCCAGAGGTAAAGTTTCCCCTGTAACCAGCGCCTCCTCCCACCTTCTCTGCTGGCATGCTCCATTACTTAAAGGGGATGTCTGTAGAAAACAAGTTATCACTTATCCACAGGCTCGGTGATCACTTACTGATCGTGGGGTCTGACCGCTGCGAGCCATCGTCTGATCGGGAAGGAGTGGAAAGTCAGGGATCAACTGCTGCTCCATTCATTCTCTATGGGGCTCCGGAAAAGCCGAGCTCAGCGCTTGAATGCCACATAGGGAATGAATGGAGCGGATCCTGGAGTAATAACATGCCCTCCTCTCCTCAGCTTTCTGTCTGTGTAAGTGGCTCAGCCCTTGTCTCCCCTTCTGCTCCGGCTTCTGTGCTGGTCCTTGTGAGGAAGAGGAAACCCTCTGCCCTTCTGCTCCGGCTTCTGTGCTGGTCCCTGTGAGGAAGAGGAAACCCTCTGCCCTTCTGCTCTCAGTCCTCTGCGACTTTTCACAATCGCTCAGTGCACCCATTATATGTAATAAGGATCATTCTTCATCCCTTGTCCAGCTTTCATCCCCCCCAGTCTGACCAGCGGACAAGATAATAAACATGTGAGTGGAAGGTTCACAATTATTAGATGTGTTGTGAAAAGTCTCCACAGCATTATCCGGAGAAAACTGCAGGGTGACCGCTTGTGAAACCAGCACAAAATCCAGCGGACAGCGCTTCCCTGTCCCCCGCCGGTCTCCGTATCCTGGCATTCAGCTATTCCATTTGGTGCTTATTCTGGAAGGAAAACAAAAATATGATGTTCTTACACAGACGCCTGAAGACGCAGCTTTTCATCATCCATGTTGGGCTGTTGTATGACTTGTGGATTACTCTGCTTGCTGGATTCTTGCATTACCACAAACACTGCCTTTATTTTGTGATTTCTGTGCCGCTTCCCACTTCTATTGGCACTGTGATATATCAGCACGTGAGGGCTGCCACAATCATGTGTCAATAGGTTATTGCTGGAGCCTGTGATATAGAGACCATCCTGGACCAGGGAAGACTTGGTACAGAAGCACCTAGAGAGGGGGGTACAGGGGCTTCATTTCAATTTTAAACTTAGCTGGATTGTGTTTAGCTACAAGAATGGAAAGTAAAATAATAAAATCTTAATTTTTTTTTTCTATTTGGCAAAATCGTCCATCAGAGGTTTGGCCACTACCGAAAAGTTTTTGATGAACTTACAGTAGTAGCTGGCGAAACCCAAAAAACTTTGTAATGCCTTTAAGTCTTGAATATAATACCAATCCAGTACCGTCCGGACTTTGGCCAGATCCATGCAAAAACGGTGAATGATAAGAACTAACCCTGAATGGAGAACATACATTTCTCTGGTTTGACAAATAATTTATTATCTTTGAGTATCTGTAAGACCTGCCTGATATGTACCTGATGTGACTGGAGGTAAGTAAATTAATATGTCATCAAGATTGGTTTGTTGTGATCTACCTGCCAGATGACTAAAAATGTCACTAACAGTGTTGAAAGAAAGCGGGAGCATTAGTCAACCCAAATGCCATCACAAGCTTTTCATAGTGCCCCTCAGGAGTATTGAAGGCCATCTTCCACTCATCTCCTCAATGTGAATGAGATTATAAGCCCCCCTGAGGTCTAGTTTAATCAAATCGTAGGAGCCAAATTTTTTTCTAAAGAGGTCGGGGATGAGAGGGAGAGGATATGCATCCCAGACCGTGATCCGATTAAACTCGCGAAAATCAAGGCGGGGGCGCAACCCCCACTCTTTTTTTTTGACAAATAAAAACCCCACTGCAACGGGAGATGAAGAACGTCTTATAGGGCCCAATGGTAGACTAACTGACCATTCTGTTCTGAACTGCCACCCTAAGATGGCTTCCCATTATATACCTACTGTATAAGTGCTCCCTCTAACGGCTTCCTCCACCCACACCCACTACTGGTTCCCCCTACCTTTGGGTTCCCCCCACTCCAGCCAGGGACAGGGCTCAGCAGCTGCACTCTGCATGTTGGATGCAGGTGCTTTGGGGGGTTCTGTGCAGCACTCCCATCTTACCTGAGTGAAGGGAGACACCACACCTCTGGGTGAGGTGCAGTACCACTGTGGCGACTGAACACTCAGGGGCGCCACATTCCCCCCCCCCGGTAAAACACAGCACGTCCGTGGGCTGGAACAGATCAAAACCAGGCATAACTGACATGCAAAATTTTTAAGATGCATCAGCATATTTGACCATAAAACAACATTTCTTCCCTTTATGGGAGGCACATTTCTTTTAACGTTACTGGTTACATTATAAAACATCATAAGAGTATTGTCATATAAAACAATTTTCAAGACAGTTCCAGCACCAGGGTGCAACAGTAGCAGCATGAGGGACCCGTCCACAACCCCTCAACGTAGGCCCTGGGCATGGCTGCAGGGCATAGACGATCCAATCCTGGACCTCGTCTTCCGCCACGCCAAACGGGTTTTTGTTCTGAGGTATATTTGTAATTATAAAACCAATAGGATGCACTTTAAGAAGTGCTAAACTATGTACAATGTCAACGTCCGGCTTCTCACAGTCCTCAGCCTGTCAGTCTCTGTACCCTGACGGGTAACTGGGTAGCAAACATGAAGTCAACTGCACCCTTCCGGGCAACTTATGTACAGTCCAGTTAACTAAAACAGTTTAACAGTGGGGCCCCCTCCGGGGGAACCCCTGGTTTCTGCAGGCTGACCCAGCCTGGTCATCAGCCTCAGGCTGCAGGGGGACCAGGGATGGAGCAGCGCCAGCCGCATTTGGGACAGGGACATCACTCCGACCTGCTCCCGCGACTGCGTCAGCTCGGCCTGACACCTCCCGGTCTTTACGCAGCTTCTCTCCACCGCCTCTCCTCTTTCGGGGGCGGTCCCATGGCACTTTGCTGTCGGTCACTCCCTGTGTCGGCCTCCCCGCGTTGACGGACACATCTATTCGGACAGTCACTGTTGCAAGGGGCAGGGCCTGCTTTTGGAGCCATTCTGGGACCCGGCCCACGACGGGAGGTTCCATTCTGTTGTTCTTTAGCACGCACATAATGGCGCCCGTTCTTCTGGGGCGGGCGCCACATTCAAGGCAGAAAACACTTCTTTAGGCGCACATTACCCGCAGATGGCAGGCTGGTCACGTATCCTGTTCGTGACGCCAAGTGGTGACTCGCTGCCCCCTGGGCCGCGGGGCACACGGCAGCCGGGCCGTATGGCTGCTTTGGGGAATATCACGGTGGCTGGCCCGGGGCGGTCAGTGCAAAAGGGATTATTTATAGGATTTGTCGTGAAGCCACCTGTGGTGTCTGGTGAGGATCACCAGCGCTGCAACAGTCCTCTGAGGCAGATGTTAGGGCAGCTAGAGATGGAACGGCTCCCCACAGGTGGAGCGGGCCTCAGGGCAGTGTAAATAGATGGAGGGTGCGCTGGGCGTTGTAGTGCAGGGAGGGAAATGGCACCAGTGAAGGAATAGACGGAGGCAACTCAGTGCAGTCGTCCAAGATTTTAATTCACAGTTCTTCAGGAAACACAAAAGTGCAAGTTACAGGTGAAGGCCTCCCACGTTGCGCCGTGTTCACCCTGGCAGGGGTTCAATCCTTCCTCAGGAAGTTTAGGAATGCTTGGCAGAACCCCACTTTCTCGTGTTCCTACTTTGACCGTCTTCACACTAGGTCCTTCTCCCTGCTGCCCTGCGCTGCCCACTCTCAATCCCGCTCGGGTATGCTGAAGTCCTTCCTGTACGTCGGATCCGGGACCAACCTGACCCCCTGGAGATTAGAATGGGGCAACCGATCCCTCTGTCTTCTGACAGATGCGGGGCGTATGGGTGCTGTCCTGCACGCGCCGTACCCCTGGGATCCCTTCTTAGAATGGAGCCTACTCCCTTCTCCCCTCCGGGGCCTCTATCCCGGGCCCTTCTTGTGGAGCAGAGCTCCTGCTGAGCCTCTGCTCCCAGACAGTCCTCACTGACCGTCTGTACTGTACTAACTGACCATTCTGTTCTGAACTGCCACCCTAAGATTGCTTCCCATTATATACCTACTGTGTGCTCCTTCTAACTGCTTCCTCCACCCACACACACTACTGGTTCCCCCTACCTTTGGGTTTCCCCCACTCCAGCCAGGGACAGGGCTCAGCAGCTGCGCTCTGCATGTTGCCCTTCCAGCCGGTCTGAAGCAGTGTAATGTTGGATGCAGGTGTTTTGGGGGGTTCTCTGCAGCACTCCCATCTTACCTGAGTGAAGGGAGACACCACACCTCTGGGTGAGGTGCAGTACCTCTGTGGCGACTGAACCCTCAGGGGCGCCACATGCCCACGATGCAGAAATGCTCCGGATTTTTCCTGAGTGTTTCTGCATCTCCCTGGCAGAAAAAACGCATGCAGATTTTACATGCGTTTTTCCTGCCAGGGACAAACGTAAGTGAAGCATTTTTCACATGCATGTCCGCATGCGGGTTGTCAACCGCTTTCCAAGCGATTTTAGCATCACTTGGAAAGTGCTTGACAACTTGGTCACACTATATAAATCCTTGCAACCGGCATGTATTTATATAGTGTGAACAAGTTAATAGTTGAAAAAAAGAATAAAAATGGTAAAAAAAAAAAATAGAATTAGACTTACCGGTAATTCTGTTTCTAAGACCCTCCACGACAGCACACCTGGAGGTAGCCTCCCCATCCTAATTAGGGACAGGAAAACAAGATGTTAAATAGCCCCTCCCTGCTACAATCCCCAGTGTTTTCAAAGGACCACACAGTATGAATACTCTAAATATTTATTAACACTAAGGATTTTTCCAATCAAAGAAATGGAGGGAACTACCCATGCTGTTGTGGAGGGTCTTAGAAACCGAATTACTGGTAAGTCTAATTCTATTTTCTCCAATCCCCTCCATGACAGCACACCTGGAGTAATACCAAAGAATGAATTTTAGGGAGCGACAACAGCCTGAATGACTTTCCTTCCAAATGCTAAGTCTCTATTAGATATTACATCTAGTCTATAATGTTTAGCAAAGGTATGGACAGACGACCATGTAGCTGCCCTGCAAATCTGCTCAATGGATGCACTAGCTTTTTCCGCCCAGGAGACCCACATAGCTCTAGTAGAAAGAGCTTTCAAAGATTTCAGAGGAGGCAAATCTTGAACTATGTATGTTTCACAAATTGCTTTCTTAATCCAATTTGCTAGCATATTTTTGCTATTTTCTTTCCTTTATTGGGGCTTCCATATTGGACAAATAGGTTCTGATCCTTCCTCCAGGTTTCAGTCTGCCTCAAATAGCGGATTATAGTCCTTCTTACATCCAACGCGTGGAATTCTTCTTCCTTGCTATTTGATGGATTTTGACAGAATGACGGAAGAATTATTGGCTGAGACATATGAAAATTAGACGACACTTTAGGTAGAAAAGAAGGATCCAACTGGAGGATGATCCTGTCCTCCAAAATACGACAATAAGTCTCTCTGATAGACAGGGCTTGGATTTCACTCACTCTTCTGGCTGTAGTCAGAGCTATAAGCAATGCCGCTTTCCAAGACAATTTGTCTATGTGTGCCTCGGCTATTGGCTCGAAAGGATGCATAGTTAGGCCTCTAAGAACTACGTTGAGATCCCAAGGTGGAACTATTTTAGCTCTTGTTGGATTAATCCAAGAAGCAGCTATCATGAACCTCTTAATCCATCTGTTTTGGGCCAAATCAGCATCAAAATAGGAACTTAAAGGCGAGACTTGGACCTTCAGCGTGCTTGGTCTTAATCCTTTAGACAGACCGTTCTGTAGGAAATCCAAGATTCTGGCCACGTCAGGCCGAAAGGGATCTAATGGACGAGGCTCATACCATAGCTTGAAAGCTTTCTAGATTTTTCCATAGATGGAAATTGTGACTGGTTTTCTGCTTTTCTGCAGTGTATGTGACTCGCCCCCAGGGGTGTCGCGGGGCACCCGGCAGCCGGGCCTAAGACTGCCTGCGGGGATTATCGCGGTGGCTGGCCCAGGGCGGTCAGTGCCAAAAGGAATTATTTGTAGGGAATTTGTTGTGACGCCACCTGTGGTGTCTGGTGAGGATCACCAGCGCTGCAACAGTCCTCTGAGGCAGATGTCAGGACAGCTTGAGATGGAACGGCTCCCCACAGGTGGAGCAGGCCTCAGGGCAGTATAAATGATGCAGATAGCGCTGAGCATTGTGGTGCAGGGAAAGCGATGGCACAGCAGGAGTAACGGACAGAGACAGGGGATTTGCTTCATTTCCTTTACTGGTACAGCTGTTAGGTACGGTCCAGGGTACTCCAGATGAAGGGCGCACTTTTGGACTTCTCCCCAGGGAGCAGGTATAGGGCCTCCTGATCCGTGTCTGTCCCTATGTATGCTCCTGGCCAGCCTGCAACTGGGCCTAGCTTATGTGTCCTGCTTTTACTTCACCAGATGCTCAGAAATAGGACCTCTGGTTGGTAACCACTTTCCCTGGACGTCGGGGCCTTCGTGGTTCCTGATCCTGTGTGTGTCTAGCCTTCAGGTTTGTCAGGGACTTGTAGTCCTCCTGGGATTCCGGTTATCCCCACTGGGTGTAAAGGGTCCCTGTAGGCGCGGATCCGGTGTCCGGTAGATATAATGGGGTGAGCTTATTGTGCTCCTCTGCCCCCTTGGTTTCACTCCCCTTTTTCTCCTTGCCGTCGGCCACACTCGGGGCCCTCACTACTAGGCAGCTGACGTGCTGCGTCTTCACCGCTATCTGAGTGTCAGCACGCTCTCAGGCTCTCTCTCAGCCTGCCTGCTCTGCTCTGACTCTGAGCACTCACTAATCAACTGAGCTGCCTGGCTCCACCTTCCCTATATATATCCCTATCTGGGCTCCCTCTGCTGGTATGAGTTGGAAGGTAGAGGTGTTTGTATCTAGTGAGGGCCTCTTGTGGAGAAATCCATCCATGCACCCTTCTGGGTTCTGTGGCACCAATGCACAGCAGGGCGCCACATTTGGATCACCTGTACTGAGAAGCCTCTGGCTTTTCAGAGGGTGGTCTCAGAAGCCAAGCTGCTAGAGCCAAATTCTGAGGGGCCGGATGGAAAATCTGGCCCTAATGCAGCAGATCGTGGATTCAAGGAAGCATCAATGGATCATCCATTCTTAGACTGCTCAATGTTCCGAACCATGCTCTTTTTGGCCACATTGGAGCTATTAGGATAGTCTTGAGCCCTTCCGACCTGATTTTTTGTAAAGTCCTTGGTATTAACAGAATCAGGGGAAAAGCATTAGCGAGCCCAACTTTCCAAGGGTGAGCGAATGCATCTATCCCTGTTGCTGAATCCTCGGGTTTCAAAGAGAAAAAGGCTCTTACTTTTGCGTTTTCCTGGTTCGCAAACAGGTCCACATCTGGGTATTCCCACTTTTGAACAATCATCTGAAATATCTTCGAGTTCATGCTCCACTCCCCTGGATGAATGTATTTTCTGCTCAGAAGATCTGCATGATAGTTGTCGGAGCCCCTCAGATGCAGAGCCGATAAGGATAGTAGATTATGCTCCGCCCAGTGGAAGATCCTTTCGGAGATCATCTGTAACCTCCTGTTTCTTGTACTTCCCTGATGTCTCAAGTGGGCTATAGTTGTCATATTGTCCGAGTAGACTCTGACATTCGACCCCTGAAGCACAGTAGTGGCTGCCCATAGGGTTTCTTCCACCACTTTCATTTCTCTTAAGTTTGAGTACTGCTCTGCTATCTCTTGCGACCAGACCCCTTGGAAGGCCACGTGGGAGACTACTGCTCCCCATCCTCTTTTGCTTGCGTCTGTTTTGACGGATAACAAGGGAAGTTGAATCCATGCTGAACTTTTCTCCAGATTTCCTGGACAGAGCCACCAATTTAAAGATGCTTTCACCTTCTCTGGCAGATGAATTCTGTTGGAGAGGGAACTTGGAGATCTGTCCCAACAGGAAAGGATGTAGTTTTGAAGGACCCTTGAATGCGCTTGAGCCCAAGGTACCGCCTAAATAAATGAGGTCATGGACCCGAGGACGGACATGGCGAATCTTAATGACACTCCTCTCTGGTTCTTTAGTGTATAAACTTTCGACCTCAACTGAATCTGCTTCTCTTTTGGCAGAAAAGAGGCTTGTTGCTGAGAATCCAGGAGAATTCCCAAGGAGGTCTTCCTGGTGGAGGGAATCAGATCTGACTTTTGGTAGTTTATCAACCATCCCAAGGATTCCAGGATCTGGAGGGTCATCTGGAGGTCTCTTTCCAAACTTGAAACCGAGGGAACCATCACCAAAAAATTGTCTAAATATGGGACGATGCAGATATTCAGTTTCCTTAGATAAACCTACTACCTCTGCCATGATCTTTGTAAACAGGCGGGGTGCTGACGAAATGCCGAAGGGGAGTACATTGAATTCAAAATGAAGTACCTCTCGGTTCTGAGTTACAGCAAATCTGAGAAATTTTCTGTAATCCTGATGAATTGGCACGTGGTAGTAAGCCTCTGGCTGGTCTACTGTTGCCACGACAAATCCTTTTCCAATCAATAAGCTGCCATTGAGGAAGGAAGCTCGCAATTCTGCCTCCTACCTTCTTGGCGTCATTGTCTGTCCTGCCTAGAACCTTGAAAGATATTCCTACCTCTTCCCCCTTTTGTGTAACTCCAGCGACCAGTTTTACCCTTGCCTCTGTACTGAAATGCTTGCTGCTGTTGTTGTTGAGGGAGAAGAAATGGTCTCTTTCTGAAACTTTTTGGATTCTTTGGCTCTGGCAGAGACTTCTTCTTGTCGGATGCTTTCTCCAACAACTCGTCTAGCACCGCCCCAAACATATACTCTCCTTTAAATGGAATGGAACAAAGCTTAGATTTTGATGCGTTGTCCCCACTCCACATCTTCAACCACAGAGCTCTTCTCATAGAATTTGATAATGCTGCCGATCTTGCCGCAATACTGACCGACTCCGCCAAGGCATCCGCTAGGAATCCAGTGGCCTTCTGCAGAAAAGGAAGAGATGCTAGGAGGTCCTCTTGAGTGGTACCTTTCCAGAGATGTTCCTCTAGTTGTTGGAGCCAGAGGAACATGGAACGAGCTACACAAGTTGAAGCGATATTAGTCTTCAGTGAAGCCGCCGATGTTTCCCATGCCTTCCTTAGAAGGCTGTCCATCTTCCTATCCATAGGATTTTTGAGCTGTGACGAGTCTTCAAAGGGAAGGGTTGTTTTCTTCGCAACCCTTGCCACCTGTACATCAACCTTCGGGACTTCCATCCATAGCTTAGCCGCCTTTTCATCTAGAGGGAATCTATCCTTCATTTCTCCTGCCATACTAAGCCTTTTCTCAGGTGACTCCCATTCATCCAAAATAAGACTCCAAATGTTGTCATGCACAGGGAACACTACCTTCTTCTTGGATTTCAGACCGCCAAACATTTCATCCTGAACTGTACGGGTTTCCT
Organism: Phyllobates terribilis; assembly: GCF_046119375.1. Taxonomy (NCBI): domain Eukaryota; kingdom Metazoa; phylum Chordata; class Amphibia; order Anura; family Dendrobatidae; genus Phyllobates; species Phyllobates terribilis. The sequence goes on along the minus strand of NW_027363101.1, from coordinate 28,443 downwards.
TCTCCTCTTCCACCTGCATCGTGTCTCTCACCTGCGACAACAATTCCTCCATATTCTCAGACGAAAAGTAATATTTCCTATCTTCCTCATGATCTTCACTTAGGACCCCTTCTTCCGGTTCCTCCATAGACCCTAATTCTGAATCAGAGGTCTCCCTAACCGTATATTTTCTCCTTTTGGGGGGAGATGGACCTTCAGCTCTGGCTTGTGAGAAGGAGGCTAGGGAAGATTGTATTTCCTGCCGAACCATTCCCCTGACTTCTTCCATAAGGGAAGGCTGTTCTTCCTTCACAATGTTGTCAGTGCATTTCCAGCATAGGGGTTTCTTATGCCCTGAAGCCAGCTTTTTTATACAGATGGCACATTTGCGAACTGTAGTGCTTTCTCCCACTGTCGGTGCCGGATCCTTGTCTCCCTAAATTAAAAATAAAAAAAGGGGAGATTTAAAATATATTTAGGATCCTGCTCAAAAGAGAGTGGGGAATAACCTAGGACCTAGTACTTACTGGGGCCGGGTTAGTGCTGGGCTCTGCAGACGCAGGCTTTGGAACAGCACCCTCCATAGTAGCAGAATATTTTGTCCTACCTTAATGGAGTCTTCTCATCTGGGTCTTTTATAGGGGAGACCGAGATCCAGTGCCAAATTTTCACCTATCTGGTGAAGGATCCTCATTTTCAGGGCAAACCGCGGCTTCTCCTTTTGAATTTCCCGCCGCGGCCCCATGCGTTCCACGGTGGAACGCACCAGAAGTGACATCCCGCTGGCCAAAAGCCTGACTTCCGGCACGCCGCCATGGAGGACAGAGGAGACTCCGGCCGGGGAGCTACAGGAGGCCCCCAGCCCCCAAAACCCTACTCGGCTTTACACGCAGGCGAGTGTGTGTGTGGGGGGTCCCGCTCTCAAGGAGACACGGGAGCTGCAGCCCGGCAGGTAAATTTAATAGGGCCCTGCTTGCCGGCTGCAGGCACCCCAGGTAACCTCTTCATGCCATAGGGACAGGAAAACACTGGGGATTGTAGCGGGAAGGGGCTATTTAACCTCTTGTTTTCCTGTCCCTAATTAGGATGGGGAGGCTACCTCCAGGTGTGCTGTCATGGAGGGGATTGGAGAAAATAACATTATACTTACCTTCTGATGGCCCCCGGTCTTTTCTCCACTGCGTCCGGTCTCTTGTACGGCTCGCGTTGGTGTGAAAGGACCTTCCATGACATCATTTAGTTATGTGACAGGTCACGCGACCGCCGTGACCAGTTGAACATCCGCAACAAGACCACAGAGAAACAAATCAAGAAGAAACGTCACACTCACCGGAGTGTTGATCAGGTTCAGGAGATACTTCTTTCCCTCGTAAGTGTAAAACAGAGACGCAGTCAGGGCCTTCACCGTAATCCCGCACTCCCTCTCCACCTGCAGCTTGTCCAGAACTTGCTTATTGGAGGAGGCTTCTGGCATACAACCTGAGGGAAGGAGCGAGACACCAGAATCCACACTGTTAGATCGTAGTGGCAGTGTCTCCCTCCATACTAGTCTGTCAATGGTAGCTTGTTTCTGTGTTTTATATATGTATTTTAGGTGTGTAAACCCTCTTCATGTGTACAGCAGCCTGGAATGAACGCTGCTTAAAAAATAAATAATAGAGTAAGGCCTCATTCAGACTTTCATCAGCTTTGTTTTGCATCCGAGAAGCTCTAAACTTTGATTTGGATCAAAGTCCGACAGGTCAACGTGTTTCGGTGAAAAATACGCGGTCCACAGAAATATGTGAACAGCCCTAGACTATAATAGATATGAGCTCTGTGAAAAACATGGATCGAGCTCGTACGAAATCCAACATTTCATTCTATAAATTTACATAAATTAAGTAACATGCCAAATTGCTTTTTTTTTGGTTTATGTTTTGTTTATGTATGGAGGGAAAGTTCCCAGTGCTAGTGTCTAGCTCACTGATTTTCCTTGCTTGGTGCCTGACGTCCCAAAAAACTGACAGTGAGCTATCAATCAAGATAAAGAGGCTGGTGCTGGGCAGGGAAGCAACCTTGGAAGGCTGAGGCTTGGTTAGTGCTCCGTTACACCCAGAGCACTCAGAAATGCAGCAACAGATAAAAGATATAGAGGTGTCTATGGATTTAGCTTTCCAAATCCTGCATGGTCATGAATGGGAATTGGAGGGAGGGGTATATCTGATGGATACCCTTAAATTGTTAATTGGCAATTGCAGTTCACATAGTTGCATATTACTTAATCATTAGAGCTACAAAAATTTGCACTTCAAGCACCAGTAAAACAGAGGCCAAAAAAGATTCCTTAGAGGCATCTGGTCACTATTAGTGATGATCGAGCGTGTTCTATCAACCCCTTCGGCGAGCATGCTCAGGTGCTCGCCGAGTATTTTGGCATGCTCGGCATTTCTTTTAAGGTCGCCGTGCCTGCAAGTGTCACGGCTGTTAGCGTGCTCGCTGAATGGGTTCATAGAACACGCTCAATCATCACTAGTCACTATTAGTGTTGAGCATTCCGATACTGAAATATCGGGTATCGGCCGATATTCACTGTATCGGAATTCCGATACTTAATTCCGATACTTTTATAATATCGAATACCGGAATCGGAAGTTCCCATAATGCCTGCGCTCTGCAGTGTCTGTGAAGGATGACAAGCTGGGTGGCAGCGCTCAGCTGCGATCCAGCTTGTCATCAGAATGCCATCCCAGCGTGGGAGAATTCTCCTGATTGTTTAAAAGCCGGCGCGCGGTAAAAAGCCGCCGGCTTTTAAACAATCACGCAGCCCCATACTGCTTCCCCGCAGCCTCCCACCCCGATCCTCCGCTCCCCTCGCCACCTCCCATCCCGATCGTAAATTAGGACCGGGCGGGGAGCGCAGCTCCAAGGAGCGAAGGACCCGGGCGGGGAAGCCGGCAGTGAAAAGACTTCACCGCCGGCTTTCCCGTTCTGTGCTGCGCTTTCCCGCCGGTTATTTCAAATGAACAGCTGAGGTATCAGGTGATGCCGATCAGCTGTTCATTTGAAGTAGCCGCGGTGCCCTCAGAGGGTTCATGTGAGTTCATGCTTGACTGCATGAACTCACATGAACTTTCCCACGGCCGCACAGGTCAGCCTCACCTCCCAGACCCGTCATGATTAGTGTGTGCGGGGTGTGTGTGCGGGGTGTGTGTGCGGGTGTGTGTGCGGGGTGTGTGTGTGTGCGGGGTGTGTGTGTGTGCGGGGTGTGTGTGTGTGCGGGGTGTGTGTGTGTGCGGGTGTGTGTGCGGGCAGACATAGGCCGATGTGACACTACTACTCCCATCGGCCTATGTCTGTCCCCCGTCCACTCCTGCCAGCAGGATCAGCTCGATGGGAGCAGTAGTTCCCATCAGCCTGATCCTGCTATTTAAATTGCCCTACTGTGTCCCCAATAAATGTTAAATACATGTCATTGGTGGCCAGTGGTTACCTAAAAGAAATTAGTTCATACATTACCTGTCCCCGCCGATCGCCACCTGAAATAAAGTAAAAAATAAAAAACTACACCTATACTCACCAAGACACCTAATTCCCCGAAGCCATCGATCTCCTGTAATAAAATATAAAATAATAAACCACAACCTTATCCTTACCCCTCCGTAGTAGTCCACGAGTGTCCCACGAAGATCTCCAGTTCAGAGCAGCCACATAGAATGTGACCGCTCTGAACCGCTGCCGCCGCTAGAATGACGGGGCCGTAAGGGTTCACCGGAGTTCAGGCAGCGCTGCTCCGGTTAGCTCCTTTACGGCACTGCTGTATCGTGAGAAATTCCCACGGTACAGCACTGCCGTAAAGGAGGTCTCCGGAGCTGCGCTGCCTGAATGCACTCCGGTGACCTCAGTCAGTGGCTCCCGCTGCCGGGAGCGGACGTGTTCCCGGCAGCCTGAGCTTACAGCAGCCATGCACAGCTGTCACCATCTCCAGATGTGACAGCTGTGCATGGGAGATCAGCGCAGGAACGTGGACAGGTAACTATTTTTTTTTTAGTAAACTAAGAATTAAATAAAATGGTGTTTTATTTCAAATAAATTATTTTTTCTGGGTGTAGTGTGTTTTTTCTTTTTAACACTTTGTAGGTTAGTAATGGGGGTGTCATATAGACGGCCATCATTACTAACCTGGGCTTCATGGCAGCTGGCGCTGACATGAACCCCACCACTATTACCCCCTGCCACCGCACCAGGGCAGCGTGGAAGAGCGAGGCTAAGTGCCAGAATTGGCGCATCCTATGGATGCGCCATTTCTGGGGCGGCTGACGGCTGGTGTTTCTAGCCTGGGAGGGGGCCAATATTCATGGCACCCTTCCTGAGCTATTAATATCAGCCCCCAGCTGTCTGCCTAGCCTTTGCTAGCTATTAAAATAGAGGGGACCCCACGTCATTTTTTTTTGGGGGGTCCCCCATTTTAATAGCTAGTAAAGGCTAGGTATTCAGCTGGGGGCTGATATTAGTAGCCTGGGAAGCTCCGTGGGTTTTACCCCCTTCCCAGGCTTCAAACATCTGCCCCAGCCGTCTGCTTAACCTCCGCTAGAGACTAAAATTATGGGGGATCCCACGCCATTTTTTTTTTAAATAAATCCTTTATTTTAACACTAAATGACATTTGAGGACTTAATAAAGATGCAGTCCCTAAATTATTATTTATTTTTTAATAAATTTTTCCCAAAACTTTTGACGTGGGCTTCGCCATATTTTTGTATGCCAGCCAGGTACAGCATCCAGCTTCTATGAACGCGCCATTTTCCGGGGCGGCCGCGGACTGCAATTTTCAGCGGGGGGGGGGAGGGCAAAAAGCTTGGGCCTCCCTGCGCTGCAGATTCCATCCCCCAGCTGCCTAGTTGTACCTGGCTGGACACAAAAATAGGGAGAAGCTCCACGTTTTTTTTTTTTTAATTATTTCATGAAATTCATGGAATAATTAAGAAAAAAAGGGCTTCCCTATATTGTTGTGTCCGGCTAGGTACAAATAGGCAGCTGGTGGTTGGGGGCAGCCCGTTCCTGCCTGCTGTACCTGGCTGGACACAAATATAGTGTGAAGCCCCACGTCAATTTTTTTTTAATTATTTCAGGAAATTCATGAAATAATTAAAAAAAAATTATGTGGGGCTTCGCCCTATAATTGTGTCCAGCCAGGTACAGCAGGCAGGAACGGGCTGCCCCCAACCACCAGCTGCCTATTTGTACCTAGCCGGACACAACAATATAGGGAAGCCCTTTTTTTCTTAATTATTCCATGAATTTCATGAAATAATTAAAAAAAAAAATGTGTGGCGCTTCGCCCTATTTTTGTGTCCAGCCAGGTACAACTAGGCAGCTGGGGGATGGAATCTGCAGCGCAGGGAGACCCAAGCTTTCTGGGTCCCACCCGCTGCAAATTGCAGTCCGCAGCCGCCCCGGAAAATGGCGCGTTCATAGAAGCGCCATCTTCTGGCGCTGTACCCAACTCATCCAGGGCCCTGGTGCGGTGGCTCACTGGGTAATAAAGGGGTTAAGGCCAGCTTGGCATTATCAGCTGGCCCTAAGCCCGAAATTCATGGGGTCACGCCAATATTAGACATGACCGCCATGAATTTCTAGTAAAGTATTTAAAAAAAACACAAACACCCAGAAAAAAGTCCTTTAATTGAAATAAAGACACAATTCTTTATTGTTCTAAATTAAACCATACTTACCGCCACACCCATTCCAGCTGAAGCCAACGATCTCCTGCAATAAAAGTAAAATAATAAAGCAACCTCATCCTTACCTTTCCATGGTTCCCAGGACAGCTTCAGCTCTGCTACATCGAGATGACAGGCTGGACCGCAGCAGAACGCTGCCATCCAGCCTGTCATCCCGCGGACACTGAGAAGCGCAGGCATGCTTGCGCTCCTCAGTGTCTTTCTGTGACGTCATCCAGATGAGCCGAGGTCATGTCCAATGAACTCAGCTCACCTCATGCACGTCACTGACAGCGTGGGAAAATTCTCCTGCACTCAGCGCTTCAGCGTGAGAATTCTCCCACGCTGTCAGTGACGTGCATGAGGTGCGCCGAGTTCATGGGACATGACCTCACCTCATGCACGTCACTGACAGCGTGGGAAAATTCTCACGCTGAAGCGCTGAGTGCAGGAGAATTCTCCCACGCTGTCAGTGACGTACATGAGGTGAGCCGAGTTCATTGTCGGCTCATCTGGATGCCGTCACAGCCAGACACTGAGGAGTGGAAGTATGCCTGCGCTTCTCAGTGTCTGCGGGATGACAGGCTGGATGGCAGCGTTCTGCTGCGGTCCAGCCTGTCATCTCGATGTAGCAGAGCTGGAGCCGTCGTGGGAGCCATGGAAAGGTAAGGATGAGGTTGCTTTATTATTTTTCTTTTATTGCAGGAGATCGTTGGCTTCAGCTGGAATGGGCGTGATGGTAAGTATGGTTTAATTTAGAACAATAAAGAATTGTGTGTTTATTTCAATTAAAGGACTTTTTTCTGGGTGTTTGTGTTTTTTTTAAATACTTTACTAGAAATTCATGGTGGTCATGTCTAATATTGGCGTGACCCCATGAATTTCGGGCTTAGGGCCAGCTGATAATGCCAAGCTGGCCTTAACCCCTTTATTACCCAGTGAGCCACCGCATCAGGGCCCTGGATGAGTTGGGTACAGCGCCAGAAGATGGCGCTTCTATGAACGCGCCATTTTCCGGGGCGGCTGCGGACTGCAATTTGCAGCGGGTGGGGCCCAGAAAGCTTGGGCCTCCCTGCGCTGCAGATTCCAGCCCCCAGCTGCCTAGTTGTACCTGGCTGGACACAAAAATAGGGCGAAGCTCCACGTTTTTTTTTTTTTAAATTCATGAAATTCATGGAATAATTCAGAAAAAAAGGGCTTCCCTATATTGTTGTGTCCGGTTAGGTACAAATAGGCTGCTGGTGGTTGGGGGCAGCCCGTTCCTGCCTGCTGTACCTGACTGGACACAAATATAGGGCGAAGCCCCACATCAATTTTTTTAAATTATTTCATGAATTTCCTGAAATGATTTAAAAAAAATTGACGTGGGGCTTCGCACTATATTTGTGTCCAGCCAGGTACAGCAGGCAGGAACGGGCTGCCCCCAACCACCAGCTGCCTATTTGTACCTGGTTGGACACAACAATATAGGGAAGCCCTTTTTTTCTTAATTATTTCATGAATTTCATGAAATAATTAAAAAAAAAAAATACGTGAAGCTTCTCCCTATTTTTGTGTCCAGCCAGGTACAACTAGGCAGCTGGGGGATGGAATCTGCAGCGCAGGGAGGCCCAAGCTTTCTGCCCCCCCCCTCCCCCCGCTGAAAATTGCAGTGCGCAGCCACCCCGGAAAATGGCGCGTTCATAGAAGCTGGATGCTGTACCTGGCTGGCATACAAAAATATGGCGAAGCCCACGTCAAAAGTTTTGGGAAAAATTAATTAAAAAATAAATAATAATTTAGGGACTGCATCTTTATTAACTCCTCAAATGTCATTTAGTGTTAAAATAAAGGACTTATTTTAAAAAAAATTGACGTGGGGCTTCGCCCTATATTTGTGTCCAGCCAGGTACAGCAGGCAGGAACAGGCTGCCCCCAACCACCAGCTGCCTATTTGTACCTGGCCGGACACAACAATATAGGGAAGCCCTTTTTTTCTTAATTATTCCATGAATTTCATGAAATAATTTAAAAAAAAAATGCGTGGGGCTTCGCCCTATTTTTGTGCCCAGCCAGATACAACTAGGCAGCTGGGGGCTGGAATCCGCAGCGCAGGGAGACCCAAGCTTTCTGCACCCCCCCGCTGCAAATTGCAGTCCGCAGCCGCCCCAGAAAATGGCGCGTTCATAGAAGCGCCATCTTCTGGCGCTGTACCCAACTCATCCAGGGCCCTGGTGCGGTGGCTCACTGGGTAATAAAGGGGTTAAGGCCAGCTTGGCATTATCAGCTGGCCCTAAGCCCAAAATTCATGGGGTCACGCCAATATTAGACATGACCACCATGAATTTCTAGTAAAGTATTTAAAAAAACACAACACCCAGAAAAAAGTCCTTTAATTGAAATAAACACACAATTCTTTATTGTTCTAAATTAAACCATACTTACCATCACGCCCATTCCAGCTGAAGCCAACGATCTCCTGCAATAAAAGTAAAATAATAAAGCAACCTCATCCTTACCTTTCCATGGTTCCCATGACAGCTTCAGCTCTGCTACATCGAGATGACAGGCTGGACCGCAGCAGAACGCTGCCATCCATCCTGTCATCCCGCAGACACTGAGAAGCGCAGGCATACTTCCACTCCTCAGTGTCTGGCTGTGACGGCATCCAGATGAGCCGAGGTCATGTCCAATGAACTCCGCTCACTTCATGTACGTCACTGACAGCGTGGGAAAATTCTCCTGCACTCAGCACTTCAGCGTGAGAATTTTCCCACGCTGTCAGTGACGTGCATGAGGTGAGCTGAGTTCATTGGACATGACCTCACCTCATGTATGTCACTGACAGCGTGGGAGAATTCTCACGCTGAAGCGCTGAGTGCAGGAGAATTTTCCCACGCTGTCAGTGACGTGCATGAGGTGAGCTGAGTTCATTGGACATGAACTCGGCTCATCTGGATGACGTCACAGAGAGACACTGAGGAGCGCAAGCATGCCTGCTCTTCTCAGTGTCTGCGGGATGACAGGCTGGATGGCGGCGTTCTGCTGCGGTCCAGCCTGTCATCTCGATGTAGCAGAGCTGGAGCTGTCCTGGGAACCATCGAAAGGTAAGGATGAGGTTGCTTTATTATTTTACTTTTATTGCAGGAGATCGTTGGCTTCAGCTGGAATGGGCGTGATGGTAAGTATGGTTTAATTTAGAACAATAAAGAATTGTGTCTTTATTTCAATTAAAGGACTTTACTCTGGGTGTTTGTGTTTTCTTTTAACTTTGACTATGGGGTTAGTAATGGGGGTGTCTTATAGACGCCTCTCCATTACTAACCTGGGCTTGATGTCAGCTGGCATTATAAGCTGACATCAACCCCAACCCTATTACCCCCTGCCACCGCACCAGGGCAGCGTGGAAGAGCGAGGCTAAGTGCCAGAATTGGCGCATCCTATGGATGCGCCATTTCTGGGGCGGCTGACGGCTGGTGTTTCTAGCCTGGGAGGGGGCCAATATTCATGGCACCCTTCCTGGGCTATTAATATCAGCCCCCAGCTGTCTGCCTAGCCTGTGCTAGCTATTAAATTAGGGGGGACCCCACGTCATTTTTTTGGGGGGGGTCCCCCATTTTAATAGCTAGTAAAGGCTAGGTATTCAGCTGGGGGCTGATATTAGTAGCCTGGGAAGCTCCGTGGGTATTACCCCCTTCCCAGGCTTCAAACATTTGCCCCAGCTGTCTGCTTAACCTCCGCTAGAGCCTAAAATTAAGGGGAACCCCACGCCAATTTTTTTTTAAATAAATCCTTTATTTTAACACTAAATGACAAGTACAGTAATCAACACTGTCACTGTACTTCATATATATGTGACTGACATGTTTCTATCTATCTAATCTATGTGTGATTCTCTATTCCTTCTATTCTAAATTGTCGGGTACAGATGCTGAATTGCCGGCCGGCTTTCTTAAAGAGACGGTGCATGAAAACACTATTATTTTTTTAAATAAATCCTTTACACTAAATGACAAGTTCTGTAAGCAACACTGTCACTGTACTTCTTATATATGTGACTGACATGTTTCTATCTATCTAATCTATGTGTGAAGCTCTATTCTGTCTGTTATAAATTGTCGGGTACAGATGCTGAATTGCCGGCCGGCTTTTTTAAAGAGACGGTGCACGAAAACACTAATATTTTTTTTAATAAATCCTTTACACTAAATGACAAGTACAGTAAGCAACACTGTCACTGTACTTCATATATATGTGACTGACATGTTTCTATCTATCTAATCTATGTGTGAAGCTCTATTCTTTCTGTTGTAAATTGTCGGGTACCGGTGAATGCCGCTGATGAATTGCCGGCTTTTCATGTCATTCTACATTATTCTTAGTTGTTTTACTTCATGTAGAATTAACCTACAAGGAAAGAAAGGGTTTATTTTCATTCCGATATTTGTGTCCCATTGACTTGCATTGGTTTCCGGTATCGGAATCGGCGATATCCGATACTTTTTGGGTATCGGCCCGATCCAATCCGATACGATATTTCCTGATATCGGAAGGTATCGCTCAACACTAGTCACTATACATTAGTATACAATAAAAAAACACATATCACATAGTGAATAACACAGACACTATTCAATACAGCAGGGTTGAGGTGTACTTTGTGGGACAAAATTACAGCATTTTTGAAAGACGCCATTCACTTTACTGTGCAACATATAGAAAAAAAAGGGCAATGAATTCCAAATAAAGTGAAATGGTGCAGAAGAAAACGAAAACATTTTACTGCTTTTAAAAAATTCTAAACTTTGCAAACAAATTGTTTGGCTTGTGTTTCAATTTTCTAAGACCGTTTTTAATACCATTTTGGGGTACAACTTTTTGATTGCTCCATCAAATGTATAGTCGTAAGTTACTTACCGGTAACGGGATTTTTCAGAGACAGCACCACGAGAGAGGGGATCCGCCCACCAAGGAGAGGAAACCTACAGGCTTAAAAGGGCGCCACCTCTCTCCCGCCTCAGTTGGGATTACAGAGCATTAAGAGGACTGCCAGGTTAATAAGCACAGCAAACAATCACAAAATTGCCATACCAGACGACACCTATTGAGTGTGATATTATAATTAATAAAAGGGGAGTGTTCCCACAAACGTGAAAGGAGGAAATATAAGGGTGCTGTCATGGTCTCCGAAAAATTCCATTACCGGTATGTAATTTAAGATTTTATCGGTCGACCATGACAGCACCACGAGAGAATTACAGAGATGAAGTAATCTATTGAAGGACCACAGCCTGGAACACTCTTCTCCCAAAGGTGAGGTCAGCCGATACACCCATATCTAACCTATCGTGTCTATGGAATGTAGAGGGACAGGACCAGGTAGCAGTCTTACATATGTCTTCTATCGAGACACCTGTCTTCTCAGCCCAGGAGGGGAGGGGTGGAATGAGCCTTCAGCCCTTCTGGCACTTCCTCGCCGCTAGATGTACAGACCAAAAGTTTGGACACATCTTCTCATTTAAAGATTCTTCTGTATTTTCATGACTATGAAAATTGTACATTCACACTGAAGACATCAAAACTATGAATTAGCACATGTGGAATTATATACTTAACAAAAAAGTGTGAAACAGCTGAAAATATGTCTTATATTCTAGGTTCTTCAAAGTAGCCACCTTTTGCTTTGATGACTGCTTTGCACACTCTTAGCATTCTCTTGATGAGCTTCAAGAGGTAGTCACCGGAAATTGTTTTCACTTCACAGGTATGCCTTGTCAGGTTTAATAAGTGGGATTTCTTGCCTTATAAATGGGGTTGGGACCATCAGTTGTGTTGTGCAGAAGTCTGGTGGATACACAGCTGATAGTCCTACTGAACAGACTGTTAGAATTTGTATTATGGCAAGAAAAAAGCAGCTAAGTAAAGAAAAACGAGTGGCCATAATTACTTTAAGAAATGAAGGTCAGTCAGTCCGAAAAATTGGGAAAACTTTGAAAGTGTCCCCAAGTGCAGTTGCAAAAACCATCAAGCGCTACAAAGAAACTGGCTCACATGAGGACCGCCCCAGGAAAGGAAGACCAAGAGTCACCTCTGCTTCTGAGGATAAGTTTATCCGAGTCACCAGCTTCAGAAATCGCAGTTTAACAGCAGCTCAGATTAGAGACCAGTTCAATGCCACACAGAGTTCTAGCAGCAGACACATCTCTTCAACAACTGTTAAGAGGAGACTTTGTGCAGCAGGCCTTCATGGTAAAATAGCTGCTAGGAAACCACTGCTAAGGACGGGCAACAAGCAGAAGAGACTTGTTTGGGCTAAAGAACACAAGGAATGGACATTAGACCAGTGGAAATCTGTGCTTTGGTCTGATGAGTCCAAATTTGAGATCTTTGGTTCCAACCACCGTGTCTTTGTGCGACGCAGAAAAGGTGAACGGATGGACTCTACATGCCTGGTTCCCACCGTGAAGCATGGAGGAGGAGGTGTGATGGTGTGGGGGTGCTTTGCTGGTGACACGGTTGGGGATTTATTCAAAATTGAAGGCATACTGAACCAGCATGGCTACCACAGCATCTTGCAGCGGCATGCTATTCCATCTGGTTTGCGTTTAGTTGGACCATCATTTATTTTTCAACAGGACAATGACCCCAAACACACCTCCAGGCTGTGTAAGGGCTATTTGACCAAGAAGGAGAGTGATGGGGTGCTACGCCAGATAACCTGGCCTTCACAGTCACCAGACCTGAACCCAGTTGTTTCACACTTTTTTGTTAAATATATAATTCCACATGTGTTAATTCATAGTTTTGATGCCTTCAGTGTGAATGTACAATTTCCATAGTCAAGAAAATACAGAAAAATCTTTAAATGCGAAGGTGTGTCCAAACTTTTGGTCTATACTGTATATGATAGAGAAATGGCCTCCTAATTCCATCTAGCTATGGTGGACTTCGTGACCTTAGACCGTTCCTAGCCCCTTGGTAGGATATAAACAACGAGTTATCTTTCCTAAAGCTTTTGGTAACTGAATGGTGCCTAACCACACATCTCCTCACTTCTAACGTATGTAACTCCACCTCTTTCTGGTTACTAGGATGTGGACAAAAGGAGGGTAGGAGGACTTCCTGAAGTCTGTGGAAACGAGTAGCTACCTTAGGGAGAGAGAGTGATTTTTAGACCAGATCCTGCCTATCATCCAGAATTTGAGTAAACGGCGAGGCCATAGACAGGGTCTGGATGTCACTAATGCTCCTGGCCGAGGTTAAAGATATTAAAGCGGTCTTAAGAGAGAGGGATTTAAGGGTTGCTGACTATTAGCTCAAACGGCGAGCTAGTCAAGGCCTTTAGAACCAAATTTAAATCCCAGGGAACCAAGCTGCTTTTAATAATGAGTCTAGATCTAAAAGCTGCCTTAATGAACCGAGAAACCCAGTAGCTACAAGCTACATCACAGCTATATAGGGCACCCAAGGCAGAAATCTGTACTTTAAGGGTGCTGGTGGATAACCCTAGTTCAAGACCTTTTTGTAAAAACTCCAAAGATTTGTCCTATTGGCACCCCTTCCCCATCAACCCCAGAACCAGAGAAAGACAAAAACTTTCTCCAACTTGTGGCATAAATCTGGGTTGTAACAGGTTTTCTGCTGTGCAGGATGGTTACTAGACCTTTGGAAAAACCTTTCTGATTTGGCAGTGTCCTTTCAAGTTCCACACCGTCAAGTGGAGGCCAGTTGCTTGAGGATGGAATATCGGACCCCGGAGAAGGAGATATGGAATCTCTGGAAGAACCCAAGGATCAGAGATGGACATGTTCCTCAGGCATGAGAACCAGGGCCTCCTGGGCCAAAAGGGTGCGATCAGCAGAACCCTGGCCTTCTCCTCCCTGATCTTTCTTATTACCATGAGAAGAACAGCCAACCAGGGGGGGAGGAGTCATACGCCAGGCTGAAATACCAACGTATCAGGAAAGCGTCCACAGCTAGAGGATTTAGGGAACACAAGATCTTTGTCTTCCGATTTAGTTTTGTGGCAAACGGATCTACCTGACCGGAGGCCCCCCCATCTTCGGCTATTTGGGTAAAAATTCCTTGATTTAGTTCCCATTCCCCTTGCATCAGAGGATAGCAGCTTAGGAAATCTGCTCTCATGTTTTCTTTTTCCATTATATGGAGGGCCATCAGGGAAAGGAGGTGACTTTCTGTAATCTGGAAGAGATGATCTGTCACTCTCATCAGCGATCTTGACCATGTATCCCCCTGGTGGTTCACATATGCTACCGCAACTAGATTATCCAAGAGGATCTTTACATTCTGGCCCTGAAGGAAAGGTAAGAAATTATTCACCGCCTTGTCTACCGCCAGAAGTTCTTTTGAATTGGAGGAGAGACCCTTTTCAATATCTGACCAGGTCCCCTGGGCTACCATATCTCCCAGATGGGCTCCCCACCCTCTCGGACTCGCATCTGTGGTAATTGTTCTAGTGACCCTAAGTACCCAGGGAACCCCTCGAGATAGGTTAGGCTCATCCTGCCACCACTATAAAGATTTTACTGACCGGGGTGATAAGGACATCTTCCAAGTGCCCCTTAAGAGAAACTTCATTATGTAGCACATCCCACTGTAGAACTGTGGCGCCCCTGAAGGTTCGACTGCCACAGGGATGCTGCACTTCTGTAATGGAGTGTAGTGTTCCTCCTCCGAGGTAAGAACAGCGTGATGGTCGGGACCCAACCTTTGCATCCAACACCACATTTCTCCACCAGGGGGGCTAGTATGCACCAGGTGCTGCCCTCCTGGTTACAGGGAGACTGGGGAACCAAGAGTGAGGGGAACCAGTTAGTGGGTGAGGGTTGAGGACTTACAATTTAGTGACACTTTAAATTTCATATTTAATAAAAAGCCATCTTTGGTTTTGGTCTTTGTGCTGTTAATTACTGTGAGGTATTGTGATCTCCCACCCTGAACGTGGATCCTGTGTGGACCTGCAGTGGATGGAGACACAGCCCTCATACCCCAGCTTTGGGACGGGGGGCAGGTTGCAGACGAGGAATGTCTCAACCCGGTCAAGGACCACGACCAAGAAGGCCCGGAGCTTAAGAGTGCAGCTCCACAGCTAATGGATCCCGGGGAGGATGCAGACGGAGCAGTGTACGCCACCTGTCCTCACCATCTGATATATTCAGAGGGAGTCCGGCTGCAAGAGGGGTACCGGCCCCGACACCCGACCTTGCTTCTCCATGTCCTGGTTGGTAAAGCCTGGTAGGCCCAGAGGATCCCATCGGGTATCGGAAGGAGCGGAGCTGCCACCCGTGCCCTTGTTCTGAGAGGAGTTCAGAGGGAGACCCGGCCTATCTACACACACAGACTGGAGAGGATACGGTCTGTAGTTCAGGAACACTCTGGTGCGGGGTCCCGATTGAATGCTGGACTTGCTCGGAGGTTGTCGGACCCCCATCCCTGGTGACTGCAGGACTCCGTGGGGATCAGGGAGTCGCCTTCCTTCTGCCATCTCTAATGTGAGTAAAGCCTTGGAAGTTCACCCCTATGGCCTCCGGACTGTTTATTCTGCGCTACACCGCGCGACGTGGCATCCGTTCTTCCTCCACTACTACCCCCTCCATCCTTCCTGTCCCTCTGCCCTGAGGCCTTGCTCCGCCTGTGGGGAGTAGTAATAACTCTGGTCGCCGTAACACTATGCCTCAGCGGACTGCAGCGGCGCTGGTGGCCTTCACCAGGTGCCACAGGTGGCGTAGTCGTAAATCAGCCACTCAACCCGGATAAGCCCACACCATTTCTTTTAATGTGACGGCCCTGAGCACGGGTCGGGTCCGGGCCACGGCTGCACCCCATTTCTCCATCACAGGACCCGACTCCGAGTCCCCCATCTCCCAGGGTAAAGAAAAGGGCTTTTTCGAGTAAGAGACGTCACGCTATCACTTGTGGGGGGTTTCTGCTGTTTTCGCATGTCAGGGGCTCTCCAAATGTGATATGGCATCCACTTTTTTCATATGGCATTTTGTTTTCATAATGGCATTACGGCATTCATTTTAAT
Source organism: Phyllobates terribilis (assembly GCF_046119375.1). Taxonomy (NCBI): domain Eukaryota; kingdom Metazoa; phylum Chordata; class Amphibia; order Anura; family Dendrobatidae; genus Phyllobates; species Phyllobates terribilis. The sequence goes on along the minus strand of NW_027363101.1, from coordinate 12,735 downwards.
ATGGTGATATGGCATTCAGTCTTTTTTGCGTTCAAAAAGTCGAAACGGTGCTCCTTCCCTTCCGAGCCCTGTCATGTGCCCAAACAATAGTTTTCCCCCACATATGGGGTATCAACATGCTCAGTAGAAATTACACAACAAATTTTGTGGTTCATTTTATCTTGTTACCCTTGTGAAAATAAAAAAATTGGGGCTATAGTAAAATTTTTGTGAAAAAAAGTAAAATGTTCATTTTTCTTTCCACATTGCTTTAGTTCCTTTTGGGTATTTTCTGTCATAAAGGCCCCTCAAAGTCACTTCAAATGTGATGTGGTCCCTAAAAAAATGGTTTTGTAAATTTTGTTGGAAAAATTAGAAATCGCTGGTCAACTTTTAAACCTTCTAACTTCCTAACAAAAAAAATGTTTTAAAAATTGTGCTGATGTAAAGTAAACATATGAGAAATGTTATTTATTAACTATTTTGTGTGACATAACTCTCTGGAATTAAAAGTTTGAAAATTGCAAAATTATCAAAATTTTCACCAAATTGTCGCATCAAAATTGGTTACCACTATCATGAAGTACAATATGTCACTAAACACAATCTCAGAATCAGTGGGATCCATTGTAAAATAAGAAGAAAATAATAAAATCCTTATACTCACATGTCCTATGTGTCCCTAGCTGTAATTCTCTGACCGCTGACGCTGAGGAGCCGAGGAGAATGAGCCGCTCCGGCGAGCGGGCCCCGAAGCTGAGCTCAGGAGCGGTGTCCTGTCACTCAGTGAGCGCAGCTCCGGGGCCACTATCCGGGGAACACTTAGGACCATAGGCAGATTATAATGAGGGCAATCTGGGCTACCGCCCGGGGCCCCGGGGCTCCGGGGAGCCCCGGGGGGTCCATGGCCAAGCTTAAAGGATCCCTCACTTTACACACTTAACATCTTTTATCCATTGTTAAAAAACATCATAGATTTCAAGCTTTTTTCATAGTGTTTTTCACCCTTGAATTTGTTCCAGAAAATGAAGTATTGCTCCTGGAAAATTAATGTAATTACACATGTGTTGGTATAGATATGTTTATTTCATTTGTATGTAATGGAACAACACAAAAAAACAAACAAAAAAGGCAAATTGGACATAATTTCACACAAAACTCCCAAAATGGGCCAAACCAAAATGTTGGCACTTTTCCAAAGTTGTAGGTAAACAACTTTGTTTCAAGCATATGATGCTCATTCAAACTCACCTGTGGCAAGTAACAGGTTTGAGCAATATGAAATCATACCTGAAGCCAGATAAAAAGGTGAGAAATTTACATATTCTTTGCATTGTATGTGTTATGTTCTGCTACCAGAGCTAAGGAAAGAGAGGAAATCTGTCCCTACGATAGAACTCAGCTGAATCCCTACGATGTAACAGGGAACCTGATCCTGCGATCAGACCTGCTAAAGTCCTAAGCTAGTCTGTACGGAGACCTATAGATGTGGGGAAGGAATCCCTACAAGTACTAAGGACTGGGAGGAAAATGGGACACCTCCTAACAGAAATAGTAGCAGACAGACAAACAAACAAAATATATAGAACACTGAGGTCCGTAGACCAAGCAAACTAACAGAGTTAGATACAGAGCACAGGCTAGCTAGAAAGTAGTTATACAATGAAGTCCAGCAAAGCCAGAAGGGCGGAGCAGGATTAAATAGGCCAACGAGGTCATGAGACCAGCAAAGGAAAAAACCTAAGAGCAAGGTTCTAACAGTACCCCCCCTTCTAAGAGGATCCTCCGGATCCCCTAGGACCAGGCTTATCAGGAAATCTCCTGTGAAACGCTCTGATATGTCTGGACGCGGAAACATCATCTGACCTCACCCAAGAGTTATCCTCGGGTCCGAAACCTTTCCAGGCCACCAGATACTGCAAACTACCTCTATACCGTCTAGAGTTAAGGATGCGAGAAATTTCATATTCCCCGTCCTCCACCACTGGAGGAACAGAGGCAGAGGCGTCACCATCCGACACAACAGCTTTTTTTAACAGAGAGACATGAAATACCGGATTAATTCTCCAGGAGGTAGGAACCTCCAACCTAACAGCAGATTGGTTGACAACCTGAAGCACCTTAAAGGGCCCTACAAACTTGGGACCCAATTTCTTAGAAGGAATCCTCAACCGCAGATTCCTAGAGGACAACCAAACCATGTCACCAACAGCGAACAAAACCTCCTGTCGTTTCCTATCAAAGTAGTCTTTAGATTTTCTGTTGGCCTCCTGAAGATTACCACGCACATCCGTCCAAACTCTCTCCAAATCACCGGAAAAATTCTCCTCCTCAGGCACGGCAGATCCCAACTTGGAGAACGACCCAAACGACGGATGTCTCCCAGAACAACAAAAAAAAGGCGAACAACCAGCAGAAGAAGATGTATGATTGTTCAGAGCAAATTCAGCAAGTGGCAGAAACTCAGACCACCCCTCTTGATTGTCTGCCACAAAACAACGCAAGAACTGCTCAACATCCTGGTTTTTCCTTTTTGTCTGGCCATTAGATTCAGGATGATATCCGGACGAGAACGACAGATGAACTCCCAACCTGTCACAAAAGGCACGCCAAAAACGAGCCACGAACTGAGGACCCCTATCAGAAACAATGTCAGTAGGAACGCCATGAAGTCTGACAATTTCCTTGACAAAGGCCTTAGCGAGAGTTTTAGCGCAGGGCAGTTTGACGAAGGGAACCAAGTGACACATCTTGCTAAAACGGTCCACGACCACCCAGATGACAGTAAAACCCTCAGAGGGGGGAAGGTCAGTTATAAAGTCCATAGCCAAATGTGTCCAAGGAGCACTGGGAACCTCCAAAGGACAAAGCAACCCCGCAGCAGGAGTATGTGAGGACTTAGATCTAGCACATATAGTACATTGACGCACCCACTTAATGACTTCCTTCTGCCATCCAGGCCACCAAAAACTGCGACCCACCAGTCTCTTGGTCTCAGAGATTCCGGGATGACCTGCCAACCGAGATTCGTGACACTCAACAAACAAATCTCTCCTAAAGGTCCCAGGCACAAACAACCTCCCATGAGGAGTGTTAGATGGGGCATTCTCCTGTGCTTTAAGAATCTCATCTTCCAAAACGGAGTCCAAAGCAGCTATCACAACACCTTCTTGTAAAATGTTCTCCTCTTTCTCAGCACCGACTATGGGAGAAAAACTGCGAGACAAGGCATCCGCCTTAACATTCTTAGTACCAGGGATGTAAGTAACGGAGAAATTAAACCGCGAGAAAAACAGTGCCCACCTAGCCTGACGGGCATTCAGGCGCTTGGCAGCATCAAGATATATCAGATTTTTATGATCCGTAAGAACCTGAACGGGAAATTCCGCACCTTCCAAGAAGTGGCGCCAGTGTTCAAATGCGAGTTTAATAGCCAATAATTCCCGATTACCAATATCGTAATTCAGTTCAGTCTCCGAAAAATTTTTTGAAAAAAAGGCACAGGGATGTAATCCATCCCCGTTATCCTGAGACAATACTGCGCCAACCCCCACCGAAGAAGCATCAACCTCAACCAAAAACGGCTTAGTCACATCAGGCTGCATAAGGATGGGAGCAGAGGTGAACCTCTCCTTGAGATACACAAAAGCTTCAATGGCCTCAGAAGACCACTGAACCGCATCAGCACCTTTCCTGGTGAGATCGGTAAGAGGTTTGACAATACTAGAAAAATTTTTTATGAATTTTCTGTAATAATTGGCGAAACCTAAAAACCTCTGTATCGATTTCAAACCAATAGGCCTAGGCCATTCCTGTACAGCTTGAACTTTAAGCGGGTCCATCTCAAAACCTTCGCTGGAGATAATGTAACCCAAAAAACTAATTCTCTGTACAGCGAACTCACATTTCTCCAGCTTAGCAAAAAGCGAATTGTCCATTAACAATTGTAATACCTCACGTACGCTCCGCCAATGAGACTCCAGATCCGGCGAATAAATCAAAATGTCATCCAAATACACAACCACATTTTTGCCGATCAAAGGTCTAAGGATGTCATTAATAAGATTCTGAAAAAATGCAGGAGCATTAGTAAGACCAAAAGGCATAACCAGATTCTCAAAATGACCCACAGGAGTGTTAAAAGCAGTCTTCCATTCGTCACCCTCCTTCATGCGCAACAGATTGTATGCCCCCTTAAGGTCAATTTTAGAGAACCACTTGGCCCCCATTAACTGGTTAAACAGATCAGGAATCAATGGCAGTGGGTAAGGATTGCGTACAGTAATTTTGTTAATCTCACGAAAATCCAGACAAGGACGTAAACCGACGTCCTTTTTTTTTACAAAAAAAAATCCAACCGCCACAGGAGACTTAGAGGGCCTAATGTGACCGGCGGCCAAACTTGTCTGTATATATTCATCCAAAGCCTTCCTCTCAGGAATAGTAAGGTTAAATAAACGACTTTTAGGAAGAGTCGCTCCAGGGACAAATTCAATAGAACAATCATAGTCTCTATGGGGAGGCAAAACCTGCGATTCTTTCTCAGAAAAAACTCTCCAAAAATCCTGAATAGGAACAGGCAATTCTCCCCTATCCAAAGCTGCAATACGCCCGTTACAACACTTGTCATAACATTTATGGCTCCAGGATTTAATTTCATTGGTAGACCAATCCAGTACAGGATTGTGAAATTTTAACCAGGGCAATCCCAATATTACTGGAGAAGGCAAGTTATTCAAAACTACCAAATCCAATTTCTCATGGTGAACACCATTAATAGTGAGAGGAAATTCACAGACCTTGAGAGTAATATTCTTCAAAGGGGAACCATCCACAGAAACCACAGCAATGGGGGATGATAAAGGTTCGGGTTTTAAATTGAGTCTTTCCAAGAATCCCCCATCAATTACATTCAGAGTAGATCCACAATCAACAAACACCCGAAATTCCATTAATTTTTCCTGAGCAATCGTGGAAGCAGCTAAAAATACACCCTTGAAATTTAAACAGGCAATACGGGCATGACTGACCATTTTTTTTTCTTTCTTCATACGAAGCTCACAGCTTTTAATCAAATGACCAGATTTTCCGCAATAGAAACACAAGCCTTCAGAAAATCGACGGTCTTTTTCTTGAGAGCGAGGTGCCACCGATCCAATCTCCATCGATTCACCACTGTTAGTACACACATTCTCATAACCAGAAACTGACATAGCAGAGGATTTGTTCTCATTAACCCTTGCACGCAGTCTCCTATCCACCCGTATAGCTAATTGCATAGCCTGTTGCAAATCTTCAGGTGTAGGATAAGCAATTAGCAGGTCTTTAACCCTTTCATTGAGCCCAGCAAGAAATAGACTTTTCAGAGCAGAATCGTTCCACCCTGTTTGAGTAGACCAACGACGGAAATGAGTACAATATTTTTCCACATTACCTGATCCCTGTCTCAAACGTCTTAACTCAGTCTCAGCTGATGCGACACGGTCAGGATCATCATATAATAGTCCCAAAGCAGAAAAAAAACTATCCACTGATCTGAAGCATGTATCACTAGGTTGCAAAGTGTAACATACCTGGCGGCGTCCTTGCATGGTGGTCCATCTCCCACTGTGCAAGAGCGCGCACTTGATCTCCAGTCCAGAATGTCTCTCTGGCTTCCCTCCATGCTGTCTGTTTGTGTCTGTTTCTGCTGCTTAAGGGCGGCGCCCGATCACTTCCTGCTTTTTGTACCTGCTGTGGGTCACACCCCTTGTGCGTCCTCAGCCTATTGCTGTCTGTCACCTGGTATATAGCTCAGCTGCTCCCATCTATTCCTGCCTGAGCATAGTGTTTCATTCAGTGTGTGCTTGCACTCTGAAGGTGCCAGGTCCCGTTCTGTGTTCTCTTGTCTGCCTATCCTGGAGGCTGTATTTCCAGGCCTGTCTGAACACGCTCCTAGCCTGTTCCTCCTGCCTTCTAGGGGCCGATTACCTAGACCCGTTCCTGTATCTTGTCTGACCTGTCTGAACACGCTCCTAGCCTGTTCCTCCCGCCTTCTAGGGGCCGATTACCTAGACCCGCTCCTGTATCTTGTCTGTCCTGTCTGAACACGCTCCTTGCCTGTTCGTCCTGCCTCTCTGGGGCCGTATTCCCAGACCCGCTCCTGTATTCCGCTGCAGTGTCGGTCTCCTCCGTACACTCAGTTCCAGTCTGAACTCTCTCCTATCCTTTACCTGTTTTGCCTCTATGTCCGTTCCCTTCCTTTTTCTGCAGAGTCTGAACTCGTACCTAACTCCTGCTTGTTGTCTCTGTACTCCCGTTTGTGAGTTTGTGGTCCACTCGCTACTTCTCTGCTAGTACCCTGTGGGTGTCTGGCTCTGCCTTTCCCTTCCTGTCTGTTCCGTGTGAACAGAGCCCTGTCCCCCCTACTCAGCCTAGCCTGCTCTGACTCCTTTGCTCACCGCTCCGGCGGTTCTAGCCTGCTCTGACTCCTTTGCTCACCGCTCCGGCGGTTCTAGCCTGCTCTGACTCCTTTGCTCACCGCTCCGGCGGTTCTAGTCTGCTCTGACTCCTTTGCTTACCGCTCCGGCGGTTCTAGCCTGCTCTGACTCCTTGCTCACTGCTCCGCAGCCTTGCTCCGCTCTGACCCTTTTGCTCACTGCTCCGGCAGTCCTGTCCTGCCCTGCTTCTGCCCGCTGCTCCGGCAGTCCTGTCCTGCCCTGCTTCTGCCCGCTGCTCCGGCAGTCCTGTCCTGCCCTGCTTCTGCCCGCTGCTCCGGCAGTCCTGTCCTGCCCTGCTTCTGTCCGCTGCTCCGGCAGTCCTGTCCTGCCCTGCTTCTGCCCGCTGCTCCGGCAGTCCTGTCCTGCCCTGCTTGTGCTCGCTGCTTCTGCAGCCCCGTCCTGCTCTGTTCTTGCCCACCGCTTCGGGCGTTCCCTCTCTGCTGTGGTTGTCTACCGCATCTGCGGTTCTGTGACCCAGTCTGTACTGGGTCTTAACCTTTCTGTGCTCCAGCCCGTCCTTTCGGCCAGTACCTCCCTGCCTGCATACTCGCCTGTATCCACCCATCTGCATACCTGCCGTGTTTGCTTACATCCACCAGTCTGTGCCAGCCTAACCTGCCTGTTCCTGAGTCCCAGTGTGTACTGGGTCCTATCCCGCCTGTGTTTCTACCTGCTAGTGCCTCCCTGTCTGCACTCTAGCTGTGCTTGCCTGTACCCCTCTGCCTGTATTGTTCCTGAGTCCCAGTGTGTACTGGGTCCTATCCCGCCTGTGTTCCTACCTGCTAGTGCCTCCTTGTCTGCACTCTAGCTGCGCTTGCCTTTACCCGCCTGCCTGCATACCAGTCGTGCCTGCCTATACCCTCCAGTCTGTGCGCCAGCCTAACCAGCCTGTTCCAGTAATCCCTGTGTGGGTCAACCCCCGTGTCCGGAGTTTGACCTGGAGTAGCACCTGGTCCCTCTGCCCGGTTTCTCCCTGGTGCACTGGCGTCGTATGCCGTCGTGCCATCTTGGTCGGATCGGCCAGATACTTAGTCACGCCCCTCCAGGCACTCTCCGGTTCATGGTCCAGTGGAACCACAACACCCGCACACGCCAGTCAGTCCGGGCGTGTGCATAACACAAAGAAAAGGCCCACTCCTGAGGCTCTTTGCGCAAAAGTGACATTATGAACCCTATGCGCTGGGATTCATCCCCAGAGGACTTGGGTCTCAAACGAAAATACAATAAGCAAGCATTTTTAAATGAAAAAAATTCTCGGTGTTCACCAAAAAATAAATCCGGCAAACATACCTTAGGCTCCAAGAAATGTGCTCCAGGACAGTTACTCACATGCTGACGGAGCTCGGTCACCTCCAGAGAGAGTCCCTGCAGGCGATGAGCCAAATCCTGAACCGACACCATGATGGAACAGAAAAATCTATCCTTAGAGAATTTGCAGGCTGGACTTACTGTTATGTTCTGCTACCAGAGCTAAGGAAAGAGAGGAAATCTGTCCCTACGATAGAACTCAGCTGAATCCCTACGATGTAACAGGGAACCTGATCCTGCGATCAGACCTGCTAAAGTCCTAAGCTAGTCTGTACGGAGACCTATAGATGTGGGGAAGGAATCCCTACAAGTACTAAGGACTGGGAGGAAAATGGGACACCTCCTAACAGAAATAGTAGCAGACAGACAAACAAACAAAATATATAGAACACTGAGGTCCGTAGACCAAGCAAACTAACAGAGTTAGATACAGAGCACAGGCTAGCTAGAAAGTAGTTATACAATGAAGTCCAGCAAAGCCAGAAGGGCGGAGCAGGATTAAATAGGCCAACGAGGTCATGAGACCAGCAAAGGAAAAAACCTAAGAGCAAGGTTCTAACAGTATGACTGTGTGTGCCAAACTAAGCATGGAGAACACAAAGAGGAGAAGAGAACTGTCTGAGGAGTTGAGAACCAAAATTGTTGAAAAATATCAACAATCTCAAGGTTACAAATTAATCTCCAGAGATCTTGATGTTCCTTTGTCCATGGTGCGCAACATTATCAAGAAGTTTACAACCCATGGCACTGTAGCTAATCTCTCTGGATGTGGACAGCCGAGAAAAATTGATGAAAAGTTGCAACGCAGGATAGTCCAAATGGTGGATAAGCAACCCCAATCAAGTTCCAAAGATATTCAAGCTGTCCTGCATGCTCAGGGTGCATCAGTGTCAGCGTGAACTATATGTAGTCTTTTGAATGAAATGAATCACCATGGCAGGAGACCCAGGAGGACCCCACTGCTGACATAGATACATAAAAAAGCTAGACTACAATTTACCAATATGTGCGTGAGTAAGCCTAAATCCTTTTGGGAAATCATCTTGTGGACAGATGAAACCAAGATAGAGCTTTTTGGTGAAGCACATCATTCTACTGTTTACCAAAAATGGAATGAGGACTGCAAAGAAAAGAACACAGTACCTACAGTCATATATGGTGGAGGTTCAAAGATGTTTTGGGGTTGTTTTGTTGCCTCTGGCACTCATTGCTTTGACTGCGTGCAAAGCATCATGAAATCTGAAGATTACCAAAGGATTTTGGGTCACAATGTAGTGTCTATTGTCAGAAAGCTGGGTTTGCGTCCTAGGTCATGGGACTTCGAGCAGGACAATTACCCCAAACATATTTCAAGAAGCACCAAGAAATGGATGGGAACAAAGTGCTGGAGAGTTCTGAAGTGGCAGCAATGAGTCCGGATCTAAATCCTTTTGAACACCTGTGGATTTAGATCCGGACTCATTGCTTAGTCCGGATCTAAATTGCTCTTAAAATTGTTCTTGGGAGGAGACACACTTCACATATGGGAGACCTGGGACAGTTTGCAAAAGAAGAGTGGTCTACATACTTATATATATATATATATATATATATATATATATATATATACATATATATATATATATATATATATATGTATAATACTTGACACCTAATGGGTGCCAAAGGCCAAAGAAGGGGGCATTGTCCTAAGTAGGGGCCACAGAGAGAGACATTATTTTAATTGGGGTCCAAGGAGGGGGACATTAGCACAGAGATAAACAGATGGAATCATCAGGCATAGAGATAAACAGAATGTAAATAAAGACAATACAACCTTTCAACTGCAGGTAAGGACAGCTGTATTGTCTTTATTTACATTCTGTTTATCTCTATGCCTGATGATTCCATCTGTTTATTTCTATGCTTGGTGATACCATCTGTATTTTGTGGGCCATGATTGACTTTGCCCTATATTGACACTTGTCTACCACTTGTGGGCTTTATGGCTTCTCTCTATATGACCTATTGACATATTTATAGATATATACTTTCATGGCATTTTGACTACATTTATCTATGCTGGATACTTTAAGGTATGTACTTGTTATCCACTAATGCTTACTAGATGAATGAATTTTGGATACTGATCCTTTTACTTATTTATTTATTTAATTCTTCATGTATTTATCACTGGGTTCATTGATATGATCTCCTTTTGTAAGTCTTGTTAAACAGAATAAATGATTGACTACCCTTGTTACTAGCACTGCAGGCACCTTCATTGGTTCACTTCCCCTTTATGTGTGTTTTATAAATTTCTTTTAAATAATTCAATAAAAGTTCCAAATCTTTTTATCAAACTTGTGCATCTATACTTCTTTGACCTGATTGAGTGTTTGTTGAATAGAAGTATTGTACCAAATAGGCTTTTTACTTTTTGGACTAATAGAATGGAAGTATTAGTAGGATATTTTGCAATTATTGGGCTTTTGTTTTGCAGTATATGACAACGCCCCCCTGAGGAAGCGATAGGTGAAACATGCATCAAGCTGTGGGTGGCTGCCGGATCTCCATCATTTCCACTTGATCACATTTGATTGATCTTTCTCATTGTGTACCTAGTGGGCACTTATGATTTTGGTTACTTAGTCCCACTTTGGTTTATGCCCACTATGGATAAAATGCACATTACTTCTGTTATACTATAACTGGGCTGCAATCCTCCTCCTCCTCCTAATCTTTGTGTAGTATCACTTCTAATTGTATATCTATATATTTTTATGCTCTAATAAAGATTGTTATTTTCCATGGATTTTGTATTGTTCGCCTTATCCCCATTGTTATACATAGTGGGGAAATCTGTCTGTCTTAGGGGATATATACAGTAGACATTATCCATTATGGAGTGTATAGGATTGTAGTGTTATAGGATTGTATTTTGCAGTGTATAGTAATATAGGAATGAGGCTTCAGATTCAGGATTGGTTATTACTTTCTATGGACGTCGCTGTATTGTACAGATCTGTAATACTATAGTGTGCAGGGGCCCTGATGCTTTTTAGTCTAATATATATATTTGTTAAAGTAATCAAATTATACAGATCATTACATTGCTGGAGCTACACAATACATCTCCGTATATTCAGAAGAAAACAGAAGAAACTTACAAAAGTCACCAACAATATAAATAATATAAATTACTACTTAAATAAAATAATCTATGACGATGTGTAATGTGAAGTGTAACCACCAGATCTGATGTTACTATGTAACCATTAGTGTCATTTACATTAGATACAAGGGGGCGGAGCTATTACCACTGACCCCTCCCCCAAATGTAGTGTCCCAGTCCTATATAAAGAGGCCTCTTCCATCTGCTCCTCACTTCTTACCTGTAGTCATACAGAAGCGAGGACCACCATGCAGGCCACTTACCTTCTCCTCCTCTGCTGCGTGACCCCCATATTTTCTGCACCTCGTAAGTCCAGTTCCTTTATCTATTGTCTGATTTCTTACAGCTTCTTAGTATATGTAATAGTTATATCATAATATCTTATGCTCTAGTGGTTTAATCCTGTAAGAATCTAAATCCAACATCAATGTCTTCAATTAATTAAACACTCAAATGCACAATGTTCCATTATATGTATCTATTGTCTGACTTCTTACTGCTTCTTATTATATGTAATATTTGTATGGTAATATCTTATGCTCTATTGTTGTAATCCTGTAAGAATATAAATCCAACATCAATGTGTTCATTTAATTCCACTATTAATTACAGACTCTTCTATGGGGAATCCCTGGGTAGACCTTACTTTGGGCACAGCTTAGGCGGCATTATGTGTCTTTATGTGTGATAGCATTCTTGGACACACCAAGCAGTTAGATATTTCTATCTGTTGATGAATCTTGCTACAAGAACGGCTTCTGCGATTGTCGCCCTCCACATAATGTAGATAGTTTACATTGTGTAACTTATTTTCCAATAATTCTATTGGTCATTACCATAGGTAATAGTAATAGTATATACAGTTATATGAAAAAGTTTGGGCACCCCTATTAATCTTAAGCTTATTGTTTTATAAAAATTGATGTTTTTGCAACAGCTATTTCAGTTTGATATATGGAATAACTGTTGGACACAGTAATGTTTCTGCCTTGAAATGAGGTTTATTGTACTAACAGAAAATGTGCAATCTGCATTCAAACAAAATTTGACATGTGCATAAGTATGGGCACCTCACCAGAAAAGTGACATTAATATTTAGTAGATCCTCCTTTTGCAAAAATAACAGCTTCTAGTCGCTTCCTGTAGCTTTTAATGAGTTCCTGGATCCTGGATGAAGGTAGTTTTGACCATTCCTCTTTACAAAACATTTCCAGTTCAGTTAAGTTTGATGGTCGCCGAGCATGGAGAGCCCCCTTCAAATGATCCCACAGATGTTCAATGAACATGATGGAACCTCCACCAAATTTTACTGTGGGTAGCAAGTGTTTTTCTTGGAATGCTGTGTTTTTTTGCCGCCATGCATAACGCCTTTTTGTATGACCAAACAACTCAATCTTGGTTTCATCGGTCCACAGGACCTTCTTCCAAAAAGAAATTGGCTTCTCCAAATGTGCTTTTGCATACCTCAGCCGACTCTGTTTGTGGCGTGCTTGCAGAAACGGCTTCTTTCGCATCACTCTCCCATACAGCTTCTCCTTGTGCAAAGTGTGTTGTATAGTTGACCGATGCACAGTGACACCATCTGCAGCAAGTTGATGCTGCAGCTCTCTGGAGGTGGTCTGAGGATTGTCCTTGACTGACCTCACCATTCTTCTTCTCTGCCTTTCTGATGTTTTTCTTGGCCTTCCACTTCTGGCCTTAACATGAACTGTCCCTGTGTTCTTCCATTTCCTTACTATGTTCCTCACAGTGGAAACTGACAGGTTAAATCTCAGAGACTGCTTTTTGTATCCTTCCCCTGAACAACTATGTTGA